>NC_088217.1:51325559-51963921 GCF_036934945.1 Oncorhynchus masou masou
CCTTTCTCTTGATTCTCTCTCTCTGCTGGTCTTTTTAGGTTACCTTCTCTGTCTCTCATTCCTCAGCTGTTCTACATCTGCCCTAACTAGCTCTTTCACTCTTCACACCTGTTCTCTCTTTCCCCTCTGATTAGGTCTCTATTTCTTTCTCTGTTCCTGCTACTTTCAGTGTCTGATTCTTGTTTGTGTTTTTTAATGCCAGAAGCAAGCTGTCGCCTCGTTTGCTTCCACCTTGTCCTGTCCTGTCGGAGTCTGCCTGGCTGAAGCATCCTGCACTATACTAACGTTCTTTTGTTCCCCTGACAACGTTGGAAGAGGATTTATGCCATTCCTGTATTTTCATTAAAGAACTCTGTTTTCTGTTAAAACCGCTTTTGGGTCTTCACTCAAGTTCATAACAGAAGAATCAGACCAAGAATGGACCCAGCGGCTCCGGACCCTTTTCACTCCGCCGTCGAGATCCAGGGAGCGATGCTAGGCAGACATGAGGAGGAATTGTCTGCTGCTCAACATGCCGTTGAGACCCTGGCCGTCCAAGTCTCCGACCTCACAAGACAGGTTCACCAACTCCACCTCGATCCACCGCCCACTTCCAGGGTTTCCGAGTCTCCGGAGCCCAGGATCAACAACCCGCCGTGTTACTCTGGGAGCCCACTGAGTGCCGCTCATTCCTCACTCAGTGTGATGTGGTGTTCTCTCTCCAGCCCAACACCTACTCCAGGAGCGCAGTCCGCATCGCCTACGTCATTTCTCTCCTTACCGGACGGGCGCGTGAGTGGGCACGGCAGTCTGGGAGGCGAGGGCTGAGTGTATTAACCAGTATCAGAACTTTAAGGAGGAGATGATACGGGTTTTTGACCGTTCTGTTTTTTGGCGAGAGGCTTCCAGGGCCCTGTCTTCCCTATGTCAGGGGAATAGATCCATAACGGATTATTCTATTGAGTTTCGCACTCTCGCTGCCTCTAGTGACTGGAACGAGCCGGCTTTGCTCGCTCGTTTTCTGGAGGGTCTCCACGTCGAGGTTAAGGATGAGATCCTCTCCCGGGAGGTTCCTTCCAGTCTGACTCCTTAATAGCTCTCTCGCTATTCGCATAGAGCGACGGTTTGATCTTCGTCGCCGAGCTCGTGGAAAGGAGCTCACGTTCTCCGTTGCTCCCCTCTCCACATCACTGCCACCTGCCGCTTCACTGCCACCCTCCTCCGCCGGCTCGGATGCTGAGCCTATGCAGCTGGGGGTATTCGCATCTCGGCCAAGGAGAGGGAACGGAGAATCACCAATCGCCTCTGTCTCTACTGCGGCTCCGCTGGTCATTTTGTCACCTCATGTCCAGTAAAAGCCAGAGCTCATCAGTAAGAGGAGGGCTACTGGTGAGCGCAACTACTCAGGCCTCTCCTTTCTGGATCACGCACTACCTTTCCGGTCCATCTCCGCTGGCCCGGTTCATCTGCTTCCTGCAGTGCCTTGATAGACTCTGGGGCGGAGGGCTGTTTTATGGACGAGACCTGGGCTCGGGAACATGATATTCCTCTCAGACAGTTAGGGGAGCCCAGGGCCTTGTTCGCTTTAGATGGTAGTTCTCTCCCCAAGATTCAGCGTGAGACGCTGCCTTTAACCCTCACTGTCTCTGGTAATCATAGCGAAACCATTTCTTTTTTTAATTTTTCGTTCACCTTTTACACCTGTTGTTTTGGGTCATCCCTGGCTAGTGCGCCATAACCCTTCTATTAATTGGTCTAGTAATACTATCCTATCCTGGAATGTTTCTTGTCATGTAACCTGTTTAATGTCTGCTATCCCTCCTGTTTCCTCTGTCTCTTCTTCACAGGAGGAGCCTGGCGATTTGACAGGGGTGCCGGAGGAGTATCACGATCTGCGCACGGTGTTCAGTCGTTCCAAGGCCACTTCTCTCCCTCCACACCGGTCGTATGACTGTAGTATTGATCTCCTTCCGGGAACTACTCCCCCGGGGTAGATTATATTCTCTGTCGGCTCCCGAACGTAAGGCTCTCGAGGATTATTTGTCGGTTTCGCTCGACGCCGGTACCATAGTCTCCTCCTCCTCCCCCCGCCGGAGCCGGGATTTTTTTGTTCAGAAGAAGGACGGGTCCCTGCGCCCATGCGTGGATTATCGAGGGCTGAATGACATAACAGTTAAGAATCGTTATCCGCTTCCTCTTATGTCTTCAGCCTTCGAGATCCTGCAGGGAGCCAGGTTTTTCACCAAATTGGACCTTCGTAACGCCTACCATCTCGTGCGCATCAGGGAGGGGGACGAGTGGAAGACGGCGTTTAACACTCCGTTAGGGCACTTTGAATACCGGGTTCTTCCTTTCGGCCTCGTTAACGCTCCAGCTGTCTTTCAGGCACTAGTTAACGACGTCCTGAGAGACATGCTGAACATTTTTGTTTTCGTTTACATGGACGATATCCTGATTTTTTCACCGTCTCTCTCGATTCATGTTCAGCACGTGCGACGCGTCCTCCAGCGCCTTTTGGAGAACTGTCTTTATGTGAAGGCTGAGAAGTGCACTTTTCATGCCACCTCTGTCCCTTTTCTCGGTTCCGTTATTTCCGCTGAGGGCATTAAGATGGATCCCGCTAAGGTCCAGGCTGTCATTGATTGGCCCGTTCCTAAGTCACGCGTCGAGCTGCAGCGCTTTCTGGGCTTCGCTAATTTCTACCGTCGTTTCATCCGTAATTTCGGTCAGGTGGCAGCTCCTCTCACAGCCCTTACTTCTGTTAAGACGTGCTTTAAGTGGTCCGTTTCCGCCCAGGGAGCTTTTGATCTTCTTAAGAATCGTTTTACATCCGCACCTATTCTTGTTACACCTGACATCTCTAGACAGTTTGTTGTTGAGGTTGACGTCAGAGGTGGGCGTGGGAGCCATTCTTTCTCAGCGCTCTCTCTGACGGCAAGGTCCATCCTTGCGCGTTTTTCTCTCATCGCTTATCGCCGTCAGAACGTAACTATGATGTTGGTAATCGCGAACTGCTCGCCATCCGCTTAGCCCTAGGCGAATGGCGACAGTGGTTGGAGGGGCGACCGTTCCTTTTGTCGTTTGGACTGACCATAGGAACCTTGAGTACATCCGTTCAGCCAAGCGGACTTAATGCGCGTCAGGCTCGTTGGGCTCTGTTTTTCGCTCGTTTCGAGTTTGTTATTTCTTATCGTCCGGGCTCAAAAAACACCAAACCTGATGCTTTATCTCGTCTCTTCAGTTCTTCTGAGGTCTCCACCGACCCCGATGGGATTCTCCCTGAGGGGCGTGTTGTCGGGTTGACTGTCTGGGGAATTGAGAGGGCAGGTAAAGCAAGCACTCGCTCACACTCCGTCGCCGCGAGCTTGTCCTAGGAACCTTCTGTTCGTTCCCGTTCCTACTCGTCCGGCCGTTCTTCAGTGGGCCCACTCTGCCAAGTTAGCCGGCCACCCCGGCGTTCGGGGTACGCTCGCTTCCATTCGCCAGCGTTTCTGGTGGCCCACTCGGGAACGTGACGCGCGTCGATTTGTCGCCGCTTGTTCGGTCTGCGCGCAGACTAAATCTGGGAACTCTCCTCCTGCCGGCCGTCTCAGACCGCTTCCCATTCCCTCTCGACCGTGGTCTCACATCGCTTAGATTTTATCACCGGACTGCCTTCATCAGCGGGGAAGACAGTTATTCTTACGGTTGTCGATAGATTCTCTAAGGCGGCTCATTTCATTCCTCTCGATAAGCTCCCTTCTGCTAAGGAGACGGCTCAGATCATTATCGAGAATGTTTTCCGAATTCATGGCCTTCCGTCTGACGTCGTTTCCGACAGAGGTCCGCAGTTCACGTCTCAATTTTGGAGGGAGTTTTGCCGTTTGATTGGGGCTTCCGTCAGTCTCTCGTCCGGCTTTCATCCCCAGTCTAACGGTCAAGCCGAACGGGCCAATCAGACTGTTGGTCGCATTTTACGCAGTCTTTCTTTCGTAACCCTGCGTCTTGGTCAGAACAGCTCCCTGGGCAGAGTACGCCCACAACTCGCTTCCTCGTCTGCTACCGGTCTATCCCCTTTCAGTGTAGCCTCGGGTACCAGCCTCCGCTGTTCTCATCTCAGCTCGCCGAGTCCTGCGTCCCCTCCGCTCAGGCTTTTGTCCAGCGTTGCGAGCGCACCTGGAAGGGGGTCAGGTCGGCACTTTGCCGTAATAGGGCGCAGACTGTGAGGGCCGCTAATAAGCGTAGGACCAAGAGTCCTAGATATTGTTGCGGTCAGAGAGTATGGCTCTCCACTCTGAACCTTCCCCTTAAGACAGCTTCTCGCAAGTTGGCTCCGCGGTTCATTGGTCCGTTCCGTATTTCCCAGGTCATTAATCCTGTCGCAGTGCGACTTCTTCTCCCGCGCTATCTTCGTCGCGTTCACCCGGTCTTCCATGTCTCCTGTGTTAAGCCCGTTCTTCGCGCCCCGCTCGTCCCTCCCCCCCCATCCTTGTCGAGGGCGCACCCATCTACAGGGTTCGTAAGATTTTGGACATGCGCCCTCGGGGCCGTGGTCATCAGTACCTAGTGGATTGGGAGGGGTACGGTCCTGAGGAGAGGAGTTGGGTTCCCTCTCGGGACGTGCTGGACCGTTCGCTGATCGATGATTTCCTCCGTTGCCGCCAGGTTTCCTCCTCGAGTGCGCCAGGGAGGCGCTCGGTGAGTGGGGGGGTACTGTCATGTCTTGTTATGTCTGTTCCTGTCCTTTCTCTTGATTCTCTCTCTCTGCTGGTCTTTTTAGGTTACCTTCTCTGTCTCTCATTCCTCAGCTGTTCTACATCTGCCCTAACTAGCTCTTTCACTCTTCACACCTGTTCTCTCTTCCCCCTCTGATTAGGTCTCTATTTCTTTCTCTGTTCCTGCTACTTTCAGTGTCTGATTCTTGTTTGTGTTTTTTAATGCCAGAAGCAAGCTGTCGTCTCGTTTGCTTCCACCTTGTCCTGTCCTGTCGGAGTCTGCCTGGCTGAAGCATCCTGCACTATACTAACGTTCTTTTTGTTCCCCTGACAACGTTGGAAGAGGATTTATGCCATTCCTGTATTTTCATTAAAGAACTCTGTTTTCTGTTAAAACCGCTTTTGGGTCTTCACTCAAGTTCATAACAATTGGTGTCTGCCAGCCTGTCTGCCTACCTGTCTGCCAGCCTGTCTGTCTAGGAGTTCCAGATGTGGCTGGAGGAGTGGTGGTGGCCACTGCAGGGCAACTTTACTGGAGCACATACATTTGTTTTTATTATTAGTTATTTATTTAACCTTTATTTAACCAGGGGAAACCCATTGAGACCAGGGTGTCATTTACAAGGGTAAATGGGCACAAGAAATCAACATGAAAAGTCTCAATACAACACTATACGTTTAGCCAACAGGAAAACACATATTCTTGCAGTTAACACAGAATCTTCTCATGTTTCCTTTTTGGGCCCTCACCTGCTTTTAATCCCTGGATTAACTCCACGGTCCATGATTAGTAGATGTGGGTGATTGGACATACAAATCGGTTGACTAGCCTAGCAACAGCAGCTCTTCTCAACTATTGACAAGGATTTATTTGACATCCAATCATCATGAGAGACGCTTTATTCTGCATGCAACACTTCTACTGCCGAAGAGTTGAGCACCGACCAGATCCTCCTGCTGCTCTTCACCCCTTGGTGCAGTCTGCTGACCATCCCCGAGGCCAGGAAGAAGGATGCCAGCTGAAGTAGGAGCCAAGTTCATCGCCATGCAACATTCTACTGACCGAGGTAGACGATGCTTTGAGTAGCAACTGACGGACATGCAGTCAGGCAGGCAGAGACACACACAATCACACTTGACTTGTCCTTACAGTGCATTCGTAAAGCATTTAGAGCCCTTTCCCCTTTCTACATGTTGTTACGTTACAGCCTTATTCTAAAATGAATAAAAGTACTTGTTTTCCTTTATCAATCTACACACAATACCCTTAATGACAAGCAAAAACAGTTTTTTTGAAATGTTGCAAAAAAACAACAACCTGAAATACCTTATTTATATAAGTATTCAGACCCTTTGCTATGAGACTCGAAATAGAGCTTGGGTGTATCCTGTTTCCATTGATCATCCATGAGATGTTTCTACAACTTGGACTCCACTTGTGGTAAATTCTATTGATTGAACATGATTTGGAAAGGTGCACACACTTGTCTAAATAAGGTCCCACAGTTGACAGTGTATGTCAGGGGAAAAAACAAGCCATGAGTTCGAAGGAATTGTCCATAGAGCTCCGAGACAGGACTGTGTCGAGGCACAGATCTTGGGAAGGGCACCAAGAACACAGTAGCCTCCATCTTTCTTAAATGGAAGAAGTTTGGAACCATCAAGATTCTTCCTAGAGCTGGCCACACCGCCAAACTGAAAAATTTGGGAAGAAGGGCATTGGTCAGGGAGGTGACCAAGAACACATATACTTCCGGCGCCGACAGAGATGGCCGCCTCGCTTCGCGTTCCTAGGAAACTATGCAGTTTTTTGTTTTTTTTTATGTGTTATTTCTTACATTAGTGCCCCAAGTCATCTTAGGTTTCATTACATACAGTCGAGAAGAACTACTGTATATAAGATCAGCGTCAACTCACCATCAGTACGACCAAGAATATGTTTTTCGCGACGCGGATCCTGTGTTCTGCCTTACAAACAGGACAACGGAATGGATCGCATGCAGCGACCCAAAAAAACGACTCCGAAAAAGAGGGAAACGTGGCGGTCTTCTGGTCAGACTACGGAGACGGGCACATCGTGCCCCACTTCCTAGCAGTCTTCTTGCCAATGTCCAGTCTCTTGACAACAAGGTTGATGAAATCCGAGCAAGGGTAGCATTCCAGAGGGACATCAGAGAATGTAACGTTCTGTGCTTCACGGAAACATGGCTCACTGGAGAGACGCTCTCGGATGCGGTGCAGCCAGTGGGTTTCTCCACACATCGCGCCGACAGAAACAAACACCTTTCTGGTAAGAAGAGGGGTGGGGGTGTATGCCTTATGGCTAACGAGGCATGGTGCGATGAAAGAAACATACAGGAACTCAAATCTTTCTGTTCACCTGATTTAGAATTCCTCACAACAAATGTAGACCGCATTATCTACCAAGAGAATTCTCTTCGATTATAATCACAGCCGTATATATCCCCCCCCAAGCAGACACATCGATGGCTCTGAACGAACTTTATTTAACTCTTTGCAAACTGGAAACCATTTATCTGGAGGCTGCATTCATTGTTGTTGGGGATTTTAACAAAGCTAATCTGAAAACAAGACTCCCTAAATTTTATCAGCATATCGATTGCGCAACCAGGGGCGCAAAAACCTTGGATCACTGTTACTCTAACTTCCGCGACGCATATAAGGCCCTGCCCCGCCCCCCTTTCGGAAAAGCTGACCACGACTCCATTTTGCTGATACCTGCCTACAGACAAAAGCTAAAAAAAGAAGCACCCACGCTGAGGTCTGTCCAACGCTGGTCCGACCAAGCTGACTCCACACTCCAAGACTGCTTCCATCACGTGGACTGGGACATGTTTCGTATTGCGTCAGATAACAACATTGACGTATACGCTGATTCGGTGTGCGAGTTCATTAGAACGTGCGTTGAAGATGTCATTCCCATAGCAACGATTAAAACATTCCCTAACCAGAAACCTTGGATTGATGGCAGCATTCGCGTGAAACTGAAAGCGCGAACCACTGCTTTCAATCAGGGCAAGGTGTCTGGTAACATGACTGAATACAAACAATGCAGCTATTCCCTCCGTAAGGCTATCAAACAATCTAAGCGTCAGTACAGAGACAAAGTAGAATCCCAATTCAACGGCTCAGACACAAGAGGCATGTGGCAGGGTCTACAGTCAATCACGGACTACAGGAAGAAATCCAGCCCAGTCACGGACCAGGATGTCTTGCTCCCAGGCAGACTAAATAACTTTTTTGCCCGCTTTGAGGACAATACAGTGCCACTGACTCTGCCTGCAACAGAAAAATGCGGTCTCTACTTCACTGCAGCAGAGGTGAGTAAAACATTTAAATGTGTTAACCCTCGCAAGGCTGCAGGCCCAGACGGCATCCCCAGCCGCGCCCTCAGAGCATGCGCAGACCAGCTGGCTGGTGTGTTTACGGACATATTCAATCAATCCCTATACCAGTCTGCTGTTCCCACATGCTTCAAGTGGGCCACCATTGTTCCTGTTCCCAAGAGAGCTAAGGTAACTGAGCTAAACGACTACCGCCCCGTAGCACTCACTTCCGTCAATATGAAGTGCTTTGAGAGACTAGTCAAGGACCATATCACCTCAACCCTACCTGACACCCTAGACCCACTCCAATTTGCTTACCGCTCAAATAGGTCCACAGACGATGCAATCTCAACCACACTGCACACTGCCCTAACCCATCTGGACAAGAGGAATACCTATGTGAGAATGCTGTTCATCGACTACAGCTCGGCATTCAACACCATAGTACCCTCCAAGCTCGTCATCAAGCTCGAGACCCTGGGTCTCGACCCCGCCCTGTGCAACTGGGTACTGGACTTCCTGACGGGCCGCCCCCAGGTGGTGAGGGTAGGTAACAACATCTCCTCCCCGCTGATCCTCAACACTGGGACCCCACAAGGGTGCGTTCTGAGCCCTCTCCTGTACTCCCTGTTCACCCACGGCTGCGTGGCCACGCACGCCTCCAACTCAATCATCAAGTTTGCGGACGACACAACAGTGGTAGGCTTGATTACCAACAACGACGAGACGGCCTACAGGGAGGAGGTGAGGGCCCTCGGAGTGTGGTGTCAGGAAAATAACCTCACTCTCAACGTCAACAAAACTAAGGAGATGATTGTGGACTTCGGGAAACAGCAGAGGGAACACCCCCCTATCCACATCGATGGAACAGTAGTGGAGAGAGTAGTAAGTTTTAAGTTCCTCGGCATACACATCACAGACAAACTGAATTGGTCCACTCACACAGACAGCATCGTGAAGAAGGCGCAGCAGCGCCTCTTCAACCTCAGGAGGCTGAAAAAATTTGGCTTGTCACCAAAAGCAATCACAAACTTCTACAGATGCACAATCGAGAGCATCCTGGCGGGCTGTATCACCGCCTGGTATGGCAACTGCACCGCCCTCAACCGTAAGGCTCTCCAGAGGGTAGTGAGGTCTGCACAACGCATCACCGGGGGCAAACTACCTGCCCTCCAGGACACCTATACCACCCGATGTTACAGGAAGGCCATAAAGATCATCAAGGACATCAACCACCCGAGCCACTGCCTGTTCACCCCGCTATCATCCAGAAGGCGAGGTCAGTACAGGTGCATCAAAGCTGGGACCGAGAGACTGAAAAACAGCTTCTATCTCAAGGCCATCAGACTGTTAAACAGCCACCACTAACATTGAGTGGCTGCTGCCAACACACTGACACTGACTCAACTCCAGCCACTTTAATAATGGGTATTGATGGGAAATTATGTAAATATATCACTAGCCACTTTAAACAATGCATACGTATATACTGTACTCTATATCATCGACTGCATCCTTATGTAATACATGTATCACTAGCCACTTTAACTATGCCACTTTGTTTACATACTCATCTCATATGTATATACTGTACTCGATACCATCTACTGTATCTTGCCTATGCTGCTCTGTACCATCACTCATTCATATATCCTTATGTACATATTCTTTATCCCCTTACACTGTGTATAAGACAGTAGTTTAGGAATTGTTAGTTATATTACTTGTTGGTTATTACTGCATTGTCGGAACTAGAAGCACAAGCATTTCGCTACACTCGCATTAACATCTGCTAACCATGTGTATGTGACAAATAAATTTGATTTGATTTGATTTTCACTCTGACAGTGCTTCAGAATTCCTCTTTGGAGGACAGCCCCACTTGGAGTTTGCAAAAAGCCACCTAAACAAGATTCTCCGGTCTGATGAAACCAAGATTGAACTCTGTGGCCTGAATGCCAAGCATCACGTCTGGAGGAAACCTGGCACCATCCCTACAGTGAAACATGATGGTGGCAGCATCATGCTGTGGGGATGTTTTTCAGCGGCAGGGACTGGGAGTCTAGTCAGGATTGAAGAAAGATGAACGGAGAAAAGTACAGAAAGATTCTTGATGAAAACCTGCTCTAGAGCACTCAGGACCTCAGACTGGAGAGAAGGTTCACCTTCCAACAGAACAACGACCCTAAGCACACAGCCAAGACAACGCAGGAGTGGCTTTGTGACAGGTCTCTGAATGTCTTTGAGTGGCCCAGCCAGAACCCTGACATGAACCCAATCGAACATCTCTGGAGAGACCTGAAAATAGCTGTGCAGCGACGCTCCCCATCAAACCTGACAGAACTTGAGAGGATCTGCAGAGAATAATGGGAGAAACTCCCCAAATACAGGTATGCTAAGCTTGTAGCATCGTACCCAAGATGACTCGAGGCTGTAAAGCGTCTGAATACTTATGTAAATGTGATATTTCAGGTGTATTAAAAAGGTTTCTCTGCAAAAATGTCTAAAACCCTGTTTTTGCTTTGTCATTGTGTGGTATTGTGTGTAAATGGATGAGAAAAACCCCCCATTTGAATCAATTTTAGAAAAAGCCTGTAATGTAACAATTTGTGGAAAAAGTCAAGGGGGCTGAATACTTTCCGAATGCACTGTATATTGACAGGACCTTACTCACAGATACTCCCCTCAGGGCTGTAGCCAGGGTCTGAGTTTTAGTGAGGCCCCAAGACATTTTAAGAAAGTTAAAGCAAATTAACTGCATTTCTATAGGATTAAAAAACTCTAAAATACTATTTGGAGAACAGCATAAATGACCCCATCCATTATCACATTTGAAAGAGAGCAACCCTGCTCTACTTATTAGCTGACCTGTGACCCACTGACACCGCCCCAGTTTAGAGGGGAGTAAGGCAGCTCAAGAGTTAATACACACAGGGAACTTCATTCACACACAGGAGAAGATGAACATGGATATGTACTTAGGGACGGTTCTGTAATGGACAGAAACAGAGATAATGAATATGCTATATATGATATAAATATAATGGCCTGAGTAGAAATATTCAGAGTAGGCGTGGTGGTGGTTCCCCCACAGAGGCGGGCTGTGCCCCAGCAGAGGTGAGAAGGCCTGGCAGCATAAGCTCTCCAACTGTGCATAAGCTCTCCAGCGGTGGTAGCGATTCACCAACTGAGGCATTCAAGTCCCCCAGTGCAGGAACCAGAAGAGGGCCCAGGGCAGGACCCGGAGCAGGCCCCAACGGTAGACCCAAGATCAGGACCAGATCAGGAGGTAATAATGGTCCAAGGCAGATGGTCGATCAGCTCGAACCCTAGGAGCAGGAATAGAGAGCGTCCCTGGGTGGTGAGGTCTGGTGTCCCCCCCCCATCATCACGGTGGTGGGTTGATTCCAGCAGCAGCAGATCCAGGACTAGTGCTGGATCAGGTGGTGCACCACGGGCAGGGGAATCCTGGACAGCCCACACGGAACCCAGGGCTATGTCTGGGTCAGGTGGTGCAACACGGGCAGGGGAATCCTGGACAGCCCACACGGAACCCAGGGCTATGTCTGGGTCAGGTGGTGCACCACGGGCAGGGGAATCCTGGACAGCCCACACGGAACCCTGGGCTATGTCTGGGTCAGGTGAAGCTGTATTTACTGACCTGTGACCCACTGACACCACCCCCGTTTAGAGGAGAGTAAGGCAGCTGAAGAGTTAACACACACACACACACACACATACACACACACACAGAGGAAACGTTGTTCACCCACAGGAGAAGATGAAGATGTACATGGAGATAATGAATATGCTATACAAGAGATAAATACACTGGCCTAAATAGATATACGCAGAGTATGATAGAATGGAATATGGGATAGAACCACAAGGACTGTATCTAATAATGACCTAATAACCATGTAGTAACAAGAGATTAATGACCAGCATGGCATAGTACAGTAAGAATAATGTCAGTAGAATATTATAGAAATAATCGGCTATTGCACAGCAACACACAAGCAAAAACTGTATTTAAATAATATATATTATACACTGAGTGTGCAAAACATTAGGAACACCTTCCTAATATCAGTGGTGGAAACAGTATTCAATTGTCATTCTTGAGTAAAAGTAAAGATACCTGAATAGAAAATGACTTAGGTAAACGTGAAAGTCACCCAGTAAAGTACTACTTGACTAAAAGTCTGGAAGTATTTGGTTTAAAAAAATACTAACGTATGAAAAGTAAATGTAATTGCTAATATACAATTCAAATTCCTTATATTAAGCAAACTGCACAGTTGTCTTGTTTTTCTTTCATTGACGGATAGCCAGGGGCACACTCCAACACTCAGACATCATTTACAAAGGAAGAATTTGTGTTTAGTGAGTCCTTCAGATCAGAGGCAGTAGGGGTGTATAGGGATGTTCTCTTGATATATCAGGGATCAAGGTAAGACCCAGATGCAGACTGTCGAAGTAACAAAGTTTATTGTGGCAACAGGGGCAAGCAAAGACAGGTCAAGGCCGGCAAGGGTCGAAAATCCAGGGTAAGGCAAAGGTACAGGACGGCAGGCAACTCAGGGTCAGGGACAGGCAGATGTCAAAAACCAGGAGGACGAGGAAAGAGAGGCTGGGAAACGATAGGAGCTGACAGGAAAAACGCTAGTTAGCTTGAATGAACAAGACGAACTGGCAAGAAGCAGACAGAGAACACAGGTATAAATACATGGGATATTAGGGAAGATGAGTGACACCTGGAGAGTGGGGTGGAGACAAGCACTTGGACTGGTGAAACAGATCAGGTATGACAGGATAAGTGTGTGAATTAGACCATTTCCCGGTTTAAATGTAACATGTACTGTTGGGTGTCAGGAAAAAGATATGGAGTAAAAAGTATCTTCTTTTCTTTAGGAATGTAGTGAAGTAAAAGTAAAAGTGGGCAAAAAATATAAATAGTAAGTACAGATACCCCAAAAAACTACTTAAATAGTACTTTAAAGCATTTTTACTTAAGAACCTTACACCACTGCCTAATATTGAGTTGCACCTCCTTTTGCCCTCAGAACAGCTTAAATTCGTCGGGGCATGCTCTACAAGGTGTCAAAAGCGTTCAACAAGGATGCTGGCCTTGTTGACTCCAATGCTTCCCACAGTTGTAACAAGTTGGCTGGATGTCCTTTGGGTGGTTGACCATTGTTGATACGGGAAACTGTTGAGCTTGAAAAACCCAGTAGTGTTGCTGTTCTTGGCACACTGAAACCGGTGCGCCTGGCACCTACTACCAGACCCCGTTCAAAGGCACTTAAATATTTTGTCTTGCGTATTCACCCTCTGAATGGCACACATACACAATCCATGTCTCCATTGTCTCAAGGCTTAAAAATGATCCTTTAACCTGTCTCCTCCCCTTCATCTACACTGATTGACGTGGATTTAACAATTGTCGTGGACAAGAGATCATAGATTTCATCTGGATTCGGCTGGTCAGAAGAAGTAAACGGTGAATAATCATTGCAGATAACAACAGAATAAACATAATAATAACAGGAATGAGAACTACATAGAATACTGCTAATATAGCATATACTGCAATGACAACAACAGTGACAACTACCTTTGTAATCACGTATCCTATACACGTGCAGGAACCAGTCAAAGTTTGGACACACCTACACATTCAAGGGTTTTCTATATTTTACTATTTTCCACATTGTAGAATAATAGTGAAGACATTAAAACTATGAAACAGTTGCCCTCAGGTAGCCTGTTTCTGGTCTCAAGTTCAGGATTGGCTGAAAATGCAAAACAGGGATCTAATATTGAACCTAGATATAGTAAAGTTAGGAGATCTGGAGAGACCGGGTCAGTCAATGACTAATATACTAATACTCTTAGTAAAAGTATTTGTCTTCAACTTTCAATCTGTGGATTTGATTAGATGGATTGAAATTGTATGTTAAACATCACAGCATAGTTGAAAGATATATGGAGTATAGAAATCCGAAGAGGGTGGCCAGCAGATATAGGTGGGATGGACATTTCCTTCTTAATGCGTTTGAGCCAATCAGTTGTGTTGTGACAAGGTAGGGGTGGTATACAGACGATAGACCTATTTGAAAAAGACCAAGTCCGTATTAAGGCAAGAACAACTCAAATAAGCAAAGAGAAACGACAGTCCATCACTACTTTAATTCATGAAGGTCAGTCAATCCGGAAAATGTCAAGAACTTTGAAAGTTTCTTCAAGTGCAGTCGCAAATTGATGAAACTGGCTACCTAATAAACTGGCCACTAAGTGTATTTGACAACAGATAAACGATGTGGGAAATCAAAGCTTACATCAACGTAACCTTTTTCTCAAGGATTCTATTTTAAAACTTCTTTGTGACTTCCCTGAGTTTATCTAAAGGAACTCACACTTATCAATTCTCTTTGCAAAGTAAATGAATGAATAATGCTGAATGATGATGTGCAAATTGTACGCCATCAGAGGCCAGTGAGACTGGGGCCTGTAGGAAAGTTGCATTTTTAATTTGAATGGGGTACAGAGAGTCCATTTCAGATCAAGCTCCAAGCAGTGGTTGGACGACAAATCCATGTTATCAACAGTGCATTTAATTCCTTCTCTGGCCGTTGTACTTTGATAACTCTGAGGCAAGAGAGATTCATACCCCTTCCCCCATCATTCCATGAAAGAATGAAACCACACACCCGGTTCAATTTTAGAACCTTTGACATTGATTCAGTGCTGAGTTCCAGGCAGTAGTAACTGTTTCAGTTCCATGGAGGTGAAATGAACGGTGTATGTTTGATTAGGTTCGACATTGATGCGTGGGCTTGTTGCACTGAGACTTCATCCTTTTAGTCAGTGAGCTAAATCAGAGTCGCACAGAGAGTTTCTTGGTCGTCTTAAATCTACTTTGTAACAAAAGTATACACCTCACACACATGGTTATGGTCTGAAAAAAAGAAGACCCCTGTACTATGTCAGATATAGAGTTGAAATGTATTTCATTTTGAGTTTGCATCCCAATATTACACTTTATATTCACTAGAGAAGACTGAAATATAATAAAACCATTTGATAATAAACCCGATTTCCTGCAGTAAAAAATAAACGTTTTTAATTCTGAAAAATATTAATAACATTCCACCCATGAGGCCACTAGAGGACGAGTTGGTGTTTTGACTGCAGGAAAGGGGTTTATTTGGGCCACTCCTGGAGGCAGAGTAGAGGAGTTTAGTTAAAGAACAGAAACAAGACATGGTGAGATAGTATACTGTAGACAGAGGCAGTAAAGTAGAGATGTGACAGGACACCATGTGACAAGAGATACAGCAGCACATGTTAGCTCCCCTACAACACACTCTGCCATTGCTTCACCTCAGGTAATATGGTACTTTTCCACCTTTTTACAGTATGAAAGCAGAGACAATTGCAACAGTGACTGTAACTACCGCCATACAGCACAGTATCTTCCTGGGGTTACAGTCTCCTATATACAGTAAGTGTGCTAATGAGGGAGAGTCAGCAAAAAAAATGTTATTAAGGAAACCAATTCTGCTCTTTAAAGTAGGCTGCACAGGTGGAATCGGGTTTGTTATTAAGGAAACCAGTTCTGCTCTTTAAAGTAGGCTGCACAGGTGGAATCGGGTGTCAATCCAGGACAGCGGAGTCAATCACGGGAGACACCTGAAACCCCACCTCTTTAAGGAATACCTAGGATAGGATAAAGTAATCCTTCTCACCCCCCCCCTTAATGATTTAGATGCACTATTGTAAAGTGGCTGTTCCACTGGATGTCATAAGGTGAATTCACCAATTTGTAAGTCGCTCTGGATAAGAGCGTCTGCCAAATGACTTAAATGTAAATGTAAAATGTATCGATATTGCTGTGCTTGGCCGTCAATACAAATCATCGCAAATAAGAATCTATTCTTAATTGATTTACCTGCAAAAGGTATAAATGGGCGATAAAAAGAAATCTGAATTAGAACTGACTCAGATGCATCATCAACAGTGATGATGTCACAAGCCCTCAAAATGTAAACAAAACGAGCACTGGAGACATCCATCACTGGAAATGACCATCACTTTCTCATGGCATTTAGGCTACTCATTGAAATGTGCTGCAGCGCACCTTGCTCCACAGAAATTTCACCATATATGGCCATATTCATGTCAGATTGGGACCCGAGCTGGAATGTTTAATACGTGCAGCCTCAGAACAATAATAGAAACCCAAACATGGTCCTCTCCATCAGGGACTGGCTCTAAAGAACAGCCCAAAATAACAGAAACACACATGCAAATTATGCTCCAGGGAAGATAGCAACAATATAAATTCAGCAAAAAAAGAAATGTCCCTTTTTTAGGACCCTGTCTTTCACAGATCTTCATTGTAACGGTTTTAAACACCGTTTCCCATGCTTGTTCAATGAACCATAAACAATTAATGAACATGCACCTGTGGAACGGTTGTTAAGACACTAACAGCTTACAAACGGTAGGAAATTAAGGTCACAGTTATGAAAACTTAGGACACTAAAGAGGCCTTTCTACTGACTCTGAAAAACACCAAAAGAAAATATGCCCAGGGTCCCTGCTCATCTGTGTGAGCGTGCCTTAAGCATGCTGCAAGGAGGCATGAGGACTGCAGATGTGTCCAGGGCAGTAAATTGCAATGTCGGTAATGTTAGATGCCTAAGACAGCGCTACAAGGGAGACAGGATGGACAGCTGATCATCCTCGCAGTGGCAGACCACGTGTAACAACACCTGCACAGGATTGGTACAGCCGAACATCACACCTGCGGGACAGGTACAGGATGGCAACAACAACTGCCCGTTACACTAGGAACGCACAATTCTTCCATCAGTGCTCAGACTGTCCGCAATAGGCTGAGAGAGGCTGGACTGAGGACTTGTATGCCTGTTGTCTGGTGAGGACCTGCCTTACATCACCAGCAACAACGTTGCCTATGGGCACAAACCCACCGTTGCTGGACCAGACAGGACTGGAAAAAAGTGCTCTTCAATTACGGGGTTTTCTCTCACCAGGGGTGATGGTAGGATTTGCGTTTATCTTCGAAGGAATGAGCGTTACACCGAGGCCTGTACTCTGGAGCGGGATCGATTTGGAGGTGGAGGGTCCGTCATGGTCTGGGGCGGTGTGTCACAGCATCATTGGACTGAGCTTGTTGTCATTGTAGGCAATCGCAACATGTGCAACACGTGCATTACATCCTCCTCCCTCATGTGGTACCCTTCCTGCAAGCTCATCCTGACATGACCCTCCAGCATGACAATGCCACAGCCATACTGCTCATTCTGTGTGTGATTTCCTGCAAGACAGGAATGTCAGTGTTCTGCCATGGCCAGTGAAGAGCCTGGATCTCAATCCCATTGAGCATGTCTGGGAACCTGTTGGATCAGATGGTGAGGGCTAGGGCCATTCTCCCCAGAAATGTCTGGGAACTTGCAGATGCATTGGTGGAAGAGTGGGGTAACATCTCACAGCAAGAACTGGCAAATCTGGTGTTGTCGTTGAGGAGGACATGCACTGCATTACTTAATGCAGCCAATGGCCACACCAGATACTGACTGTCACCTTTGATTTTGACCCCCCCCCTTTGTTCAGGGACACATTATTCCATTTCTGTTAGTCACATGTCTGTGGAACTTGTTCAGTTTGTCTCAGTTGTTAAATCTGGTTATGTTCATACAAATATTTACACATGTTAAGTATGCTGAAAATAGACGAAGTTGACAGTGAGAGGACATTTGATTTTTTTTGCTGAGTTTATGAAAACAAACCCCACTACGAGGAAACTAGGCTTATGTCGAAAGTCACGACTTCACAGGAGAGCCATTTGAACATTTCTTTACATTTTTTATCAAAATGTGTTTTTTGGCAGAAATGCCTTCTGGTACATGTGAACTTTCATGTGCCATAACAAAAACTTGTATGCCATCTGTAAATATGAATACAATTGTTAAATTACGAGCCTTGTTAGTCCAGCCACAGAAAAAAATCAGCAACCTTCCCAAATAGTCATGATTGGCTGAGATAATGAGTGGGCTGGACATGCCGAGTTCGTATTGGTTCTGTCTATTTGAACTGGTCAGTCTGTGTTGGTAATCCTGTCGAACGCAGCTTTTAAAACAATTTATTGTGTAGTGGAGCTGCAAAAGTGTTGCTCTCCACTTTCTGAAGGATCAGGTTTTGAAATCAGTGGAATTAGAGTATGATAGCTAAAGAGATTAAGAAAATACCTGTCTCCGGATTACATCTTCAAACTAAGGGCAACCTTGGCATGGCATCCATGACAGGGAGACACATCCATCATGCATGTTGACGTATACAGGCAAGATAATCTAGCAAGATACATTTGCATATATTACACGCTTCTAATTTTGACATAACGCTTAAGAGGGTGTGAACGATGCTGAATGGGTGTAGACAAAAAAGAGCTCTTCACTAGATACCAAAACATTCAAAGGCCATTTCTCAAATGTGAGTTTACAAGTTTATCAACTTTCAAAGCAGAATTTCTTTCCCAGTGTTCCTCAAAAATTCAGTGTTTGATATACAATTTTCTTGCTCTGAGTCTCTACTTTTATCCAATGTATAAAACACAATTTCAAATTGTGCTACATAAGACCAAATCCAGGTAGTGAGTCACATATGGAGAAACTTTGACCTATGAGAAGGAGAAAATAGCACCTCTTGAGAAAATGCGTTAGACAGTGGGTAGCTTGGCAAAATCATTTGAAATGTATTCACACCCCTTGACTGTTTCCACATTTTGTTGTATTACAAAGTTGGATTAAAATGTATTTGATCACCTATCTACATAAAGTACTCTGTAATGCCATTATTTTATTTGATGGAAAATAGTCAGTACATGTTTGAATCACTTCTGGCAGCAATTACAGCTGTGCATTTTTCTGTTTATGTCTCTAAGTGCTTTGCAAACCTAGATTGTACAATATTTCCCCATTATTCTTTTTCAAATTCTCCAAGCTCTGTCAAGTTGCTTTTTGATCATTGCTAGACAAACATTTTCAAGTCTTGACATAGGATTTTAAGCTGATTTCAATTCTCAAGCTGATTTAAGTAAAATTGTAACTAGGCCACTTGGGAACATTCAATGTTTTCTTGGTAAGTAACTCTAGTGTGTATTTGGCCTTGCGTTTTAGGTTATTATCCTGCTGAAAGGAGGATTTGTCTCCCAGCGTCTGTTGGAAATCAAACTGAACTAGGTTTTCCTCTGAGACTTTGCCTGTGCATCAGAACATGATGCAGCCACAACCATGCTTGAAAATATGTAGATTGATATTTAGTGAGATGTTGGATTTTCCCCAGAAAATAATGCTTTGTATTCAAGGCAAAAAGTACATTTCTTTGCCACATGTTTTGCAATATAACTTTTTGCCAATAAGGGTGCATGTTTTCTATTCTGTACAAACTTCCGTCTTTTCACTCTGTCATTTAGATTAGTATTGTGGAGTAACTGCAATGTTGTTGATCCATCCTCAGGTTTCTCCTATTCCAGCCATTTTACTCTGTATTTTTTACTCTCACTGGTTTAAAATCACCATTGTCCTCATGGTGAAATCCTTGAGCGGTTTCCTTCCTCTCCATCAATAGAGTTAAGAAGGACGCTTCTATTTGTGTAGCGACTGGGTGTATTGTAATTAATAGCTTCGCTATGCTTAAAAGGATATTCAATGTCTGTTTTTTTTCACCCATCTACTAATAGGTGCCCTTCTTTGCGAGGCATTGGAAAACCTCCCTGGTCTTTGTCGGCTACCGCAGCATTCTGCAGCGATACTCCATCCCATCTGGTTTGTGCTTAGTGGGACATCATTTGTTTTTCAACAGGACAATGACCCAACACACCTCCAGGCTGTGTAAGAGCTATTTGACCAAGAAGGAGAGTGATGGAGTGCTGCATCAGATGACCTGGTCTCCACAATCACCCGACCTCAACCCAATTGAGATGATTGTGCTCTCTCCCTCTCTCTCTCTGTGTGTGTGTGTGATTGTATGGGCGGAGACAGGTGTGCTGGAGTCAGAGCAGATTCCCACCAGCTGCAACCTGTTCCATAATCAAGACCTCTGCAAATACTCAGTCCTGCCACATCCACACTGCCAGATCGTAATCTCTGCCCATTCAGTCCATGTTTCTAGACGTTTGTTCCTGTTGTGCCTGGTTTCCCTTGCATGACGCTGTTTTCCAATCCGCTACAGTTCTGCCCGCTCTGACTCTGGTCCCTGTCTCCAGTTTGACTTCTCGTCAGTCATATTACTAGCTTGTTCAACCTCTCTTTCGTATCGTCTAAGTTCCCCAAAGATTGGAAAGCTGCCGCGGTTATCCCTCTCTTCAAAGGGGGAGACACTCTAGACCCAAACTGTTATAGACCTATATCCATCCTGCCCTGCCTTTCTAAAATCTTTGAAAGCCAAGTTAACAAACAGATCACTGACCATCTCGAATCCCATCATACCTTCTCCACTATGCAATCTGGTTTCTGAGCTGGTCATGGGTGCACCTCAGCCACGTTCAAGGTCCTAAACAATATCATAACTGCCATCAATAAAAGACAGTACTGTGCATCCGTCTTCATCAACCTGGCCAAGGCTTTCAACTCTGTCAATCATCACATTCTATTCGGCAGACTCAATAGCCTTGGTTTCTCAAATGACTGCCTCGCCTGGTTCACCAACTACTTATCAGATAGAATTTAGTATGTCAAATCGGAGGGCCTGTTATCCAGATCTCTGGCAGTCTCTATAGGGGTGTCACAGGGTTCAATTCTCGGGCCGACTCTTTTCTCTGTATATATCAATGAAGTCGCTCTTGCTGCTGGTGATTCTCTGATCCACCTCTATGCAGACGACACCATTCTATATACATCTGACATTTTTTGGACACTGTGCTAACAAACCTCCAAACGTGCCATACAACACTCCTTCCGTGGCCTCCAACTGCTTTTAAATGCTAGTAAAACTAAATGCATGCTCTTCAACCGATTGCTGCCTGCACCCGCCAGCCTGACTAGCATTACTACTCTGGACGGTTCTGACTTAGAATATGTGGACAAATCCAAATACCTAGGTGTCTGGTTAGACTGTAAACTCTCCTTCCAAACTCACTTTAAGCATCTCCTATCCAAAATGAAATCTAGAATCGGCTTTCTATTTCGTAACAAAGCCTCCTTCACTCATGCTGCCAAACATACCCTCGTAAAACTGACTATCCTACCGATCTTTGACTTTGGTGATGTAATTTACAAAATAGCCTCCAACACTCTACTCAACAAATTGGATGCAGTCTATCACAGTGCCATCCGTTTTGTCACCAAATCCCCATATGCTATCCACCTCTGTGACCTGTATACTCTTGTTTGCTGGCCCTCGCTTCATACTCGTCGCCAAACCCACTGGCTCCAGGTCATCTATAAGTCTTTGCTAGGTAAAGCCCCACCTTATCTCAGCTCACTGGTCACCATAGCAACACTCACCCATAGTACGCGCTCCAGCAAGTATATTTCACTGGTTATCCCCAAAGCCAACACCTGCTTTGGCCACCTTTCCAGTTCTCTGCTGCCAATGACTGGAACGAATTGCAAAAATGACTGAAGCTGGAGACTTACATATCCATCTCTAACGTTAAGCATCAGCTGTCAGAGCAGCTTACCGATCACTGTACCTGTACACAGCCAATCTGTAAATGGCACACCTAAATATGTCATCCCCATATTGTTAATTATCTTCTTTCTCTTTTGCAGCCCAGTATCTCTGCTTGCACATAATCATCTGCACATCTATCACTCCAGTATTAATGGTAAATTGTAATTATTTCGCCTCTATGGCCTATTTATTGCCTTACCTCCCTAATCTTCTACATTTGCACACACTGTACATATATTCTTCTATTGTGTTATTGACTGTATGTCTGTCTATGTGTAACTGTTTTTTTTGTCACACTGCTTTGCTTTATCTTGGTCAGGTCACAAATGAGAACTTGTTCTCAACTGGCCTAAAGGTTAAATATTTTTTTAAATAATGTCCTGCTACTCTGTCTTGGATTCCCCACTCTACGCTCCCTTGGATTCCCCTCCGGACCTACTTATCCTTTTACAACACCTCTCGCTCCAGCCTCAGCCTCTGCACCTGGTTTCCGGCAACCCGCCCAAGCTTCCCCTGGCCTGCACTCAATCTTCCCCCCATGTTTCAATAAATATGTTGGTTACCTCATCCCAGTCTCCTCGTCTGAGTCTGCTCTTGGGTTCACCTGTTCCTTTTTGCGTGACATGTTGGACCGCAGAGTGAAGGAAAAGCAGCCAACATGTGCTCAGCATATGTGGGAACTCCCTCAAGACTGTTGAAAAGCATTCCAGGTCAAGCTTAAGAGAATGCCAAGAGTGTGCAAAGCTGTCATCAAGGCAAAGGGTGGCTACTTTGAAGAATCTCAAATATAAAATAGATTTTTGATTTGTTTAACACTTTTTTGGTTACTACATTATTCCATATTTGTTATTTCATAATTTTGATGTGTTCACTAGTATTCGACGATGTATAAAATTCTAAAAATAAAGAAAAACCCTGGAATGAATAGGTGTGTCCGAACCTTTGACTGGTACTGTATGTTTGAGGTCCATTTTTGCCGAGAACCCTCTGCGTGAAAGTGGCACATTCGTCAGTGGAGGTCAACGCAGGCACCAAATTTGACAGGAAAATTGATGCGACCATTCACAGCAAACTGCAATTATGTGGAGGTAGATGGAGAGAGTGGGCCAGCGGGGCTTTTAGGCGGATGGCAGGCAGGCAGCCTCTCTCTGAAGCTTTGGATTATATAACAAGTGTCTCTCTCCCAAAATGAGTCATCCCGATGAAGGACTTTTAAGGTGACAGGAGAGAGTGGCGGAACACCGTTGACCTGCTCCCCACCCACCAACAGATGCCTCCTACTCTCTCCGCCCTCTGACCCTCAGCCTCGCCTCACCTCCTCTGACTGTTGTGGTTACCACAGCAACGTTCCAAGAGTGGTGTTGTTTTGTTACACAGGTGATTTTTTTCTCTCTGCTCTTCATCCTCGTTTACATCCCCCTCTTTGTCCCACCACAGCAGTGCCCACTAAATATGTTCTGGGACAAGATGAGTGGACTTGTGGCCTACAAGTGACCCTATTTGTGTTGCTTAAATTATACAGCATTATTTAGAATTCGCTGAATGTTCCTCTGCAGATACAACAACCCACCTCTCCTTCCTAAAGTCCGACACCTACTGTATGAAAATACTGACACCAATTCCCTTATTTCACCTGTTGTCCATAGATGGGCACAGGTTGTTGTGGAGGATGTCCTCTTAATTTGAATAGCAAAACAAAGCTACAGTGACATACATGTTTGTAGGCTTTTTCTTCTCCCAACCTGTTGTAGAGTCTGTTTTACTTTGAAGTGAGACACCTCTCTGTTGTTATGCAATCATAACTTACTCCAGGTATGATCTGTTCTTACACCTTACAATCAGGAAGGAAATATCCTAAATGTCTTTATTTACAAAAAAATAGTGGCTCCCAAAATGCAATACAAAAGATGCAGTAGTTATCAGTGATAACTCATAGTCAAAATGCATTTATAGAGATCATCATCCCTTAGCTATTCAAACATGTATACCACTGAGTGTAGGTGAAAGCTATGATCCCTTATTGATGTCACCTGTTAAATCCACAGGTCAACGGCATCATGAACCTTACCCAGTACCAGGACATGTTTGGACCTGATTGTATATGAATATTGATTTTGGCCAAAAAGCTAATAATATTTTACAAAGAACACATATTTTGCAAACCTAGCTAAATTGGTTGTTATCTGCATAACTATAATACTTTTAAAATGATCATTAAGCATATTCCACCATATTCCTTCCGGCGCCGACAGAGATGGCCGCCTCGCTAAAACATTTAAATGTGTTAACCCTCGCAAGGCTGCAGGCCCAGACGGCATCCCCAGCCGCGCCCTCAGAACATTCGCAGACCAGCTGGCTGGTGTGTTTACGGACATATTCAATCAATCCTTATCCCAGTCTGCTGTTCCCACATGCTGCAAGAGGGCCACCATTTTTCCTGTTCCCAAGAAAGCTAAGGTAACTGAGCTAAACGACTACCGACGCGTAGCACTCACTTCCGTCATCATGTAGTGCTTTGAGAGACTAGTCAAGGACCATATCACCTCCACCCTACCTGACACCCTAGACCAACCCCAATTTGCTTACCGCCCAAATAGGTCCACAGACAATGCAATCTCAACCACACTGCACACTGCCCTAACCCATCTGGACAAGAGGAATACCTACGATGCCGTCTTTGTATCTAAGACAATTGTGTAGTCTGGAGCGATCCTCTAGGTTAGCTAGCCAGCTATTGTCGTTCTTTTAACGTAACGTTACGTAATCAACAACGCTAGCTAGCCAGCTAGCCCCCGAATAGCAGCACTGTAGAAACTATTACACTCGACGGAACGACTTGATTAGTGTAGTGTCAACAACGTAGCCACTGCCAGCTAGCCTACTCCAGCAGTACTGTATCATTTCAATCATTTTAGTCAATAAGATTCTTGCTACGTAAGCTTAACGTTCTGAACATTTGATAAGTGTAGTCCACTTGTCATTCCAATCTCCTTTGCATTAGCGTAGCCTCTTCTGTAGCCTGTCAACTATGTGTCTATCTATCCCTGTTCTCTCCTCTCTGCACAGACCATACAAACGCTCCACACCGCGTGGCCGCGGCCACCCTAATCTGGTGGTCCCAGCGCGCACGACCCACGTGGAGTTCCAGGTCTCCGGTAGCCTCTGGAACTGCCGATCTGCGGCCAACAAGGCAGAGTTCATCTCAGCCTATGCCTCCCTCCAGTCCCTCGACTTCTTGGCACTGACGGAAACATGGATCACCACAGACAACACTGCTACTCCTACTGCTCTCTCTTCGTCCGCCCACGTGTTCTCGCACACCCTGAGAGCTTCTGGTCAGCGGGGTGGTGGCACCGGGATCCTCATCTCTCCCAAGTGGTCATTCTCTCTTTCTCCCCTTACCCATCTGTCTATCGCCTCCTTTGAATTCCATGCTGTCACAGTTACCAGCCCTTTCAAGCTTAACATCCTTATCATTTATCGCCCTCCAGGTTCCCTCGGAGAGTTCATCAATGAGCTTGATGCCTTGATAAGCTCCTTTCCTGAGGACGGCTCACCTCTCACAGTCCTGGGTGACTTTAACCTCCCCACGTCTACCTTTGACTCATTCCTCTCTGCCTCCTTCTTTCCACTCCTCTCCTCTTTTGACCTCACTCTCTCACCTTCCCCCCCTACTCACAAGGCAGGCAATACGCTCGACCTCATCTTTACTAGATGCTGTTCTTCCACTAACCTCATTGCAACTCCCCTCCAAGTCTCCGACCACTACCTTGTATCCTTTTCCCTCTCGCTCTCATCCAACACTTCCCACACTGCCCCTACTCGGATGGTATCGCGCCGTCCCAACCTTCGCTCTCTCTCCCCCGCTACTCTCTCCTCTTCCATCCTATCATCTCTTCCCTCTGCTCATACCTTCTCCAACCTATCTCCTGATTCTGCCTCCTCAACCCTCCTCTCTTCCCTTTCTGCATCCTTTGACTCTCTATGTCCCCTATCCTCCAGGCCGGCTCGGTCCTCCCCTCCCGCTCCGTGGCTCGACGACTCATTGCGAGCTCACAGAACAGTGCTCCGGGCAGCCGAGCGGAAATGGAGGAAAACTCGCCTCCCTGCGGACCTGGCATCCTTTCACTCCCTCCTCTCTACATTTTCCTCCTCTGTCTCTGCTGCTAAAGCCACTTTCTTCCACTCTAAATTCCAAGCATCTGCCTCTAACCCTAGGAAGCTCTTTGCCACCTTCTCCTCCCTCCTGAATCCTCCGCCCCCTCCCCCTCCTCCCTCTCTGCAGATGACTTCGTCAACCATTTTGAAAAGAAGGTCGACGACATCGATCCTCGTTTGCTAAGTCAAACGACACCGCTGGTTCTGCTCACACTGCCCTACCCTGTGCTCTGACCTCTTTCTCCCCTCTCTCTCCAGATGAAATCTCGCTTCTTGTGACGGCCAGCCGCCCAACAACCTGCCCGCTTGACCCTATCCCCTCCTCTCTTCTCCAGACCATTTCCGGAGACCTTCTCCCTTACCTCACCTCGCTCATCAACTCATCCCTGACCGCTGGCTACGTCCCTTCCGTCTTCAAGAGAGCGAGAGTTGCACCCCTTCTGAAAAAACCTACACTCGATCCCTCCGATGTCAACAACTACAGACCAGTATCCCTTCTTTCTTTTCTCTCCAAAACTCTTGAACGTGCCGTCCTTGGCCAGCTCTCCCGCTATCTCTCTCAGAATGACCTTCTTGATCCAAATCAGTCAGGTTTCAAGACTAGTCATTCAACTGAGACTGCTCTTCTCTGTATCACGGAGGCGCTCCGCACTGCTAAAGCTAACTCTCTCTCCTCTGCTCTCATCCTTCTAGACCTATCGGCTGCCTTCGACACTGTGAACCATCAGATCCTCCTCTCCACCCTCTCCGAGTTGGGCATCTCCGGTGCGGCCCACGCTTGGATTGCGTCCTACCTGACAGGTCGCTCCTACCAGGTGGCGTGGCGAGAATCTGTCTCCTCGCCACGCGCTCTCACCACTGGTGTCCCCCAGGGCTCTGTTCTAGGCCCTCTCCTATTCTCGCTATACACCAAGTCACTTGGCTCTGTCATAACCTCACATGGTCTCTCCTATCATTGCTATGCAGACGACACACAATTAATCTTCTCCTTTCCCCCTTCTGATGACCAGGTGGCGAATCGCATCTCTGCATGTCTGGCAGACATATCAGTGTGGATGACGGATCACCACCTCAAGCTGAACCTCGGCAAGACGGAGCTGCTCTTCCTCCCGGGGAAGGACTGCCCGTTCCATGATCTCGCCATCACGGTTGACAACTCCATTGTGTCCTCCTCCCAGAGCGCTAAGAACCTTGGCGTGATCCTGGACAACACCCTGTCGTTCTCAACCAACATCATGGTGGTGGCCCGTTCCTGTAGGTTCATGCTCTACAACATCCGCAGAGTACGACCCTGCCTCACACAGGAAGCGGCGCAGGTCCTAATCCAGGCACTTGTCATCTCCCGTCTGGATTACTGCAACTCGCTGTTGGCTGGGCTCCCTGCCTGTGCCATTAAACCCCTACAACTCATCCAGAACGCCGCAGCCCGTCTGGTGTTCAACCTTCCCAAGTTCTCTCACGTCACCCCGCTCCTCCGCTCTCTCCACTGGCTTCCAGTTGAAGCTCGCATCCGCTACAAGACCATGGTGCTTGCCTACGGAGCTGTGAGGGGAACGGCACCGCAGTACCTCCAGGCTCTGATCAGGCCCTACACCCAAACAAGGGCACTGCGTTCATCCACTTCTGGCCTGCTCGCCTCCCTACCACTGAGGAAGTACAGTTCCCGCTCAGCCCAGTCAAAACTGTTCGCTGCTCTGGCCCCCCAATGGTGGAACAAACTCCCTCACGACGCCAGGACAGCGGAGTCAATCACCACCTTCCGGAGACACCTGAAACCCCACCTCTTCAAGGAATACCTAGGATAGGATAAAGCAATCCTTCTCACCCCCCCCTTAAATGATTTAGATGCACTTGTAAAGTGGCTGTTCCACTGATGTCAGAAGGTGAATTCACCAATTTGTAAGTCGCTCTGGATAAGAGCGTCTGCTAAATGACTTAAATGTAAATGTATGTGAGAATGCTGTTCATCGACGACAGCTCAGCATTTAACACCATAGTACCCTCCAAACTCGTCATCAAGCTCGAGACCCTGGGTCTCAATCCCGCCCTGTGCAACTGGGTACTGGACTTCCTGACGGGCCGCCCCAGGTGTTGAGGTTAGGTAACAACATCTCCACCCCGCTGATTCTCAACACTGGGGCCCCACAAGGGTGCGTTCTGAGCACTCTCCTGTACTCCCTGTTCACCCATGACTGCGTGGCCATGCACGCCTCCAACTCAATCATCAAGTTTGCGGACGACACTACAGTGGTAGGCTTGATTACCAACAACGACGAGACGGCCTACAGGGAGGAGATGAGGGCCCTCGGAGTGTGGTGTCAGGAAAATAATCTCACACTCAACGTCAACAAAACTAAGGAGATGATTGTGGACTTCAGGAAACACCAGAGGGAGCACGCCCCTATCCACATCGATGGGACAGTAGTGGAGAGGGTAGTAAGTTTTTTAAGTTCCTCGGCGTACACATCACAGACAGCGCAGCAGCGCCTCTTCAACCTCAGGAGGCTGAAGAAATTCGGCTTGTCACCAAAAGCACTCACAAACTTCTACAGATGCACAGTCGAGAGCATCCTGGTGGGCTGTATCAACGCCTGGTACGGCAACTGCTCCGCCCACAACCGTAAGGCTCTCCAGAGGGTAGTGAGGTCTGCACAATGCATCACCGGGGGAAAACTACCTGCCCTCCAGGACACCTACACCACCCGATGTCACAGGAATGTCATAAAGAACATCAAGGACAATGACCACCCGAGCCACTGCCTGTTCACCCCGCTATCATCCAGAAGGCGAGGTCAGTACAGGTGCATCAAAGCAGGGACCGAGAGACTGATAAACAGCTTCTATCTCAAGGCCATCAGACTGTTAAACAGCCACCACTAACATTGAGTGGCTGCTGCCAACAAACTGACTCAACTCCAGCCACTTTAATAATGAGAATTGATGGAAATTGATGTAAAATATATCACTAGCCACTTTAAACAATGCTATTTAATATAATGTTTACATACCCTACATTACTCATCTCATATGTATATATTGTACTCTATATCATTGACTGCATCTTTATGTAATACATGTAAGCCACTTTAAACTATGCCACTTTGTTTATATACCCTACATTACTCATCTCATATGTATATACTGTACTCAATACCATCTACTGCATCCTGCCTATGCCGTTCTGTACCATCACTCATTCATATATCTTTATGTACATATTCTTTATCCCTTTATACTTGTGTGTATAAGGTAGTAGTTTTGGAATTGTTAGGTTAGATTACTCGTTGGTTATTACTGCATTGTCAGAACTAGAAGCACAAGCATTTCGCTACACTCGCATTAACATCTGCTAACCATGTGTATGTGAAAAATAAATTTGATTTGATTTATTTTTGAAAGAGTTGTGGCAATGTCAGACCAATCCATTTAAAACCAATGGAGCTGAATGGCGGCCATAGTGGAAAATGTGTGGTTAAATCAGCAACAACTAGGAATCAGTGTTTCGACTTCTCCAAGGTTTGTGTAAAGTTTGGTGCACTCATTATGAAGACATTTTGTGAAAATGGTTTACCTCTTTGCTGGACGTAATGCATTCCTATGGGATTTCATATATAAGGTGCAATGTATGGAGCAGGTTTAACGTTCACATTTCTTGTTAACATAATGTAATGGCGTCGTGAGGGAGTCTGCTCTGGCCCCCCAATGGTGGAACAAACTCCCTCACGATGCCAGGACAGCGGAGTCAATCACCACCTTCCGGAGACACCTGAAACCCCACCTCTTCAAGGAATACCTAGGATAGGATAAAGTAATCCTTCTCACCCCCCTTAAATGATTTAGATGCACTATTGTAAAGTGGCTGTTCCACTGATGCCAGAAGGTGAATTCACCAATTTGTAAGTCGCTCTGGATAAGAGCGTCTGCTAAATGACTTAAATGTAAATGTAAATGAATCATATTGCATATCATGCTAATTAATAGACGTCAGTGAATGCTTCTAGAACATTTAAGTGTTTTAATGTAATATATTGAAAACAGCTACAAAACGTAGCAATTCGGACAGCTTTTCTGTCAAATGTTTACTTAATTCTGGTAATATTTTGCTAAATACATATAACTGACATACTTAGGCCATCATTTTGTGTTGTCCTCATTGTAAGTTTCCCACCATTGAAATAAATGGTGGCCATCTTGCTGGGACTGATATGTACAAAATCTAGGATGACTCTGTATAGCCCCCCCCCCAAAAAAATCACAATGGTTCACCATGTTCTGTATGAAATTTGAAGTAGTTATCATCTGATGAAGGGTACCATGTGATAATGTCTCGATGTACCCCAAAATGCTTACATGTATGACCTTTGATCCCATAGAGGTGGGCCCATAGTGATTCATTACCATTCCAATTGATTCATAACTTAATTGGTGTTGGATTATGAAGTTCATAACATATCAATTGCCTTATTTTGAGAAGATTGTTGATTACATTTTATACCTTCAATCCTGTTGGTCCAGCTAATGCATAGGGGTCATAACATATAACGCAGTGATAACCACATTTAGCTACCTCCAATGCATGGGTATAATATCAAAATCTAACCTAATGACCTTAATGAAAATCATCTTTCCGCTAGCGGAACTCCTCGACAACATTCTGCTGAAAAGTCAGCGAGCGAAATTCAATTTTTTTTTTTAAATATGTAACTTTCACACATTAACAAGTCCAATACAGCAAATGAAAGATAAACATCTTGTTAATCTACCCATCGTGTCCGATTAAAAAAATGCTTTACAGCTAAAGCACAACATATGATTATGTTAGATCAACGCCAAGTCGAAAAAACAGCCAAAGATAGTCACAAAAAGCAGAAATATAGATAAAATGAATCACTAACCTTTGATGATCTTCATCAGATGACACTCATAGCACACAATACATGTATGTTCAGCCCAGTTCCATTACAGCCCTTTATAAACATGTCAAACGATGTATGGAATCAATATTTAGGAAGTTTTTAACATAAAACATCAATAATGTTCCAACTGGAGAATTCCTTTGTCTTCAGAAAAGCACTTGAACGTGAGGTAACTCTGTCGGGAGCGCGCGTCACGAGACCAAGGCTCTCTGCCAGACCACTGACTCAAAGAGGTCTCATGAGCCCCTCCTTTATAGTAGAATCCTCATTCACGTTTCAAAAGACGGTTAACATCTAGTGGAAGCAGTAGGAAGTGCAACCTTACCCATATCTCAAGCTTTGAAAAAGTACAAACTTCAGATGTCCACTTCCTGGTTGGATTTTTCTCAGGTTTTCACCTGCCATATGAGTTATGTTATACTCACAGACATCATTCAAACAGTTTTACAAACTTCTTAGTGTTTTCTATCCAATACTAATAATAATATGTATATATTAGCATCTGGGACAGAGTAGGAGGCAGTTCACTCTGGGCATGCTATTCATCCAAAAGTGAAAATGCTGCCCCCTATCCCAAAAATGTTAGACTTTGCTACCCCAAAGTGGACAAATCTGTGAAAGTTGGCCTAATGGCCCATGGACCCACCTACACCTCTCCACTCTGACAAGCATGATCAGGAAACATCAATAGTAAAAATGGCATTGTTCAAAGACCTTTGCATTTTTCATCAGGGGACTTAAATAATTTGTGCTGGATATCAACATTTTTTTTTGTAGCTGAGCATGTGTTACTGAACGCATGAACAAATGAAATACTAACTAAACATCCTGGCACATTTGGTCGCTTTGGAAGCATGCTGATGTGATGTGATCCAGCCAAGCTCCAACCAAACACAAACTATTAATACATTTTTCACAAGGTAAAATCAAGTCTGACCTTTTTAAGTAGATATTACAAACTTCAGAAGACTTTTGAAACCTCAAAATGCACAATTTTTAAATGTCCTGCGTTGCAGGAAAGATCTCCTGCGACAGGGTGATCAAATGACATCTGTAATATTTATACTGTTGCTTGTTTGTATAATTCATGACGACTTGCAGAGAGTGATGGTAAATTAACCAGCTGGTTCGCAAAGCCTGCTGGGAGTGAGATGGAGGGTTGGATGGTCTGCTAGCGCAGGCCACCTGTGCAGTGTATAAACACCGTGGGCGGAACCAACGTTGAGGCACATTTAATTCTGCTCTCAAGTGACGCAATCCTCACAGATGGTACGCCTGACAACTTGAGATGGAATTTTATTTCAGGCCATACTCATTTTATAAACAGTATAACCTACATTTGTTGGCCAAAGAAAAGTTAGAATTTATTTGCAATTGATCGATTGTAGCAGGTTGAATGTTTTTTTTTATTCTTTTTTTCCATCTCAACAGTAACTATAATGCTGTTGATGGTATTTGTTTTGTATTTGCAACACTGCAATTGATGTTTCAATTCTGAGGGTGACAACACATTTTGGGTTCCTCTCAAATATGATTGAAATGTTGTTGGCTAGGGGATCGTAAGCAAGCATTTCACTGGAAGGTCTACACCTGTTGTATTTGGTGCGTGTGACTAATAACATTTGATTTGATTCGATTTGATTCTGTGTCTCTGACCTTTGGTAAAACAGGCATATTTGAATTAGAACAACTGCTTCCCAATGTTGGCAGCTGTGCTCGATAGACGGGGATTCAGCTTGAAGAAATACACATTCCGTCATTGTCATCCTTACTCTCCTCGTCTTTAATTATTTGTTATTTGTCTATTTTCTTCTTTTTTATTTCCTTCTTTTTTACTTCAGTTTATTTTAGTAAATACTTTAACACTTAACACATGTGACAAATACAATTTGATTTTATTTGATTGACTGGTAAAAAATGAATTCTACTTTCACCCGTTTTTTTGCTAACGTTCCTATGACTTAAGTCTCACAGTGGTGTTTCATGTGAAAAGTCAGAATGATGCTTTCCTGCAAATGCCTGATACATTAGTAATCTATCACCATCGATGAGACAGCCCTTTGAGTTACGATACCGATATGCATCTTGTTTCCCTGTGGTTCCTTACACATCATTCAAGTGTTTTCCCAGCATTTATCCCATGGGTTTCCATGGAGATAACAAAAAAAAAAAAAATCAAATTAAGATGAAAAATACCCTTTGCTCAATTGTGCCCATTGGGAATAGTGTCTCCATCAATATCCCATGCAATGTGTTCCTTTATTGTGATCTATATCTGTTAGCCATGAGATGGCTATCTATGCTGCTGGAGCAGCGGACATGAAAGTAGGATCTATCTGCGTCACACAGCCGCTGTGATGGCTAACTAAACATCTCTGCTATCCCTACAGTCAATGCAGGCTTTTTGCCTTCTTTTTTTTACTGCAAACCAGTCTATTCATAGTACTGCAAGTTCTTAATTTATTTCATTCATCACAAGATTTGAATTAAATCTGCTCAAATGAGCAAAAACGTATGACAATTACAGACACATACAATTGCGCTGCAGAGCAAAGTGGAATTTTCTATTTTTTTGCCCACTCTCACGCTCTCACACACAATGTATTCAAATTGAGCAGAGCTTCAATCTGTTATATTATTCTGTGTGTGTTTTTCTTCTCTGGGCTGTTATGATGCTCACAGAAGATGTCAACTTTGTTGTCATAAAAACAAATGGTATTTCCCAGTAGCTGTAACTTGTGTGTGTGACGTATAAACATTTAATTTAATTTGTAATGGAAACCGTTGATTGGTTGAAGCCAGGCTTGTAAAGAACAGGCTTAATGGTGGCCTTCAATGCCATCAAAACCGTTTCTGAAGAGATAATCCCTGTTTTAAAGGTCATTGCCACTCTGTAAATCCATAAAACACATAACGCAGACAGTGAATCTTGACATTTGATTTGTGAACAGGGAGATATGTGGGTCAGTTCTGTCTGGGAGAGAGCACTTAATTCTTGTGCCTTAATTAATGTATCAGACATACTCATTAAAAATAACATCTCTATATACTGAACAAAAATATAAAAACAACATGTAAAGTGTTGGTCCCATGTTTCATGAGCTGAAATAAAAGATCCCAGATATGTTCCGTATGCACAAAAAGCTTACCTCTCAAATTATGTGCACAAATTTGTTTACATCCCTGTTAAAGAGCATTTCTCCTTTGCCAAGATAATCCATCAATTTGACAGGCGTGGCATATCAAGAAGCTGAATAAACAGCATGATCATTACACAGGTGCAATAAAAAGCCACTCTAAAATGTGTAGTTTTGTCGCACAACACAATGCCACAGATGTCTCAAGTTTTCAGGGAGCGTGCAATTGCCATGATGACTGCAGGAATATCCAACAGAGCTGTTGCCAGAGATTAGAAAGTTAATTTATCTACCATAAACCATCTCTGTAACGGATTTCCACTTGGTCTGAGGAGGAGTAAGGATCGGACCAAAGCGCAGCGGGGTAAGTGTTCATGATGATTTTAATAAAGAAAGCACTGAACACTGAATCAAAACAATAAACGGTGACATGAATTAACAAAAACCGAAACAGTACTGTGTGGCCCAAAACACTCACACGGAAACAAACACCCACAACTCAAAAGTGAAACCCAGGCTACCTAAGTATGATTCTCAATCAGAGACAACTAACGACACCTGCCTCTGATTGAGAACCATACTAGGCTGAACTCAAAACCCCAACATAGAAAAACACACATAGACTGCCCACCCCAACTCACGCCCTGACCATACTAAATAAAGACAAAACAAAGGAAATAAAGGTCAGAACTTGACAATCTCCAACATGGTTTTAGAGAATTTGGCAGTACATCCAACCAGCTTCACAAGCGCAGGCTATGTGTAACCACGCCAGCACAGGACCTCTATATCCAGGCTTCTTCACCTGCAAGATTGTCTGAGGGGGGTGCTGAGGAATATTTCTATCTGTAATAAAGCCCTTTTTTGGGGAAAAACTCATTCTGATTGGCTGGACCTGTGGGTGGGCCTATGCTCTCCCAGTCCATGGCTGCGCCGCTGCACCCCTGCCCAGACATGTGAAATCCATAGATTAGGGCCAAATTAATGTATTTCCTTTTTACTGTAACTCAGTAAAATCTTTGAAATTGTTGCATGTTGCATTTATATTAGAAGACATGGAAGCACAGAAGAGACATTAAGACTATTTTCTCCCACAGAAACTGTGATCGCTTTCCTTCACTGTATCCCTGTCTGCGAAACATTTGTCCACGTATTGATTGATGAACTCCAATTAGTATCTTAAATATGTACCTGTATCAACTCATGTGCTTTAGGTTAATCTTTATTAGAATCTTTGTGCACTGCCTGGCAGTACCTTGTCCCTCTAGGTACATAGCTTGCCACTCTATAATTCACCAATGACTGAATGAGCAGTCCTCCTGGTAACTGTAAATCCTTCAGCACTGTGTCTCAACAGTTTTTTCTTTGAAACCTTAATTGAACCATTGCCTCAGTCACGGCCTAATGGCAAACAATTTATAAACCTGCATGTATAATAAATTCATAATAAATGTGTTACTCAAACGTGTCACACCTGAACATACTTTCCTAACACGCATGTGTTAGGTTTCATTTGTCCCATTGCAATCCCAACAGAAGCTCTTTTTAAGCTATTCTGAAAATCTGTTATATTCATCTAAGGCATGCATGACCTGCCTCTCTCCTTGGGGGGGGAGTGGGGGGTACAGATGGGTCCCACCTCACACAGGGCTTCAGACCTCCGTGCCATGTTGGTTAAAGGGTTAGGGTCCCCTGACTGGAATGGACCAAATCTGTGCCAGAGTACACAGTTCAGAGATGGAGGACTCGGGGAGGAGGCGCAGGCAGCACATCACGGATGATGGCCTCACACTTCCAAAATGAGCAGTTGGTGCTCTCAGCAATACGCACGTTGCCATAGTTACCACAACACAGCTAGACCAGATGCCCTAGTTACATCCGATGTTATAACTAGTGGTGGCATATCCATGCTTTTCTTTGTCATTGTGAACATTTCCTAAAACGCAAACAGATCTGTTCTCTTTCAAATACTCATTTAGATGTATCATTGTGGGGATTTGCTCTGCGGCTCTACTACAAGTAGTCCAAACACACAATGTCTGTTGGAGACAGACAGGTCAAGAGGCGAATTAGTTGAGCCCACCCCTCTTTATAAGGCACCACTCGCCTGCCTTTTGGTCATTCTCGCCTCTCTTCACTACGGCTCCTACGACTCAACTCCTGTCTTCTTACTTAACAGTTCTCAGATGAACCGCAAGGTTAATGCTGCTGAACGTAGGACCCCAGCTCCTGTCTATAGTGTTAAGTACTAACTGAAAGGAAAGTTTTGCATCAAATAGAATTTGCTTCAAGTGTCATACGGCTAGCTATCGAGACTTGGTTAGCCCACGCTGCAAGGCTAACCATACTCCTACTTGCACATATGGAAGTATTGCTAGCTCCCTTCTTTTATCGACCTTAATCTACAGTACATTCACTCATTTGTGTTAACTAGATCGACCGGTTTAGCCTCACGGTTCTATGGCCGTGGGAGGACACCTACCCGAAATAGAACTCTGCCACCATCCGGTTCCCTTCAGCTAGCACTGTGCTAACTACAAAAAACCTTAGCCACAGCCAACTCCCACTAGCATCCCTACCTGCACACACAGTAGCATTGCTAGCTGCCTTTTCTCACCTAGTTAACCTACATTCACTTGTTGTGTTAGCTAGACTGACAGTTTTAGCCTTTAGGCTTCTTGGTCAAGGGAATTTGCCAACCCTAAGTCTTATCTTGCATCCATGCAGTCCCCCGCAGCTAGCACTGTGATAGCTAGAGTGCACCTTATCCACAAGGTAGCTGTTAACTAGCTAAACACCTCACTATCCTGGTGGTTACAGCTTTCTTATTGTGCTCACCCTAGCTAACTATTAGCCTCATGGCTTTTTACCTAAGTAGCTCATGCTTTTTACAGCAGATGTCTCTTTGTTAGCAAACCTTGTTCTTTACAATGGCCACTACTACCCCATCCCAAAATGAACAATGCCCAGCACTCGAACTCCCATGTTCTTGTGCTTGCAGCTCCTTCTATGCATCGGTTACTTGGGAGGGAAACATGCTCAGGCAGCACTCGATGACCCTGAGTTCTGTGAGCAGTGTAAGACGCTGACAAGGGCGGGTCTGCTCCGCCGGCCAAAGTTGAGATTCCTCTCACCACAACTGAGCCAAGCTGGGGCGAGGGTATAGATAGCTTTGATTCCCTCCCCTCACTGTCTGACAACTTGCTGTCAGGGGAAGACAAACTAGGTGATGGCGAGGATGACGACGGGATTATCTCATGAGTTGCCTCAAACTTACGTCTGAAATGGAGGGCGAAGACCCTCTCAAGTCTCTACTTCTCCCTGCCCTCAGGACGAAGGAGCTGCTCTTCCCCACTTGAAGTTTGGGTTCTTAGACGTTTGCAAGTGAGCCATGGCCAGACTTGACATCAAGTGGCTGGCTCCCTTGGGGGGTCAGAATCCTGAATGGGATCTGTACAATGGGAAGAGACTCCCTTCCCGTACATCACCTGCTAAACAAATGCTTCCGTGGTCCTAGCCTGCCTTACGGAAGCTAAGGGTTTGTGGGATAAGCCAAGTTCCCTGCTAGGAGCTCCCCTTATCTGGTCATACAGATATGGGCCCCATGGCAGCCAGTTGGTTCCTGCAACTCGTTCCAGTCCCGCAGCCTGTAAGGAAAAACAAGCTGGCTTTGGGAGAAACGCAGCAGACTGCCAATACCCAGGTTAGGATCCTGAACCAGGGCACACATGAAGTTAAAAAGTCATTTGCTTTAGTTGCAGCAAGGTTCTGCCTTCTTAAACCCCTATTGGGGGGCAAGAGCAGCCGGCTATCTTAAGGCAAAGCCCTGGTGGCTGAGGAGGATAGCGCGCAAAGCCTCCGGCTCCCTTTCCTACCCTCTCTCTCTCTTGGGTATATAACGTGAGCCATTCCTCCCCTTCCTTACCTCACAGCTGCACTTTACCCTCAAGTGCTATCCTTACTTAATCTCTCCCCTCAGTATTCCATTTCATTCGTTCCAGCCAGGGGTGGAAGTCAGTATGTCTACTCTCCCGCCGGTCTCTTTTTACAATAAAGCAGGCTGACAGATTGCCATTTATCATGGCCTTCTTGCCATGCATTTTGCCTCAATATGTCTATTGCGTACAAGCGAACACATGAGTGTACACCCTTGGTTCTCCACAATGGGGTGCCATCACTCTAGGTGAGCGGGGCAGAGAATGAAACCTGGGAACAGGTTTTTTCTTGCTCACTGCGAGACTCCCGTAGCCCACCGGGTCTTTGGGGTTCTTCAGTGAGCCAATGGCAACTCTGCTCTATCGAGCTAAAGAACAGTCAGTACAGTATTAATTGCTCATACTTTCTGGTTCAATAAAGGGGGAGGCTTTTTCTACTGTTAAGGTTTATTTAGCCTTTATCTGTCATAATAGCACAGTTGGAAAAACATCCTCTGTTATGTCGTTTCATGAAGGGAGCGCATCACTTACCCCCAGTCTCCAAGCCTTTAGTCTCGTCTTGGGACCTGTTTACTGTGCTTGACGTCATTTCACAGCAGCCTTTTGAGCTGTTCAAAAGCATGAAGATGAAATATATCTCCTTTAAGACTGCTTCACTACTTGCCCTTACATCCAAAAAGTGAGTCAGTGAGCCGCACGCCCTGTCAGTTCCCCATTCATGCCTACAATTTCCCCCGGGGTTATCCAAGGTGACCTTGTTACCTAACCCGGCCTAATGTATGCAACAATTACAATTGTCTGGCCTTGGAGCTTGCAGCCTTCCATCCGCCTTCCATCACTTTTGCGTAGAAAAATGCATCTTCATTGACGCATACCGTCCTCAGTGTCGGATCTCTGAGGGGTGATGCTGTTGGGACTACCCTGGTTTCGGAGAGCATGTCTGCGATATGGGAGTCGGCCATATCCCTATAGTGATACATCAAAACAAGTATTTGAAAGAGAACTAAAAGTTCCTAGTGTAACCCGGTTCTCTGATAATATGAGTGAGATGTATCACATAGTGATGTGCAGTCAAGGTAGGCAGGGAAGGCATTCTAATTTTTAAAAAACAACGTTTTTTTAATCTAATGGTTTTTATGCAAAAAAAATGAAAATAAGCTAAAACTTCAGGAAAGGCACCAGAGTATGCATGCCTTCATCCCCAATGTCCCCATCCATTCAAATTGTGATGCGAGCGGAGGTTCATGACTCCAGTCACTGTTACTAAACAGGGTCAGCATCAGGGAGTAACATTGGTTCACGAAAAAAGACCCCGGAAATTACATGTTGGAACTAATGCTAGCCCTAAACAACGTGCGCAGCATCTGATTAGCCAAAAATGAAATAGCACATTATCCAAAAAGGTTGTTCAGGTACTGTCCTTGGGTCAAGGAATATTGTTTCAGCTGCAGACGGTAGATTCTCATAACCTGGAACGAAGGAAACAAAAAAGTGAAAGTAACATGTCCTGGTTTCAAGAGAAATTGATATTTCACATAGATTTCCCTAAGTTAGCATGTCTCGATTTACAGAAAACTGTTGGACATTTCCCTAATGTGATGACTCCGGTATAAAACATAGAAGCTTATCAGATTCTGATCGTCTTACTATACTTCTTCACCTGAGATTGTCTCCCGATAAGCTAGTCAATCATTTCTATATTCTCCAGGCTCTGCTTTGTCATCAAAATGGACAACCGTGCAATGAGTGACATGTATCCATTGGGATTTTCCCTGGACTTCTACCACTGACCTCGTTATGAGCAAAACTTGAAAAGTACCTTCCCATTTTGGCCCTAATGTCTCTATTACATATTGTGGCAGATGGCAGGGAAAGGTGAGGGGAGATATCTTGCAGCCCGCTGGCTCCACCCCCAAGTCTTATACGGACTTCCTGCCAAAACAAGGCAAGGCTGTGGATCATTAAGCCAGGGAGTGCTTGGGAAAAAAGAGGAAGCGACCTGCACAAAGCGGCAGAGAATGGAGAGAAAAAAAATGTGCGTTACGAAGAGTGGGAGAAGAGAGAACAATATCTGTGTGATAGCCCATTGTGACCTGGACTGTCGGATTACCCCCCTTGTGTACTGAACCGTATTGGCTGAGGACCCGAGTTTTAAGATTACCCCTGGAGAACAGAACGGACAACGAGAACAGCTGGTGGACTGTGAATTAATTAGTGAATTCCCCTTCTTCCCCATTGTACAAAAATCCGTAATAAACTCTCCATTTGCATTCTAGTTGTGCTACTGGTGCATGTTTTGTTACTGAACTTGGTGACGTGGAAACCCCACACCCTTGAGTCTGATACATATGGTGGAGAATGTGGGTAACCCAAACCAAGCTCAATAACGAAACAGACACGGAGCACAATGGAAGCATTGGTGAAACAGCTGGTGGAGGCGAACATTGCACAGCAGGCTATGCATCGGGAGCTGCTGGAGGAACAGCATCAGCAGACCGCTATCCTGCGAGAGCTCTCCAGTAGACCGCTCTCCTCTCCTGCCGGCATAGCGGCAGCGCAGCTTTCTCTCGTCCCAAACCCAGTAGGTTTAAACTGAAGCTGACAGAGGCTGATGACATCGAGGCTTACCTCCAAGCTATCGAGAGGACGGCGACTAGGGAGAAATGGCCCATGAGCAATGGGCCACCCTATTAGCACCCTTCCTGTCAGGGGTGGCACAGAAGACCTAGTGGGATCTGCCGGTTGACCAGGCGACGCATTACGAGGTGCTGAAAAAGGAAAACCTGCGCCGCTATGGCTACACCCTGATTAGCAGGGCACAAAGATTCCATGATTGGGCGGGTGATCTTACACCGTCCCCCGATCACAAATGCATGATCTAATTAGGCTGGCCAAGAGCAGGCTAACTGCTGAACCCCTGACACTCACGACCATCGAGAAAGTGGTCATGGATACATTTATATGCTCTCTCCCGTTCTAAGCTAAAAAGTTAGCCAGCCAAGTTACCCGGTAGAGCGCAGATCAACTGATGGAATTGGTGGAAGGACAACAGGTGACTTTGAAGGTCCTGTGCATCAGACAACCACGGAAGTCTGTACCCTCCCCTCGCCCGAAGGAGCAAAAAAGCATGGAGGACCAAGCTGGGACCCCGGCCAAGGATGGCGAACACCCACAGCCAGCTCCCCAAGATGACGCCCCTTCCAGAACCTGGACAGCAGGAAATGCTATGAGTGTGGCGAGCCGGGACACATTGCATGGAACTGTTCAAACCGCAATGTCCCGATGCCTTCGACCTCAGCCAGTGAGGTAGCCAACGGGTGTATCTGCGTCTTGCTGATGGAATGCTGGGCTAGGGAGAGTGGTCCCGGTAAGAGCCAATGGAAATGATGGCACTTGTAGACTCTGGGAGTATGGTGACCCTGATCCAACCTGGCGGAGACCCTGGCCGTCACGTGCATACACGGTGAGACCAAGGACTACCCTACCACACTCCTCCACCAACAGACCACAAAGGGACAACACACGGAACCAGTGGGAGTCGTCCCAAACCTGCCTGTGCCGGTCCTGGTGCATGTTTTGTAATTGTACTTGGTGACGTGGAAACCCCACACCCTTGAGCCTGCTACAATATTTTTTTTTACCATTACCCACTGTCCTGGTACTAAGTCATGTCTCCCCTCTGGAGTTATTCCACATGTCTCTTTCACTTGTCTGTTTGCTTCCCCTACTGCATTTGAGAGATGTAAGCAATAGTTAACACTTCAAATGGTCGCAAGTTTTTATACCCACTTCTCGCGGATGTTTCAACGTTTTTGACCATTCCTCCAACTGTTTTGGAGATGCTGTTTTATGTGTGATTACTGCCACTGGAGGTTTGTATTTGCTACCTTTTACAGCCTGTGTTCTTGTTGGCCTTGTACATCGAGTCCACTTGTTGGAGCCAAGTCTGTTTTACCGACCCTCCTGTAATTCTTGAAACTCGACTTTCAAGGATTTTATCTGTTCAAGAGCTTTCAAACATTCTTTATTTCTCTTCAATGACCTGTCAGGATTCTCCAGAAAGAATTCCTCATCCCGTTTTCTTACTTCAGCTAAAACAGTTAAAGACAATCGTGTCTTTGTCAAGGAATTATACATTCTCTGAATTTTTCCCTAAGCTTTTTGTATATCAGACATAGTCAATATTCCATCGTTGTCAACAATGACCGAATATTTCTTTATTATCTCTTGCCTACACTTCTCTACTTTGAAATGGTGCCTCATATCACTAGACAGTGAATTTCAAATATCTTTCATGCTCACATCCAGAGGTGCTGTTCCGCCCTTTTCCAGAGTGGTTTTCTGACTTAATGGCATATTAATTTCAAAAGTTGTATACTGTTTATTTATATATTTATTTAACACCAAAATATATCCACTTTTGAGGACTCAAACCTCTTCTAGAACACCAATTGTTTCTGCAGGGCCTGGCTACCCATAACACTTATGTTCACTTCAAAAAGTTTGTTGAAGGCTTACATTAACCACAAGTGTTAAAGTTGCTACTCAACTAGCAACGCACCTCTATGCATTAAGAATGTTTCAAAAAAAGAAAGGACTCTAACCTTTTAATGGAGGACTCAAACACCTATAATAAGAGAACAAAGACAAAGGCCTCAAACCTTTTCCAAGAGAACAAAGGACTTGAACCTTATACATCACGTATCACTCATTGCTTGCAGACATTTAATCCTGATTTTGTTCTTTTAAAATGATATTGGTCTAGACTCACCCCGCAATTATGCCATCAATCAGGAGATTAATAGTTAACTCACCAAAGTGGGTTTCCGCTCAGCCTTCTCTCTTTCTTCTGGATCGACACACAGTTGAGTTTTTCTTGTTATTCAGACCAATTAATCCAGGTTACGGCACCAAATGTTAGCAGTTCAAGTTACTCTTCAATAACACAGACCCAAAGCAAATCAGGGGGAGGAAAATAGGTTTATTCAAAGCTGACAAATCATGCTTGGAAGTGGATGGTCAATGTTTTTGCTTACCGATCCTCAGTGATTCTCTCCTGTGGTTCTCTCCTGTGATTCACGCCACAGAACAAAGGCACAGGATGTACTTTATAACCCAGCACTAGCCTGTGGTTGACCAATTAGAATTACTTTCAATAAAACTGGGCCAATTCCTCCCAATTGAGATGATCTGGGGTGAGTTGGACAGCAGAGTGAAGGAAAAGCAGCCAACAAGTGCTCAGCCTATGTGGGAACTCCTTCAAAACAGTTGGAAAAGGATTCCATGTGACTACCTCATGAAGCTGGTTGAGAAAATACCAAGAGTATGCAAAGCTGTCATCAAGGCAAAGGGTGGCTACTTTGAGGATTCTCAACTATAAAATATATTTGTTTAACCCTTTTTTGGTTACTACATCATTCCATATGTATTGATGTCTTCAACATTATTCTACAATGTAGAAAATAGTAAAAAATAAATAAAAACCTTTTGAATGTCTAGATGTGTAAACCTTTAACTGTACTGTATATACTGTTTTTGTATACACTACCGTTCAAAAGTTTAGGGTCACATAGAAATGTCCTTGTTTCTGAAAGAAAAGCACATTTTTGGTCCATTAAAATAACATCAAATTGATCCGAAATACAGTGTAGACATTGTTAATGTTGTAAATTACTATTTTAGCTGGAAATGGCATCTTTTTTAAAATGGAATATCTACATAGGTGTACAGAGGCCCATTATCAGCAACCATCACTCCTCCAATGGCACGTTGTGTTAGCTAATCCAAGTTTATCATTTTAAAAGGCCAATTGGTCATTAGAAAACCCTTTTCCTGTGACATCAGAAGATCTTGTACAACGCTTTGTTCTACTCCCTTCACAGAACAGCACAAACTGTCTCTAACCAGAATAGAAAGATGAGTGGGAGGCCCCTGTGCACAACTGAGCAAGAGGACAAGTAGATTAGAGTGTCTAGTTTGAGAAACAGACGCCTCACAAGTCCTTAACTGGCAGCTTGATTAAATAGTACCCGCAAAACAACAGTCCCAACGTCAACAGTGAAGAGGCGACTCCGGGATGCTGGCCTTCTAGGCAGAGTTCCTCTGTCCAGTGTCTGTGTTCGTTTTGCCCATCTTAATCTTTTCTTTTCATTGGCCAGTCTGAGATATGGCTTTTTCTTTGCAACTCTGCATCCCTGAGTCGCCTCTTTACTGTTGAAGGGGGAGTGATGAGCTCTACAGCAGAGTCTGTTTTTCCCCCTCCAAAAAGACAGAATTTGTAGATAATTGGCCCTCTTTCTGGGAGTCACCCACAAACAGGACCAAGCCAGGCCTGTTGAGGAGTGACAGACTCCATCCTAGCTGGAGGGGTGCTCTCATCCTATCTATGAACATAGACAGGGCTCTAACTCCCCTAGCTCCACAATGAGATAGGGTGCAGGCCAGGCAGCAGGCTGTTAGCCAGCCTGACAGCTTAGTGGAGTCTGCCACTGGCACAGTCAGTGTAGTCAGCTCAGCTATCCCCATTGAGACGGTGTCTGTGCCTCGATCTTGGTTGGGCAAAACTAAACATGGCGGTGATCGCCTTAGCAATCTCATTGCAACTATAAAGACCTCCATTCCTGTCATTATTGAAAGAGATTGTGATATCTCAAAATAGGGCTACTTAATGTTAGATCCCTCACTTCCAAGACAGTTAAAGTCAATTAACAAATCACTGATCATAATCTTGATGTGATTGGCCTGACTGAAACATTTACTGTGTTAAATGAGGCCTCACCTCCTGGTTACACTAGTGACCATATCACCCGCGCATCCCGCAAAGGCGGAGGTGTTGCTAACATTTACGATAGCAAATTTAAATTTACCCAAAAACCTCAAGTTTTCGTCTTTTGAGCTTCTAGTCATGAAATCTATACAGCCTACTCAATCACTTTATATAGCTACTGTTTACAGGCCTCCTGGGCCATATACAGCGTTCCTCACTGAGTTCCCTGAATTCCTATCGAACCTTGTAGTTATGGCAGATAATATTCTAATTTTTGGTGACTTTAACATTCACATGGAAAAGTCCACAGACCCACTCCAAAAGGCTTTCGGAGCCATCATCAACTCAGTGGGTTTTGTCCAACATGTCTCCGAACCTACTCACTGCCACAATCATACTCTGGACCTAGTTTTGTCCTGTGGAATAAATGTTGTGAATCTTAATATTTTTCCTCATAATTCTGGACAATTGGACCACCATTTTATTACGTTTGCAATCGCAACAAATAATCTGCTCAGGCCCGAACCAAGGATCATCAAAAGCCGTGCTATAAATTCTCGGAAAACCCAAAGATTCCCAGATGCCCTTCCAGACTCCCTCCACCTACATAAGGACGTTAGAGTACAACAATCAGTTAACCACCTGAGGAACTTAGTTTAATCTTGTGTAATAACCTAGATGCAGTAACACCCCTAAAAACTAAAAACTTTTGTCATAAGAAACTAGCTCCCTAGACTTCCGACTAGCTAGGAAAGACGGTACGTGCAGTATCGAAGAGCCCTCACTGCCTCTCAATCATTCTATTTTTCCAACTTAATTGAGGAAAATAAGAACAATCCAAAAATTATTTTTGATACTGTCACAAAGCTAACTAAAAAGCAGAATTCCCCAAGAGAGGATGGCTTTCACTTCAGCAGTGATAAATTCATGAACTTTGACGAAAAGATCATGATCATTAGAAAGCAAATTACGGACTTCTCTTTAAATCTGTGTATTCCTCCAAAGCTCAGTTGTCCTGAGTCTGCACAACTCTGCCAGGACCCAGGATCAAGGGAGACACTCAAGGTTTTTAATACTATATTTCTTGACACATTGATGAAAATAATCATGGCCTCTAAACCTTTAAGCTGCATACTGGACCCTATTCCAACTAAACTGCTTCCTGTGTTTGGCTCTCCTCGGTTGAACATAATAAACGTCTCTCTATCCACCGGATGTATACCAAACTCACTAAAAGTGGCAGTAATCAAGAATCTCTTGAAAAAGCCAAACCTTGACCCAAAAAATATTTTTAAAACTATCGGCCTATATCGAATCTCCCATTCCTCTCAAAAAATTTTGAAAAAGCGATTGCATAGCTGCCTTCCTGAAGAAAAACAATGTATACGAAACGCGTCAGTCTGGTTTTAGAACCCATCATAACACTGAGACTGCACTTGTGAAGGTGGTAAAAGACCTTTTAATGCCGTCAGACCGAGGCTCTGCATCTGCCTTCGAGCTCCTAGACCTTAGTGCTGCTTTTGATACCATCAATCACCACATTCTTTTGGGGAGATTGGAAACCCAAATTGGTCTTCACAGACACATTCTGTCCTGGTTTAGAACTTATTTGTCGGGAAGATATCAGTTTGTCTCTGTGGATGGTTTGTCCTCTGACAAATCAACTGTTCCTCAAGGCTTCGTTTTAGGACCATTATTGTTTTCACTATATATTTTACCTCTTGGTTATGTCATTTGGAAACATAAGATTAACTTTCACTGCTATGCAGACGACACACAGCTGTACATTTCGATGAAACATGGTGAAGCCCCAAAATTGCCCTCCCTGGATGCCTGTGTTTCTGACATAAGGAAGTGGATGGCGGAAAATGTTCTACTTTTAAACTCGGACAAAACAGAGATGCTAGTTCTAGGTCCCAAGAAACAAAGATATCTTCTGTTGAATCTGACAATTAATCTTGATGGTTGTACAGTTGTCTCAAGTAAAACTGTGAAGGACCTTGCCGTTTCTCTGGACCCTGATCTCTTTTGACAAATATATCTAGACTGTTTGAAGGACAGCTTTTTTCCCATCTATGTAACATTGCAAAAATCTGAAACTTTTTGTCCAAAAATACAGAAAAATGAATCCATGCTTTTGTCACTTCTAGGTTAGACTACTGCAATCCTCTACTTTCAGGCTACCCGGATAAAGTACTAAATAAACTTCAGTTAGTGCTAAACACGGCTGCTAGAATCTTGACTAGAACCAAAAAATGTGATCATATTACTCCAGTGCTAGCCTCTCTACACTGGCTTCCTGTTAAGGCAAGGGCTGATTTCAAGGTTTTACTGCTAACCTACAAAGAATTACATGGGCTTACTCCTACCTATTTTTCCGATTTGGCCCTGCCATACATAACTACATGTACGCTACAGTCACAAGACGCAGATCTCCTTACAGTCCCTAGAATTTCTAAGCAAACAGCTGGAGGCAGGGCTTTCTCCTATAGAGCTCAATTTTTATGGAATGGTCTGCCTAGCCATGTGAGAGATGCAGACTTGGTCTCGACCTTTACATCTTTATTGAAGACTCATCTGTTCAGTAGGTCCTATGATTGAGTGTAGACCGGTCCAGGAGTGTGCAGGTGAACAGAAAGTTACTGGAGTAACGAACCGCCCTTGCTGTCTCTGCCTGGCCCGTTCCCCTCTCTCCACTGAGATTCTGTGCCTCAAACCCTATTACAGGGGCTGAGTCACTGCCTTACTGGTGCTCTTCCATGCCGTCCCTAGAAGGGGTGCATCACTTGAGGGGGTTGAGTCACTGATGTGATCTTCCTGTCTGGGTTGGCACCCCCCTCGGGTTCCTGCCGTGGGGGAGATCTACGTGGGCTATACTCGGCCTTGTCTCAGGATGGTAAGGTGGTGATTGAAGATATCCCTCTAGTGGTGTGGGGGCTGTAGTTTGGCAAAGTGGGTGGGGTTTTATCTTGCCTGTTTGTCCCTGTCAGGGGGTATCGTCGGACGGGGCCACAGTGTCTCCCGACCACTCCTGTCTCAGCCTCCAGTACTTATGATGCAATAGTTTGTGTCGGGGGGCTAGGGTCAGTCTCTTATATCTGGAGTATTTCTCCTGTCTTATCCGGTGTCCTGTGTGAATTTAAGTATGCTCTCTCTAATTCTCTCTTTTTCTTTCTATCTCTCTCTTACTTTCTTTCTTTCTCTCTCGGAGGACCTGAGCCCTAGAACCATGTCACAGGACTTTTTCTTTCTATCTCTCTCTTACTTTCTTTCTTTCTCTCTCTGAGGACCTGAGCCCTAGAACCATGTCTCAGGACTACCTGGCCTGATGACTCCTTGCTGACCCCAGTCCACCTGGTCATGCTGCTGCTCCAGTTTCAACTGTTCTGCCAGCGACTATGGAACCCTGACCTGTACCTGTCCCAGACCTGCTGTTTTCAACTCTCTAGAGACAGCAGGAGCGGTAGAGATACTCTGAATGATGGGCTTTGAAAAGCCAACTGACATTTACTCCTGAGGTGCTGACCTGTTGCACCCTCTGCAAACAATGTGATTCTTATTATTTGACTCTGCTGGTCATCTATGAACATTTGAACATCTTAGCCACGTTCTGTTATAATCTCCACCCGGCACGGCCAGAGGAGGACTGGCCACCCCTCATATCCTGGATCCTCTCTAGGTTTCTTCCTAGGTTCTGGCCTATCTAGGGAGTTTTTCACAGCCATCGTGCTTCTACACCTGCATTGCTTGCTGTTTGGGGTTTTAGGTTCTGTTTCTGTACAGCACTTTGTGACATCAGCTGATGCAAGGAGGGCTTTATACAATTTTTTGATTGATTGACGTTGAGACTGGTATTTTGTGGGTACTATTTAATGAAGCTGCCAGTTAGCTAGCTAGGTATTGTAACTGTTATTGTAGCTTTCTGTTTGTATGTAGATTGCACTTCAATGGCATCTCTCGAGGAGATTCTTTTATCTTTCCAACCAGGCAAAGTACTATGAAGGCACCACTGATCTCGACAAGAGGCACACCATTCAGAGAAATTCACAATTCAGCGTAACGTTAAGCAGAAAACTGGGCTGATTTAGCTACAGTATGTACAACCATTTTCCAACAACCATTTTCCATCTAGCTAGTTGGTCCTCTACATGTTGCTAGCTGTACATATTGTTCAGTGGAGGCTGCTGAGAGGGGGGTTGGGGGTTGGCTCATAATAATGTCTGGAATGGAGTTAATGGAATGATATCAAACATGTGTTTGATACCATTGTATTGACTCCATTCTAGCCATTATTATGAACCGTCCTCCCCTCAGCAGCATACACTGATATACAGTAGTTATATGTCTGCCATATTGAGGTATCTAGCTATACATTAAACCTGATCAATCAAATGGGTAGGTGTATGCAATTATGGTAATTCCAAATGCCCTTTAACTCAGTGTCTTCTCTAGACATACACAGAGAGAGGAAGAACGTGAGAAAGAAAGGATGAAAGTGAGAGAGGTTGGAAGAGAGTGGAAGACCGACAGAGAGAAGATGGAGAGAGTAGAAACAGAGAGCGAGAAAAGCAGCAGTGCAAATGTACTTAGACTTGAGTATTTCAACAATTCGTCTCTTTCAACTTGTTAGGCAATCACAGTACCTACGGGGGAAGGATGGCCAGCCACACAGGAGGGTGATTTTTACTAAAGAGGAGAAGGAGGCCGTGCTGACCGAGATGCATGCTGGCCAATTCGGATTGAATAGCATGATTGCCAAAATCAACCTACGCTTCTTCTGACAGGGAATTGTCAAGGTGGTGGACAGCTGGGCAAGTGAAATAACCTTTTGCTAATCAATCACATTCTATTATTTCTGAAATTATTATGATTTCAATTCATGTCATATCAAGGAGCACACAATGTTTAAATGTGTCACTTTTTGCTTAAAGGTCAGTATGCTGTGTAGCCTGCCAGAAGTTTGAGAGGGTAAAGACTGTGGTGCCGGAGTTGAAGCCCATCAAAGGTGTTTCACCATGGCTCATGATCGGTAAGTGTCCCAATTCAAATTCAACTCAAGATAGGTTGTTTGATTTGACCACAGCAGAGTTCAATATTATAGAGAGTGTGTGTGTGTGTGTGTGTGTCAGTATCCTTATGAATATGAAAATCTGCTTACTGTATGACACATATACGGATAAGAATAAAGTCATATTTTCTCCAACACTTTAATGTTAGAGGTGGATCTCATCGGACCCTTCACGAAATCCAGTAATGGCAACAGCTGCTGTCTGACGGCGACCGATCACTTTACCAAGTGGGTGGAGGCAATAACCAGTAAGGTCAGTAAAGGAAGAGAACGTACTTAACTCTAAATTCTCTTCTTGTAACCCATTAAAAAGGGGGCTTGTATCCAAAAATGTATTTTCATTTTGTATGATACCCATCAAGGACGAAACTGGCGAGGCCACATCCAAGGCGATGATGGACATCTTCAACACCTGAGGTTCTCTTGAGTGACTGAGGTCATGAACGCTGGATCTAGGTACGGATGTTATAGGTTATATTCTGTCACCAATGGTTTGTTTTATTTTTTACAATTTGTTTTTGTTTATCCATGGTACATAATCAGACATATTTCAATATCTTACATTCTCAATAGATATTGCTTTCCTACCCCCTCCTCCAGGTTTGGTGAATGGACCAACGAGACCCTCAAGACTGCAATGGGAAAGTCCTTTGGCGGGTACCAGGAATGGTGGGAGAACAACCTGAAGGTAATTCACAGCAGCGTCCAGGCCTCCACCAAGTAAGGAGGTAAAACATGATATGAAATATAATTGCATTTATTTCTGTTATCAATCAAGGTGAAACTGAACATCGAAAATGTACAGGAGAAACAGAAGGAGAGCTACCGGAGCAGAATCAAGAAGGGGAACAAGTGTTTCGAAATCCGGGCAAATGACTTGGTTTGGAAGAAGTAGAAAAGGAAGGCGAGACCTGGGAAACCTCACTGCACTTCTGCTCCTAGCTGGGGTCACCATATGTTAAGGTGAATGCAAAACATCTCAGATAATAACTATATAACCTGAAGATAGTTTTAGATTCCCTAGCACTTATATTTTTCTCTTTGTCTTCATCGGGTTACCTTAGTGGAAGTCAACATTCTTCTCCAGTTGGAGCAGGTGGACGGTCGACCACTGGAAGCCCTGACACACTACACTTCGGTTAAGCCCAATAGTCAAAGTATGTTAAGCTTTGGTTGACATTCGAGAAAGCAGGAAATGGTAGTTATGCTGAGCTTATAAAAATGTACCACTTCAATATACCTTTCCAAATTACTTTAGGACCATCGACTGTCCAAGACCCCCAGGAGGTACCCCATCCACCAGAGCCAGTGAGTTCAGATCAGTCTGATTCTCTGTGCTCTGAGTGTGACGGGGACCAGCTTGCGGTAGGCTATACCATCCAAAACTGTTTAAAAGTACATACAGCATCTACCATTTATAACACTGCACTAATCCATCAAATATTCTCACAGCAAAGGCTAACTTGCATTTGCTTGTTTACGTCTGTCTCCTACCCTGTTCCCTAACTTGCATTTGCTTGTTTACGTCTGTCTCCTACCCTGTTCCCTTTAACTCTGCCCAACACCCAGACATGGATCCACCTGATGTCCTCCATTACCAATCACCCTCCAACTTTTCATTCCATCATCTACAGTTAATGTCATTGTCATTAATTGCTAAGAACATTTTCTTGCTCTATCATACTGGGCACGGTACTGAGATATACAGATGAATTAAAAACACTAGCACTGCAAACACTCAGAACAAAGAGAGTAGCAGTGCCTGGACTTTGCAGTCTCCCTCTTCAAGTCCCCCATCTGAGACTGGCTGCCTGTGGAGAACAAGTGACAGGCAAAACCTCAAACACACACAGCAACCACCTCCTCTATATTCCACACACCAGAGTTCAGACTTTTAGTCTAAGATTGCCATGTGAGTGTTCAAAAAAATCTGTGAAAATAAATTAATGACACAACTGTACCAAAAATAATATCTAAGTTTATGTATTACAATCTTAAATATTGGCAGGTTGGTTTTCACAGATGTTGTAAGGTATCCTTTGGTGGAATTGATTTGTTCCACATTATTCTTTGTTGTTTCCTGGGACCTATAATAGATGCATATATATTCAACCACAAGGGTATACTAATGAGCTATGCGAGATAGGGGAAAAATAAATCGTAATTGAGGACTACTGAAATGATATTATTTCAGTGTAGGGAAGGGAAGTGCAGGTGAAAATAAAAACAAACCAGCCAGACAAGCCAGTGTATGAATCAAATGGATTTGCATATGAATGGAGTGGAAATTAGCTGACTATTTCCAAAACGTAGCAAAGTTTAAGACATGGATTTCATGTTAAAAAAGGTGCCCAAAAGTAGTTTGAAGTAATGTTTTCATTTTGTTAGCTAAACAAAACTTGTTTAAACAGCGAAATTATCACGGAAATCAGCCTTGTTCAAATCAAATCAAATCATATTTTATTTGTCACATACACATGGTTAGCAGATGTTAATGCGAGTGTGGCGAAATGCTTGTGCTTCTAGTTCTAGTTCTAGTTCCGACAATGCTGTAATAACCAACAAGTAATCTAACTAACAATTCCAAAACTACTGTGTTATACACACAAGTGTAAAGGGATAAAGAATATGTACATAAAGATATATGAATGAGTGATGGTACAGAGCAGCATAGGCAAGATACAGTAGATGGTATCGAGTACAGTATATACATATGAGATGAGTATGTAAACAAAGTGGCATAGTTAAAGTGGCTAGTGATACATGTATTACATAGAGATGCAGTAGATGATATAGAGTACAGTATATACATATATATATGAGATGAATAATGTAAGGTATGTAAACATTATATCATTATTAAACATTATATTAAACATTATATTTATTATATTTATATCATTATATTTAAAGTGGCTAGTGATATATTTTACATGATTTCCCATCAATTCCCATTATTAAAGTGGCTGGAGTTGAGTCAGTGTGTTGGCAGCAGCCACTCAATGTTAGTGGTGGCTGTTTAACAGTCTGATGGCCTTGAGATGGAAGCTGTTTTTCAGTCTCTCGGACCCAACTTTGATGCACCTGTACTGACCTCACCTTCTGGATGATAGTGGGGTGAACAGGCAGTGGCTCGGGTGGTTGTTGTCCTTGATGATCTTTATGGCCTTCCTGTAACATCGGGTGGTGTAGGTGTCCTGGAGGGCAGGTAGTTTGCCCCCGGTGATGCGTTGTGCAGATCTCACTACCCTCTGGAGAGCCTTACGGTTGTGGGCAGAGCAGTTGCCGTACCAGGCGTTGATACAGCCTGCCAGGTTGCTCTCGATTGTGCATCTGTAGAAGTTTGTGAGCGCTTTTGGTGACAAGCCAAATTATTCCAGCCTCCTGAGGTTGAAGAGGCGCTGCTGCGCCTTCTTCACGATGCTGTCTGTGTGGGTGGACCAATTCAGTTTGTCTGTGATGTGTATGCCGAGGAACTTAAAACTTACTACCCTCTCCACTACTGTTCCATCGATGTGGATAGGGGGTTGTTCCCTCTGCTGTTTCCTGAAGTCCACAATCATATCCTTAGTTTTGTTGACGTTGAGTGTGAGGTTATTTTCCTGACACCACACTCCGAGGGGCCTCATCTCCTCCCTGTAGGCCGTCTCGTCGTTGTCGGTAATCAAGCCTATCACTGTTGTGTCGTCCGCAAACTTGATGATTGAGTTGGAGGCGTGCGTGGCCACGCAGTCGTGGGTGAACAGGGAGTACAGGAGAGGGCTCAGAATGCACCCTTGTGGGGCCCCAGTGTTGAGGATCAGCGGGGTGGAGATGTTGTTGCCTACCCTCACCACCTGGTGGCGGCCCGTCAGGAAGTCCAGTACCCAGTTGCACAGGGCGGGGTCGAGACCCAGGGTCTCGAGCTTGATGACGAGCTTGGAGGGTACTATGGTGTTAAATACCGAGCTGTAGTCGATGAACAGCATTCTCACATAGGTATTCCTCTTGTCCAGATGGGTTAGGGCAGTGTGCAGTGTGGTTGAGATTGCATCATCTGTGGACCTATTTGGGCGGTAAGCAAATTGGAGTGGGTCTAGGGTGTCAGGTAGGGTGGAGGTGACATGGTACTTGACTAGTCTCTCAAAGCACTTCATGATGACGGAAGTGAGTGCTACGGGGCGGTAGTCGTTTAGCTCAGTTACCTTAGCTTTCTTGGGAACAGGAACAGTGGTGGCCCTCTTGAAGCATGTGGGAACAGCAGACTGGAATAGGGATTGATTGAATATGTCCGTACACACACCAGCCAGCTGGTCTGCGCACGCTCTGAGGGCACGGCTGGGGATGCCGTCTGGGCCTGCAGCCTTGCGAGGGTTAACACGTTTAAATGTTTTATTCACCTCGGCTGCAGTGAAGGAGAGGCCGCATGTTTTGGTTGCAGGCCGTGTCAGTGGCACTGTATTGTCCTCAAAGCGGGCAAAAAGTTATTTAGTCTGCCTGGGAGCAAGACATCCTGGTCCGTGACGGGGCTGGTTTTGTTTTTGTAATCCGTGATTGACTGTAGACCCTGCCCCATACCTCTTGTGTCTGAGCCGTTGAATTGAGATTTTATTTTGTCTATACTGACGCTTAGCTTGTTTGATTGCCTTGCGGAGGGAATAGCTGCACTGTTTGTATTCGGTCATGTTTCCGGTCACCTTGCCCTGATTAAAAGCACTGGTCGGACCAGCGTTGGACAGACCTCAGCGTGGGAGCTTCTTGTTGTAGTTTCTGTTTGTAGGCAGGGATCAACAAAATGGAGTCGTGGTCAGCGATGATGAAAAGAACGTAATTTAGGCTGTAATGATTTCCAAATTCGAATCATTAGGTCATCACACCGTTGATATAGCAACGTACGCTAATAGTTTATCGAATGCCATTGTGACGCAGGGGGGGGGGGGGCTTTTTGGCTGGGGGCCAATATTTGGGATCACGTGCCCGGCATGTCCTGCCTGGTCGGTATTCGGCCATGATTACTACAAGTTTAGATAGCTGGCTAGACTAACTTACCAATCAAAAAACTGTTAGCTGCATTGGATAATTGAGCGACTGTCAGTGACTGACATAATGAGGCAAAACCTTCTGATGCACAACAACATTTGAGAGCCCGACAGAGTAGAAATAAAAAGCCCCGGGGCCTTTGACTTGTAATCCGACGTTACAACTGGGAGAAGACATATGAAAGGGGAACAGCCAGCAATTTCATCAACCGTGATCTTGTCTCACTGTGATATTTTTTAGCCCGGAATTGTAACTCTCAACATGAAAAATTACTAAATAATTTAGTCGAATTGAAACGAGACCACTTTCCAATGGTCACAAAGGGACAAAATCACTTCATCCGCAAAGCTGAAGTTGTAACGAGTTTGCAGACATTTGAATGGTATCTATGTCACTCAGAGGAAGCTTTGGCAGAAAATGCTTTGTCATCAGTTGTGTGAAATTTGTACTGTCACTAAATGTGATCATCTTTATTTTACAGTTATAAGAAAGGTAAATTGTTAATAATTTGTTACTATATTTCTGAAGCATTTCAGTCATTTTAAGCCCTATTTCCCTTCTTTTGTTGAAAAGGAAAACAATTATGTTTTTTTTTTTACCTCTTGAACGTTAAGGCAAAATATAGATGTCAGCGTAAATAGACATACCCTAAAGTAATACTTTTTCATGAGATGGCCATCATCAATAACTAATTCTGCATAGTTCTAGAAAGGTCTGGAACTCACCGTTCTGGTAACAAGTGTTATAAGTTGCTGAGGTGTATTCTCTTCTCAGTACACAAACTCAAGTACATAGTACTAATAATATGAGAAACCTTTGCCTTGAGCACAGTGCCCAGACCAGCACCTTGAGGTAATTATGCTGAAGGAGTGACTTCAGCTGTCTGGTACAAGCACATAATGCAAAAAATATATATATTTCACTCTCCTTACCCAAGACCACGTGAATACTCACAATGCTAAATAAATACTATGCAAAAGCAATTATGAGAACAGACCCACTCAAGTACACCAAACTCCAGTCCCATTGATGGGTTCCAAGTCCATTAGAAACACTTCCCCACTTCCATTATCTTACCTCGAGCTTTTAGAAGATATGTAGCATAGCATGCAGTACTGCTGCAATTTCACCCTGGTACAGAACTCTCCTAAGATAGCTCAATGGTTTGAAGCATCGGTTGTCCTCTAAATGTATCTATACATCATTAAACAGATGTGTTTGTAGAGTTGATTGATCTATTCAATGACATTGGATAGAACCATCCTTAAGTACTCTGATGTGTACAGAGACACAGACACAGAACAAAGGGGCTGCCAGCAGTAAAATGTTTCCCTGTCAAAAGGCTAGATTATGTGTATTGTTATGATATTTCTAAATAAAAGGTATTCTCAGGCACAATTAGATGACCTATTCTCTGGGAATTAAATTAATTTAACGTTGGGATTTTAAAAATATTTTACATGAGTTCCTAAGAATTTTTTATGGTCTTTATCATTTTAAATGTTTACTTGGCAGATCATTGACTCATTTGGGTTGCTTTGTGTAGAGCTGTAGAAAGGTGACAAATGAAGTATGATACTTCCTTCCTTGCCTATACACCAACTGAAATACCCACACACTACAATCCCAGTGTAACGACGTTCTTCGTTTTTTTCGAAAGAGAGTCGGACCGAAATGCAGCGTGTTGGTTACTCATGTTTATTAATAGAACAAACGTGAAAAAAAACAAAAACAACAAACGGAACGTGAAAAACCTATACAGCCTGTCTGGTGAACACTAACACAGAGACAGGAACAATCACCCACGAAATACAAAGTGAAACTCAGGCTACCTAAATACGGTTCCCAATCAGAGACAACGAGAATCACCTGACTCTGATTGAGAACCGCCTCAGGCAGCCAAACCTATGTAACACACACCCCTAATCAGCTACAATCCCAATAACTAAAAAACCCCACTAAGAATACAACAAACAATAAACCCATGTCACACCCTGGCCTGACCAACTAATTAACTAAAACACAAAATACTAAGACCAAGGCGTGACAGAACCCCCCCCCCAAGGTGCAGACTCCCGAACGCATCTCAAAACCATAGGGAGGGTCCGGGTGGGCGTCTGTCCATGGTGGCGGTTCCGGCTCCGGACATGGACCCCACTCCATAAATGTCATAGTTCCTCCCCTTCGCGTCCTGGGATAATCTACCCTCGCCGCCGACCATGGCCGAATAGTCCTCACCCAGAACCCCACTGAACTGAGGAGCAGCTCGGGACTGAGGGGCAGCTCGGGACTGAGGGGCAGCCCGGGACTGAGAGGCAGCCCAGCACTGAGAAGAAGCCCAGCACTGAGAAGAAGCCCAGCACTGAAAAGAAGCCCAGTACTGAGATGAAGCCCAGCCAGGCAGTTGAATCCGGCAGATCCTGGCTGACTATCAGATCTGGCAGATCCTGGCTGACTGGCGGATCCTGGCTGACTGGTGGATCCTGGCTGACTGGCGGATCCTGGCAGACTGGCGGATCCTGGCTGACTGGCAGATCCTGACCGACTGGCGGATCCTGGCTGACTAGCAGATCTGGCAGATCCTGGCTGACTGGCGGATCCTGGCTGACTGGCAGATCCTGGCCGACTGGCGGATCCTGGCTGACTAGCAGATCTGGCAGATCCTGGCTGACTGGCGGATCCTGGCTGACTGGCGGATCTGGAAGAGTCTGGTTGACTGGCAGATCTGGAAGAGTCTGGTTGACTGGCAGATCTGGAAGAGTCTGGCTGAATAGCAGATCTGGAAGAGTCTGGCTGACTGGCAGATCTGGAAGAGTCTGGTTGACTGGCAGATCTGGAAGAGTCTGGCTGACTGGCAGATCTGGAAGAGTCTTGCTGACTGGCAGATCTGGAAGAGTCTGGCTGACTGGCAGATCTGGAAGAGTCTGGCTGTTTGGCAGATCTGGAAGAGTCTGGCTGACTGGCAGATCTGGAAGAGTCTGGCTGACTGGCAGATCTGGAAGAGTCTGGCTGACTGGCAGATCTGGAAGAGTCTGGCTGACTGGCAGATCTGGAAGAGTCTTGCTGACTGGCAGATTTGGAAGAGTCTGGCTGACTGACGGCTCTGGCTGCTTCATGCTGACTTGGCGGCTCTGGCTGCTCCATGCTGACTGGCGGCTCTGACTGCTCCATGCTGACTGGCGGCTCTGGCTGCTCCATGCTGACTGGCGGCTCTGGCTGCTCCATGCAGATTGACAGCTCTGGCGGCTTCTTGCAGACTGACAGCTCTGACTGTTCCATGCAGACTAACAGCTTTGGCAGCTCCTTGCAGACTGGCAGCTCCTTGCAGACTGGCAGCTCCTTGCAGACTGGCAGTTCCTTGCAGACTGGCAGCTCCTTGCAGACTGGCAGCTCCTTGCAGACTGGCAGCTTCTTGCAGACTGGCAGCTCCTTGCAGACTGGCAACTCCATGCAGACTGGCAACTCCATGCAGACTGGCAACTCTGGCTGCTCCAAGCAGACTGACAGCTCTGGCTGCCCCATGCAGACTGGCAGCTCTAGCTGCTCCATGCAGGCTGGCAGCTCTGGCTGCTCCATGCAGACTGGCAGCTCTGGCTGCTCCATGCAGACTGGCAACTCTGGCTGCTCCAAACAGACTGACAGCTCTGGCTGCCCCATGCAGACTGGCAGCTCTAGCTGCTCTATGCAGACTGGCAACTCTGGCTGCTCCAAGCAGACTGGCAGTTCTGGCTGCTCCATGCAGACTGGCAGCTCTAGCTGCTCCATTACAGGCAGGAGGCTCCGGCAGCGCTGTAGAGGAGGAAGGCTCTAGAAACGCTGAACAGGCGGGAGACTCCGACAGCGCAGGAGAGGGAGAAAGCGCTGGCTGCGCTGAACAGGCGAGGCGCATTGAAGGCCTGATGCGTGGTGCTGGCACTGGTGGTATTGGGCCGAGGACACGCACAGGAAGCCTAGTGCGGGGAGCTGCTACCGGAGGGCTGGGGTGTGGAGGTTTTACTGGATAGAGGACACACACAGGAAGCCTGGTGCGGGGAGCTACCATCGGAGGACTGGTGTGTGAAGGTGGCACAGGATGGACTGGACCGTGAAGGTGTACTGGAGAGCCTGAGAGCAGGACTGGCACAGGACGTGCAAGGCTAGGTAGATACACAGGAGGCCTAGTGCGTGAGGCTGGCACATTTTTCACCAGCCGACTAACACGCACCTCAGGACTAGTATGGAGCGCTGACCCAGGTGCCATTAAATCCCCGACACGCTCCGTCGGACGAATCTTATACCTAAAGCACCAAACTAGCAACTCCCTCATTACTCTCTCCTCCAATTTCGCCATTAACTCCTTCACAGTCTCTGCTTCGCTCACCTCCAACACCGGTTCTGGTCTCCTCCTTGGCTCCTCACGATAAACAGGGAGAGTTGGCTCAGGTCTGTCTACTGACTCAGCCACTCTCCCTCTGAGTCCCCCCCCAATAAATTTTTGGGGCTGATTTTCTGGTTTCGCTCTGCGCCGCCGTGTCACTCTTTTCGACTCCATTATCCTATAGCCCTCTTCGCACTGCTCCAGCGAATCCCAGGCGGGCTCCGGCACTCTCTCTGGGTCGGCCGCCCACCTGTCTATTTCTTCCCACGTCGTATAATCCATACTGTACTCCTCTTTGGGCTGCTCCTGTTTCCTCTTCGCCTGCTGCACCTTTGGGCGGCTACACTCCCCTGGTTTAGCCCAGGGTCCTCTCCCGTCAAGGATTTCCTCCCATGTCCAGAAATCCTTAATACGCTGCTCCTCTTTGGGCTGCTCCTGCCTGTTGACACGCTGCTCGGTCCGTGTGTTGGGTGATTCTGTAACGACGTTCTTCTTTTGTCGAAAGAGAGTCGGACCGAAATGCAGCGTGTTGGTTACTCATGTTTATTAATAGAACAAACGACGAAACATGAAAAAAAAACAAAAAAACAAACGGAACGTGAAAAACCTATACAGCCTGTCTGGTGAACACTAACACAGAGACAGGAACAATCACCCACGAAATACAAAGTGAAACTCAGGCTACCTAAATACGGTTCCCAATCAGAGACAACGAGAATCACCTGACTCTGATTGAGAACCGCCTCAGGCAGCCAAACCTATGTAACACACACCCCTAATCAGCTACAATCCCAATAACTAAAAAACCCCACTAAGAATACAACAAACAATAAACCCATGTCACACCCTGGCCTGACCAACTAATTAACTAAAACACAAAATACTAAGACCAAGGCGTGACACCCAGTCCATTAGAAAATCATGACCCCCTTTAGTATCTCAGTAAACATGTATTTATTGTGGTTTGCCCGTTTTCAAGCGTCACTTCTGCCTATAGGGGGTCGCCCTCATTAAGCCACACCTCCAATATAATTTTCCAGAATGCCTTGCCTTTTTGAGTGAATTGTACCACCCATGACTGTATTTGTTAGTGTCATGGTTCTTGAATTTGTCAGTAAAAAAATAAATAAAACTGGAACAACCATTTGATTTAAAAATATAACAAAATGATTGGATTAGTTTAGAAAAATATGTTATTTATCTTTGTGTAGATTAATCACTCGATGTATATGCAAAAACACAGATTTAAAAAACAATTTTAAAAAATCTACCTGCAGTAGCATGCTGTAAAAAAATTTTTTTTGTTATCATTAGAGTTGATGTGACTTCTAATTTAGTTTTGAGTCAGTACCACATTAACATTTTAAGTAGTAATGCCTTTTCACTGACATTGTGTTCAACTTACTAGAAGTATTTGAGTTTAAAAGCCCTTGGTGTCAAACTGGGGTTACCATGGCAACAAACTCACAAGCCACAACAGCGCCTCTGGTAAATGAACACAAATGGCTGTGAGATGCTTTCAGCAGACTGGGGATCAGTGTAATGGAATTACTCTCTCTTATATCCACACTGCTCACGCACGTCAATGAAAGTCTACGTAGCCAGGCGCTAAAATAGAACTTGGTTCTATTTGTGATGCTTGATGCGCTGCAAATCCCGCCTCTCCCATCTCCTCATTGGTTTTTAGGAGCATATTCCCGCGTGTGGGATTGAATGATGAACTGAGGTGCACACTCCAGTCCAGTTGGTGGTGGTAATGCACCTTAAAGTTGGTTGCCAACTGCCATATAAAGTCTAAAGAAGAAGAAAGAAGAAGCCAGAAGGAGGAGATTTTACTAGAAACAAATCCGGTTTACTCTTTAATCAGTAGATTAATTGTCGGAGTAGAGGACCTTGTGCATTTCAGGTAAAATAACAACCCAATGTGTATATCCCAGGACAAATTAGCTAGCAACAGCAAGCTAGCCAGCAAAATTGTCATAAATGTTTCATGCTTTTCGACCTTTCCCCAAATGAATACAGTTGGTTCAGAGTTTATTTTGATATTACAACCTGTGCTGATCGTGTCTGGTGTGTGAACGCACGCTCACGGTCTAGTCAACATTTTACACATTTCCTGTCTGGAAACACTTCTAAGTCACATAGAAACACACTCAGTGAGACTAACACGCTTTAGTTGCATGTTGTTTACACCGTTAAATTTGTAAATACATCCTTGCCTATGGACTGATGTATTTAGATCACTTTCTTTGTCACTGGCCTGTGATCGGCAAGATAGTTGTTTTACTATTGTTTTGGCTTTGGTTCAAGTATTCTATTCTATCAAAACCTGATTTGTTTGACCTTTTTTTCATGGGAGCGAATGTTAAGAATAGGAAGGGGATATCAACCTTCGTTGATCTCTTTACTTTAGAATATGACGGTGAGTCTTGTAGATATCCCCTTTCCCTTGTTTTTCATTTGAAAGATGGCACAGCACTGTTAGTTCTCCCTGATGAGACCGTGAGGAGGATCAGGATACAGGCCTTCTTGACTGAGTAAACTCTCCTTCTTTACCCCCTCTGAGTCTAAACTCATGTTGACCGTTTTTAGAGGTACGGGTATGAATAACATAATATAATTTGGAAGGTTGCTTACTTACACAGAGGCACATCACATACTGTAGGCATGCACTCACATACGCAGGCATGCACACGTTGACACACTGATTTGTGCATTTATGCACAACTAAACACACACCATGGATGCAATCCCATTATTGATCTGCTTTAATGTTAAAAATGAAAACAAACCAACACTCACAGCAATGAGGCAAACACATCAACACTATTCGGTATGGAACACTAGTCAATGGATCTCATTTGCTGTCAGTCAGTGACTTAGACCATTCATCTATTTCATCCAAATTACTTTAGTGGTCTATCCCGGGTATGTGATTTAGTAGTTCCACCTTAATTGGACTCTACAGAACACAGACAAGACCTCTATCCTCGTCCCTGTTTTAATCATCCCCTTCAGCGTTGAGAGAGTGAATTAAAGTTTCATGACTAAAGTTTCCCAAGTTCCTTCTCAAGCTGAAAAGGGCTTTACTACTCTCCTTTCTACTGGATAGCTTCTTGGAGCTGTTGAGAGGCCACCGATACTGTACACTCAACAATTTAGATTGCACAAAAGACACATTTACGTCAGCGTTCGATAATGGACTAACAAAGTGCTATCCACAGCACTCTGTTCTTGCAGCTCACACTACAATTAAACTCGTAAATGAACACATCTGTCACTCGTAGAAAATCCTTGATGGCAAAAAAACGGTGCTTTCACCACAGAGGAACACTAGCTTCAGAAGAACACTGTTTCAACACCATAGGGTTCACTGAATGCAACAGTGAATGTGCCCAGCAGGCAGCTGCTTCCAGGACCTCCATGGTGAGACGTGTGGAGGCTCAGGCTGACTAGAGGCTCTCTGACAGGGGCCATGGTAATTGGAGTAGCTGTTGCTCTCTGGCTCTGGCCCACTAGCTGTTCTGGTGGCCTTGCACAGCAAGCTGATGGGGACTCATAGGCCAGCCTGTCACTGAGGGAGATGCTAGGTCAGGATCGTGCTCAGTGCTTGTGTTGAAAGAAGATGTGGCTAGCTGCTCCTGTATTGCAGTAGAACCAGCCAGCAGTTGGAGGAAACACAAAGAGAGAAAAGCTCAAACAGATCATATCGGCAGAGACATGTTTGCTAGGTGAGGACCTCCTAGAGCCTAAAGGTTACTGAACAACGATGAGGAACACCGATTCTACAGTACAAAATGTGGAACAGAGTGGTTCCTAAGTGGAGGTCAGTGTTACTCTACGCTACACCAAACATGGCTGCTTCATAAGAGGATACATTATATGGAACATAGAGAATCAGGCAAGTTACTGTAATACTAATTCTGTCTCGCCTTTGCTCTGTAATTCACTGCTTCCCAGTCCTGGGAGTAGCTATCTGCTATTGCTGTTAGCTTGTTTTGTCTGATATTTGTCCAAGGACTTTCTTTTTTTTGGTGACAGGTTTTACTGGATCTATGTCTTTGTTAATATATCTCCTTTTGAACTTCAATCCCCTTCTAATAGATACTTTTGATGAAGTCAAGCCCTTGGTCAGCAGGGCTTAATAAAGTCCTCAATATCTTTTCAGACATTAATTTCTATTACAGTAGCTGGGCCATTGGGTCCCTGGATCTTTAATCAATATCTCCAATTAATGAGGGAATATAGCTCGCCAGCTTGTAGTCCTTAAAACGGAAAATTAGTTAGCATTTTCTACCTCTGGTTCGATGGCCATTCCTATGGTCAAAGTGATTTGGAAAAATAATGGTTTTTTTTGGGATATTCACCGAAAATAAGGTCATGTGGTTAACCCAGGCTTAGGAGATTTTATACGTTTTGTTCTATGAGATAATATCAATCAGTTAACATGGCCTTTATGAATTATGAAGGCTAGCGCTTTAGAGCGTTGGGCCTGTTTCCAAAAGGTTGCTGGTTCAAATCCCAGAGCTGGAAAGGTGAAAAATCTGTCGATGTGTCCTTGAGCAAGGCACTTAACGGTAATTGCTCCTGTACGTTGCTCTGGGCAAGAGCATCTGCTAAATTATTAAAATATAAACATAACATGTGCTCAAAATAAATCAGTTGCTAACAAGTCACTAACTGCCATAGAAATGGAACTACAGCATTTGTTGCAAAATGTTTCACTTCACTACACCGACCACGCAAACTAGTGTACACTACTATCACTAGTCGACCAAAAATCTAGTTTGCTCTATGCTTACGAAGTCGAACGAAAATGCAAGGATGGTACATTGTTCTGCTCCAGGTTGTAACCACATCTCTTCCACGGGAAGTTGCTTGTTTTATCGGTTCTCGAACGATGTTGTCCAGAAGAGACTTTGGGTCTGTTGGATGACGTAAGCTAAGCCTGTTAGCTATACGTCAAAGGAGTAGTTTTATTTTTTTTACATGCTAGCACTGCGTTAGCTTTTTACTTGTTTTGATTGCATAAATGCTTAAAAAAAGGTGATGTTAACTGATTAAGATTATCTCATAGAATAAAACATATAAGATCTTCTAAGCATGTGTTTTCCACAGGCATCATTTTTTTGACATTTATCAACAACAAAAAACACCCATTTCCCCATAGCCTTTGGCCAACGAGCCATGGCAGAGATAGCATCTGTTAGTGCCTATAAAAAATGACCATTGCTCTCTATTAGAACAACATTAGCAGAGATTTGTACGACACTTCAAAACTCAATTAGAAGCCCTTAGTGCAGAAAAGCATGAGCACGTCTCCGTGAATTTCAGGGGTAACAGACTTTTCTTGGTGAAGGGTTTGATTTTGGGAGAGATTTGAGAAACATTGTAACAATGAAAGAATAGTGTTATATTTCTATAGTGTTAGATTGAATATAGAAAAGAATGCTGTTAAAAACCCGAGGGACTACTTTTGTTGGTAACACATGAATGTATTAGTGTAAGTGTTGAGGGTTACCTGTGGTTTGGCGTGATCGTGAGAGAGCTGAGAGTTACAGGTCAAATCGGGGTGCAAGGTTGACTCAGTCAGACACAACATGTTTCTATTTACATTTGGATATTTACTCTTTATTGGTCTATGTTGGAGAAGGTTTTTAATAACCCCACGGTTACAACATAAATAGGAATAGTCATACAACAGGGATATTTTCATATCAGAATTTTGGCTAGCGGTTGAACCTGATGGGCCGAGAGGAATGGACTTGATCTTAGCTTAGTTTAAAGAAAGACGAGAGAAGTAATGAGGCTCAATGTGATGGAAACCTGTCATCCTTAAATGAGCCTGAATATGCCTGAAGGGGAGAAACCTTCAGAAATACAATAGCACAGCAACACGAGTCAGAATGCTTGGAAACCCCGTGTAGGCATTGATTAGCAGCAATCTACTGTTTTACAAGTCCACTATTTCATTGTTTAACATTCAAAAATGATCATTTGTATATTCTCATCTTCCACTTTCATTACAATGTACGAGGAATTCATGGACAATATATCATCAGTGAAGAGAAATAGGCATTTGATAATCATTTGACGTATTATTCGCTATAATTGCCATATAGAGATATTAGCAGATTTACCTTTTTTGAGACAGCAAATAAAAAACATCTCCAAGTTTCAGACAGTTGCTTAAAGCGTGACTTTGGCCCATATAACTGAATTGACATTAGGAAACTGAAACCACACTTTCACACACACACACACACACACATTGACAAAGAAATTGTTACATTGTAATAGCAGACACACATAAAATGCACCCTGATTGACTAAAGAAAATCGTCAACCATTCATTATTGCCCTCGTTCATGTTATGTCCTTGGGGATTTTCTGGTAGTTCGACATTTTGTAAGGCATGTAACATGAAATCGTATCACTTTCTCAAGGATCTCTCTGTACTTTGCTTCGTTCATCTTTCCCTCAACCCTGACTAGTCTCCCAGTCCCTGCCGCTGAAAAACATCCCTACAGTATGATGCTGACACCACCATGCTTCACCGTAGGGATCTTGGTTTCATCAGACCAGAGAATCTTGTTTATCATGGTTTTGAGAGTCCTTTAGGTACATTTTGGCAAACTCCAAGGGGGCTGTCATGTGCCTTTTTACTGAGGATTGGCTTCCATATGGCCACTCTAAATAAAGGCCTAATCGGTGGAGTGCTGCAGAGATGGTTGTCCTTCTGGAAGGTTCTCCTATCTCCACAGAGGAACTCTGGTAGAGTGACCATCGGGCTCTTGGTCACCTCCCTGACCAAGGCCCTTCTCTCCTGATTGCTGTGTTCTTAGGGACCTTCAATGCTGCAGAAATACTTTGGCACCCTTCCCCAGATCTGTGCCTCGACACAATCCTGTCTGGAAGCTCGACGGATAATTCCTTTGACCTCATGGCTTGGTTTTTGCTTCGAAATGCACTGTCAACTGTGGGACCTTATATAGACAGGTGTGTGCCTTTCTAAATCATGTCCAATCAATTGAATTTACCACAGGTGGACTCCAATAAAGTTGTAGAAACATCTCAAGGATGATCAATGGAAACAGGATGCACCTGAACTCAATTTTAAGTCTCATATCAAAGGGTCTGAATACTTATGTAAATAAGGTATCTGTTTTTTTTATTTGTAATAATTTGAATAAATTAGCAAACATTTCTCAAGGATGATCAGTGGAAACAGAATGCACCTGAGCTCAATTAATATATTAAAAAATTAATATAAACAATTAATACTTATATAAATAAGGTGTTTGTTTTTGTATCTGTAATACATTTGCAAAAATGTCTAAAAACCTGTTTTCGCTTCGTCATTATGTGGTATTGTGTGTAGATTCATGAGTAACATTTTGTATTTGGTCCATTTTAAAATAAGGCTGTAACTTAACAAAATGTGGAAAAGGTCAAAGGGTTTGAAAACTTTCCAAATGCACTGTAATTTCTAATATACTTAAGTATCAAAGTAAAAGTATGAATAATTAAAAAAAATCCTTATTTTAAGCAAACCAGACACAGCAATTGTTGTGCTTTTTTAAGTGTATGTATAGCCAGGGGCACACGTAGGGTGGCCACATTTAAAATACTCAAATGCGGGACAAAGGGAAGATTTTGCCGGACATTCACGGGACAGTGTAGTCTACATTAATTTTAAAAATGTGTGTGAATTGGATCATTTTCCTGTCCTGCTAAGCATTCCAAATGTATTGAGTACAAAGTACATTATTTCCTTTAGGAATGCAGTGAAGTGAAAGTAAATGTTGCCAAAAATATAAATGGTAATGTAAAGTACAGATACCCTCAAAAAACAACGTAAGTAGTACTTTAAAGTATTTTTACTTAAGCACTTCACACCACTGCCTGAGGGAGACTTGTAACGGTGTCCTGGACTATAATGGAAATTAATTGTAGAAACAAACAGTATCCAACTTTAAACTGGTAGGTCCGTATCTACGCAATTGGCTTTTGATTGTATTTCAACCTATCCACATTTAGCTAGACATGTAGGCATGTATTAAGGGCTGTCTGCTGTCTTATTAAAAATGCAATAAAAGGTCCAAATAGAGAATGACATTCTGATTGCTTTAATTAAAAGAAATGGTCAGAAAGAGCATGACTCAATTATTCTTCTGCCAGTACTATGGAGAGTTGGTAATATGCTAAACATTTTAATAGGGCACCAGGGAGAGAGATCTGGAGAGGGCATGGCCAACACTGCCAAGTTTGAAATTGTTCAATCTGTTGGTTTTAGAGAAAAATATTAAGGATCACTGTGATAGGGTTGCATTTCACATCAAGTAGCCGTCAGGGAGCTACAGATGAAGAATCTTAATTTGATCGTCCTGTTGCATGAGAGCCTTCCTGAATTTGTTTTATCAGCCCATACAAAAATGTACATGAATTATAATCCGCATAATAATTCACATTTCCTGTTGCTGCAGGATTATTTTCCTGCTGTAGCAGCACACTGGTCACAGACATCAGTTCAACATCTAGTTTTCATTTATATTGGTTGAGTTTTCAACTAACGTTAATTCAAGGTGAAATCAACCAAAAATGTCACCGATGTCATTGGATTTATGTCAGAATTTGGTTGATTACATTGATTCCTTTTTGCAAATTCAATTAGTTTTCCACATTTATTCACTGTCATCACCTACATTTTGGGGGGTTGAAATGATGTGGAAGTTGTTTTATCCCACAACTTACATATGTAGAACACAACGCCACCCCATACTTCATGGGTCACTTTCATATCATTTAAGAGTTTTTGTGACCTCAAGCCTGTTACATAAACCTATGCAACAGCCACATCTGGTATGGACACTCCCATGGCACCTCATTTCAGCTGTGTCACAGACAGGGGCTGGGTCACCTCATGATCCTCAAGTCAAATGAAGCAATGTCATAATTACATGCAAAGTGAAGTCCCAGTGTCCTCTGGTTAGTTTGATGACTTCATTCATTTGACTTTGACGGTTATCAAAATAGCACCGTAAAGGAAAATGGAGGTCCAGTGTCCTTCAGATTTGGTGTTAATAATGGATATTGTGCTAATTGACCTATTCTGTGCCTGCTGAGACAGTGGTTCTCAAACTGTGGGTCAGGAAACACTTGTGGGTCACAGCAGGGGTCTAGGTCGGTCACTGGATGCCATTTTCTGTGCATTGCACACATTTAGAAATACATTTTCGGGATAGAAAAACTCATTCAGTGTCAACATAAATGACTAAAATGCAATAGAAAGTATGCAGAAAAGATAATGGACCTATATATATATATTTTATAATAGCCTAAAAGCTTTGAGAACTTACAATCAAAAAAACTAAAGCTAGACAGTCTGGCCCCCATTGATTTTGTTGTAATGTTTGAGCATAAGAACATAGCATCAGCCATATCCTTGTCCCGGACCTGATGTTTTGACTCTCTCTCTCCCCCTCCCTCCCACCTCCCTCTCTCTCCATCCCAGTGGCGACCCATCATGTTTTGAGCCCCACATTTTTATCAATAAATAAATAAAAATCCAATCCCCTTGGGTGCTGTCATAGAGTTACATTAGAAGTGCCCATGAAGGCTCAAGGTCATTGACCACAGATAAAATGACGTCATATCACCTTATACTGTATCAACAGTAGCTTTAATTGGACTGATCATGTCAACATCATATTTCAAAATCTTAGCTAGCAATCATCATCATAAATGAACCATCCTGCTGTGTTCGGGTCGAATTGGACTGATTCGACCGTTTTTCTCTCTGACAAATGTAGTTAATTTAATCTGATTGTCATAAGGTTCCATTACTTTGTCCACACAGGGCATCTGAACACACAAAATACGTTTAAATGATTTTCATTTAACTTTTGTACACCTGTGTTGTTCCCGGTCAAAACTGACCGGTCATTAGGAATGAATGGGTGACTACAATTAGTGTGTTGAATTGAGTTCAGGCACATGCCAGTTAATCAGATGGACACACTTCCTCTCCCAGACCCCCACATGCATGTGTGTTTGAGCGCACACACACATACACACACCTCACTCCCCTTCTTGGCTTTCATGGCAACCCCCATGGGAATCTTTCCCCAATATAATTTAACGCAACATTGTTTCAATAATATATATAACTTTTCTCACAGCTCTGGTATATAAAACCTTTTTGAGACCTTGCTCACAATTTATTCTGTGGCAGCACAATGTAACGCTTCTCGTTGGTGGAAGGAGGGGAGGACCAAAATGCAGCGTTGTAAGTGTTCGTCATGTTTTAATTGAACAAACTGAACACTACACAAAATAATAACAAAGAGAAAACGAAACAGTTCTGCCAGGTGAACAGACACTAAACAGAAATTAAACAACCACAACCAAAATGGGGAAAACAGGCTACCTAAGTATGATTCTCAATCAGAGACAACGAATGACACCGGCCTCTGATTGAGAACCATACTAGGCCAAACACATAGAAATATAACAACCTAGAAAACGGAACATGGACTACCCACTCCATCTCACGCCCTGACCAACCTAACACAAAGACATAAAAAGGGAACTAAGGTCAGAACGTGACAGTACCCCCCCAAAGGTGTGGACTCCGGCCACAAAACCTGAACCTATAGGGGAGGGTTTGGGTGGGCGTCTGTCCGCGTTGGAGGCTCTGGCGCAGGACGTGGACCCCACTCCACCATAGTCTTAAGTGGCGCCTATGGAGCGGCGACCCTCGCCGCCGACATCGGACTGGGGACCCTTGCAGCGGGCCCCAAAGAGATGAGAGACTCCGGCAGCGGTGGACAGGTGGGAGACTCCGGCAGCGCCGTAGTGAAGGGCGACTCCGGCAGCTCCTGACTGACGGGCGGCTCCGGCAGATCCTGACTGACGGGCGGCTCCGGGCAGCTCCTGAATGACGGGCGGCTCCGGCAGATCCTGAATGACGGGCGGCTCCGGCAGATCCTGACTGACGGGCGGCTCCGGGCAGCTCCTGAATGACGGGCGGCTCCGGCAGCTCCTGACTGACGGGCGGCTCGGGCAGCTCCTAACAGACGGGCGGTTCCGGCAGCTCAGGACAGAAGGGCGGCTCCGGCAGCTCAGGACAGACGGGCGGCTCCGGCAGCTCAGGACAGACGGGCGGCTCCGGCAGCTCAGGACAGACGGGCGGCTCCGGCAGCTCAGGACAGACGGGCGGCTCCGGCAGCTCAGGACAGACGGGCGGCTCCGGCAGCTCAGGACAGACGGGCGGCTCTGGCAGCTCAGGACAGAAGGGCGGCTCCGGCAGCTCAGGACAGACGGGCGGCTCCGGCAGCTCAGGACAAACGGGCGGCTCTGGCAGCTCAGGACAGACGGGCGCATCTGGCAGCTCAGGACAAACGGGCGGCTCTGGCAGCTCAGGACAGACGGGCGGATCTGGCAGCTCAGGACAGATGGGCGGCTCTGGCCTGGAGAGAGAACCTGGAGGGAGGAGACAGAGAGACAGCCTGGTGCGTGGGGCTGCCACAGGACCCACCAAGCTGGGGAGACCGACAGGAGGCCTGGTGCGTGGAGGAGGCACCGGATGGACCGGGCTGTGGGGGAGCACTGGAGCTCTGGTGAGCAGCCTTGGCACCACTCCTCCAGGCTGGATGAACACTTTAGCCTGGACCATCCCGAGTGCAGGCACAGGTTGAACCGAGCTGTGGGTAAGTACTGGAGATCTGGTGCATACTACTCACACCTCTCCCTTAGGCTCAATGCCTACATTTTTACGGCACAGGCGGAGCGCAGGCATAGGACGCACTGCACCCTCCCAGCGCCCCGGAGACACAGCACACAGAGCTGGCACAGAATACCCTGGAGCAAAACGGTGTACCGGAGACCAGACACGCTGAGCCGGCACAACACGCCCTGGCTGGATGCCCACTCTCGCATGGCACTTGCGGGGGGCTGGCCTATAGCGCTCTGGGCTATGAGCGCGTACCGGCGACACCGTGCGCACCACCGCATAACACGGTGCCTGACCAGTGCAACTCTGCTTTCGGTAAGCACGAGGATTGGGCTCAGGTCTCCAACCTGACTCTGCCACACTCCCCATGTGCCCCTCCCCAAATATTTGGGGGGGCTGCCTCTCGTGCCTGTCGCGCTGCCGTGCTACCTCCTCATATCACCGCCGCTCAGCTGTCGCTGCCTCCAGTTCTTCCTTGGGGCGGCGATATTCCCCAGCCTGTGCCCAGGGTCACTTGCCGTCCAGTATCTCCTCCCAAGTCCAGGAGTCCAGAACCCTCTGCTCCTGGTTACCACGATGCTTGGTCCTTTTTTGGTGGGTGTTTCTGTAACACTTCTCATTGGTGGAAGGAGAGGAGGACCAAAATGCAGCGTTGTAAGTGTTCGTCGTGTTTTAATTGAACAAACTGAACACTACACAAAATAATAACAAACAGACAACGAAACAGTTCTGCCAGGTGAACAGACACTAAACAGAAATTAAACACCCACAACCAAAATGGGGAAAACAGGCTACCTAAGTATGATTCTCAATCAGAGACAACGAACGACACCTACCTCTGATTGAGAATCATACTCGGCCAAACACATAGAAATATAACAACCTAGAAAACGGAACATAGACTACCCACCCCAACTACATAACATGCTTTTTTTGTCATTCTATTACTTGCAATATTTCGGAAGTGTTTCGGGGATTTGTCAATAGGTCAATCTATCCAGTATTTGTCTAAGATAAATATCTTGTGCCCAACCTAACACAAAGACATAAAAAAGGAACTAAGTTCAGAACATGACACACAATGACCAAACTATATACTTTATGTGAGGCTCTTGATCATATCTTTGATCATGACACTGGTGAGGAGGAGAGAGTCCTTGTTAAACTTTGACACAAATTAGTATGTCATAAATAGCACAATATGTTTGTCTGAGTATTTGTTATAGTCAAAATAATCCATACATTATGCTTTTTTTTTAACTCAAAAATGAGTTGTATGAGCTCAGGTCAATGAGGCCTACAGGTCATAAATAGCAAATAGAAGTTCAAAACGTGTAATGTTCACAAGACGTTAAGTTGATAAAAAGATCTAACGCAAGATTTGGTAATAATATATGTATTATTATGGATTTATAATGGGCCGGTCATTTTGGACGGGGAACACAAAATTAATTAACATGAAACGAAAACAACAGGAGGGTTAAGTTGACAATCTACTTGCAAATCATTTTTAATCCTTGTCTTATAAAAGAGAAATTATAGATAAACATACCTGTGCTCATCGGCCATCGGACATAAACATTACACAACAAGTTAGAAATCACAATTTCAACAATGAGTGGTTTGGAAGTGGCTAACTGCAAGCATTGCAAAGCATTCACTAGTCTGCTATTCAGTAGAGTGGCTGTGTGGTCCCAAGTCTGGGTTTAAGGGTTTCTTTTCCAAGCTTAAAATTATAAACATTCAACATTGGCCATGCTGTCAATCCAGCATGATTTCTGCCGCGCTCAAAACAACTGTTAACTCGGAACTGGGATATCTGACTTCAGTGAGTTCAAGACAACTGGGAACTCAGGGAAAAACGAGCTCCGACTGACAAAATACATTTTGAATGGTCATCCACCTCAGAATTGTAAGTTGGGAACTTGGGCCTCTTTCTAGAGCTATGACCTGAAGATGACTAGCGTCATCACGATTCAACCGTGTTTTTTTCAGAGTTCCCAGTTGTATTGAAAGCACACATGAATCCAGAGAATTCCAGACTGGTGACAAAGTTTGATGACAAAATTTGCCCACGAAGGACCGACACCCCACCGTCCTGTTCAAGTGAGCACAGCACAACAAGGCGAGTCCAAAAATGTCCTGTATGCTGATGCATAAATGATGTAATATGCCAGGGAGATATGTATACTGTAGCTAAGAAAGTAATACTAAGTGCATGTTGTGTAGTAAGCAGTTAATAGCCCATGTGACTTGGTGGTGCACATGTAGCCTATAACCTGTTTTAGAGAAATGTAATCATCAAATATTGCAAAGGCTTTCATTGTATACTTATATGCCCCCTTTATTTATCATACGGTTCTACCTTGGTGTACAGGGAGAACGGACCATGTACTGAATTCTGTCGCTGTACATTTTCAAACGTTTTAAAAGGCAGTAAAGAGGCTAAATGAACTGTTTCACTGCCAGACAAGGCTCCACTGATAGCCAGGTGTAGAAGTGGTAAGTTGTTGGGACTGCTGTTGGGACTCTGCTGTTGGGACAGGTTTATGAAGTCCCTATCAATTTGTAGGCACTGTGTGTCACCGTTATAGTGCAGTTAATGTAGTGTTTAGTGTTGTGGCTTTGCAGGGATGCATACCCACCCCCCCCCCCCCAAAATGGTTTGCCCCACCAAGATTTACAAGCTAAAATCGCCACTGCTTTCTCCCAACCACACCTGCTGTCTCGACCTCAGGTTTACTCCTGAGGTTGGGCGGTCTAGCTCCCTAGAGCATCCCTCCTGGAGAGGGCATCGGCATTTCCATGGGCTGCACCTGATCTGTGGACGACAAAGAAAGCAAAGAGATGTAAAGATAGGAACCAGCAGGTGAAGGGTGCGTTACTGTACCTTTCCCGTGACATCCAAACCAGTGGTGCGTGGTCCATTACGAGGGTGAAGTGCCGGCCCAATAAGTAATACTTCAGCGTTTCTAGCACCCACTTGATTGCTAGACATTCTTTCTCCACCATTGAAGAGAATGGCAACAGCTTCCGGCAAATGTGCATGACTGTGTGTTCCTCACCTTCTTGGAGCTGTGACAGGATGGCACCCACCCTTGTTTCAGATGCATTGGTCTGAAGCACCAGTGGTTTAGAGAAGTCTGGTGTCACCAGCATGGGTCAAGAACACAATGCACCCTTTAGGTCCTGGAGGCTTTCTTTGTCTCCTCAGTCCACTTTACCTGGGCGGGCAGATGGCTCCTGGTCAGATCTGTCAGGGGGCTGGCTAGGGAGGCAAAGTGGGGAATAAATCTCCGGTAGTAACTAGTCAACCCCACAAACGTGCGTACCTGCTTCTTGGTGAGGGGGCGGGGCCAGTCCCGAATCGCATCCACTTTCCCCTCCCAATCGTGTACCCCAGATACTCAGCCTCCCGCAGGCCAAGACAACGTTTCTTTGAGTTTGCTGTTAGCCCCGCCTCCTGTAAGGGCTGCACTACCTCGCTCACCTGGTTTAGGTGGGTCTGGAAGGTGGTTGGGTCCCAGTGCAGTCCAAATGACAGTTTCTTGTAATGGAACAGACTGTCCGGGTTGGCGAAAGCAGTTTTCCCCCATGCCTCGGGATCTAAGGGCACCTGCCAATAACCCTTCATCAGGTCGAGCGTGCTGATAAATTGGGCGGTCCCTTGCCGTTTGATTAATTAATCAATTCGGGGCATGGGGTAGGTGTTGAACTTTGAGATGTCATTTACCTTTCTAAAATCATTACAGAATTGGATGCTGCCGTCTGGTATCTGCACCAATACGATGGGGCTACACCACTCACTATTCGACTCTTCGATTATATCAGATTCCAACATTGTTTTTACCTCGGTCCTGACAGCCTCTCTCCTTGTTTCCGGTATGCGGTAGGGTCTCAACTTCACCTTTTTTCCAGGTTCGGTGATGATGCGGTGCTGTACCAGATCGGTGTGTCTTGGTTCACTGGAGAACACATCCTGGTTTCGACTGACGAACTTCCTCAGCGACTGCTTCTGGACTTGGCCCAGCTGCTCCCCCATTGGCACCTCCGCCGGCTTGGTCTCTATGGTAGCCTTCTTTGTGAAAATAGAGTCGAGTACATCATGTACATTCCATTTTTTTTAGCAGATTCTCATGGTAAATCTGGGTCAGATACCTATCTGTCTGACTTCACCCACTTTCTCAATTACTTTGTGTGGCCTGCTCCATTGGGCCAAAAACGTATATTCTGAGGTGGGGACCAACACCAACACTTTGTCTCCGGGATGAAAGTCCCTTCATTGTGCCCCTCTGTTGTACACCCACGCTTGGGCCTCCTGGGCCTCCAGCATGTGTTCCCATACCAGGGGCCACAGAGTTGCCTTCCTATCTCTCATGTCTCCCATGTGTTTGACCAAGGTCTGGTGGGGCGATGGTTGCTGTTCCCAGGCTTCTTTAGCCATGCCCAGCAGTCCTCGGGATCATCTCCCATACAGGAGTTTGAAGGGAGAGAATCCTGTTGAAGCTTGGGGCACTACTCGAATCAAGAACATTAGGTAGGGTAGCAGCTGGTCCCAATTCTTTCCGTCTGCCTATATCACCTTCTGTAACATCTGCTTCAGGGTTTGATTGAATCTTCCCACCAATCCATCGGTCTGAGGGTGATACACTGAGGTGAGCAACTGGGTAATTTTCATTAGCTTGCATAAATCCTTCATGATTCGTGACATGAACGGGGTGCCCTGGTCGGTCAATATCTCATCGGGAATGCCTACTCAGGAGAACAGCGTTAACTTCTTATGGCTGCCATCCCGTTAACGGGATAATTGTCATCAACAACCTCTGAATTGCATAGCGCCACATTCAAATCACATTACTAAAAATATTTATATTCATGAAATCACAAGTATAATATAGCAAAACACAGCTGAGCCTCTTGTTAATCCACCTGTCGTGTCAGATTTTGAAAATAGGCTTTACAGCGAAAGCAATCCAAGCGTTTGTGTAAGTTTATCGATCGCTCGACAAAACATTATGTACACCTAGCATCAAGTAGCTTGGTCACGAAAATCAGAAAAGCAATCAAATTAATTGTTTACCTTTGATGATCTTCGGATGTTTTCACTCACGAGATTCCCAGTTACACAATAAATGTTCCTTTTGTTCCATAAAGATTATTTTTTATATCCAAAATACCTCCATTTGTTTGGCGCGTATGTTCAGAAATCCACATGAAAAGCGGTCACGACAGCGCAGACAAATTCCAAATAGTATCTGTAATGTCCACAAAAACATGTCAAACATTCTTTATAATCAATCCTCAGGTTGTTTTTAAAATCTATAATCGATAATATATCAACCGCAACTGTCTTTTTCAGTCGGAGAGGGAAAGGCAATGGCTGCCCAAACTCTGTTACGCATACAAAATGCTGATGGCACCCGGCCATACAATGACGCGATGTTATCTTTCTCGTGCATTTTTTCTAAATAAAAGCCTGAAACTATGTCTAAAGACTGTTGACACCTTGAGGAAGCGATAGGAAAATGAATCTGGTTGATATCCCTTTAAATGGAGCAAAGGCAGGCTATGGAACATGAAGTTTTCAAAATAGAAGCTACTTCCTGGTTTGATTTTCCTCAGAGTTTCACCTGCAATATCAGTTCTGTTATACTCACAGACAATATTTTGATAGTTTTGGAAACTTTAGAGTGTTTTCTATCCAATACTAATAACGCATATAATGCATATATTAGCAACTGAGACTGAGGAGCAGGCTGTTTAATTTGGACAACTTATTCATCCAAGCTACTCAATACTGCCCCCCAGCCATAAGAAGTTAATGAATATGTGGTTGATAGAGCGCTGCGTCACATGTAATGGAGGCTTATTTCCCAGAAGACAGTGAACAAGAAATCATTGCAGGGTTGGGAGTGATTTTTGTAGCGTCTCTGAAATTAATGGGCTCGAAGAGTTCAGTTTGAGTTAAGCAGACGTGGCAAGACATGTTCCTGCCGGCATAGAAGTTATTGCACATCACTATTATCACGTTTCAAACATTAGTTAAGGTGTGGTCCTGTGAGGCTCAGTCGGTAGAGCTTGGCATGTACCACACCAAGGGTTGTGGGTTTGATTCCAGCTGGGGCCACCCATATGTAAAAAAAATAAAAAATAATGATGTGCACACTAAAAGTCTCTTTGGATAAAATCATCTGCTAAATGGCTTATTGTGATGACATTGAATCTTCTGGGTTGATACTGTTATGTTTGATGAGTTTGGGATGCACGTGAAAACAAGAGAAGCGGTTGAAGAATACATTCTAAATTGATTACAATAAGTGAGACCAAATCAAGACTGTAATGTGATATGACATCAACAGCCAATTAACTATCCTAAATACATAAACAGGGTGATGGTTCCAGGAAGATGTTGTTTTACTGTTGCCACTTAGGCATGGGAAAAACTATTAGTGTGATAGTGAATAATGGTGCAAACACAGTCCTAGAAAATAATAAATGATCACTTACTTTGCATCCACGATTCAAAAAAAGGTTCTATAGGAACATATTTCCTAGAAATATGGGTTGGGATTTACATCACTGGATACTATCTAAATTAGCTATTGTACCTCAGAGTTGGTAGTGGACTTACAGTATTGGAATTATAGTGTATGTATTTTGCATAACGTACACTGTACATGCTTGCATGTGCTGGTGGTAGGCCTTATTATACTTAGTTTGTACTGTATGTATGTGTATGACTATATGTCTAGGTACTATAACATGCATGACGTCAAAAGCCCTAAGAGAAATTCATTTCCTGATGTATGTGTAAAGTCAATTCAATACATTATTTATGCTGATGTAAGCCCAGAGGACTGAGAATCGCTCCGGGCAGAGAATAGCATTTTCTGCCTGTGTGTGTATCTGTCTGTCTGTTTGTTTGTTTGTTTGTTTGTTTTAACTGAGAAAACATGTCTACCTGTATGTGTTATCAATATGGTATGATGAAAATATATGCAATATCCGTTGTAAATATACAGTTGAAGTCGGAAGTTTACATACACTTAGGTTGGAGTCTTTAAAACTTGTTTTTCAACCACTTCACAAATTTATTGTTAACAAACTATAGTTTTGGCAAGTCGGTTAGGACATCTACTTTCTACAAGACAAGTAATTTTTCCAACTACTGTATTGTTTACAGACAGATTATTTCATTATAATTCACTGTATCACAATTCCAGTGGGTCAGAAGTTTACATACACTAAGTTCGCTGTGCCGTTAAACAGCTTGGAAAATTGTCTTGGCATTAGAAGCTTCTGATTGGCTAATTGACATCATTTGAGTCAATTGGAGGTGTACCTGTGGATGTATTTCAAGGCCTAGCTTCAAACTCGGTGCCTCTTTGCTTGACCTCATGGGAAAATCAAAAGATATCAGCCAAGACCTCAGAAAAAAATTGAAGACCTCCACAAGTCTGGTTCATCCAAACGCCTGAAGGTACCACGTTCATCTGTACAAGCAATAGTATGCAAGTATAAACACCATGGGACCACGCAGACGTCATACCACTCAGGAAGGAGACGCGTTCTGTCTCCTAGAGATGAACGTGCTTTGGTGTGAAAAGTGCAAATCAATCCCAGAACAACAGCAATGGACCTTGTGAAGATGCTGGAGGAAACAGGTACAAAAGTATCTACATCCACAGTAAAGTCCTATATAAAGTCCTATATCAACATAACCTGAAATGCCGCTCAGCAAGGAAGAAGCCATTGCTCCAAACCCGCCATAAAAAAAGCAAGACTACGGTTTGCAACCGCACATGGGGACAAAGATCATACTTTTTGGAGAAATGTCCTCTGGTCTGATGAAACAAAAATGGAACTGTTTGGCCATAATGACCATCATTATGTTTGGAGGAAAAAGGGGGAGGCTTGCAAGCCGAAGAACATCATCCCAACCGTGAAGCATGGTGGTGGCAGCATCATGTTGTGGGGGTGCTTTGCTGCAGGAGGGACTGGTGCACTTCATAAAATAGATAGCATCATGAGGAAGCAACATAATATGGATATATTGAAGCAACATCTCAAGACATCAGTCAGGAATTAAAAGCTTGGTCGCAAATGGGGCTTCCAAATGGACAATGACCCCAAGCATACTTTCAAAGTTGTGGCAAAATGGCTTAAGGACAACAAAGTCAAAGTATTGGAGTGACCATCACAAAGCCCTGACCTCAATCCTATAGAACATTTGTGGGCAGAACTGAAAAAGTGTGTGCGAGCAAGGAGGCCTACAAACCTGACTCAGTTACACCAGCTCTGTCAGGAGGAATGGGACAAAATTCACCCAACTTATTGTGGGAAGCTTGTGGAAGGCTACCCGAAACATTTGACCCAAGTTAAACAATTTAAAGGCAATGATACCAAATACTGATTGAGTGTATGTAGACTTCTGACCCACTGAGAATGTGATGAAATAAATAAAGGCTGAAATAAATCATTCTCTCTACTATTATATTCTGACATTTCACACTCTTAAAATAAAGTGGTGATCCTAACTGTCCCAAGACAGGGAATTTTTACTAGGATTAAATGTCAGGAATTGTGAAAACCCGATTTTAAATGTACTTGGCTAAGGTGTGTGTAACTTCCGTCTTCAACTTTATACAGTATAACGAAAAAGCTTAATATGTTAGAATATGTCATACCGTTGAAATTCTTCTGTAAGATCTCCACAAAGGACATTAAATATGTATCATCTATGTAGCTATGTATTTTAGCAATGTGACATGAATCCTGAAAGGCACAACATATTTTGAGTATTTCCTTCATCCTCACTGTTGGACATTGTGGCCCAGTGAATTGCAGGATGATAAAAATGCTTTTTTTTACATGCACAGTCCGCTATGTGCCTTGCATGGCCTTGAGTCTCTAAAGCCTCTTTCAATGCTCTGCAAATCCTTTGCTTTTCAATTTCTCATCTGTGGACACATTTACTCTCTATCTCTCTCTCTCTCTGTCTCTCTCTCTCTCTCTCTCTCTCTGACCTTTCAGAGTTTGACATCGTCCCCTTAATAGTAGGCAACAACGGAGTATATGAAAAATCCTGCACTTACATTCAGGTGTCTGCTGCTGATACACTAGCTCAAGGATAAATAGCAAATTGATTTCAGAAGACAAGTAGGCGAAGAAGGTTCCAAAGCCCACAGTTGATAAGAACTAAAAAGTAAAGGTCTGAGAGAGGAGGCTTCAAGCCACCACTAATATTAAACTGAATGTACAACTGACATGCACTTTAGTGACTAAAAACTATACCATTTGGTGTCCTTTTTCTTCCAAACAATTTAGTTTGAGGAAGTGCAAAATGGATCTTGAAATAACATGTTCCTTCAGCATGGAAGCAGGCAGAGAATTTGGCATTTATGATTCAGCGAGAGATATAACCAACCTGAAGATCAGTGACCCAGAGAGCTCCCCTAGTTATTCAACATCCCTAAATATACTGTATTTCCACTGACTTCATTGTGATCTGACATTGAAAAAATGTAGAGGGTGAATTAAATATTAGCCTTTTGTACCAGTCATGAACAATTACATTCTGCAGCCTCTTATGTTTGATATTACAATGGTAGTGGTACACCACATTAAAAGTATGAGTGAGAGTGCATGCACATGCATAAAGCATACAGTACAGATGTAGGATCTTAATTTGATCACCCTGTTGCAGGATAACTTTTAAAAGTTTTAAAAATGATTCTGAAGATTTTAATTTCCTCTTTGAAATATCAGACTTGATTTTCCTTTACAAAAAATAATTAAATAATTCACATAATAATTCGCATCCTGTTACTGCAGGATTACCTTCCTATTGTAACAAACTGGCTCAAATTAAAATCCTACGTTTGCACATGTATAATATTTGCATCCAATAAATCATCATCCCACTTTTGCATCCTCTCCCTGACTCTCACTCTTCTACCAGACAGACTTATAGACAGAATCATTTTTTTAAACTCTGAGACCGTCAGCGGTGTAGATTTAGTGGCGATAGAAACTTTCAAAACCACACAAAGCCCAGAGCCTCATACATACCATACACACAACCAACTCAAAGCAGATCCAAGGTGAACCGTAACAAAGGATCTTCAATTATTTTGGCTATCTTGAAATCTCCGTAGTGCGTTTCCGTACCAGAGTGGTGCAGTGCAGTACATACACTTTCTGAAATATTTCTGAGCTATACAGTATACCCAACATAACACTGGCCTCCACAGTTTGGACAAAAATACAGTCATGACAATCGTTGAAAATAATTAATAATGTGTTTTTTTCTTCTTCTTATGCTACGTTGTACTTCTAAGATTAGTGTCGTCAATTGACCCAGCGTGGGTTTGGACAGTGTAGGACATCATTGTAAATAAGAATATCTTCTTAAACTGACTCACCTAGTTAAATAAAGGTTAAATAAAAAATACAAAATTATTGAGGGTAACACTTTATATTACATTAACCAATTATGATGTTGATGATCCTCTATCATGGTGTGTAGTGATGCATCTAGAACTACTGACAAATTATGAAAATAGTGTCATCTTATCTGTTAAATGAAATTATGCTTAATTTGAAAGCAGCATAGGATCTTAATTTGTGCCAGTTTGCTAAAGCAGAAAAATAATCCTGCAGCAACAGGACATTTTAATTATTATATGGTTTATAATTAAATATTTTTTTTGTAAGTGTAAATTCAAGTCTGACATTTGAAAGTGTAAATTACAAACTTTAGAAGCCTTTTAAAACTTAGATACATTACAAGTTTGTATTTCCTGCTGTGCAGGGAAATTCGCAGCAACAAAAGATGATCAAATTATGATCCTACATCTGTAGGTCTACTCTACACTGTGCCTTAGGTATCAAATCAAAAGTTTCCCATCCAAACATGACAGCTGAAAAGAATACCAGTGACAAGTAGGTCTAATGAATAAAACATTTATGCATATCATACAATAATGCATTTAACAAAAAAATAACCACCGGACAGTAGTATTTTGACTGTATAACAATGCCTGTATTTTAGTCCAGGCTTGGTCTTGCTCTAGCACGTCTAAAGCAGCCACAGGTGACTCGCTTCAGGGCCCCCCAAAGACAGTGGAGGAATCCTCCATTCTTTGGAAATTTCTGGTAACCTGAAAGATAGGAAGAAGTATTTTTAGCATTCACCACCAAATCTGCTCCAAATGATTTGCTGACTTACTTATGAGGTCCTCCTGTGTCAATGATCTGTGAAGTCTACATTCCCTTTCACGTTAGTCTACCTCCAAGCCCTTAACGCTCATGTCTGCTCCTACAGAATGTGTTTAATTTATTTTACTTTTATTTAAATCGGGAGCCCAATGAGACCAGGGTCTAATTTTCAATGGTGCCCTGAGGACAACAAATTCAACACGGACATACCAATAAGAAAAACTCTATAACATTTTTTTTTTAAATTATACTTCAAGAAATAACTATGTTAAGTAAGTCGGAAGCTTGTGTCGTGGAGCTGTGTAAACTAAAAGGGAATAGTGAAGTGATCTATAAGACTTTCATGAGGACCAGACAATCTTTTGATGGAGGATGCTGTGATGCATATTTAAACTGTCACCAGTGATAAAGCAGAAAGGCACTATGATAGATGGCATCCAAATGTTTAAGAGTAGTGGCTACTGCATTCTGGTAAATGGTGTCACCAAAGTCAAGAACTGTCAGGAAAGTTGACTGTACAATCTGCTTCCTGTTGTTAAGGGAGAGGCAAGATCTATTTCTAAAAAAATAAGCCCACTTTAAATCTTGGCTTTTTAACTAGCTCATAAGTATGTTTTTTAAACATTAAATCCTTGTCCATCCAAATGCCCAGATATTATATGCGGGAATCCGATCGATGGGAGACACATTCAATTAACAAATATGTACAGTAGTCCATCAGAAAATATTTTGCGAGTATTAGCATATAATATATATTTAGTCTTGCCCACATGAAATACACGTTTTAAATTAACCAGGTCTTTTAGTAAGGCAACAAAGTCATATTGCAGCTCTAACGACACCTGGTCTACAGTTTGGATAATGGCATACATAATGGTGATGTATAAATAGAGATTAATACACTGCTCAAAAAATAAAGGGAACACTAAAATAACACATCCTAGATCTGAATGAAGGAAATATTCTTATTAAATACTTTTTTCTTTACATAGTTTAATGTGCTGATGGAAATCAAATTTATCAACCCATGGAGGTCTGGATTTGGAGTCACGCTCAAAATTAAAGTGGAAAACCACACTACAGGCTGATCCATCTTTGATGTACTGTCCTTAAAACAAGTCAAAATGAGGCTCAGTAGTGTGTGTGACCTCCACGTGCCTGTATGACCTCCATACAACGCCTGGGCATGCTCCTGATGAGGTGGCGGATGGTCTCCTGAGGGATCTCCTCCCAGACCTGGACTAAAGCATCCGCCAACTCCTGGACAGTCTGTGGTGCGACGTGGCGTTGGTGGATGGAGCGAGACATGATGTCCCAGATGTGCTCAATTGGATTCAGGTCTGGGGGACGGGTGGGCCAGTCCATAGCATCAATGCTCTCCCCTTGCAGGAACTGCTGACACACCTCCAGCCACATGAGGTCTAGCATTGTCTTGCATTAGGAGGAACCCAGGGCCAACCGCACCAGCATATGGTCTCACAAGGGGTCTGAGGATCTCATCTCGGTACCTAATGGCAGTCAGGCTACCGCTGTGCGGCCCCCCAAAGAAATGCCATCCCACACCATGACTGACCCACCGCCAAACCGGTCATGCTGGAGGATGTTGCAGGCAGCATATCGTTCTCCACGGCGTCTCCAGACTCTGTCTCGTCTGTCACATGTGCTCAGTGTGAACCTGCTTTCATCTGTGAAGAGCACAGGGCGCCAGTGGCGAATTTGCCAATCTTGGTGTTTTCTGGCAAATGCTAAACATCCTGCATGGTGTTGGGCTGTAAGCACAACCCCCACCTGTGGAGGTCGGGACCTCATACCACCCTCATGGAGTTTGTTTCTGACCGTTTGAGCAGACACATGCACATTTGTGGCCTGCTGGAGGTCATTTTTCAGGGCTCTGGCAGTGCTCCTCCTGCTCCTCCTTGCACAAAGGCGGAGGTAGCGGTCCTGCTGCTGGGTTGTTGCCCTCCTATGGCCTCCTCCACATCTCCTGATGTACTGGCCTGTCTCCTGGTAGCGCCTCCATGCTCTGGACACTACGCTGACAGACACAGCAAACCTTCTTGCCACAGCTCGCATTGATGTGCCATCCTGGATGAGCTGCACTACCTGAGCCACTTGTGTGGGTTGTAGACTCCGTCTCATGCTACCCCTAGAGTGAAAGCTTTTGTTTTCATGAATTTTTACAATACAGCCAAATTTGACTTTGTAGCTGGTCTAGCTAAGGGGAAATGTTAAGAATTAACACATTCAAAAAACAAGGGGATGGTTAGGGTACAGTGTTGTTCCCTGGGGTACAAAAAAGGCCAACGGTTCACTTCACAGCTACACATATAAACGTACATGTGACGATTAGGTACCTTGTAGGTATGGGAGATATTTCACTATAAGTCGTCAATATAGGTAGGGGGCAATGTACTGGTTGGGGCGTGGATAAATGTGTGCATTTGTGCCAACTGTCTGTGGAAGTGTTTGATGGTTATGCTGATGCAAGTTGAGCAACTCCTTTCACACTGTTCTGCAAAGTTTGCAAGAAAATGTGCCCGTAATAGCCTGCATAGTAAAGAGGTTATTGTGCATTTTCCAGTCATTTAATGGCCACATATTGCCAGAAGATGCTGTGAATTTGTCATCTTTGGCAGTAACCTACAGTGCCTTCACTGGCGTTTCTGTTGACAACATGCACATCACCTGCTGGTTGGCAGCATACTGTAGCAGCGGCAGCCTATCAGAAGATCGCAGAAGTGTCTTATTTGAGGCTTCAGTCAGCTCTTTACTTCAGTCAGCTCTTTTTTCTCAACCATGAGAAGGAATATGGTTAATTTTATCCCAGCTAATGTGGTCTGTTCCTGAACATTAAGCTTGTATACTATCAGTTCTACAGAGTTGTTTAACCTCTTAACAGTGCAGCGCCTGATTGTCATAAGTCCTTGCAAGACTGCAGAACTGATAGTCAAAAGAGATGCTTAACCTTCATCAACATAACAATTAAACCACTTAAACTGGTACAACATGAACACTGACTGTTGGCACAAATACAACATATTTTAGACCATGCCCCCAAATATGCTAATGAACATTGCCCCAGCCTACATTTCAAAGTACAGTAATGAGTGTACCTAATCATGCGTTCACAACCAAGTGGGAAGTGGGAATTTATCACATACGACTGGGTAAAATCTCCCTGATCAACCCTCCAACTGGTAATTACTAGTGGGAAATGCGTTTATCATCCCTGATATATGACACATCACCCCAGAGCACGACGGACTCTCCACCTCCAAATCGATCCCGCTCCAGAGCACAGGCCTTGGTGTAATGCTCATTCCTTCATCGATAAACGCTAATCCGACCATCACCCCTAGTGAGACAAAACCGTGACTCGTCTGTGGAGAGTACTTTTTGCCAGTCCTGTCTGGTCCAGCGAAGGTGGGTTTGTGCCCATAGGCAACGTTGTTGCCGGTGATGTCTGGTGAGGACCTGCCTTACAACAGGCTTACAAGCCCTCAGTCCAGCCTTTCAGCCTATTGCGGACAGTTTGAGCACTGATGGAGGGATTGTGCGTTCCTGGTGTAACTCGGGCAGTTGTTGTTGCCATCCTGTACCTGTCCAGCAGATGTGATGTTCGGATGTACCGATCCTGTTCAGGTGTTGTTACATGTGGTCTGCCACTGCGAGGACAATCAGCTGTCCATCCTGTTTCCCTGTAGCTCTGTCTTAGGCATCTCACACTACGGACATTGCAATGTATTGCCCTGGCCACATCTGCAGTCCTCATGCCTCCTTGCAGCATGCCTAAGGCACGTTCACGCAGATGAGCAGAGACCCTGGGCATCTTTCTTTTAGTGTTTTCATATCTGTGACCTTAATTGCCTACCGTCTGTAAGCTGTTAGTGTCTTAACGACCATTCCACAGGTGTATGTTCATTAATTGTTTACGGTTCATTGAACAAGCATGGGAAACAGTGTTTAAACACTTTACAATGAAGATATGTGAAGTTATTTGGATTTTTACGAATTATCTTTGAAAGACAGGGTCCTGAAAAAGGGACCTTTCTTTTTTTGCTGAGTTTATAATAAAAAACATGGACTTTAAGCATTTGTGGAAAACCCCATGTGGGAGATGCCCGATAAATATACAAAGCCGAAGCTGCTCGTCATTGCAAAGCATCTGGATTTATACTGCTTTGGAGGAGGAGGAAATTCTTTCAGAGAGGGAGGTTGATGAAAAGGGTTACAGGTAGTAGAGTACATTCCGTAGAAGTGCAGCTAAGGGAGTTAGAACTAAAGGCAAAGTTGGAGCAAAGAACAATTTGAGCTTGAACACAAGGAAAGAGAACGTGAAGAGAGATTGGAGCAACATAAATGAGAGTTGGAGCACAACGAAAGATAAGATGAGCGTGCAGCCAGACTAGAACAAGAAGAACGTGCGTATGCCTTTCGATTAAAAGAGATGGAGCTGGAAGCGCAACAAAGGGAGATAGATCTTGAAAAGCTCTGACTCCAGTCAGGCCATCCTGCACCCTCGACAGAGTTTGATCTTGGTCGGAACAGCCAACTGGTACAGCCTTTCAATGAGAAGGAGGTGGGTGTATATTTTACTCTGTTTGAGCGGATTGCCACATCACTAAAATGGCCGCGAGATATTTGGTCACTGCTCCTTCAAAGTGTTACTGTGGGAAAAGCCCAGAAAGTGTACACCGCTTTATCTCTTGACCAGAGCTCAGATTATAACACTGTTAAAGCTGCTATCCTTCAAGCATATGAGTTGGTCTCAGAGGCATACAGACAACAGTTCCAAAAAGTATGAAAGACCGAATCACAATGCCATGTTGAGTTCGCAAGGGAACAAGCATGTCTTTTTGATCAGTGGCGTGGTTCTCAAGAGGTCAAGGAGGATTGAGGATTTAAAGACGCTCATACTTCTCGAGCAGTTCAAGAATTGCCTTCACAAACGGATTGTGATCTACATTCATAAACACAAGGATCTCACTCTTGAGAAAGCTGCAGTTCTTGCAGAGGAGTTTGTTTTGTCACATAAAACTACCTTCAAAAACAAAGCACCCAGTAGTTATCCCTATGCAAAAAAACTATTCAGAGAAGTCACCTCCTACTGCAAGATTTCAGTCCATTTCTACAGTGCCCAAAGAAAAAGATCGGCAGAAAACTGTTTTTTTCGTATCCATCAGTTTATCATGACTTCCATGAGAAAGGACACATTGTCTCTGTGTCCTAAATTGAGACAAAAATGAGAGAGAATAAAAGCAGTTTCTTCTTGTGGGAGCACTCCAGTCCATTAAGTCTCTGGTTGGGACTGGTGTTTCTCCCAAACAAGATTCTGAATCAGTTGTGTATGAACCCTTTGTTCAGGTTCACGGGTTCATGTCTCTGCGGAGTGGCAATGCTGTTAAGGAGCCAGTGAAGGCTAGCATCCTGGAGTCACCTCTTCACTGGTGACGTTGAGACTGGTGTTTTGCGGGTGCTATTTAATGAAGCTGCCAGTTGAGGACTTGTGAGGCGTCTTTTTCTCAAACCAGACACTCTAATGTACTTGTCCTCTTGCTCAGTTGTGCACCGGGGCCTCCCACTCCTCTTTCTATTCTGGTTAGTGCCAGTTTGCGCTGTTCTGTGAAGGGAGCAGTACACAGCGTTGTATGAGATCTTCAGTTTCCTGGCAATTTCTCGCATGGAATAGCCTTAATTTCTTAGAACAATAATAAACTGACAGGTTTCAGAAGAACGTTCTTTGTTTCTGGCCATTTTGAGCCTGTAATCAAACCCAAAAATGCTGATGCTCCAGATACTCAACTAGTTTAGAGAAGGCTAGTTTTATTGCTTCTTTAACCAGAACAACAGTTTTCAGCTGTGCTAACATAAATGCAAAAGGGTTTTCTAATGGTCAATTAGCCTTTTAAAATGATAAACTTGGATTAGCTAACACAACGTGCCATTGGAACACAGGAGTGATGGTTGCTGATAATGATCCTCTGTACGCCTAAGTAGATATTCCATAAAACAATCTGCCATTTCCAGCTACAATAGTCATTTGAAACATTAACAATGTCTACACTGTATTTTTGATCAATTTGATGTTACTTTAATGGACAAAAAAAAACATTCTTTCAGAAACAAAGACATTTCTAAGTGACCCCAAACTTTTGAACGGTAGTGTATACTTCTTTACCCCAAAGGTTATGAGGTCCAAAAGGACAGGAATTTCATCTAACATTTTTCTGCATAAAGAAATAATTCGATTTTGATTAATCTTCTAGTTTTTCTTAAGTGTGCCTTTAGGTGATGATGAAAGAGAGGGACTAAGTATAAGTTTAATACCGAGGCCCATTGATCATAACAGAATGGAGATCATTTGGATAATTTACCATTATACAGAATTCAATTCCCCGTTGCCCTATTCTTTGCAGCTTTTCTGAGCTTTTTAAAAAACCTTTAGTTGGCCCTTTTTTTAAGTGTTAAAATGTAAGCAGCTATTACCTTTACAGTAAAAACCCATGCATTCAGGTAACATGCTGTTAAATCAAAAGCTTTAAGCAATGCTACATTCTCAGCTCGCTCTTCGCAGTCGAGTCCAATCTTGGCTGGTCACTGTAAATACCCCCCCAAAGATAGTGCAGGAGGCTGGATATCTCATCCTGGTAGGGCCCTGACAGTCAGAACACAAGACCCTGACAGTGTTCCTTTCTCCTCCACCTGCACAGAGTAGAGCTGGTTGAGGAGGCTCTGATGAAGACTCACTTCAATCCCAGCTCAGTTCACCATCCACCTCCTACTCCCTCCCGCTCCCCCTGCCTCCCATCCAACCTTTCAAGACCCCCCCCCCCTCACCTGCAAACTAACCTGCTTGTGTTACAATTAGCTACACCAAAAGAACAACACTGAAGAAAAAGCACTGCAGGAGTGATGGAACATTACTCTGCATCACCATTCTGTGGGTGCAAATGGCTTGCTTTCCTTGGCTGCCTAACAGGACAGTTAGTACACCAGTCATTACAGCATTGGCAGGCCAGCCAATTTCTCTGATCGTCATTCCAGATTGAATTTTTAACAAACACTTGTCTCAAGGACCATGTACCCACAGAAGAGCATGATTCAGTACTGCAGCCTACAACAACACTGTATAACACGTTTACATAACTGTTTATATAAAAGCCCCTTATACCAAGCTTTACATATTTTGCATTCTGTCAAAATAAGAAATTGTAATATGATGTACTGTGGTGGTCTCCTCAAACTTTTTCTGTCTGAAGACCACTGAGCAAGCTGAGTGCCCAATTGTAGGGTGTCCACCCACTCTGCCCAGAGTGGGTGAAAACTTGTTTTGGTAACGACGTTTCACTTCCTAATGTTATAAAATACATTTTTACCAAGACAAATATGATTATTCATGTTCTGAATAGTTCAGTGGGGTCTTTCTCTAACATTTAATTTACATTATATCCAAACAGTCGGATTTCATAACCAAATACATCCGATAATAAGCACCGAGCTCTGCCGACAGAGCGATGCAGCTTTCTTGCAGAAACTTTCTTCAAAGTGGTGTTCGCGGGTCACAAAAAAAGATAAATTAGCATGACGAGCTGAATTAAATGTACAAGGCTTTGAAAATACAAAGCTTGTGGTGGTACTCTTAGTGCTCCGATGAGTTTTCAAAGAGATACATTTGTTTTAGTGAGAAATCTTCAAAAAAGGACAGGAATTTCACATTCATATGGAAAGCCTATACTAAAATAAGAAAATACTACATGTCATCTTTCAAAATCAATATGTATTTCACCTCGACTGTATATTGTTTTATGTCCCATGGATTTGAGAAGAAAGATGACGAGTTCAATGGGAAAGTGAACCTTGACCTTAATCCTCACACAGCACCGAGCCTCGTTGACAAGAAGCGGTGCAGTTTTCCTTATTTCCGATCACTTTTCTTATCTGACAAGAGTTTTGGATCATTGGTTTTCTTAGAGGATTATCTACAAAATTAACATATTATTTTACCCATTGGTCAAAATAATAATTGTTTTTGATTGAACACCCTACCAATTGAAAACATTAACACACACACACACACAAACATGCACACACACTCACGTGCACACACTTGCGTGGAAAACACACACAATGTGCCACTGTTTATGACATGTAAACCTATCATCATCTCAACAGTGAGAATAACTCCAGCTCAGCTCAGTGAGAGGCTCAGAGGAGAGAGGTCAGATAAGTCTATGAACCCTTCCGTATAAACCACAATCTTTCTCTCGTGAACACTATTCATAGCTACTGTACAGAAACCATCTGAGCTTGGCTGTGTTTAAAATCTAATATTTCACTATCCTCATGTTGAAACAAACACTCAGACTTGTGTTTTCAGATTGTGGTTTCTAAATCCACCATAAATCCACACAGTTGGAGGTGACTAAATCCACATCTACCGACTGAAATAAAAGAAAACAGAGGATATGGGGAGTGAGATTTCAGTGCCATTTAAGAGACCGACAACAGTCTGCCAGTGCCAATCATAACCAAACATAAACACCCTTCTCATCACCTTTCAGTTTCATAATCCCAGAGCAAACTGTTATAACAAAGGTCTTGTCTGTACCGTGGTCTCATGAGGTGCAGAATACTGCAGCATAAGGACTGATGACAAAGGTTTTTACCGACATCTAGTGGTGGTTTTAAAGACTAACAAGCAGTAAAATATGGGTTGCTTACTTTTACGTCAGAATTAAAGGGACATCCATGTATAGTATAGATTTAACCTTGTTTTAAATTTGTATTTTTCCCCCTTTTCTCCCCAATTTCGTGGTGTTCAATTGTTGGTAATTACAATCTTGTGTCATCGCTACAACTCCCGTACGGGCTTGGGAGAGACGAAGGTCAAAAGCCACGCGTCCTCCGAAACACAACCCAACCCAACGGCCGGCTGCGACAGAGCCTGGGCGCAAACCCAGAGTCTCTGGTGGCACAGCTAGCGCTGCGATGCTGTGCCCTGGACTAATACGCCACCCGGGAGGCCTATTTAACCATGTTTTGACTACCGCAAACCCAGAGTCTCTGGTGGCACAGCTAGCGCTGCGATGCTGTGCCCTGGACTAATACGCCACCCGGGAGGCCTATTTAACCATGTTTTGACGCTATACAGTGACAGTGTTTCTTTACGATTACATTGTTTACAAACAGTAGAGTAAAACTATCTATTATGGGTTCTGAAGGGGCATAAAAGTTGATCTAAGCTCATTAGGCATTTATAATTATATTTAGGAAAAGTTAAGGTGTTTACTTGTTAATTTAAAAATACACAAATGGATGTACCATTTGCAGATTTCCCCTTTAAAGGTACATTTTGTATCTACTTACCCGGATTCAGATTAATTTATGGGTACCAATTTTATGTCTCTGTGCCAAGTATGAAGGAAGTAAGAGGTACAGTGGGGAGAACAAGTATTTGATACACTGCCGATTTTGCAGGTTTTCCTACTTACAAAGCATGTATAGGTCTGTAATTTTTATCATAGGTACACTTCAACTGTGAGAGACGAAATATAAAACAAAAATCCAGAAAATCACATTGTATGATTTTTAAGTAATTAATTTGCATTTTATTGCATGACCTGAGTATTTGATACATCAGAAAAGCAGAACTTAATATTTGGTACAGAAACATTTGTTTGCAATTACAGAGATCATATGTTTCCTGTCGTTCTTGACCAGGTTTGCACACACTGCAACAGGGATTTTGGCCCACTCCTCCATACAGACCTTCTCCAGATCCTTCAGGTTTCGGGGCTGTCGCAGGGCAATACGGATTTTCAGCTCCCTCCAAAGATTTTCTATTGGGTTCAGGTCTGGAGACTGGCTAGGCCACCCCAGGACCTTGAGATGCATCTTACGGAGCCACTCCTTAGTTGCCCTGGCTGTGTTTTTTGGGGTTGTTGTCATGCTGGAAGACCCAGCCATGACCCATCTTCAATGCTCTTACTGAGGGAAGGAGGTTGTTGGCAAAGATCTCGCAATACATGGCCCCATCCATCCTCCCCTCAATACGGTGCAGTCGTCCTGTCCCCTTTGCAGAAAAGCATCCCCAAAGAATGATGTTTCCACCTCCATGCTTCACGGTTGGGATGGTGTTCTTGGGGTTGTACTCATCCTTCTTCTTCCTCCAAACACGGCAAGTGGAGTTTAGACCAAAAAGCTCTATTTTTGTCTCATCAGACTACATGACCTTCTCCCATTCCTCCTCTGGATCAGCCAGATGAACTCAAATCCTTCTGTTCACCTGATTTAGAATTCCTCACAATCAAATGTAGACCGCATTATCTACCAAGAGAATTCTCTTCGATTATAATCACAGCCGTATATATCCCCCCCCCCAAGCAGACACATCGATGGCTCTGAACGAACTTAATTTAACTCTTTGCAAACTGGAAACCATTTATCCGGAGGCTGCATTCATTGTTGCTGGGGATTTTAACAAGGCTAATCTGAAAACAAGACTCCCTAAATTTTATCAGCATATCGATTGCGCAACCAGGGGCAGAAAAACCTTGGATATCTGATACTCTAACTTCCGCGACGCATATAAGGCCCTGCCCCGCCCCCTTTCGGAAAAGCTGACCACGACTCCATTTTGCTGATACCTGCCTACAGACAAAAACTAAAAAAAGGAGCTCCCACGCTGAGGTCTGTCCAACGCTGGTCCGACCAAGCTGACTCCACACTCCAAGACTGCTTCCATCACGTGGACTGGGACATGTTTCGTATTGCGTCAGATAACAACATTGACGAATACGCTGATTCGGTGTGCGAGTTCATTAGAACGTGCGTTGAAGATGTCGTTCCCATAGCAACGATTAAAACATTCCCTAACCAGAAACCGTGGATTGATGGCAGCATTCGCGTGAAACTGAAAAAGCGAATCACTGCTTTCAATCAGGGCAAGGTGTCTGGTAACATGACTAAATACAAACAGTGCAGCTATTCCCTCCGTAAGGCTATCAAACAAGCTAAGCGTCAGTACAGAGACAAAGTAGAATCTCAATTCAACGGCTCAGACACAAGAGGCATGTGGCAGGGTCTACAGTCAATCACGGACTACAGGAAGAAATCCAGCCCAGTCACGGACCAGGATGTCTTGCTCCCAGGCAGACTAAATAACTTTTTTGCCCGCTTTGAGGACAATACAGTGCCACTGACACGGCCTGCAACGGAAACATGCGGTCTCTCCTTCACTGCAGCCGAGGTGAGTAAAACATTTAAACGTGTTAACCCTCGCAAGGCTGCAGGCCCAGACGGCATCCCCAACCGCGCCCTCAGAGCATGCGCAGACCAGCTGGCTGGTGTGTTTACGGACATATTCAATCAATCCCTATACCAGTCTGCTGTTCCCACATGCTTCAAGAGGGCCACCATTGTTCCTGTTTCCAAGAAAGCTAAGGTAACTGAGCTAAACGACTACCGCCCCGTAGCACTCACTTCCTTCATCATGAAGTGCTTTGAGAGACTAGTCAAGGACCATATCACCTCCACCCTACCTGACACCCTAGACCCACTCCAATTTGCTTACCGCCCAAATAGATCCACAGACGATGCAATCTCAACCACTCTGCACACTGCTCTAACCCATCTGGACAAGAGGAATACCTATGTGAGAATGCTGTTCATCGACTACAGCTCGGCATTCAACACCATAGTACCCTCCAAGCTCGTCATCAAGCTCGAGACCCTGGGTCTCGACCCCGCCCTGTGCAACTGGGTACTGGACTTCCTGACGGGCCGCCCCCAGGTGGTGAGGGTAGGTAACAACATCTCCTCCCCGCTGATCCTCAACACTGGGGCCCCACAAGGGTGCGTTCTGAGCCCTCCCCTGTACTCCCTGTTCACCCACGACTGCGTGGCCACGCACACCTCCAACTCAATCATCAAGTTTGCGGACGACACAACAGTGGTAGGCTTGATTACCAACAACGACGAGACGGCCTACATGGAGGAGGTGAGGGCCCTCAGAGTGTGGTGTCAGGAAAATAACCTCACACTCAACGTCAACAAAACTAAGGAGATGATTGTGGACTTCAGGAAACAGCAGAGGGAACACCCCCCTATCCACATCGATGGAACAGTAGTGGAGAGAGTAGCAAGTTTTAAGTACCTCGGCATACACATCACAGACAAACAATTGGTCCACTCACACAGACAGCATCGTGAAGAAGGCGCAGCAGCGCCTCTTCAACCTCAGGAGGCTGAAGAAATTTGGCTTGTCACCAAAAGCACTCACAAACTTCTACAGATGCACAATCGAGAGCATCCTGGCGGGCTGTATCACCGCCTGGTACGGCAACTGCTCCGCCCTCAACCGTAATGCTCTCCAGAGGGTAGTGAGGTCTGCACAATGCATCACCGGGGGCAAACTACCTGCCCTCCAGGACACCTACACCACCCGATGTTACAGGAAGGCCATAAAGATCATCAAGGACATCAACCACCCGATCCACTGCCTGTTCACCCCGCTATCATCCAGAAGGCGAGGTCAGTACAGGTGCATCAAAGCTGGGACCGAGAGACTGAAAAACAGCTTCTATCTCAAGGCCATCAGACTGTTAAACAGCTACCACTAACATTGAGTGGCTGCTGCCAACACACTGACACTGACTCAACTCCAGCCACTTTAATAATGGGAATTGATGGGAAATGATGTAAATATATCACTAGCCACTTTAAACAATGCTACCTTATATAATGTTACTTACCCTACATTATTCATCTCATATGCATACGTATATACTGTACTCTATATCATCGACTGCATCCTGATGTGATACATGTATCACTAACCACTTTAACTATGCCACTTTGTTTACATACTCATCTCATATGTATATACTGTACTCGATACCATCTACTGTATCTTGCCTATGCTGCTCTGTACCATCACTCATTCATATATCCTTATGTACATATTCTTTATCCCCTTGCACTGTGTATAAGACAGTAGTTTAGGAATTGTTAGTTAGATTACTTGTTGGTTATTACTGCATTGTTGGAACTAGAAGCACAAGCATTTCGCTACACTCGCATTAACATCTGCTAACCATGTGTATGTGACAAATAAAATTTGATTTGATTTAGATGGTGATAGGCAAACTTCAGACGGGCCTGGGCATGCGCTGGCTTTAGCAGGGGGACCTTGCGTGCGCTGCAGGATTTTAATCCATGGCGGCGTAGTGTGTTACTAATGGTTTCCTTTGAGACTGTGGTCACAGCTCTCTTCAGGTCATTGACCAGGTCCTGCCGTGTAGTTCTGGGCGGATCCCTCACCTTCCTCATGATCATTGATGCCCCACGAGGTGAGATCTTGCATGGAGCCCCAGACCGAGGGTGATTGACCGTCATCTTGAACTTCTTCCATTTTCTAATAATTGCGCCAACAGTTGTTGCCTTCTCACCAAGCTGCTTGCCTATTGTCCTGTAGCCCATCACAGCCTTGTGCAGGTCTACAATTTTATCCCTGATGTCCTTACACAGCTCTCTGGTCTTGGCCATTGTGGAGAGGTTGGAGTTTGATTGAGTGTGTGGACAGGTGTCTTTTATACAGGTAACGAGTTCAAACAGGTGCAGTTAATACAGGTAATGAGTGGAGAACAGGAGGGATCCTTAAAGAAACAGGTTTGTGAGAGGCGTAATTCTTACTGGTTCGTAGGTGATCAAATACTAATGTCATGCAATAAAATGCAAATTAATTACTTAAAAATCATAGAATGTGATTTTCTGGATTTTTGTTTTAGATTCCGTATCTCACAGTTGAAGTATACCTATGATAAAAATGACAGACCTCTTCATGCTTTGTCAGTAGGAAAACCTGCAAAATCGGCAGTGTATCAAATACTTGTTCTCCCCACTGTAGTTTCGCAAGCCAATTCTAACTAGCGTTAGCCCAATGACTGGAAGTCTATGTGTATCTACTAGAATGCTAGCAGATAACGCTAGTTTGGTTCACTGAAATATCCTCTCAGAAGAAACAATGAGAATGTCCAGTTCAGTCAATGGCCACATTCAGAACCATACATCAAATGACCATCAACACAAATGACCATCTCTAAGGGATATCTTTGGATGCCAGCAAAAAAAGTGAGAAAAATATGATGTGTGAAAATCCATCTGATTTAACATGACATGTTCAAATCATAGTCCTTAGTTATTATAACACAAAAACACATTTCAGACATACAGTATACTGTACATTCAGTTGTTCATATTTACAGCTGTGCTTCAGAAATGGAGAAGGTTCACTTGGTGTCCCATTATAAATACAATTTCTTCACCTGAAAATCGTCCTTAAAAAAAACCCACAAGTGCATTGAAAGTACAGACAAATATGATATAGTCATAATTTGTGTACTCACAAGGAAGGGGAAACTACATTGAAATTCAGTGTCAATGCTCACACAAGTCAACACATTTCCCAAGGTCTTCTTAGTCAATAATCAATATTCTATTCCTTGTCAATCCAGTCTTGAGTAACAGAAGTGAACAATTATTTCTGTGTACTAATATTGCATTGTGGATGGGAATAGGGGGAGCCCTCCATCTACGGTGAATGGTCATGCCCCCATCTGTGCCCTCTGACCACGCCCTACTGTCCTGGTCTGGTTTGGTCCAGTAAATTCTGGTATGGTATGGACCGGTCAGTTCTGTTGACCCCTGAGGCTCTGTGGTCCTCAGCTGGACACAACGCTGTCTGAGTCTGTTCCAGAGGCTTCAGCCTCATCAGCAGAGGTGGTAAGGCCAGGGTAAGGCCGTGGCTGGTCCAGGTTGACGTAGGTCACCTTCAGGCTGATGTAGTGCTCTCCCTCCAGGCAGGACAAGATCTCTAGCACCTCCTGGCCCAGCGTGTGAAAGTCAGGCCTGAGCTCTGGCTCCGGGTCCCAGCACTCCAGCATGATGGAGTACCTGTAGAGAAACAACAGCATAGAACAATGAAAACAGCTGTCAACAACCATGACAGAGTTCCTAATGCAACAACAACAGCTATAAACGACGGTGATAGAATAGCTGTAGATCAGGAACGGGAAACTTTGATTGGGGTGATCCGCATGCCGCCGGTTGCCCGTTAAAATGATCTGACACTAGATCACTTACAAAGCATCAGGGCAGAACTGTGGTTGGTGCAGCCTGCGTCCCTTTAATAGAAAGTGAGTGATGTCATAGGGGTCCACTTCAGGATAGGGGCTCGCTCCTCTGGTCAACAGCTCCCACATCAGGACCCCAAATGACCACTGTGAAGACAAGGGATAAAGAGCTAGAAAACATTTACAAGAACTGGATCTCTAGCAAGTCCTGGACCAGGTTCATTTAGCAGACGCTCTTATCCAGAGCGACTTGCAGTAGTGAGTGCATCCGTTTTCATACTTTTTTTGTACTGTAAGACAGCTAGCTACAGTATACAATGGTTATAAGAAAATTGAAATTGAGTCATAATCCCTCACCACGTCTGACTTAGTGGTGAACTTCTGTGTCTGCAGGCTCTCTATGGCCATCCACTTGACTGGCAGCTTGGCCTTCCTGTGGTCCTGGATGCTGTAGTACTCCTTGTCAAACACATCTCTGGCCATGCCGAAGTCTGCCACCTTCACCGTAAAAGTTTCATCAAGCCTAAAGAGACCATAGATAATAGACAGACTTTGTCGATGGCACAGCCAGGTACTGGATTGAGAAATAGCATAAACAAAACATTAACGAGTGATAGAGCTGCCCTGCACTTACATGCAGTTTCGAGCTGCCAGGTCTCTGTGTACAAACTTCTTCTGGGCCAGGTACTCCATCCCTTTGGCAACCTGTAGCCCAAAGCCAATCAGGTCTTTCACTGTTGGATTCTGGAGGAAGAGAGGTGACACAGGAGTCATTCATGAACAATATAAACGTAGATTCTCTCTGACGAACTGACTAGTGGCTATACTTTGTTATTATGAAGTATGAGGAAGAATAGGCCTTTAACGTACCCTCCTTTCACAGAGTATGAAATGGCGCAGGTCTCCATGTTTCATATAGGGCAGCACCACCAGGGGGAGCCCCTCCTGAGGCAGCAGGATACCCAGCAGGGAGAGAACATTGGTGTGGTGGAACTCCTTCATCAGGATGCCCTCTCTTAGAAACTGCTCCACCTCCTCTACGTCTGTGATCCCTGAGAGAGGGAGAATTTAACTATGTGTACCAAGCAGGACATACACCACAGATGGCTAGCACAGTTGTTTAAGGCATGAGAGCTCAGCCAAACAAACTGAGAAGAATCCACTTACTGTTCAATGACTTAACAGCACAGTGGATTAACTGTTCTTGGTTATTGTTGTCTGTCAGGTAGCCGTGGTACACAGTCCCAAAATGACCTGAATAACGACAAAATAACATCTGTGTTTTGGGGGATATGGCACTAGTCTAGTTACATACTTTAAACTTAAACAAAGAAAAAAGTATGAACAGGTAAATGAGTGGAAACAGAAATAGATGGATTCTAATGAAGATGACGGCCAGACCCATTTTGCTTTTCTTAGTCAGTATCTGAGGAGGTCCCGATCTGTTTGGCATGACAATGACCATAGGAGTTGGTAAGACAGCACACACAGATCTTGGAACGGGCTATCCAGACCATACCTTTGCCGATGATCTGGTTGTGGTGAACATTGAGCCTGTCGGCTGGGATCAGGACGTCTTTGACCTCCTCCAGGAGCTCAGGTCTCAGGGTGTCCAATGAGATCAGAGGCGTGGCCGAGGGGTCAAAGGTGGCAGCGTAGAGCAGGCTATGTAAGGCTATCCCTCCTGAGCCTGTCCTTTGGCTCACCTGGTTGGACCATTCTGGAGTACAGAGGGGACACGGCAAGAGAAACCATTGATTCATTGATATGAATCACAAGATTAATGAACCATAACAAATGTTCACTCCAAGGATCTCACCTTGTCGATAGTCACCTGTGGGGGATTGGTCAGGGTTGCTGCTTATCCGACTGCGGACAAACATCCTTGCTAAACCAGTGTCTACTTTGGCTGAAATGTTTTCATCAACATAATGAATTGCATTGCCTTATACAGTACATACTCAAAAACTTGAAATACCTAGCAGAAAATATGAAATGTCTTAAATGCACACATAGTAAGTTATTGCTTACATGACAACAATTGTTAAAGGCATAAAAATGTACGTCTGTCTAACCCGTGCTATCATTTAAGAGTACTGGTAAATGTACTCGTAGATGAAAGTACATCTTCTTGTAGCGTATTCCACACACAGTAACGGTTCTCACCTTTCTTCTTCCTCCTCACATGTTTCATGGTGATGAAAGCCATGGCAGCACCAACACACAACGCAATAACAATTCCAAACATGATAACCACTATGTTGGTGGTGTTGTTGACGAAGACCACCGTGCCCACCTCATAGGCACGCCCATTCACAGACACCTAGGACAAAAAAACAGGATATTACTCACACCTTATTCTGGGATCAGTTTGATTATCACTTTAATTTAAGGACCAGTTTACTAATGGATTGATGGTTTGCTTTCAAGGTTAGGGTCAATTCCATTTCAATTCATTTAAGTAAACAGAAATTAAAATATCAATGTCTGTCAGCTCGCACGATTCTTGCCATTCTCCTTCGACCTCTCTCATCAACGAGCTCTTTTGTCCACAGTACTGCCGCTGACTATTTTTGTTTGTTTGTCGCACCATTCGCGGGAAACCCTACTCAGGAGGGCGGCTGTTTTTGAGATACTGGAACCGGAGCGCCTAGCACCGACGATCATACCCCGCTCAAAGTCACTTAGGTCACTCGTTTTGCCCATTCTAACGTTCAATTGAACAGTAACTGAATGTCTCAATGACTCACTCACCTAATAAACTGGCCACTGAGTGTATATGGGAGTAGTTTAGTGCCCAAAAACGGGGTTATATGGGTAAAGCACATATATATATATATATTTTTTTTTTTATAATTTCCTGATCTTTCGTAAGTCTCTCAGATATAGGAAAGTCACTTCAGATATAGGAAAGTCACCCCCCCCTGGCTAAGACAATTAAGGATTAAGTTCAATTAAGTTAACCATTACAGTAGCTCACCATGACAGGCGAACCTTCCCTGGGGACGATGAGCTCCTTGGGGATCCTGCAGGTCAGTTCGTTGTCCAGCACTTGGACTCCGCAGTCCACACCTCCGATGGTCATTATGATCTCCATGCAGAGGCTCACCATGCTTAGCTTGTTGTGCTGCAGTACATGGGAAAACACTTTAATGAGGAATTTATTGGAGCTTGAATATTGCTGGTTGAAATGACATCTTTAAAACCAGATTACACACGGTTTCAGTTGTAATCGGGTTGCAATGAAGTCATTTCAAACAGCTTTGCCCACTGGTACCTACGAAATCAACTACTCACACTACTTATACAACAACAATTGCGGTTAGATTTACCCATCAACCAATTGGTTAATCTAGAGTTACTGTAATGGTTGAAAACAATGATGATTAATTGACAAGACTACGTAACTGGCTCTCTTCAAAGCTGAGTCCTGTGTGTATGATGGTGAACGTACATGCAGTGAAACCTCAGTCTGTCCAGGGCTCAGGCTCAGTACGTTGCCTTCGTACTCAAAGGGGGTGATGCTGGCGTCTGGTTGGTATTCAAAGTTCTTCTTCACCAGATTGATGGCCCCATCCATGCTGATATTAATAAAGCCCTTGTCTGTCTCGTTTCTGGGGAAGACAGGGGCAAAGCACTCCATATGCGTGGGGGTTGCTGTCCCGTTGCAGACCTGCGTTATGTTCGACACATCAAATAGTGTCAATAACAGTACTCTGGGGTCATTTAATCAAATAAAATCAAAGACTGGCATTTAATGGATATTACCCCATCATAGGTTTATGAAGCCCAAAGTTGTGAGCCCTGCAGGATAACTTACACGCTGCAGAGTCTTCTTCAGTTTGTTGGATTTGTAGTGGATGACAGTGTTGTACGCAGAGTCCAGATTTTTGCCTTTGATGATGATCTTGGATCCACTTAATCACAGGATTGAACAAGGATGAAAACAAACACATAGAGACTCGGTGTTAGAGGTCAACGCTGCTGACTGTAGAAACCAGAGAAACCAGCACTATTTGCAGTTTATTCTCTATTATTATTCAAATGGTTGTGCCAGATGCTGAAATGTGACCCAGAAAAGGCACAGCATTGTTACACAACAGGTCTTAGCTTGTTTATTTCTGTTGGCTAATCACATCCTCACTTAGGTTAACCTCAATGCCTCTAGAGAGATTTCACATTTCCTGCACAGCATGTTTTCCCTCAGCTAAAAGTGTATGCACTGCCCGGAATACATTTGACTTATCACCGTCTTCTTGGTCCGCATCAGCTGTGTGCAATTAACTGTTTTCTACAGTCAGTCAGCTATGCCCAGAAGCACACAGAGGATGCCTAGTGGCTAGTATCCATTTGTATGGCCAACCTTCGGAAGCTGCAGGCAGGCCATATCTCAGTGATCACAGGGTTGCTCTTGTAGTGGAACATCTTGTTAGTGGACACCTGGGATTGGTCAATGACAACCCTCACGGGCACTTTCTTCACTGCTGCCACACCTTTAGACCGGCAGACTATGGAGGACGTGGTCCCCGTACCCTTAGAGATGCTATCAGAGACACAGTAAGACAATAACATAATATTATGGACACTGATATAGATCTAGACAGAAACAGTAAAAGTCATATGTACTATAAAAAGGCACAGGTTCTACAGTTGCAATGAGACACCCAGGCTGAGAGAGCAAATTGCACAGCTGAAACGGTAGATGCCCATAATTACCTCTTGATGGGGCAGTCCTGGTCTCCTATAGACACAGTCTTAATCATCCCAGCATTCAAGTGAGGCCCTGTCAGTGTGACCAATGTCCCCCCTACCTGAGGCCCGTAGTCAGGCATGATTTCTGTGATACTTGGCTCCTGGATAGAATTGTAGACATTAGAGTGGATGAAATACATTGTTTTGAATAAAAGGTTGTGTCAACAGTCAAACAAATGTAATCCTCCTCACCACAAAAGTGAACCCTGTAATTTGAGCCTGCCCTTGGATTGAGTAGCGTCCCTCCACCTTCCCCTCATGCACTTCCACGGTGATGTTGAGATCCTGGTATGGGCCTGTAACATTAGGGTGAATGCTACACACCAGCCTAGGAGTGGTCAGGGTGAAAGATCAGTGTTGACTACAGCCTCAATAATAACAAAACTATGAGATCATTTGACAGAGTTGATTTGAAGCTTGGATGTCTCCATGCATTCTGTGTCTGTTACTTACTGTGTGCTGTTGCTCTTCTCGGATAGTACAGTGCAGGGGGTCTCTCCTACCCTCACCAGGTGGGTCTCCTTGCTGATGATGGCTGGTCTTATAGGAGACTGGAACTCCCAGCCACACAGCTTAAGCTCTGTCTCGCCATTAGGGGGAGCTGTCTTAGGGAAAAACTGAATCCCCCCATAGAATACGATCAGAAAAACATGATGCAGTTGACATTTCCTCAAATGCTTTACACATTTTCTTCAAATGCTCAACTACTCACTTTTAAATATTCTATTAACAATGTGTCGGTTTCTTCGACCCATGTGGTGGTCGTTGTTCTGACATTTATAACAGAGGATCAGTTTAAAAAGAGCCACTCCCTACTCCTGCCCCCAAGCAGTCTTACCTCTGTGATGAAGGGATGACAGGACTCATTCTTCCACTGGGCGGGGCACTCCTCCTGCCTGGAGCACACCGCCGAGCACCAGCCACACCCTGTAAACCTGGGCGCCGCCAGGCATGTGGAGCAGGTTAGAAAGTGTTTACATCCGGGCCCTTTAGGAGACACACTGAACATCTGTTACAAAGAAAGAGGAGGAGAGAGAGGTGAAGAGAGGGAAGAGAGAGGGGGAAGAGAGGAAGAGAGAGAGGTGAAGAGAGGGGGAGAGAGGAAAGAGAGGGAGCGGGAAATAAATTGTTACAGTGTATTCTCTGCCTTTAGAAATCAAAAGTAAAACAAATAAGCAAAGTGGGGGTAATGAGCACTTATGACTTGAATAGAAAAGGCACCTTATTTCCAACCACGAAGAGCAAGGACTCGTTGGATTGCACAGCAGCTTTCCTGGACACTTCTGTTTCCTCACCCAGAGAATAGTTGGCAAAGATGATGGGACTTGACCTCCTCAGGATGACCTACAACAGTCAAAGACACTACAGTTATATCCCTGAGCCATGGCAGACCTGTGAAAGGAATGGATTTATAATATGTTCTACTTAGGTTGGTTAACGTGCTGAGAGAGCTAATGATCTTCATTGGAAAGAAATGATTGTATATAAGAGGAAAGACAGTCATGCATGCACATGGTACAATTTTTTTAATATGGCTCAATCTACCACCACTTTTACTGAATCTGAATTCATGAAATAGACACTGTAATTTCATATTCTCCTACTAGACACCTCAGTGACTTTACTGTACTGCAACACAAACATACTAAACACATAGACACAGTGAGTGTACCTGCAGCAGCCTGCCGTCCTTGGTGCCAATGTGTGCCACAGTGTTGTCCCCGATGATGGTAACCAACACTGAGGTGAGCAGGACGTTGTTCATGTACCTGTTGAAGAGGTCCACCCTGTAGTAGGGTTTAGACACTAGGGTGGGACTTTCCCTGCACGTGGCATTGTTCTCTGAGCTCTGCACAGACACAACACACATAGAGACAACATCATTACTCATACTGACTGACTGACTACTCCGACATGAGTACTCATTTCACACAATTTCCACTTCCCTTTTTAGATTGGTTGATTAAAATGGTGAATACGCATTTATTTTACATGACATAGTTTTTCTATTTTTTTATTTAGCCTTTATTTAACTAGGCAAGTCAGTTAAGAACAAATTCTTATTTACAATGACGGCCTACCCCGGCAAAACCCTAACGACGCTAGGCCAAATGTGCGCCGCCCTATGGGATGCCCAATCACAGCCACTTGTGATACAGCCTGGAATCGAACCAGGGTCTGTAGTGACACTTCTAGCACTGAGGTGCAGTGCCTTAGACCACTGCGCCACTCAGGATCCCACTTTGGCTATACTGGTTGTTTGCCATATTCTCCATTAAACTGCAATAAGTTAATCTGATTTGTTTTTGTAGTGTCCTGAATAGTAATTGAAATGATTGCCAATATTGAAAAGTGTTGTTATAAATGACCCATCAACTTCGATGAACGATGGAGATGAATTGGGTTTTCTGCCCATGATATCATATAAGGTACTCTGGTATTTTCCCATTGTGTTTTATGTAATTTATCTTGATTTGGTAATGTCATTTTTTATTATTTTTTAAAGTTTAGTCACAACTAGGGCTGTTATCGTGACCGAATTACCGCCACACCGGCGGTCACAAGTCCAAATTCTATGTGACCATTTAGTCACGGTAACTAGGCATTTTCAAGCTCTGATCCTGCTGATGCTCATTCGTAGCCTACCAAACTTGCTAAGTGCCGAGTACTCAGCACTCTATTGTCCCTCTAATCACTCTGACATCAATGCAAACATAATAGAAAATCTAATCCAATACTTCATGAGAGGCCATGAGCTCGTGTCAAGCAACATTTCTATAGGCTATGCAATTGCTTGAGAACACAGAGTTCTGACAGCCTCTACTAAAAGGAGGAGGTTCCAATCAGCTTTCTATAGGCTTACAATATTTATTTCTCAACTTTCATAATATTAAGCACATTATTTTGCTTTACAACAGGAGTATAGCCTGCCTGGCATGAAAATGAATAATGAGAAAAGCATCCTCCATCCACTATTTAAGTGCATAGATGACATGTATTTTTGTTCCACTTCCCCTGTATTGAGACGGGTGTATGATAATGGTCCATTCTAAATCCAAATTCACACATATATTATTTAATATACGTAAAGACAACATTAAATCAAGAATAGTCTAATGGGTGACAATATTAGCCTATCCCTTGTGAATGATATATTATCACTTTTTCAAATCGTAGTCGCACACCTCATGTAGCCTAGCCCATATGCCTATATGTTTTGATAAGGATTATATCACAACTAAAGAAACATAGCAGAGCTCAAGCCTTTCAAGCAACTTTTTAAAAATCATCATCATTAGAGTCGCATCATGCTGTCTTAGAGTGTATAACAAATAGCCCAATTTTTGTAAAGTTGCATAAATAACTCTAAATTAAACATTTAGGAGGACCTGTTTCTTTGTTAACAGTTCAACACAGAATAGCCTCATGTCCCTCAAATCGTTAAGATGAAATATCCTTTCTATTTTATTTAGTTATGTTCAATTGTATTCTTCATACTATAAAATAATTTAAAATAATGCCACGGAATTCTAAGAAAATCTGCTTAATAAACTAGTGTCGCCCACAGCCATATGGCACAGCCAGATCAGGGCCTAACATAAGGACAACTCAGAGTATGGTATTCTGTTCTTCTGAAATAGACTACATTTTCTTCATATCATGCTTCTTTAGACCTGTCTAAAATAAATAATGGATTTATTGTGATGGTGTAGGCTATACTAAATGGATTCGTTAGACTTTTTAAAATATAGATGTCCCAAAGGTCTCCTCCAGTGGCTTGTAGGCTATAAATGGAAGTCGGGAGATGCTAAATGTATTTATGTAAATTAACGTTCAATTTACCGTAAGACTGGCAGTTATTTGTTTGACAATAACCGGCTGACAAAACATCATGGCCGCCACAGCCCTAGTCACAACATTTCTCAATGTATAGTATGTCAACAATCAGCTGTGCAGTCTGACTTGTTTGCAATCACTTTTGCATTTCATCATCAGTCCAGAGGACTCTAACAGTTCTCACCGTTAATTTCTTAACAGGTGCATGCTTGTCAACAATTGTCATGTCATTTAAATATTTCCAGTGCTGCATCTGGATTCACTTAATGATACACATCAGACCAACACATTTTCTTCTTCTTTTTTTTTCTTTTTTTTCTAAATACACATTTAACAAAAGTGTCCTGAGGAATTTTTTTCTTCATCATCTCTGATAAATGACTTTAGGTCCACTTTGGCTTTCCTTGTTATTGCCACAATGTTATGGTCACTACAGCCAATGGGACCTAATATTGCTTTGGAGCAAAGCTCCTCAGCATTAGTGAAGATATGATCCATGCATGTGGATGTCACAGATCCAACACTACTGGTATCCACTCTAGTTGTTTGAGTGATAACCTATTACAGCCATTAGTCCCAGTTCGAAGCTTCCTCCTGATAGGACAGCTAGTTGCTAACCAGTCACTGTTCAGGTCACCCAGAAAATAAAGCTCTCCGTTAAGATCACACACTCTATCAAGAATTTCACACACATTATCTACATAGATACTGACTGTTAGCCCTTGCTAGCCTATAGCAGCACCCTAAAAGAATAGGCTTTAGAGGAGTCAGGTGAACCTGCGATCACAACACTTAACGTGAGAACTTCTCTAAGCATTACAGAGATATGGCTCTGAATATATACAAAAACACCTCCCCTATAGCCATCCCTGTCTCGTCTGTTGATGTTATCTCCTTGTATTGCTACCACTGTATCATCATAGGAATTATCTAAGGGAGTCTCAGAAATGGGAAATATATTAATATTATTTGATGTTAGCAAGTTATTGATTTCCTGAACTTTATTTCTAAGGCTACATATACAGTGGGGAGAACAAGTATTTAAAACACTGCCGATTTTGCAGGTTTTCCTACTTACAAAGCATGTAGAGGTCTGTAATTTTTTATCATAGGTACACTCAACTGTGAGAGATGGAATCTAAAACAAAAATCCAGAAAATCACACTGTATGATTTTTAAGTAATTAATTTGCATTTTATTGCATGACATAAGTATTTCATACATCAGAAAAGCAGAACTTAATATTTGGTACAGAAACCTTTGTTTGCAATTACAGAGATAATACGTTTCCTGTAGTGCTTGACCCAGGTTTGCACACACTGCAGCAGGGATTTTGGCCCACTCCTCCATACAGACCTTCTCCAGATCCTTCAGGTTTTGGGGCTGTCGCTGGGTAATACGGACTTTCAGCTCCCTCCAAAGATTTTCTATTGGGTTCAGGTCTGGAGACTGGCTAGGCCACTCCAGGACCTTGAGATGCTTCTTACGGAGCCACTCCTTAGTTACTCTGGCTGTGTGTTTCGGGTCGTTGTCATGCTGGAAGACCCAGCCACGACCCATCTTCAATGCTCTTACTGAGGGAAGGAGGTTGTTGGCCAAGATCTCACGATACATGGCCCCATCCATCCTCCCTTCAATACGATGCAGTCGTCCTGTCCCCTTTGCAGAAAAGCATCCCCAAAGAATGATGTTTCCACCTCCATGCTTCACAGTTGGGATGGTGTTCTTGGGGTTGTACTCATCCTTCTTCTTATTCCAAACACGGCAAGTGGAGTTTAGACCAAAAAGCTCTATTTTTGTCTTATCAGACCACATGACCTTCTCCCATTCCTCATCTGGATCATCCAGATGGTCATTGGCAAACTTCAGACTGGCCTGGACATGCGCTGGCTTGAGCAGGGGGACCTTGCGTGCACTGCAGGATTTTAATCCATGACGGCGTAGTGTGTTACTAATGGTTTTCTTTGAGACTGTGGTCCCAGCTCTCTTCAGGTCATTGACCAGGTCCTGCAGTGTAGTTCTGGGCAGATCCCTCACCTTCCTCATGATCATTGATGCCCCACGAGGTGAGATTTTGCATGGAGCCCCAGACCGAGGGTGATCGACCGTCATCTTGAACTTCTTCCATTTTCTAATAATTGTGCCAACAGTTGTTGCCTTCTCACCAAGCTTCTTGCCTATTGTCTTGTAGCACATCCCAGCCTTGTGCAGGTCTACAATTTTAACACTTGTCCTTACACAGCTCTCTGGTCTTGGCCATTGTGGAGAGGTTGGAATCTGTTTGATTGAGTGTGTGGACAGGTGTCTTTTATACAGGTAACGAGTTCAAACAGGTGCAGTTAATACAGGTATTGAGTGGAGAACAGGAGAGCTTCTTAAAGAAAAACTAACAGGTCTGTGAGAGACGGAATTCTTACTGGTTGGTAGGTGATCAAATACTTATGGCATGCAATATAATGCAAGTTAATTACTTAAAAATCATACGTGATATTCTGGATTTTTGTTTTAGATTCCGTCTCTCACAGTTGAAGTGTACCTATGATAAAAATGACAGATCTCTACATGCTTTGTAAGTAGGAAAGCCTGCAAAATTGGCAGTGTATCAAATACTTGTTCTCCCCACTGTATTAATAAAGCCTTTTCTTGTGTAGCTTATCAGAGATGGACATACTTTTGAAAAAAACAAAAAAAGCAAAAGACAAAAAAAAAAACACTGCTCCGCATGGGGACTGTTGTTGCTAAACACATTGCTCTGGATGCTTTTGTAGCTTTAATAAGGCTTACACAAGAGAAGGAGTTCATTAAGTGCCTATGTATATCCAAATGTTGGGACAATTACCACATTGTTATAATATTTAAATAATGTTATACTTTTTTATATTAAAACGTGCAATGTGCAAAAATATAGATTTTTCTTAATTTTCAGTTTATAAACTTAACATGATGAAAATGAATGAGATTTACTCACACGGGCCAAAAAGAACTCTGAAACCAATAGGCCACGTTTTTGGATTACACAATTTTACAATTTTCTTAACATTTAATCAGCAATTGGGTTTCTATTCACTTTTATGCTGAGTTGACCCAGCAGATGGGTATTTTTTATGTAATCCTTAAGGTTATTTTCAGGAGGCGTGGCCTATTGGGTGTGTGGCTTCCAGATAGGTATTTTTGGCCACTATTCATGTTTGCGCACTGCAAATGTACCTTTCCCTTCAATATTTTTGCACATTACATAATTTAATATAAAAAAAAACATGAATAACATTATTTAAACAGCAAAACAAAGTGGTAACTATCCCAACACTGGGATACACTAGGCCCTTGAAGAAATAAACTTGTGTAATCGACATTAAGATACAAAAGTATCAGTGCTCAACTTTAACTTGTGTTGACAATATAACAGAACAGATGAAGTGGAATCAAATGTACTCTCACAGTTGGTCAAATATAACAATCTGAAAGGAACTCCCCTACTAAGCCATGCCGTCAGTCTTCTGATCTAACACGGTGGATCATAGCTCAAGTGACCCAACTGGCTGGGTCAAAAAGAACCCAACTTGTGTTCTGTCCACTTTTTACCCAGCACTGGGTTGTTTTTAACCCAGCATTTTTGTTGAGTACTCATACAAGTACTATAATCCATTGAAATGTTTAACATTGACAATATGGCTGGCTTTATAAACTTTTGTAACAGTGTACTTTATTGACTTAAATACTAATGACAGTAATGACGAACGACAGCAGACAACTCATGGCGTCATCCACTTAAAACACCTCAGAGATGGAATAAGTGGAGTATCCCTTCCTCTAAACAGTAACCCTACAAACACTGTTCTTCCTCTATTGGTTGAGTCAGACAGTAAAATGCTTTGAGGTGACACATCTACTTTAAATGGAGGCCATTCCCTGCTCCTTGCTCTTTCCGGTGCTCGCTCTCCCTATGTCTGCTGTGCCTGTTTCCATGCACTCATACAAAACGTGTAGGAGCCAGGCGCAGGGATACACTCCCTCCCCCTTCACATTCCGTCTCTTTATCAACACCATTTATAACCTCTGAGTTGGCACACCGTACCTGCAGGTGTATACACCGTTCTATGAGCTCATAGTTGTCAAGTTTACGAGTCACCACACCTTGACAGCGGATATTACACAGCCAAACACATTTCTTTCTTTTTTTAAATGAATACAGTTTTTTGAATGCAGCTGCTGTCTATTTGTCCAACTATCCATAAACTACATTTCCAATTCATCTTCTTCAAAGTAATAATTCATGTCACACTTTAACCTAGTCATAGTCATAATATTATTAAACAGTTTAATTTGTTTTTCTCAAACATAGGGCATCATACAAAAGGTCAAGTCTAACCTAACCTAACATAGTTAAGATTTCAGGAACAGCGATAGCAGGGCTTTCATGTACTAAGGCAGTATCAACAGTTCCGACCCTTACAATCATGGTTATTACCATGTGCTGAAACTTAACAGAGCAGAACAACAGTGTGCCAATGTGCTGGTGAGATCTGACTCATTCACCCCTCCCTCCCTCTCTTCCTCCCTCCCTGTTCTCACACACCTGACTTCCTCCTCTCATAGGGACTTCTAATAGACAATGCAATAAGAATAACCTATATCAGTCCAATGACATAGTCATTTTGGACTGTTGAATATCAATCAAACTATTACATATTCCTGTCTACCATCAGGCTTCACCAACTACCTAACTGAAGCCCTGGCAGAGCAGAAGAGAGTGGAGTAGGCCTGTCACTGACCTCATGAGGGCAGCTCTCGCAGGGCTGGAAGTGGCAGAGCCCCCTGGAAAGCTGCTCTGGGCTGGAGCTGCAGCAGTCCTCCACTCCCTCATCAATGGCCCTGTTCACGAGGTCAATTGGGAAGGCACACAGGGCTGAGTTACTGTAGGGCTTCCCAGAGTCATCTGTCTCTGCAAACACCCCATAGAGAATGTCATCCTTCTCCCCCACTCCTAGCTCGTCTGCCAGCTCCTTCCCGGCCCGGCTGAAGTGGGCCGCCTGCAGCCTGTTATAAACCACGTCCTCGAACACCTTGCTCCCTGTCCTTCTCCTCCTCCGCCTGCGTTTGGGCTCGAAGCGACACTCCAGCACCAGCTCACGGTACATCCACACCTCTGTGTCCTTCACCGGAAGACGGCCCAGGCGTGTTTGATACAGAGAGGAGTCCAGGAAGTTCTCCCTCTGGACAGACAGAAAGTAAACATAATCCTGTGTGGAGAAGCTGTAGATGTAGTCGATCCGGTAGGAGTTCTGTAGTTGAGGGAGCACGGTCAGACCCTTTATGACCATGTCAAAGCCATCCAGGGTCGACAGCGGCCGGCGTACCGATATGGACAATCTGCCGTACCTCTGTGCCACACTCTCATTGAGTGTAGCCACTACAAAGAAATAGGTTGTGTGGCCTTGCTCCACGATGATGACCTCAGTGCCCAGGGGGCTGGCCAGGCAGTCAGGGCAGTCGGAGGGTGAGTTAGCATCCTGCCTGAAGAGACATTCAGATTTAGGTGGGGTACCGTTAGAGTTAATTTCATGTAAGTAACAGACCCCATGCTGAGAGCTACCACAGGAGTATAGAGAGGTAAGATAAGATGATGAGTCCAACAGCAGGACCTCATTGTTCGTGTCCACTGAGTCCTCAGGATCAGCCTCAATGCCACACAGGCCACAGGTCTGACACTCTGGGATGCCCACTGGGCCTGTCCTCAGCTCCCATAACTTACTGAGCCTATCACTCACTGCCTCAATGACATTCTGAGAAGCCACATAAACCTCATGCTCGTACGGGTTGATCACTATGTTCTGGATGGGTTTAGCTGTCTGGAAGTGGGGTATTGAGTAGCTAACGTTGAAATCCACCTCCTTGCGAGGGGTCCTGGGACAGGTGTACAGTCCTGAGGCTTTGAGGGTTTGTATCCACATGCATGTTACCAGGAAGGTGGCCCAGGGGACCATCGCCACTCCACACCACACTGTTACTGCTACTGTCTGTTACCTACAGCCACGAGAACAGGAGATTTCACCTCTGCTTCTGAACATTCTGAGGAACAGCAGAAGCTCTGTGAGGAGAGAGAGAGAGAGAGTTAGAGAAAGAGAGAACAATCTGTAGCACCCAGCCTCACCCTACTAGAATCTGAAGTCAAATGTCTACTGTTTGCTGATGACCTAGATCTTCTTCACAGATTCTGTCAGACCTGGGCCCTGACATTAAATCTCAGTAAGACAAAAATAATGGTGTTCCAAAAAAGGCCCAATTGCCAGGACCACAAATACAAATTCCATATAGACACTGTTGTCATACAGCACACAAAAAACTATACATACCTCGGCCTAAACATCAGCGCCACAGGTAACTTCCACAAAGCTGTGAACAATCTGAGAGACAAGGCAAGAAGGGCCTTCTACGCCATCAAAAGGAACATAAAATTTGACATACCAATTAGGATCTGGCTAAAAACACTTGAATCCGTTATAGAACCTATTGCTCTTTATGGTTGTGACGTCTGGGGTCAGCTCACCAACCAAGAATTCACAAATTGGGACAAACACCAAATTGAGACTCTGCATGCAGAATTCTGAAATAATATCCTCCATGTACAACGTAAAACACCAAATAACACATGCAGAGCAGAATTAGACCGATACCCGCTAATGATCAAAATCTAGAAACGCGACATTCAATTCTACAACCACCTAAAAGGAAATCGATTCACAAACATTCCATAACAAAGACATCACCTACAGAGAGATAAACCTGGAGAAGAGTCCCCTAATCAAGCTGATCCTGGGGCTCTGTTCACAAACAGACCTCATAAAGCCCCAGGACAGCAACACAATTAGACCCAACCAAATCATGAGAAAACTAAAAGATAATTACTTGATACATTGGAAAGAATTAACAAAAAAACAGAGAACTAAAATGCTATTTGGCCTTAAACAGAGAGTAAGTACACAGTGGCAGAATACCTGACCATTGTGACTGACACAAAATTAAGGAAAGCTTTGACTATGTACAGACTTAGTGAGCATAGCCTTGGTAGCGAGAGACCGCTGTAGTCAGACTTGGCTCTCAAGAGAAGACAGGCTATGTGTACACTGCCCACAAAATGAGATGAATACTGAGCAACACTTCCTAACCTCCTGCCAAATGTATAACCATAGACACATATTTCCCTCAGATTAGACAGACCCACAAAGAATTTGACAAAAAATCCAATTTTGATAAACTCCCATATCTATAGTGAAATACCACAGTGTGCCATCACAGCAGCAAGGTTTGTGACCTGTTGCCACAAGAAAAGGGCAACCAGTGAAGAACAAGAACCATTGTAAATACAACCCATATTTACATTTATTTATTTTCCCTTTTGTCTTTGAACTATTTGCATATCGTTACAATACTGTATGTAGCCATAATATGACATCTGAAATGTGCACTGTTTATTTAACTTGCTTTGGCAATGCAAACATATTCTATTTATCCTTTATTTAACTAGGCAAGTCAGTTAAGAACAAATTATTATTTACAATGACTGCCTACCCCAGCCAAACACTAACCCAGACAACACTGGGCCAATTGTGCACCACCCTATGGGACTCCCAGTCACAGCCAGTTGTGATACAGCCTGGAATCGAACCAAGGTCTGTAGTGATGCCTCTAGCGCTGATATGCAGTGCCTGAGACCGCAGCGCCACTCGGGAGCCCGATAATGCCCATTGAACTCAATTGAGAGACAGAGTAAACGAGAGAGAAAAAGAGAGAAAGACAGCTGGAGAGAAAACTAGAAGTGTGGGCGTGAACTAAACAGAGAACTACAGTGGCTTGATGTATTCAGCTTTTTAAACTGAGGGATAGGACATTTAATGACCAGTGAGTCACCGTTTTGTTTACTTTGCTCTCCCGACATGTGTTGTAAAAGAGACAGATAGTATTGGGTATTACTGTGGGATGGGAAGGTTTGCTAATTCAATCTGTGGTTGAGAGAGTGTTTCTTGTACGAACATTTTAAACATGATTTCATATTTATCCAAACAGATTCGTATGCATGACTTAAATGTGTGAGTAGCAATCCAAACGGAGTCATTCGGGTTGCGCTTTATGGGAAATGCCAACTTGTTCAAAGTTGGACAAAACAAAACATGCAACATGTTGACATAACTGGAAATGTACTGTATTTTTCTGTCTCGTTTTTACCTCAACCAAAAATAATACCTAACACTTTGTGTAACCCGATTTCATACGTTTCATTACATTGTCTGATATATTTCATGTAGGAAAATATCCTGTCAGAATGAAAGCGAGATTTAGTACAGATTTGGTTCAATCGGTCATCCTCACGAGCCCTTCCCAGCTAGCTAGTTTATGCTGGTGAGTTGGAAACAATAGCAGCATGGGACTAGTTAAAACTTTTTTTTAATAAAAAAAAAAAGTTAACTTGTAGTATTGGTCACCATCTGGATGTCAATTTGGGCACCAGGCGTGTCTATATCGACTCTCCCGTACGACAGAGCAGCGTACCATGCCAATTAACGTAGCTAATGTAACGACAAAACCCGTGGCGAATTACCAATGCAATGGTGTTGTTTTATGTAGTTTCTTCGCGCTGGGCAGCTGTATCACATGTCATCGGACGTAACCGGCCAATGTTTTTCCATCCCACTGTATTTCATGTTGATTATGATAGCAGCCTATATTATAATGAACTTGTCCCATTGCATTGGTCGTAAACATTTGGATGTCACCGTGATACATTATAACGTCACTGCTCAATGGGTTACGTTTGCGCTGCATGCCGGCGACACAACACCACCCGGCACAGTGTCCTTCACTCCCTTTTAGCGGAGCACTGCTGTTTGGAAGTAACGAGATAGTGTAGCCTATCACCCCATACAAAACCAATCAGTCCATATAACAGGGTGACAGCTAAAGCACACGGTTTCTTATAAACAGATGTGCAACATCCGGGAACGCTTGCGAAACAGACCGGGCCAGGGCTTGGGGTTTGAGAAGTCAATGAGATACGTGACAAATTCGTCATTAGCTGTTCATTTTCTCGATATCGAAAGGTGCAACCTAGATTCGAGGCAATATCTTAAGTAGTTGAACATGGTGTTACTCTAACCTCGCAAAAAAAAAAACTTTATATCGAATGAGTGCCTTTGATTCGACGGCCTGGGTATGCTTAGTTCGGTTTACAGCCAACGTCGCCATGACAGGTGTGGTCGGGGATTTCTATTGGGAGTAGCCAATCTAAAAACTGTCTTTGGCTAAAGCGAGATTTAAAAACATATTTTACAACTACGACATTTAATATATACATTTTTGTACAAACCAATTTTTTAAAGAACTATTACTCCGATAAAAAATGGAATGATTCTGAACACTCCCAAATCCCAATGTAGGCAGACAAGTTTCAAATTATGAAGAATGACTGAACCGAGTCGGTTTGTCCCAACTCTCAGCTGCCTAACATATGTGATCAATTTGGGCACCAGGCGTGTCCATATAGTCCCCCCCTCGAACGACAGAGCAGCGTGAGAATTAGTGTGAGTTGCTATTTTGCCTAATACGTCATATAAAAGTACATTATAGATGGAACAATCTCATTCCGTATGAATAGATAACAGAAGGAGAGAAAAATACTACGTATAGCCCAACAACCGGCATGCATGTTTAAGACAATTTATAAGCACATTTTCTTTAAAGCACTGAATTGGTGTAAAGTCATATGCCAGTCAGATTGCCATTAACATTACATACCTGGGTGCATCAATTATGCCGCGCATCCAGTTTAACTGAAAATAATCTTGATTCCCAGACACAACACCAGTTGTCTAGTTGTAAGTGGCACTATTACACGTTTTTCAGTTCTGTGCGAAATTATGGAGCAATTTCAGAAAATACGTGTGGGACAAGGCAAGGTTCCTTGTACACTCCTCGCATGCCCCGCCTACGGCAATGAAGTATGTACTGGTTTTGATTGCACAATCTCATTTCTGAGGTTTCTTTTCTTTCCTATGTAACATCCATATTACTTTTTACTCTCATCATCTGAAATCATTTCAAGGACAACAATTTTTCACACTCATGAAAGCAAGAGATCACGCACTCACTCTTCCGGGTAACAGGAAACCCAACATTCCCAAGTACAGTATGTCCCAAGCATTCTTGGCAGAAGGAATGCTGCTGTGGGGTAGGCCTGTCTGCTTACAGTCGCCAGACATGCATTGCTAACAGAAGAAAGACCAACACATCCCAGGAATGAATGTGCAGTCTCAAGGAACAAATATATTATTATTTACATGTCAAATAATTATAGTTATACTCACCTCAAATCAACAAGATATTAAAATAATAGCAAGATCAATTACTTCATGGTAAGTGTGGACATTTAGCCACTGACTAGATTTATTAAAACCATGTACTTCTGGGGGACCAGGAACAGATACAAAAGGCATGGGTCAATGTTGTCTTAAAGGCACTCATGTCTTGGACCAGTTCTAACTTCACTTTCAAAATACATTTTTTTTTTACATATCTGCCCACCATGGTGCACATAGTCAAACGTTTACTTACAGTTGAAGTCGGAAGTTTACATACACCTTAGCCAAAAACATTTAAACTCGGTTTTTCACAATTCCTGACATCTAATCCTCGTAAAAATTCCCTGTCTTGGGACAGATAGGATCACCACTTCATTTTAAGAATGTGATATGTCAGAATAATAGGAGAGAGAATTATTTATTTCAGCTTTTATTTCTTTCATCACATTCCCAGTGGGTCAGAAGTTTACATGCACTCAATTAGTATTTGGTACCATTGCCTTTAAATTGTTTAACTTGGGTCAAACGTTTTGGGTAGCCTTCCACAAGCTTCCCACAATAATTTGGGTGAATTTTGGCCCATTCCTCCTGACAGAGCTGGTGTAACTGATTCCAGTTTGTAGGCATCCTTGCTCACATAGGCTTTTTTTCAGTTCTGCCCACAAATTGTCTATGGGACTGAGGTCAGGGCTTTGTGATGGCCACTCCAATACCTTGACGTTGTTGTCCTTAAGCCATTTTGCCACAGCTTTGGAAGTATGCTTGGGGTCATTGTCCATTTAGAAGACCTATTTGCGGAGTGGTTGAAAAATTAGTTTTAATGACGCCAACTTAAGTGTATGTTAACTTCCGACTTCAACTGTTTGAAGCCAAAGTACACTTTTAGGAAAAAAGGTGCTAGTAGACATCGCTGCGGGTAGTAGGGGTACTGGGGGAGCTGGTGCACCCCCTGAAAAATCGGAATAATACTAATAAAAATATATATATATTGCGCTGGGCCTTTACTATTATTAGCAGACAGATATAGACATCTGTAGCGTGGGCAAAAACACTTTTTAAGCATCTCCACTTTTGCAAGAAAGATAGTGTTATAATTAAGAACAGTATCATTCAGGATTCAATAGTTGGAATTGTAAGAGTTGTTGTCCTGTCCCGTTCTCTGTGATTGTCATTCTAATGGAATCCAGATAAAACAAAACCCTGTCCCTTTCTCTGTGATTGTCATTCTAATGGAACCCAGAAGGAACAAGTCCCTGTCCTCAAACATGTACATAAAAAAGGGCAAAGTTATGGGAAAAATCCACATCAAATTAAATATTTTTTTCTTGATCAAATAACATGGAAAGCAACCACTTTTTGTGCAGCATTAATTACTGTATTGTACTGTATATAGGCTGGTCATCTAGGTTTGTACCTGTAGACCTTCCATCACCCTGAAGAAAAACAGTGGACGATACAGTAATTGAGTGCATTGAGACATCAAGTGGTTTAGGGTGATGTGGCTGAGTTGGTAGAGCATGGTGCTTTCAATGCTAGTGTTGTGGATTAGATTCCCACAGGGCACCTGAATGAAAATGTATGCACTCCCTACTGTAAGTTGCTCTGGATAAGTGCGTCTAATAAAATGAAAATTAATAAATTAATAATTCATGACAATACAAAGTGATGTGTAACCTGCATTCAGAATGACTTCCAAGGTGTGGAAGATTAAATACTGAGACTACCTCAATCATCTAAACTGAAAGAAACATATCAGTAACGGGTGCAATAAATCCAATTACTAACAGATTGGATTAGTTTAGAAAATGATGTGCTATTTATCTTTGTGTAGCATAAAATTACGGCACCGCAGTACCTCCAGGCTCTGATCAGGCCCTACACCCAAACAAGGGCACTGCGTTCATCCACCTCTGGCCTGCTCGCCTCCCTACCACTGAGGAAGTACAGTTCCCGCTCAGCCCAGTCAAAACTGTTCGCTGCTCTGGCCCCCCAATGGTGGAACAAACTCCCTCACGACGCCAGGACAGCGGAGTCAATCACCACCTTCCGGAGACACCTGAAACCCCACCTCTTCAAGGGATACCTAGGATAGGATAAGTTTTCTCACCCCCCCTTAAATGATTTAGATGCACTATTGTAAAGTGGCTGTTCCACTGGATGTCAGAAGGTGAATTCACCAATTTGTAAGTCGCTCTGGATAAGAGCGTCTGCTAAATGACTTAAATGTAAATGTAAATGTAATTAACCAACAAATTAATGTACAAGCAAAAACACAGACATTACAGTAAAACAAACAATTCAGAAAATCTCCCTGCAATAGAGCATGATGGGAAATATTATATGTGGTTATACAGTGCCTTCGGAAAGTATTCAGACCCCTTGACTTTTTCCACATTTAGTTCAATTACTAACTTATTTAAAATTGATTCAATTACATTTTTTACTCATCAATCTACACAATAACCCATAATGAGAAAGAAAAAACAGGTTTTTAGAAATGTTTGCAAATTTGATTGAAAATAAGAAACATAAGTATTCTGACCCTGTGCTATGAGACAGGTGCATCCTGTTTCCATTGATCATCCTTGAGATGTTTCTACAACTTGATTGGAGTTCACCTGTGGTAAATTAAATTGCTTGGCCATGATTAGGAAAGGCACACACCTGTCTATATAAGCATCATGCTGTGGGGATGTTTTTCAGGGACTGGGAGATTAGTCAGTATCGAGGGATAGATGAACGGATAATAGTACAGAGAGATCCTTGATTAAAACCTGCTCCGGAGCACTCAGGACTTCAGACTGGGGGCGAAGGTTCACCTTCCAACAGGACAACGACCTTAAGCACACGACCAAGACAATGCAGGAGTGGCTTCAGGCCAAGTCTCTGAATGTCCTTGAGTGGCCCAGCCAGAGCCCGAACTTGAACCCAATCTCTGGAGAGACCTGAAAATAGCTGTGAGGTGACACTCCCCATCCAACCTGACAGAGTTTGAGATAACCTGCAGAGAAGAATGGGAGAAACTCCCCAAATACAGTTTTGACTAGCTTGTAGTGTCATACCCAAGAAGACTCGAGGCTGTAATCGCTGTCAAAGGTGATTCAACAAAGTATTGAGTAAAGGGTTTGATTACTCATGTAAATGTGATATTTTAGTTTTTTTATTTTAAATAAATATCCAAACATTTCTAAAAACCTGCTTTGAGTTATGGGGTATGGGGCCATTATGGGGTATTGTATGTAGATTGATGAGGAGAAAAAAATGATTTGATCAATTTTATAATAAGGCTGTAAATATAACAAAATGTGGAAAAAGTCGTTGTCTAAATACTTTCTGAATGCACTGTATGTAGAACCATTCTTGCCTTCCAAAGAATCATCAAAGAACCCTTTCTTCCCAAAATGGTTCTTAGGATGTTAAAAGTTTTAGATAGAACCCTTTGACTTACAAATAACCTTTTTCCAAGAAGGGATATTTCTGATCAAAGCTGTTCTTGGTCACTCTGCAAAGAACCGTTTTGGAACCCTTTTCTCTAACATGCTGACCACATCGCTCACGTCACGTGTGCGAGTGTTGCAAAATAAATGTAAATGTAAGCCAACGAGCGTCTGCGTTTGTCACGACTTCTGCCGAAGTCGTTGTCTCTCCTTGTTCGGTCGGTGCTCGGCGTTCGACGTCACCGGTCTTCTAGCCATCATTGATCCTTTTTTCATTTTCCATTGGTTTTGTCTTGTCTTCCCACACACCTGTTTTCAATCCCATTCATTACCTGTTGTGTATTTAACCCTCTGTTTCCCCTCATGTCTTTGTCAGAGATTGTTTTATTGTCAGTATAGTGTGATTGTTGTACAGGTGCCGTCGGGTCCTCGTACCCATGTTTGGTTTGTTTGTACATTTAGTGTTATGGAGCATACTCTTGGAACTTTATTAAAAGACTCCATTTTACACTCAGTTTGACTCTCCTGCGCCTGACTTCCCTGCCACCTATTACACCTATGCATGACAGCGTTGCCAAGCGCTAAAATAGAAGTCAGTTCTATTTGTGACTCTGAACGCAGTGCAAGTCCTGCCTCATCCATCTCCTCGTTGGTTTATAGAAGCTGATGCCCACGTGCCAATTCCTCATTGGGTTTTGTTTTTGTATAACTTGTATAACTTTTTATATTGCCAATTACTACTGCACTGTTGGAGCTAGAAACACAAGCATTTTGCTGCACCTGTGATAACATCTGCAAATCTGTGTACGCAACCAATAAACCTTGATTTTCTATACATTTTCTAATCTGATCGATAAAACCTTTCCCATTAGCAGCCATCCCACTTTGTGCCTGTCAACAACATGCCTGGCAGTTTTCAGTACAGCTCTGTTTGACTTGGACTGACTCACAGGTCTATTTGGAGAGACTTGGCAGTCCGAGAACGAACCTTCATTTGTACAGGAATGGAACCTAGCCGGGAAAATGAAACTTAATCTCTCCTAAATACACCATTGCATGAACTCACCTCCCGTGAAATACCTTCACTTGGGCTAGAGACTCATTACTTCTCACTATAGTTCTATAGTTGTCATGGTGCTCTATTAGCAGCCTAAGCACAGAGCTCCAGTAAATGTGTACATATTTTGTTATTTTTGTAGGCGTTCTAAATTGTTTATTTTTTAATCAGCTCTATTGGTTTTGATAACATTGAGTTTTTATTGCATATGTCTGGTGTTTTTGAGCCACGGATTTGCAGATTGACTGACAGGTTAACACTTTCTTGTCTTGGCTAGCTAGCTAGCTGGCTAATGTTTTTGTTAGAAAAATACACCTGGACACAGAACCAGCTTTTGTTTCACCTAGCTGCGAATTCCTGATCTTCTGAGAACATCATTTGAGGAGTCGCCTGAAGCGTGAGAGGGAATGGCAGATGGAGAAATACAGCAGTGCTGAGACGGAGGGCTCGTAGTTAGGACACCTGGCTACTATTCTGAACTTTGTGTGGTGAGCTTTCTGGAACCCAGAGCTGCTGAGGCATCACCCAAGTGGTGATACACAGAGTGGAAGAGGAGATCTTCAGTGGCTATAAGAGTCATATACTGTATGTAGACACTGGTTTGGTGCTGGAGATGATGAATATGAGGTTAAAAAGTGGTGCAATTTCCCTTTAAACACTTGGTATGTGGTAATAACTGATAAAGTCCTTTCCAATACGGAAGGAGAAACCAGACACAAATATTTATTTTAGAAGTCTATAATTTATTAATATTCCTGAAACAGGAACAACAAGTCAAACTTTACCAAATGATAACCAATGCCTGGGGGCAGATAAATCCAGTTTTCCACTCTGTCACGCATGTATGAATCCTGGACCTCTGCCAGTGTCACAATGGGGAGGAGCAACTTAGCCTCACACCCTTCATTACGTCATTACCCCAGACAATGTGCCAATGATCCACAGTGTAACTTCCTGCCCAAGTGACGTGTACATTTTCTAATCAGTGATCACGGATTAGTCTCTCTCGGCAGACGGGTTACCACCCACGATGTCTGGGATTTCATTATGGGTTATTGTGTGTAAGATTGATGAGGGGAAAAAAATGATTTAATCAATTTTATAATAAGGCTGTAATATAACAAAATGTGGAAAATAACCCCTTTCCAAGAAAGGTTATTCTGATCAAATCTGTTCTTGGTCACTCACTCTGCAAAGAACTCTTTTGGAACCCTTTTCTCTGACATACTGACCACACCGCTCGCGTCACGTGCACGAGTGTTGCAAAATAAATGCAAGCATACATGTTATTCAATTATTGCACCCACACTGCTCGCGTGCGCCAACGAGCGTCTGCGTTGCCAAGCGCTAAAATAGAAGTCAGTTCTATTTGTGACGCTGAACGCGGTGCAAGTCCTGCCTCACCCATCTCCTCATTGGTTTATAGAAGCTGATGCCCATGTGCCATTTCCTCATTGGTTATACCCACCTGGGTGATTGAAAGTTGAACTGAGTTCGGTCGGTCGTCGTGGTAACTATGAAAGTTACCATATAAAGTACAAATTAGAAAAAGCTTGGAGGGAGGAGAGATGACTACAAACGATTCGGTTGACCATTTTATGTGTGGATTAATTGTCGGCGTAGAGGACCTTGTGCATTTCAGGTAAAATAACAAATCAACGTTTATATCCCAGGACAAATTAACTAGCAACAGCAAGCTAGCTTAATTGGACAAATTAGCTAGCAACTGCAAGCTAGCTAGCTAAATTGCCATAAATGTTTAATTGTTTTCGACCTGTCCCCAAATTAATATAATTGGTTTAGAGTTTGTTTTTATATTTTAACCTGCGTGGCGTGATTGCGTTTGGTGTGGGGGAACAAAATCAATTTGTGCACGCGACCAGTTTGGATACAGTGTAAGAGTGTGCTGTCTGTAGCAAAATGTTGTTGTTTTTTTTGGGGGGGGGGGGATTATTATGTGTATAACTTTTTTTATTGCTAATTACTACTGCACTGTTGGAGCTAGAAACACAAGCATTTTGCTGCACCTGTGATAACATCTGCAAATCTGTGTACGCAACCAATAAACCTTGATATTCTAAGTTTGTTTTCCTGATCCCTTAACCACAGGGGGCTAAAAGGGAACCTAGGGCTCCCTCTCTAATGGGTTAAATATGCTTGAAGCAAAGCACAAATAACACAGGATCATATCATTCACAGTCAAACACATTCAGGCCTCTTGGGTTGCATAAAGGTTAGGTAAGGTGAGTAGTACGACTTTAATGGTGCAGTCATTTTCTAATCTGATCGATAAAGCCTTTCTCATTAGCAGCCATCCCACTAAGTGCCTGTCAACAACATGCCTGGCTGTTTTCAGTGCGGCTCTGTTTGACTTGGACTGACTCACAAGTCTGTTTGGAGGGACTTGGTAGTCCAAGAATGAACCTTCATTTGTGCAGGAATGGAACCTAGCTGGGAAAACTAAACGTAATCTCTCCTAAATTGACTGTGCCTTTAAACAGCTTGGAAAACTCAAAACAAAAATACTAATACTAATTGAGTGTATGTAAACTTCTGACCCACTGGGAATGTGATGAAAGAAATGAAAGCTGAAATAAATAATTCTCTACTATTATTCTGACATTTCACATTCTTAAAATAAAGTGGTGATCTTAGCTGACCTAAGACAGGGAATGTTTGTAAGGATTAATTGTCAGGAATTGTGAAAAACTGAGTTTAAATGAATTTGGCTAAGGTATATGTAAACTTCTGACTTCAACTGTATAATCACGTCACCAAATAATTTATTAAAATACACTATTTTGCAAAGAAGTCGAGCTTGGAGGGTATAATAGTTTTGAATGCTAAACTGTAGTCAATGAACATCATTTTTACATAGGTGTTCCTCTTGTCCAGATGTGTTACGGTCGTGTAAACGCAGTAGCGGTAAAAATAGCATTTTCCATGGATCTGTTTGAGTGGTTGGCATATTAGAGCTTGTCCAGTGTGCCTGTCATGCTGGCCATGATCAGCCTCTCGAAGCACTTCATGATGTCCGGGGTGAGTGCGATGGAGCGATTGCCATGTAGGTATGTCACCTTGTTGTTCTTGGGCATTTGGACGATGGTGATCTCCTTAAAGCAGGTGGAGACTAAAACCTGGGATAGGGACAAGTTGAACATGTCCGAGAACAGGTCTCCAGCTTGTCAGCACACACTGAGGACGCAGCCAGGAACGCCATCGGAGTTAGCGGCTTTGTGAGTATTCACTCTTTTGAGAGTTTTTCCCACGTCAGCCTCACGAGAGCAAAAACACCTGGTCGTCCGGAGCAGTGTGAGTCTTCTGGATGGCTCAGTATTGTCTTCCTCAAATCGAGCATTGAATGTGTTGAGCTTTTCTTGGAGGGAGGCTTTGGCGGGCATCATACTGCTGACTTTTCCTTTGTAGTCTGTGACAGTCTGTAGTCCTTGAAACATGCGATGTCTGAGTTGTCAGACCAATTTATGTTTGATTTTGTATTGTCTTTTTGTGTCCCTAATGGATTTGCGGAGCTCGTCATGGATGTTTGTATAAACATGATACAGCATGTTGCTTCCTCTTGTGAGGCAAGAATCATGTTAGTGATATTTGGGAAAAAATGTGTTTCAAAAGGGCTTGGTTAAAGTCACCTGCAACAATAAAGACTGCTTCCGGGTTAGAGGATTCTTACTGGCTAATGATCTTGTACAGTTCTCTGAAAGCCGCCTTCATGTTTGCTTGTGACTGTATGTACACAGCAGTGATAATGCCACACGTTAATTCCCTCCCATAGTGGGATCAGCATTTTATCATCAGAATCTCCAGGTCGGGAGAACAGGTGCTCGAGATGTTTGCAACTTCGATACACCAGGAATTGTTGATGTGGAAACATCCCCCTTACTCAGCTGCCCCCCTACTCAGCTGCCAACTCAGCTGCCATCAATTTGGAAAATGGAAAATGGAAAATCCGTCTGGTTGATTGGACATTAGCTATCAGGTGTGAGAGAACATAACAGCACGTATAACTTCCTCCAGGTCAGTGACTAAAATAAAATACTAAACTATAGCTATATTTGTTAGAAAATGAAAGCAGGATTTGACAGACTTTTTTACATGCATCTTTAGGTCAGGGTCAAAGAAGACAAGGTTTCTGGCTTTGACATTGGTGGACAAATTACCAAGGTCATTTACAATCGGGGTTCTAGCAAGCCAAATAAAACAACTTCTCATTTCTTATGTTGGAGCTGGAGAAAATTGTCAGACATCCAACATTTGATGTTAGCAAGACATGTGTGAAGGGTAGCGATGCTAGCTTGGTCACCTGGTATGATTGGTGCATAGCAGTGAAACTTAATGTTATGATTGTGGATGATGTCACCAAGGGAAGGCATGTTCAGGGAAAAAAGGATGGGGTCCAGAATTGACCCCTGACGGACACCATAGTGAATAGGTGCTGGGGATGGAACCACCCATGCTCACTGAGAAATATCTGCCACATACAGTGCATTAGGAAAGTATTCAGACCCTTGACCTTTTCCACTTTGTTACGTTACAGCCTTATTGTAAAATGTATTAAATTGTTTTTTTGGTGGAGTGCTGCAGAGTTGGTTGTTCTTCTGGAAGGTTCTCTCATCCTTACAGAGGAATTCTGGAGCTCTGTCAGTGACCATCAGGTTCTTGGTCACCTCCCTGTCGAAGGCCCTTCTCTCCCGATTGCTCAGTTTGGCCGGGCGGCCAGCTGTAAGAAGAGTCTTGGTGGTTTCAAATTTCTTCCATTTAAGAATGATGGATTCCACTGTGTTCTTGGGGACCTTCAATGCTACAGAAATATTTTGGTACCTTTCCCCAGGTCTATGCCTTGACACAATCCTGTCTTGGAGCTCATTTGAGAATTCCTTCAGCCTCATGGCTTGGTTTTTGCTTTGACATGCACTGTCAACTGTGGGACCTTATATAGACAGATGTGTGCTTTTCCAAATTCTGTCCAGTCAATTGAATTTACCACAGGTGGACTCCAATTAAGTTGTAGAAACATCTCAAGGATGATCAATGGAAACAGGATGCACCTGAACTCAATTTTGAGTTTTTTCATCAAAGGGTCTGAATACTTATGTAAATAAGGTATCTGTTTTTTTATTTGTAATCATTTGAATAAATTAGCATTTCTAAAAACCTTAAAACCTGTTTTCACTTTGTCATTATGGGGTATTGTGTGTAGATTGAGATTTTCTTTAGTAAATCAATTTTAGAATAAGGCTGTAACGTAACAAAATGTGGAAAAAGTTAAGGGGTTATTTCCCTAATAACTCTACCTGCACACCAAGAAAAATATATCTGAAAAATGATGTGTGTTTTTAGCCTCATTATAGGCCATAAATTAATAATTGTTGTTTGCATTACTTAAGCTTTGATAGATAATGCATCGCAAAATAGTTAGAGAATGATGAGCAATATTAGAGTGGCATAGGCTAAGATGCAATAGATAGCATAGAATACAGTATATAAACTCAGCAAAAAAAGAAACATCCCTTTCTCAGGATCCTGTCATTCAAAGATAATTCGTAAAAATCCTAATAACTACACAGATATTCATTGTAAAGGTTTAAACACTGTTTCCCATGAACCATAAACAATTAATGAACATGCACCCGTGGAATGGTCGTTAAGACACTAACAGCTTACAGAAGGTCAAAGTAATGAAAACTTAGGACACTAAAGAGGCCTTTCTACTGACTCTGAAAAACACCAAAAGAAAGATGCCCAGGGTCCCTGCTCATCTGCGTGAAATGTGCCTTATGCTTCCTTGCAGCATGCCTGAGGACTGCAGATGTGGCCAGGGCAATAAAATGTCCATACTGTGAGATGGCTAAGACAGCGCTACAGGGAGAGAGGACGGACTGCTGATCGTCCTTGCAGTCGCAGACTATGTGTAACAACACCTCACAGGATCGGTACATCCGAACATCACACCTGCGGGACAGGTACAGGATGACAACAACAACTGCCCGAGTTACACCAGGAACGCACAATCCCTCCCTCAGTGCTCAGATTGTCCGCAATAGGCTGAGAGAGGCTGGACTGAGGACTTGTAGGCATGTTGTAAGGCAGGTCCTCACCAGACATCACTGGCAACAATATCCCCTATGGGCACAAACTCAACGTCGCTGGACAAGACAGGACTGGCAAAAAGTGCTCTTCACTGACGAGTCACCGTTTTCTCTCACCAGGGGTGATGGTCGGATTCGAAGTTTATCTTTTGAAGGAATGAGCATTACACCGAGGCCTGTACTCTGGAGCGGGATCGATTTGGAGGTGGAGGGTCCGTCATGGTCTTGTGCGGTGTGTCACAGCATCATTGGACTGAGCTTGTCGTCATTGCAGGCAATCTCAACGCTGTGCTACAGAGAAGACATCCTCCTCCCTCATGTGGTACCCTTCCTGCGGGCTCAACCTGACATGACCCTCCTGCTCCGATCTCAATCCCATTGAGCATGTCTGGGACCTGTTAGATCGGAGGGTGAGGGCTAGGCCCATTCCCCTCAGAAATGTCCGGGAACTTGCAGGTGACTTTTGGAAGAGTGGGGTAACATCTCACAGCAAGAACGGGCAAATCTGGTGCAGTAAATGAGGATGAGATGCACTGCAGTACTTAATGCAGCTGGTGGCCACACCAGATACTGACTGTTACTTTTGATTTTGATCACCCCCCCTTTGTACAGCGACACATTATTACATTTCTGTTAGTCACATGTCTGTGGAACTTGTTCAGTTTATGTCTCAGTTGTTTAATTCTTGATATGTTCATACAAATATTTACACAAGTTGAGTTTGCTGAAAATAAACGCAGTTGACAGTGAGGACGTTTCTTTTTTTGCTGAGTTTACATATGAGATGAGTAATGACTAGTGTTCCATTTATTAAAGTGGTCAATGATATCAAGTCTGTATGTAGGCAGCAACCTCTCTGTGCTAGTGATGGCTGTTTAACAGTTTGATGGCCTTGAGATAGAAGCTGTTTATCAGTCTCTCGGTCTCCGTTTTTATGCACCTGTTCTGGCCTCACCTTCTGGATTGTAACGGGATGAACAGGCAGTGGCTTGGATGGTTGTTGTCCTTAATCATCTTTTTGGCCTTCCTGTGACATCGGGTACTGCAGTTGCCCTGGAGGGTAGGTAGTTTGCCCCTGGTGATGTGTTTTGCAGTCCGCACCACCCTCTGGAAAGCCCTGCGGTTGTGGGCAGTGCAGTTGCTGTACCCGGACGGTGATACTGCCCGACAGGATGCTCTCATTTGTGCATCTGTAAAAGTTTGTGAGGGTTTCTCTTCAGCCTTCTGTCTGTGTGGGTGAACCATTTCAGTTTGTCCGTGATGTGTATGCTGAGGAACTTAAAACTTTACACCTTCTCCACTGCTGTCCCGTCGATGTGGATAGGGGGGTGCTGCCTCTGCTGTTTCCTGAAGTACACGATCATCTCCTTGTTTTGTTGACATTGAGTGTGAGGTTATTTTTCTGACACCACACTTCGAGAGCCCTCACTTCCTCCAGGTACGCTGTCTCGTCGTTGTTGGTTATCAAACCTACTATGGTTATGTCGTCTGCAAACTTCATGATTGAGTTGGAGGCGTGCATGGCCACAGAGTCATGAGTAAACAGGGAGCACAGGAGGGGACTGAGATCACCCCCCCTGTGGGGCCCCAGTGTTGAGGATCAGCGAAGTGGAGATGTTGTTTCCTACCTTCAGCACCTGGGGGCGGCCCGTCAGGAAGTCCAGGACCCAATTGCATTGCACAGGGCTGGGTTGAGACCCAAGGCCTCAAGCTTGATGATGAGCTTGGAGAGTACTATGGTGTTGAATGCTGATCTATAGTCAATGAACAGCATTCTTATTGGGGCGGTAAGCAAATAGAAGTAGGTCAAGGGTGACAGGTATGATCCTTGACTAGTCTCTCAAAGCACTTCATGATGACAGAAGTGAGTACAACAGGGCGATAGTCATTTAGTTCACTTACCTTTGCATTCTTTGGTAAAGGAACAATGGGAACAGCAGACTGGGATAGGGAGAGATTGAATATGTCCGTAAACACACCAGCCAGCTGGTCTACGCATTCTCTGAGGACACGGCTAGGGATGCCGTCTGGGCCAGCAGCCTTGCGAGGGTTAACAGGTTTACATGTCTTACTCATTTCGGCCACGGAGAAGGAGAGTCCACAGTCCTTGGTAGCGGGCTGCGTCGGTGGAACTGTTATCCTCGAAGTGGGCAAAGAAGGTGTTTAGGTGTGGCTGGTTTTCCTTTTGTTATCCGTGTTTGTCTGTAGACCCTGCCACATACGTCTCATGTCTGTGCCATTGAATTTTAACTCCAATTTTTCTCTAAACTGACATTTTGATTGTTTGATTGCCTTGCGGAGGGAATGACTACTCTGTTTGAATTCTTCCATATTCCCAGTCACCTGGCCATGGTTAAATGCAGTGGTAATCGCTTTCAGTTTTGCGCGAATGCTGCCATCTATCCACGGTTTCTGGTTAGGGTAGGTTATATCCCAGTGTGTGTGATCAAAACAATCTTGAAGCGTGGATTCCGATTGGTCGGACGAGCATTGAATAGTCCTTAGCACGGGTACTTCCTGTTGGATTTTCTGCCTATAGGAAGGGAGGAGCAAAATGTAGTTGTGGTCAGATTTGCCGAAAGGAGGGCGGGGGAGGGCCTTGTATGCATCGCGGAAGTAACAATGGTCCAGTGTCACAGTCAATATCCTGATAGAATTTAGGTAGCCTTTTCCTCAAATTTGCTTTGTTAAACTCCCCATCTACAATAAAGTCAGCCTCAGGATATATGGTTTCCAGTTTGCATAAAGTTCAGTGAAGTTCTTTGAGGGTTGTTGTAGTATCGGCTTGAGGGGGGATATACACGGCTGTGACAATAAACAAAGATAATTCTCTTGGGAGATAACACGGTTGGCATTTGATTGTGAGGAATTCTAGGTCAGGTGAACAAAAGGACAACATCATATCCCAAGAGAGCCATGTTTCCGTGAAACAGAGTATGCTACAATCCCTGATGTCTCTCTGGAAAGCAACCCTTGCCCTGCTTTTGTCAACTTTATTATCTAGGGGCTGGACATTAGTGAGTAATACACTCGGGAGCGGTGGGTGGTGTGCACGCCTCCGAAGTCTGACTAGAAGACCGCTCCAACTCCCTCTCCTCCAGGTCCATTGTTTTGGGTCAGCCTCTGGAATCAGTTCAAATGCCCTGGGTGGTGCGTACAAAGGATCTCTTCGGGAAAGTCGTATCCCTGGTATTAATGCTGGTAAGTTGGTAGAATCATTTCACATTTTTTCACTAAACTGGACCTCAGGAGCGCGTAAAATCTGGTGTGTATCCGGGAGGGAGATGAGTGGAAAACCGCGTTTAGTATCACATCTGGCCATTATGAGTACCTCGTCATGCCGTATGGGTTAAAGAATGCTCCAGCCGTCTTTCAATCTTTTGTACGCAAGATTTTCAGGGACCTGCATGGGCAGGGTGTGGTGGTGTCTATCGATGATATCCTGATCTATTCCGCCACACGAGCTGCACGTGTCTCTGATGCGCAAGGTACTTGGGTGACTGCTGGAGCATGACCTGTATGTCAAGGTGTAGAAATGTGTGTTCTCCAAACAAGCCGTTTCCTTCCTGTGTTATCGCATTTCCACCTCGGGGGTGGTAATGGAGTGTGATCGCGTCAAGGCCATGCATAATTGGCCGACTCAGACCATGGTAAAGGAGGTGCAGCGGTTTTTAGGGTTTGCCCATTACTACCGAAGGTTTATCTGGGGTTTTGGCCAGGTGGCAGCTCCCATTACCTCACTGCTGAAGGGGGGAGCAGCTCCCATTACCTCACTGCTGAAGAGGAGCAGTCTCTCCCGAGCCCGAACGGGAGTTGTAGCGATGAGACAAGATAGTAGCTACTAAAAACAATTGGATACCACGAAATTAGGGAGAAAAGTGGGGTAAAAAATAAAAGTAATAATAATAATAATAATTAAGTTAACAACATGAAATACATAATTACATTTCTCGCGCAAATGAGCAGTGTTGTGGCACTGGTTGCATGGGGAACTTGTTTATGACTTTATCACTTCCTAAGTGTCAAATTAAATGAAAAGGAATGAAAGCATAAACAAAAGGTATACAAAATATAGTTATCACACCTTTATGTAATTGGATTGTATTCTATAATTGTCCAATGTCTTGGCAAAATGACCCTATCATGGCATTGTCCAGGCTCTGATCAGGCCCTACACCCAAGCAAGGGCACTGCGTTCATCCACCTCTGGCCTGCTCGCCTCCCTACCACTGAGGAAGTACAGTTCCCGCTCAGCCCAGTCAAAACTGTTCGCTGCTCTGGCCCCCCAATGGTGGAACAAACTCCCTCACGAAGCCAGGACAGCGGAGTCAATCACCACCTTCCGGAGACACCTGAAACCCCACCTCTTCAAGGAATACCTAGGATAGGATAAGTAATCCTTCTCACCCCCCCCCTCCCCCTTAATGATTTAGATGCACTATTGTAAAGTGGCTGTTCCACTGGATGTCAGAAGGTGAATTCACCAATTTGCAAGTCGCTCTGGATAAGAGCGTCTGCTAAATGACTTAAATGTAAATGTAATGTAAATGTCTAATGTCATATCTATGGCTTTCCTGATTTGCGATGTGTTGCTAGGGCCACAGCTATAAGGCACCAGCTCCGGCAGTCTACAGGGATGACCTATTGACCTCTCTGGAGAAACTGGTGAGTACTGTAGCTGTAGAGTCAAAAGGCCTAAGAATATATTTTCAACATTACTAAGGCTGGTGTTTTGTTTGGACCATTAAGTGATCTGAGCATAAATCCTTATTAAATGTTCTGTTTACGTGTGCGTTTGTGCTTACACAGGCACACATACCAAAGGAAAGTAACCAATTATCCGGGTTGGCTGCAACCTAAAATGGCACCAGAGCAGAAGGCAGATGTTTTACGTGCTCCCAACGATTGTGTTTTTTTGTTTGTTTATCTGCATTGTTTGTAACTTATTTTATTACAATTTTTTACATAATGTTGTCGCTACCATCTCTTATGACAGAAAATAACTTCTGGACTGCGATTACTCACCACGGACTCGCAGAATCATTTTTCTTCTTTCACGACTCTGACGAGCCAGAGGCGGAGGATATACGGCTCCCTCGGGAACAGGCTCCAACCCCAGTGATATGCGTGAAGGGCAGGAGGCTGGAGGGCGGCCTGCCTTCTGAGGAATAGGCAGCGATCGAATATACCCCCACTCCCATCAATTCTGCTCGCAAAGATGCAATCTTTGGGCAATAAAATGGACGAGTTATTGGGAAGATTTAACTACCAACCGGACATTAAAAAAACTGTATGCTTATGTCTTATGTCTTATGCTTCACAGAGTCGTGGCTGAACGACGACAATATCAACATGCAGCTGGCTGGTTATGCGATGTACTGGCAGGATAGAACAGCGGCATCTGGTAAGACAAGGTGCGGTGGTCAATGTATTTTTTGTAAACAACAGCTGGTGCATGATATCTAAGGAAGTCTCTAGCCATTGTTCGCCTAAGGTAGAGTTTCTCATGATAAGCTGCAGGCCACATTACCTACCGAGAGAGTTCTCATCTATATTCTTTGCAACTGTTTACATACCACCACAGTCAGAGGCTGGCACCAAGATAGCATTGTATTCCATAAGCAAACAAGAAAACACTCACCCAGAGGTGGCGCTCCTAGTAGCCAGAGAATTTAATGCAGGGAAACTTAAATCAGTTTTACCTAATTGCTATCAACATGTTAAATGTGCAGCCAGAGGGAAAAGAACTCTGGACCACCTATACTCCACACAGAGATACATACAAAGCTCTCCCTCGTCTTCTATTTGGTCAATTTGACCATAATTATATCCTCCTGATTCCTGCTTACACCAGTGATTCCTGCTTCACCAGTAACTAGGTCAATAAAAAAGATGCTAAGCTACAGGACAGTTTTGCTAGCACAGACTGGAATATATTCCAGGATTCCTCCAATGGCATTGAGGAGTACACCACATCTGTAATTGGCTTCATCAATAAGTGCATCGATGACGTCGTCCCCACAGTGACCGTACGTACATACCCCAATCAGAAACCATGGATTACAGGCAGCATCCGTACTGAGCTAAAGGCGAGAGCTGCCGATTTCAATGAGCGGGACTCTAACCCGGAAGCTTATAAGAAATCCTGCTATGCCCACCAACGAACCATCAAACAGGCAAAGCATCAATACAGGACTAAGATTGAGTCTTACTACACCGGCTCTGACACTTGTTGGATGTGGCAGGGCCTGCAAACCATTACAGACTACAAAGGGAAGCACAGGAGAGAGCTGCCCAGTGACACGAGCCTACCGGACAAGCTAAACTACTTCTATGCTCGCTTCGAGGCAAATAACACTGAAACATGCATGAGAGCACCAGCTGTACTGGAAGACTGTGCGATCATGCTCTCCGCGGCCAATGTGAGTAAGACCTTTAGACAGGTCAACATTCACAAGGCCAGATTGGATTACCAGGATGTGCACTGTGAACATGCATTGACCAACTAGCAAGTGTCTTCACTGACATTTTTAATCTCTCCCTGTCCGAGTCTGTAATACCAACATGTTTTAAGCAGACCACCGTAGTGCTTGTGCCCAAGAACACTCAGGTAACCTGCCTAAATGACTACCGACCCGTAGCACTCACATCTGTAGCCTTGAAGTGCTTTGAAAGGCTGTTCATGGCTCACATAAACACCATCATCCCAGAAACCCTAGACCCACTCCAATTTGCATACCGCCCCAACAGATCTACAGATGATGCAGTCTTTATTACACTCCACACTGCCCTTTCCCAACTGGACAGAAGGAACACCTATGTGAGAATGCCATTCATTGACTACAGCTCAGCATTCAACACCATAGTGCTCTCAAAGCTCATCAATAAGCTAAGGACCCTGGAACTTATCACCTCCCTCTGCAACTGGATCATGGATAGGTAACAAAACATCCGCCACACTGATTCTCAACACAGGGGCCCCTCAGGGGTCCGAGCTCAGCCCCCTCCTGCATTCCCTGTTCACTCATGACTGTGCGGCCAGGCACGACTCTAACATCATCATTAAATTTGACAGTGACACAATAGTGGTAGTCCTGATCACCGACAACAACGAGAAAGCCTTTCGGGAGGAGGTCAGATACCTGGCCGTGTGGTGCCAGGACAACAACCTCTCTCTCAATGTGATCAAGACAAAGAAGATGATTGTGGACTACTGGAAAAAGAGGAATGAGCACGCCCCCATTCTCATCGACAGGGCTGCACTGGAGCATGTTGAGAGCTTCAAGTTCATTGGTGTCCACATCACCAACAACCTAACATGGTCCAAGCACACCATGACAGTTGCGAAGCGGGCACGACAGAACCTATTCCCCCTCAGGAGACTGAAAAGATTTGGCATGGGTACTGAGATCCCCAAAAGGTTCTATAGCTGTACCATCGAGAGAATCCTGACTGGTTGCATCACTGCCTGGTATGTCAACTGCTCAGCCTCTGACCGCAAGGCAATAAGTACATCACTTCCTGCCACCCAGGACCTCTATACCAGGCAGTGTTAGAGGAAGGCCCTGAAAATTGTCAAAGACTCCAGCCACCTTAGTCATAGACTGTTCTCTATGCTACCACATGGCAAGCAGTACCGGAGCACCAAGTCCAGGTCCAAGAGGCATCTAAACAGCTTCTACCCACAAGCCATAAGACTCCTGAACATCTAGTCAAATGGCTACCCAGACAATTCACATTGTCCCTCCCCCTACACACCACTGCCACTCTCTGTTGTCATCTATGCATAGTCACTTTAATGAACTCTACCTACATACTACCTCAACCCCCCCTGTATATATTGATATTTTTTACAACTCCTCTTTGTTTTACCTTTATTTTACTAGGCAAGTCAGTTAAGAACAAATTCTTATTTTCAATGACGGACTAGTGGGTTCCTGCCTTTTCAGGGGCAGAACAACAGATTTGTAACTTGTTAGCTCGGGGATTTGAACTTGCAACCTTCCGGCTACTAGTCCAAAGCTCTAACCACTAGGCTACCCTGCCGCCCATTTAATTACTTGTTACTTTTATCTCTTATTCTTATCTGTATTTTTTTTAAACTGCACTGTTGGTTAGGGGATCGTAAGTAAGCATTTCACTGTAAGGTCTACACCTGTTGTATTCGGCACATGTGACTAATAAAACTTGATTTGATTTGAACCTGTTCAGAATGAGTCTGATGTCATCAGATAATTTCCAGGTCATTGCCTAGAACAAAATGCAGCAAGACAAAATTCATAAAAGCAGCAAAGTGTTTCCACACCTCACAAGCTACAGACAACAGACAACATGGAAAGCGGCAATACACAGCTATGGATTATGTTCACAAATCTGATTGACCTTTAGACATGTCTTCATGCATTTCGTGAAAGTGTGATATGTGGTGGAGTTATGTGTGTCTGATGGCAGTGTATTCCAGACATGGGAAGCTCTCACAGAGAAAGCGGATTTACTAAAGGTGCTTTTCCTTAAGGGAACTATACAGTCACATCTCATGGCAGACCTTGTGGATCTGCTGCCATATGTTTGTGTTTTCTGTTTAACAAAAATACTGAGTGGAGGGTGAGCCAGGCCATTTAGGATCTTGAATACAAGACATGCGTCGGTGTTGCACAAGATTTTCCCAACTCAGGGGCTCATGCTTTCTGAGGATGTAACAGTGATGATGGCTATTGGGCTTCCTATCAAGCACTTTGAGAGCCTGTTTGTAGACAGACTGAATAGGTTTTAATGTTGTACAGCAAGCTTGGGCCAAACTAGTCAAGCAGTATGTTAAGTGGGGGAGTATCATAGATTTGAAGTACAGTTTTGTTACCTCTGTAGTCAAACAATTTTGTATAAATCGGAAATTAGCTAGGTTGAATTTGGTTATTTGAATGAACTTTTTCACATGCTTTTTAAAAGAGAGGTTGGAATCAAGTATGATGCCAAAGTACTTAAAATCAGATACCACATGGAGCTTCTCCCCTGACACATAGACATCTGGCTCAGTAGCATCTGTTGTCCTCTTTGTGAAGAACATGCAAAGCGTTTTTTCACATTGAGATGCAAACACGAGTCACTGAGACACTTTGTGCCCTGGACCATTACAGTAGTGAGTTCTTGTGCAGCTTGTTGTTTGCTCTTTGCATGCACATATATCACTGTATCATCTGCATACATTTGAACTTCAGACCCAGTACAGACAGAAGGTAGATCATTAATGTACAGGCTGAACAGGAGGGGCCCCAGTATTGACCCTTGGAGCATGCCCACATCATAGCTAAGAGTAGGTGACAGCTCATTGCTCACTCTGACACACTGAGTTCTGCCTTCAAGGTATGATTTCATCCATCTCAAGGCATCGGGGAAAAAGTTGAACTTGGACAATTTTGTGAAGTGAATCTCATGGTTAACCGTATCAAAAGCCTTCCTTAGTTCCAGAAACACAGCCCCAACAACACCCCCTTTGTCCATCTTGGACTTCACATTTTCCAGAAGAAGCAGTTGGCCGTTTCTGTGGAGTGTTTTGCTCTGAAGCCAAACTGCATGGAGTGTAATGTGAAGGGGCTGTTGTTGAAGTGGGCAATCAGTTGTTCTGCTACACACTTTTCAACAATCTTTGACACCACAGGTAGTATACTTATGGGCCTGTAGTTACTCACGTCAGCAGGGTCGCCCGATTTAAAGATGGAAGTTATTATGGCTGACTTCCATACCCTTGGAAACACCCCCAGACCAATAGATGTGTTGGTAACCTTAGTAATGGGGCGAATGAGTGACTCTTTGTAGTTTAGAGTCCAGCCCAAACATATCTTTGGCTTTATAGTTCTTTAGTGAGCAAATCACCTTATTCACCTTTGACTCAGAAACCTCCCTTATGATGAAGACAGGTTGAGTGTCATTCACTAGCACTGAGCCCAAGAAACCAATGGAGGGGTTCTGTGTCAGTACCCTGACAGAGTCAATAAAGTAGGAATTGAAGGCTATTGCTATTTCGACTGCATCCTGTGTTAGATTGTTATTCACCATGATTTCTAGTCTTTTTGTTACGATGGTCTTTCCCTGTTAACTTTTTTAGATTATCCCAGATCAATTTAGAATTTCCCTTTGCTTCACCAATTATGATAATAAAAAAGTTTGCCTTGGCCTGTCTGATTTCTTACATCACCTTATTTCTCAACATGGTAAATATACATCTGTCATGCTCTAATTTGGATCTTATGGCTATTCTTAGTGCATAATCTCGTTCTTTCATCAATTTCCAGATTTCTCCATTTAGCCAAGGAAGAGTGCTCTTTTGGCCAGGTTTGGCATTTGATTTTCTTTAGGAAACCATTTATTGTAGTCTGGATTGTGGATAGAAAAACCTGACTATCAAATCAAATCAAATCAAATTTTATTTGTCACATACACATGGTTAGCAGATGTTAATGCGAGTGTAGCGAAATGCTTGTGCTTCTAGTTCCGACAATGCAGTAATAACCAACAAGTAATCTAACTAACAATTCCTAAACTACTGTCTTATACACAGTGTAAAGGGATAAAGAATATGTACATAAGGATATATGAATGAGTGATGGTACAGAGCAGCATAGGCAAGATACAGTAGATGGTATCGAGTACAGTATATACATATGAGATGAGTATGTAAACAAAGTGGCATAGTTAAAGTGGCTAGTGATACATGTATTACATAAGGATGCAGTCGATGATATAGAGCACAGTATATACGTATGCATATGAGATGAATAATGTAGGGTAAGTAACATTATATAAGGTAGCATTGTTTAAAGTGGCTAGTGATATATTTACATCATTTCCCATCAATTCCCATTATTAAAGTGGCTGGAGTTGAGTCAGTGTCAGTGTGTTGGCAGCAGCCACTCAATGTTAGTGGTGGCTGTTTAACAGTCTGATGGCCTTGAGATAGAAGCTGTTTTTCAGTCTCTCGGTCCCAGCTTTGATGCACCTGTACTGACCTCGACTATCAGCTTCCACTTCTGTATAAGACAAGAGATCATTCCAGTTAATTCCCTTAATTGCGTTTTTCAAAATAGTTTAATTCACTCTTAGGTATTCTTAGTTGATCCGGCTTTCTAATAGTAGAGAGGTTAAACCTGCTCTTAGACAGCTTTCTGGCTATAAGTGTCAGATTATGATCAGATAGCCCAGTAACCATATTGAATGATTTAGTCACTCTCTCTGGTTTATTACTGAACACCAAATCAATCTGTGTTTTCGAGCAACATGTCACCCTGGTTGGCCCTTTAATTAGCTGTCTAAGGTCAAAGGTATTAGTGATCCGTTTGAGGGCTTTCCTACAAGTCTTGTCTTAATATTTAATATTAAAATCTCCCATTAAGATTTCCTCTTTCCCAAAATCAAATTCCCTAAGCATGTTATTAAACTGATCAAAAAACACACTTTTGTTGGAAGGTGGCCAATACATTCCAATAAGGGTAAAAGACATTTGGGGAGACAGTTCAGGCCAATACATTCTAGTTCATTATCACATGACCACTCAATTAGTTTGCATCGGATATGTTCTTGAATGTAAATCATCACACCCCCTCCTCTTCCTTCAATCCTGTCTCTCCTGAAAACATTGTAGCCAGGCACAATCACAGCAGCAGATGGAGAGGTTTTATGGAGCCATGTCTCTGAGAGGCAGAGGAAGTCAAGGTTGGAATCTGTGAGTAGATGTTGAATTTGATCACTTTTTGGAATGACACGACGAATGTTCAAGTGCCCCCCTAGTAGTCCCTTGGGCTTAGCTCGTGGGTCCAAGATGACTCGGGAGTGATTGACACATTGAAAAAAGTTACATTTTCTGTGTTTTCTGACGGCTGGGTTTAGGCTGTTTTGTTTCGTTTTGATTAGGGGCAGTTCGGTAGCGCAATTAACAATCCCTCCTGACTGCACTGGATGCGGGGAACTAATTAAAACAGCTTGCGTACCAGAAGCAGAGTCAGGGATCGCATATAGCGACTTGGGTATGTTTGAAGAGTCAAAATCGATCCTGGAGCCAGGTGAGTCGAGAGAAACCATGGGACCACAGCACTCACCCACTTCCACAGCGGCGACGATCAGTGGACGAGGACATCCACTGCTTTCCACTCCGGATGAATATCGCTGGCTCGGTGATGTTAGGCCCAGGATTGAGTTGCGCATCCCCAGAGAGCAGGAGGGTAGTGAACAGGTAGTTAACAGTTTCTGAAAAATGTTGGACTTGTCTTTGTTACGCCTAAGTGGTTCAGTGGAATAGGGAGCGAGATAGACTTGGCTATTATTCAGAACATTATGGTATGCTGTGTACTGCTGTGTACATTACTTTTCACCAATGTGTCTTACTTGCGAAAGTATTCACCCCCCTTGGCATTTTTCAAATATTTTTGCCTTACAACCTTGAAATAAATTCGATTTTGGGGGGGTTTGTATCATTTGATTTGCACAACATGACAAACACTTGGAAGATGCAAATGTTTTTTCTTTGTGAAACAAACAAGAAATATGACAAAATAACAGAAAACTTGAGCGTGCATAACTATTCACCCACCAAAGTCAATACTTTGTAGAGCCACCTTTTGCAGCAATTACAGCTGCAAGTCTCCTGTGGTTTGTATCTATAAGCTTGGCACATCTAGCCACTGGGATTTTTGCCCATTCTTTAAGGCAAAGCTGCTCCAGCTCCTTCAAGTTGGATGGGTTCTACTGGTGTACAGCAATCTTTAAGTCATACCACAGATTCTCAATTGAATTGAGGTCTGGGCTTTGCACGGCCATTCCAAGACATTTAAATGTTTCCCCTTAAACCCATTGAGTGTTGCTTTAGCAGTATGCTTAGGGTCATTGTTCTGCTGGAAGGTGAACCTCCGTCCCAGTCTCAAATCTCTGGAAGACTGAAACAGGTTTGCCTCAAGAATTTCCCTGTATTTAGTGCCATCCATCATTCCTTCAATTCTGACCAGTATCCCAGTCCCTACCGATGAAAAACATCCCCACAGCATGATGCTGCCACGTTTTCCTTGATGGCTAAAAAACTAAATTTTAGTCTCATCTGACCAGAGTACCTTCTTCCATATGTTTGGGGAGTCTCCCACATGCCTTTTGGCGAACACCAAACGTGTTTGTTTATTTTTTCCGTAACCTCTCTGGGATAGAGAGACGCAAATGTCCCACTTGGCCAATTGTCAGGGAAAATGCAGAGCGCCAGATTCAAATAAAATACTATAAAATTCAAACTCATTAATTCACACATGTAAGATACCAAATTAAAGCTACACTCGTTGTGAATCCAGGCAACATGTTAGATTTCAAAAAGTATTTTCGGCAAAAGCATAAGAAGCTATTATCTGATGATAGCACAACAGTAAACAAAGATAGAAATAATATTTCAACCCTGCAGGCGCTACACAAAAACATTTGCCAAAACATTTCAAACTACTTTTGTAATACAACTTTAGGTATTTTTAAACATTAATAGTCGATCAAATTGAAGATGGGTCTATCTGTTTTCAATACAGGACAACAACAAACTGACGCTACTTTTCTAGTCTTGCCCAACTCTCAACGGTGTTCCGCTGTTTCAAGATGGCCGTACTTCTTCATTTCAGAAAGGAATAACCTCAACCATTTTCCAAAGACTGGTGAGTTCCAGTGGAAGCGGTAGGAACTGCAAACAAGTGCCTGAGAAATCCAGTTCACCAATGGAAACGCATTGAATAGACAGTGACCTCATTTTTGTCTGAATGGTTAGTCCTCAGGTTGTTGCCTGCTACATAAGTTCTGTTATACTCACAGAAATGATTCAAACAGTTTTAGAAACGTCAGAGTGTTTTCTATCCAAATCTACTAATAATATACATATCTTATATTCTTGGCATGAGTAGCAGGAAGTTGAATTTGGGCACGCTATTTATAGAAAAGGGGGGAATGGCTACTATCCCTAAGATGTTTTAAGCAATGGCGCTTTGCTGCTACTGTCACACCCTGCCCTCCTCTTCCTCTGTCATCCTCCTCTCCATCCTCCATTTTCCAAAGTATTCACACACATCAAACACTTTGGGAAGTTACAGAAAAGTTTTATATGAGCTTCACATCTGGGATCCACCTGTTCAGGTGTGGTGCCAGCAAATTCCCAAAGTAGTAAGCACCTGTGTGTGTGTGTGTCTGTGTGTGTGTGTGTGTGTGTGTGTGTGTGTGTGTGTGTGTTCAATACTAAAATTATCAGCCAAAAATGTTGCTACCCCTATTACTAGCCTGTTCAATCTCTCTTTCGTATCATCTGTGTCACGAACCGGCTCAAAGCCCGTAACAATGGGAGACAACGTGGAGATAAGGAGTAGCAAAATATATATTTATTAACTAAAGCAACTAAGAAAAATATACAATGGTGTGTGTAATCAGTAATCAGTAGTGTAAGTGAGTGTTTTGCATGCATGAATGTGATAATGCAGGGTATTGAAAGGTGCCAATGCAAACAAACAAACAAAAGGCCACCAAGAACCACAACACAATCTACAATGGCGTCTTCATGGAGAGAGTCTCCTCCATGAATGTGGAAGAGGTCCTATTTATCCTGGGACAATACCTGGCCCAGCTGTTTCCCATGTAGCTGACCAAGGCCCTCCCAACTCCGCAGACTCACCGGTTTCCTAATAAGGAAACAAGAACAAAGACAGAATACGGCAGACAGAGTGGGAGGGTCGTCACATCTGAGATCCCCAAAGATTGGAAAGCTGCCGCGGTCATCCCCCCTTCAAAGGGGGAGACACTAGACCCAAACTGCTACAGACCTGTATCTATCCTACCCTGCCTTTCTAAGGTCTTCGAAAGCCAAGTTAACAAACAGATCACCAACCATTTCGAATCCCACCGTACCTTCTCCACTATGCAATCTGGTTTCCGAGCTGGTCATGGGTGCACCTCAGCCACGCTCAAGGTCCTAAACAATATTATAACCACCATCGATAAGAGACAATAGTGTGCAGCTGTATTCATCGACCTGGCCAAGGCTTTCGACTCTGTCAATCACCACCTTCTTATCGGCAGACTCAACAGCCTTGGTTTCTTAAATTACTGCCTTGCCTGGTTCACCAACTACTTCTCAGACAGAGTTCAGTGTGTCAAATTGGAGGGCCTGTTGTCCAGACCTCTGGCAGTCTCTATGGGGGTGCCACAGGGTTCAATTTTCGGGCCGACTCTCTTCTCTGTGTACATCAATGATGTCGCTCTTCCTGCTGGTGATTCTCTGATCCACATCTACGCAGATAACACCATTCCGTATACTTCTGGCCCTTCTTTGGACACTGTGTTAAGCTTCAATGCCATACAACTCTCCCTCCGTGGCCTCCAACTGCTCTTAAATGCAAGTAAAACTAAATGCATGCTCTTCAACCGATCGCTGCCCTCAACTGCCCGTCCGTCCAGTACCACTACTCTGGACAGTTCTGACTTAGATTATACGGACAACTACAAATACCTAGGTGTCTGGTTAGACTGTGAACTCTCCCTCCAGACTCACATTAAGCAAGTCCAATCCAAAATTAAATCTAGAATCGGCACCAGCTGTCAGAGCAGCTCACAGGTCACTGTACCTGTACATAGCCCATCTGTAATAAGCCCATCCAACTACTTCATCCCCATACTGTAATTTTTTTTGCTCCTTTGCACCCCAGTACCTCTACGTGCACATTCATATTCTGCACATCTATCACTCCAGTGTTTAATTGCTAAATTGTCATTATTTCGCCACTATGGCCTATTTATGGCCTACCTGCCTCATCTTACCTCATTTGCACACACTGTACAGTCGTGTCCAAAAGTTTTGAGAATAACACAAATATACATTTTCACAAAGTTTGCTGCTTCAGTGTCTTTAGATATTTTTGTCAGATGTTACTATGGAATACTGAAGTATAATTACAAGCATTTCATAAGTGTCAAATGCTTTTATTGACAATTACATGAAGTTGATGCACAGAGTCAATATTTGCAGTGTTGACCCTTCTTTTTCAAGACCTCTGCAATCCGCCCTGGCATGCTGTCAATTAACTTCTGGGCCACATCCTGACTGATGGCAGCCCATTCTTGCATAATCAATGCTTGGAGTTTGTCAGAATTTGTGGGTATTTGTTTGTCCACTTGCGTCTTGAAGATTGACCACAACTTCTCAATGGGATTAAGGTCAGGGGAGTTTCCTGGCCATGGACCCAAAATATCGATGTTTTGTTCCCCGAGCCACTTAGTTATAACTTTTGCCTAATGGCAAGGTACTCCATCATGCTGGAAAAGGCATTGTTCATCACCAACTGTTCCTGGATAGTTGGGAGAAGTTGATCTCGGAGGATGTGTTGGTACCCTTCTTTATTCATGGCTGCGTTCTTAGGCAAAATTGTGAGTGAGCCCACTTCCTTGGCTGAGAAGCAACCCCACACATGAATGGTCTCAGGATGCTTTACTGTTGGCATGACACAGGACTGATGGTAGCGCTCACCTTGTCTTCTCCGGAAAAGCTTTTTTCCGGATGCCCTAAACAATCGGAAAGGGGATTCATCAGAGAAAATGACTTTACCCCAGTCCTCAGCAGTCCCTGTACCTAATGCAGAATATCAGTCCCTTATGTTTTTCCTGGAGAGAAGTGGGTTCTTTTGCTGCCCTTCTTGACACCAGGCCATCCTCCAAAAGTCTTCGCCTCACTGTGCATGCAGATGCACTCACACCTGCCTGCTCCCATTCCTGAGCAAGTTCTGTACTGGTGATGCCCCGATCCCGCAGCTGAATCAACTTTAGGAGACGTTCCTGGCGCTTGCTGGACTTTCTTGGGCACCCTGAAGCCTTCTTCACAACAATTTGACTGCTCTCCCTGAAGTTCTTGATGATCCGATAAATGGTTGATTTAGGTGCAGTCTTACTGACAGCAATATCCTTGCCTGTGAAACCCTTTTTGTGCAAAGCAATGATGATGGCATGTGTTTCCTTGCAGGTAACCATGAATGAGAGAGGAAGAACAATGATTCCAAGCACCACCCTCCTTTTGAAGCTTCCAGTCTGTTATTCAAACTCAATCAGCATGACAGAGTGATCTCCAGCCTTGTCCTCATCAACACTCACACCTGTGTTAACGAGAGAATCACTGACATGATGTCAGCTGGTCCTTTTGTGGCAGGGCTGAAATGCAGTGGAAATGCTTTTTTTGGGATTCAGTTTATTTGCATGGCAAATAGGGACTTTGCAATTCATTGCAATTCATCTGTTCACTCTTCATAACATTCTGGAGTATATGCAAATTGCCATCATACAAACCGAGGTAGCAGACTTTTTGAAAATTTATATTTGTGTCATTCTCAAAACCTTTGGCCACAACTGTTTATAGACTTTTTTTCTTTATTTTGTTATTTACGGTATTTTGTTTATTCCATGTGTAACTCTGTGTTGTTGTTTGTGTCGCACTGCTTTTGTAACGGTTTTCTTCCTTTTCTGACGAGGAGTATGAAGGATCGGACCAATGCGCAGCGTGGTAAGTGTTCATGTTATTTATTGGAACAGAAATACTAAAAATAACAAAGAGAGTGAAACGAAAACGAAACAGTCCTGTAAGGTGCAGCAACACAACACAGAAAACAACTACCCACAACCCATAGTGGGAAAACAGGATGCAAAAGTATGGTTCTCAATCAGAGACAACGATTGACAGCTGCCTCTGATTGGGAAAAATACCAGGCCAAAACCAGAAATACAAAACATAGAACAAAAACATAGCCTAGTGGTTAGAGCGTTGGACTAGTATTCGGAAGGTTGCAAGTTTAAACCACTCTTCCTATGCCGTCATTGAAAATATGAATTTGTTCTTAACTGACTTGCCAAGTTAAATAAAGATTCAAATAAAAAATAAAAATAGAATGCCCACCTCAACTCACGCCTTGACCAAACTAAAATAGAGACATAAAAAAGGAACTAAGGTCAGGACGTGACAGCTTTGCTTTATCTTGGCCAGGTCACAGTTGTAAATGAGAACTTGTTCTCAACTAGCCTACATGGGTAAAGAAATATAAAATAAAATAAATAAATGTTTTGCTCAATAAAAACTGGAATTACTACCACAAATATTTTTCTGACATCTCATTTGCCTGTTTCACCAAGTATTGTAACGGAAAGCTAAGAAATCCTTTAGAATCTGTGGAAGCCCCTGTTAATAGAGCAAGTATTATATAATCTCTAAAGAAACTGCTCATACATGTTGATCCATTGCTGGATATTTATTCCCTGCCTGGGTTCTCTAACCACTTCTCTGTTGCAGAGAGGCTTTCGGTATGACCGCTGTGTTTGGTTGGATAAGTCTTCCGGAAGAGGCTTGGTAAACAGAAGTATTTCCTTGTGAGTGCACATCTAATCTCTCACCAGCAGGGGGTAACCTCTGCATGGCTAAAAAGGCTGCAGCATCAGTGTTTCCTTCTGGTAACGGCTGCTGTTTGAAAATGACACATAACCGTGATTCAAGTGGAATTTCCCGTTAGAAATTGGTCCTGCGCATGCAATAACCAGTCAGCACTATCAAGCCCTGTGTCACCAGGCTTCCTTTGTTAGTGTATTGCTCGCTGTGCGTGTGCGTGTGTGTGCTCATACACATAAAAAAGGTAGGATTCCTTAAGGATTTGTTGGGAAGGGTGATGGTTTTATCTGGAGCCATAATGACTCAAAAAAAGGGTTCTTTGCTTGTTTAGTGATAAATATAATGTAGGGAAGGTTGCTTATTAGAATATTGTTGGGCATGGTTTTCCCACAACTCCTTTTATGAGCGAGAGTGCCATTACAGTTTATCTAATGTGTTAAGACATTACATTTAATCTAACCCCTCTGAATCAGAGAGGTGCAGATGGCTGCCTTAGTTAACATCCGAGGGTTAACTGCCTTACTCAGGGTTCAAATGACAGATTCTTACCTTGTCAGCTTGGGGATTTGATCCATCAATCTTTCAGTTACTGGCCCAACACTCTAACCACTAGGCTACACTAAGCATACAAAACATTAAGAACACCTGCTCTTTCCATGACATAGACTGGCCAGATGAATCCAGGTGAAAGCTATGATCCTTTATTGGTGTTAAATCCACTTCAGTCAGTGTAGATATACTGAGACATGGATTGTGTATGATCACGTGTGCTTTTTAGAGGGTGAATGGGCAAGACAAAAGATGTAAGTGCCTTTGAACGGGGTATAGTAGTAGGTGCCAGGTGCACCGGTTTATGTCAATTACTGCAACCGTGCTGAGTTTTTCACACTCAACAGTTTCCTGTGTGTATCAAGAATGGTCCACCACCCAATGGACATCCAGCCAACTTGACACAACTCTGGGAAGCATTGGAGTCAAAATGAGCCAACATCTCTGTGGAACGCTTTCAAACTTTGTAGAGTCCATGCCACGACGAATTGAGGCCGTTCGAGGGCAAAAGTGTGTGTGTGTGTGTGTGTGTGTGGGGGGGGGGGGGGGGGGTGCAACTCAGTATTAGGAAGGTGTTCTTAATGTTTTGTAAAACTTGTATATGACTATGGCCAGTTATGGCCAGTGACGGTGTTTTGTGAAAGACTTACATATGGTCTTGTGTTAATTTGAGAACGGTTGACTGAATCAGCGTTTCTCAGTGTTTCTCAATTCTCTCCTCAGGGACTCTAACTCTTTCAGAGGTAGCTCACTTGACTCAACAACCACCTATGGAATTTTAACAATATAATATGGCTGACCATAACTTTTATGGTTTTTCAAAAGGATCTACAAAAAACCTTTCAGATTGAAAACGGTTCTTTTATAGAACCATTCCTTATAAATGTTCTATAAAGAACCCTATAAAAGGGTTCTATATAGCTTCAAAAAGGGTAATACCCATAGGGGAACCCATTTTTGGTGTAGAACCTTTTTTAATAGCTATTTATAGAACCTTAGGAAAGGGTGAGTTTTATTACCATACAGGTTCCATTTAGAATCTAAAGAGCATGGTTCTTTATTGAACCTTCTTTGTTACAAGCCAAATGACCCCTATCTGGTACTGTTTAGAACCATTATGTTTTGGGTGTGACAACATAACAGCATGTGAGAACATGAGAAATGAATAGATAAGAATTAACCATATGAATTAACCATATGACCAGACTGCTTTACATAAATAATGTTTTGTTACATTTAACTGCTGAAAATGCTGTTATCAAGGTCATTTCCTTAGTAGGTGATGTCAGAGGTATGTGGGAGAGGTCGGATCTCAGGGATGATAAACACATTTCCCACTAGTAATTACCATTTGGAGGGCTGTTCAAGTGGATTTTGACCAATCGTATGTGGCAAATAATCACTTTCCACCTGGTTACGAATGCAGGATTAGGTACAATCATTACTGCACTTTGAAAAGCTGTTCGGGGCTCATTAGCATATTTGGGGGCATGGTCTACAATATATTGTATTTTTGCCAACCGTCAGTAGAAATGTTGTACCAGTTTAAGTGGTTTTATTGTTATGTTGATGACATATATCTTAGAACATGGTCAGTGTGGCAATTGGTGTGCAATTGACTCAATGAAATAGTGTATGGTAGATAGTTTACAAGCATAAAGTTTATGAGCAGAATAAAACCGAATACATTAACTGGGATGACATTCCCTGTCATCAGAGACCAAGAAGAGATAGCTGAAAGCCAGGCTTCAAATAAGCCACTCTTACAGTCGTCTGCTACATTGTGTAAGCTACTGGAAAATGCACAAAAACACCTTTACAGTACAGCTCATTACTAACACATTCTCTTGCAAATATTTCAGCACACTGTCAAAAGTCTTGCTCAACTTGGATCGTCATAACCATCAAATACTTTTCTCACGTCCACTGACGGTTGGCACAAGTAAACATATTCAACCACACCAAGCATATGCTAATGAGCCCGAACCAGTTCATTGCCCCACCTATATTTTAAAGTGCAGCAAAGATCATACCTTATAATCAAAATATTGGGTATAAAAATATTCCATACCTACAAGGGATCAAACTGTACCATGTGAGGTTATGTGTTTAGCTGTGAAATGTTCCTTTGACCTTGTTGTTTTTTTTCTTTTTTCTTTATTTAACTAGGCAAGTCAGTTAAGAACAAATTCTTATTTTTAATGATGGCCTGGGAACAGTGGGTTAACTGTCTGTTCAGGGCCAGAATGACAGATTTGTATCTTGTCAGTTTGGGGGTTTGAACTTGCAACCTTCTGGTTACTAGTCCAACACTTGAACCACTTGGCTACCCTGCCGCCCCAGGCAGGGTACCGCAGGGAACAACACTGGCCCTACCCTTATTTTTTGAAAGTATGTTAATAAACTCAACAAAAAAAGAAACGTTCTCTCACTGTCAACTGCGTTTATTTTCAGCAAACTTAACATGTGTAAATATTTGTAAGAACAAAACAAGATCAAACAACTGAGACAAACTCAACAAGTTCCGCAGACATGTGACGAACAGAAATGTAATAATGTGTCGCTGAGCGAAGCGGGGGGGTGTCAAAATCAAAAGTAACAGTCAGTATCTGGTGTGGCCACCAGCTGTATTAAGTACTGCAGTGCATCTTATCCTCATGGACTGCACCAGATTTGCCAGTTCTTGCTGTGAGATGTTACCCCACTCTTCCACCAAGGCACCTGCAAGTTCCCGGACATTTATGGTGGGAATGGCCCTAGCCCTCACCCTCCGATCCAACAGGTCCCAGAAGTGCTCAATGGGATTGAGATCCGGGCTCTTCGTTGGCCATGGCAGAACATTGACATTCCTGTATTGCAGGAAATCATGCACAGAACGAGCAGTATGGCTGGTGGCATTGTAATGCTGGAGGGTCGTGTCAGGATGAGCCTGCGGGAAGGGTACCACATGAGGGAGGAGGATGTCTTCCCTGTAACACACAGCGTTGAGATTGCCTGCAATGACAACAAGCTCAGTCCAATGATGCTGTGACACACCGCCCAAGACCATAATGGACCCTCCACCTTTAAATTGATCCCGCTCCAGAGTACAGGCCTCGGTGTAACACTCATTCCTTCAACGATAAACGTGAATCTGACCATCACCCCTGGTGTGACAAAACCGCGACTCGTCAGTGAAGAGCACTTTTTGCCAGTCCTGTCTGGTCCAGCAACGGTGGGTTTGTGCCCATAGGCAACGCTGTTGCCTGTGATGTCTGGTGAGCACCTGCCTTACAACAGGCCTACAAGCCCTCAGTCCAGCGTCTCTCAGCCTATTGTGGACAGTCTGAGCACTGATGGAGGGATTGTGCATTCCTGGTGTAACTCGGGAAGTTGTTGCCATCCTGTACCTGTCCTGCAGGTGTGATGTTCGGATGTACCGATCCTGTGCAGGTGTTGTTACACATGATCTGCCACTGCGAGGACAATCAGCTGTTCCGTCTTGTCTCCCTGTAGCGCTGTCTTAGGTGTCTCACAGTATGGACATTGCAATTTATTGCCCTGGCCACATCTGCAGTCCTCATGCCTCCTTGTGGCATGCCTAAGGCACGTTCACACAGATGAGCAGAGACCCTGGGCATCTTTCTTTTGGTGTTTTCCAGAGTCCGTAGAAAGGCCTCTTTAGTGTCCTAAGTTTTCATAACTGTAACCTTCATTACCTACCGTCTGTAAGCTGTTAGTGTCTTAACGACCATTCCACAGGTGAATGTTCATTAATTGTTTATGGTTCATTGAACAAGCATGGGAAACAGTGTTTAAACCCTTTAACAATGAAGATTGTGAAGTTTTTGGGATTTTTACGAATTATCTTTGAAAGACAGGGTCCTGAAAAAAGGACGTTTATATGTTCCAAACAATAAGTTTGTAGCTGGTGGCACTGCAGAAATATCCATGCACTCCCAACCAAGTTCAAATCTGCAAAGAATTATTGTTTGATCTACGGCATGTGTCCTTGAGTACTGCTAGTTTATGTTATACAGTGGTGGTGATAATTGTAAAAAAATGTAAACTTGATTCTGGGCAGTGTTTCTGTAAAGTGCTGAAATGCATTCTTGCCAATAAGTCTGTGGCCATATTTAGTTCATGCTCACATATCTGGTGGTGTAGCTGCATTGAAGCAGGATTTTACAGGTTGGTAATGAGCAAGGGGTTGTTACTTCAAATACCACTTAAGACTGATTTGCAATTTTATTCACGGTACAAAATTATACAAGATTTAAAGTAATTGAAATCAGAATACAGCAGCATACTGTCATTTTATGGAAATAAGACCTTCAAGTTGTATATATTTACTTTATTTTTAATGCAACTTTAGGCCAAGTGCAGAAATGTTTTCTTGGCTAAAAAAATGATAGCCAATCTCAATTACATCCATAGACCTGGTGGCACAGCAGGAACTTCTGGTAGTTAGCAAGCAAGAGGTTGTGAGTTTGAGTCCAAGACAGCAGCATACTGTCCATAAAATAATATAATCTCTGCAATGGGAAAAAAATAAATAGACATTTATTTTTTTGGAACACTTCACATTTTTCAGCACTTCACATGTCACATGAAATGTTTTTTGGAACATTTCACATGACATTTGATGTGTGAAAACCATGTTTTTGGATAACTTTACATGTAAAAAAATATGCAATTGCATGAGTTATCTGTGTTCAGCTAAAGTATGGCTGAACCTGAGATTTGAACTCACAACCTCTGGATTTGAAGGACACTGACATTTCTGCTGTGCCACAAAGTCTTTAGCATTGACATATACAGTGGCTTGCAAAATATTTACCCCCCTTGGCATTTTTTATATTTTTTTGCCTTACAACCTGGAATTAAAATGGATTTTTGGAGGGTTTGTATCATTTGATTTACACAACATGCCTACCACTTGGAAGATGCAAATGTTTTTCTTCGTGAAACAAACAAGAAATAAGACCAAAAAAAAGAAAACTTGAGTGTGTCACCCCCCAAAGTCAATACTTTGTAGTGCCACCTTTTGCAGCATCTACAGCTGCATGTCTCTTGGGGTATGTCTCTAAAAGCTTGGCACATCTAGCCACTGGGATTTTTGCCCATTCCTCAAGGCAAAACTGCTCCAGCTTTTTCAAGTTGGATGGGTTCCACTGGTGTACAGCAATCTTTAAGTCATACCCCAAATTCTCAATTGGATTGAGGTCTGGGATTTGACTAGGCCATTCCAAGACATTTAAATGTTTTCCCTTAAACCACTCGTGGGTTGCTTTAGCAGTATGCTTAGAGTCATTGTCTTGCTGGAAAGTGAACTTCAGTCCCAGTCTCAAATCTCTGGAAGACTGAAACAGGTTTCCCTCAAGAATTTCCCTGTATTTAGTCCCATCTGACCAGTATCCCAGTCCCTGCCGATGAAAACATGGTGTTCTCGGGGTGATGAGAGATGTTGGATTTGCGCCAGACATAGTGTTTTCCTTGATGGCTAAAAAACAAAATTTTAGTCTCATCTGACCAGAGTACCTTCTTCATTATGTTTGGGGAGTCTCCCACATGCCTTTTGGCAAACACCAAATGTGTTTGCAATTTTTTTTTCTTTAAGCAATGGCTTTTTTCTGGCCACACTTCCGTATAGCTCAGGTCTGTGGAGTGTACGGCTTAAAGTGGTACTATGGACAGATACTCCAATCTCCGCTGTGGAGCTTTGCAGCTCCTTCAGGATTATCTTTGGTATCTTTGTTGCCTCTCTGATTAATGACCTCCTTGCCTGGTCCGTGAGTTTTGGTGTGTGGCCCTCTCTTGGCAAATTAATTGTGGTGCCATATTCTTTCCATTTTTGAATAGTGGATTTAATGGTGCTCCATGGGATGTTTAAAGTTTCTGATATTTCTTTATAACCCAACCCTGATCTGTACTTCTCCACAACTTTGTCCCTGACCAGTTTTGAGAGCTCATTGGGCTTCATGGTGCCCCTTGCAGACTCTGGGGTTTTGCAGACTCTGGGGCCTTTCAGAACAGGTGTATATATACTGAGATCATGTGACAGATCATGTGACACTTCGATTGCACACAGGTGGACTTTATTTAACTAATTATGTGACTTCTGAAGGTAATTGGTTGCACCAGATCTTATTTAGGGGCTTCATAGCAAAGGGGGTGAATACATATGCACGCACCTTTCAGTTTTTTATGTTTTGAATTTTTTGAAACAAGTTATTTTTTCATTTCACTTCACCAATTTGGACTATTTTGTGTATGTCCATTACATGAAATCCAAGTAAAAATCCATTTAAATTACTGTTTGTAATGCAACAAAATAGGAAAAATGCCAATGGGGATGAATACTTTTGCAAGGCACTGTACATTCATTACCTATACTCTTTTTCACTGGTGTAACACAGTTTCTTCTTCTCTTATAGGTGACATTACCTTGAAGATTTGATGTTGTTTCAAAGGTACCAATTCAACATATTGCATACAAGGGTTGTCTACGTTTAAAATTGGTTACCATGATGACATAATCTTGTGGACTTTTTTCAAATGTATTGTATGTTCCACATAGATTCCACATCACAATACGTTGACAACATTAATTTACCCAGTTTGTGCCCAGTGGGATACTACAGTGTGTAGTATTCCACAGTTCACGACAGAATTCTATAGTAAGTACATAGTATTTTTCACGTGAGGAAGCTGTCCACAAGGAAACAACTGCCAATTTCAAACAATTGTTACGTTGATATGAGATTCCCGTAGGAATTGATTAATGTACAAATCAACATGTTCATATCTATTTACTTTTCATATTATGTTTCTCAGTATCATCCATAAACAGGAAGATATATTGCTGAGTGGGCAGGTTGTAAAACATGATCCTATTATGTTGATTTTCTTTCAGTCCAAATTAATGCGAAACACACACGCACGCAGGCACGCACGAGCGCACACACACACACACACACACACACACACACACACACACACACACACACACACACACACACACACACACACACACACACACACACACACACACACACACACAAAATGGTAGAAAAAGGACATAATCTGTCTTCTCTAAATCTTAACATACAATAGTTAGGGCATAATTGTATGTAGGAAAAATTGTGCCCTCCAAACTGTTACATATAGTGCCTTCGGAAAGTATTCGGACCCCTTGACTTTTTCCACATTTTGTTACATTATAGCCTTGTTCTAACATTTATTAAATAGATAAAAAATCCTCAGCAATCTACACACAATACCCCATAATGACAAAGTGAAAACAAGTGTTTATACATTTTTGCAAATGTATAAAATCTATTAAACAGAAATGCCTTATTTACATGAATATTCAGACCATTTGCTATGAGACTCGAAATTGAGCTCAGGTGCATCCTATTTCCATTTATCAATCTTGAGATGTTTCTACAACTTGATTGGAGTCCACCTGTGGTAAATTCAATTGATTGGACATGATTTGGAAAGGCATATAAGGTCCCACAGTTGACAGTGCATCTCAGAGCAAAAACCAAGCCATGAGGTGAAAATAATTGTCTGTAGAGCACATAGACAGGATTGTGTCGAGGCACAGATCTGGGGAAGGGTACCAAAACATTTCTGATGCATTGAAGGTCCCCAAGAACACAGTGTTATCCATCATTCTTAAATGGAAGAAGTTTGGAAGCACCAAGACTTTTCCTAGAGCTGGCCGCCCGGCCAAACTGAGCAATTGGGGGAGAAGGGCCTTGGTCAGGGAGGTGACCAAGAACCCGATGGTCACTCTGACAGAGCTCTAGACTTCCTTTGTGGAGATGGCGAAAACCTTCCAGAAGGACAACCATCTCTGCAGCACTCCACCAATCACCAAATCAGGCCTTTTACTGAAGCTACTCCTCAGTAAAAGGCACATGACACCCTGCATGGAGTTTGCCAAGAGGCACCTAAAGACTCTCACCTGCTCCAGAGCTCTCAGGACCTCAGACTATGGTAAAGGTTCACCTTCCAACAGGACAACAACCCTAAGCACACAGACAAGACAACGCAGGAGTGTCTTCGGGGCAAGTCTCTGAATGTCTTTGTGTGGCCCAGCCAGAGCTCGGACTTGAACCCGATCAAACATCTCTGGAGAAACCTGAAAATATCTGTGTGCAGCAACGCTCCTCATCCAACCTGACAGCGCTTGAGAGGATCTGCAGAGAAGAATGGGAGAAACTCGCCAAATACAGGTGTGCCAAGCTTGAGGCATCATAACCAAGAAGACTCAAGGCTGATATCGCTGCCAAAGGTGCTTCAACAAAGTACAGAGTAAAGGGTCTGAATACTTATGTAAATGTAATATTTCAATTTTTATTTTTAATAAATTAGAAAAAACATCAAATAGTGTTTGCTTCGTCATTATGGGGTATTGTGTGTAGATTGATGAGGGGAAAAACTATTTAGTCCATTTTAGAATAAGGCTGTAACCTAACAAAATGTGGAAAAAATCAAGGGGTCTGAATATTTTCCGAAGGCACTGTAGCTAAATGGCTGTGAGCCAAAACTAATGGGTAACCATTTGCCACAGTAATGTTGATTTAGGTTTCCTTTCCACTGCATTTGAATGTAGCCGAGTGCCTGCCATTGGCTTTTTTAGCAACTTCCAGATGTCCTTCAGAAGTAACAATATACACGGCTCTGCTGTATCAGATCCATCTATGATGAATGTATATCTCGATTTCTCTTACTACTGTGTAAATATTTGGGTTTTCCAATTTTCCGTTTTCCCTACTTTCGTTTTCTTGCCTTGTCCCCTTTCCCACTCGCCCACCATTTTCCCTCTTTTTCTCGCTTTCTGCCTTTTGTGTTTCTGGGTTTGCTGTATTGCACATATTCTTAGTATGGGAGAAGAGCATAGTTAATCAAGAGACTGATTTCTCATTCACTCACTGACCACCTCTCCTTCCACAGAAGATAGAAGTCAAAGGTAGCAGCCTAGGCGATCAAGGTCATGAACCCCAGCATGAATATCACTGCCCAACAAAACTGTCTGGACCCAGACAGTAAGGAGGTCTGTGCACACACCTGCTTCATGGGGCTGGAGGGAGTGGCTGCAGCTCTGGACAAAGTGAAAGCCAGTCAGTACCAGTGCCTGTAGCACTCCCAGGGTCAATATCATATTATTGATATTACTATTAGTACTAGTTGCAGTATCCATACACTGGCAACACCCACCCACACTACTGTCAATATCATGACCAACACCCACACAGCTGTATTGACACCAATAACATCACTAGTACCACACCAATAACTAATAGTCTCAACGACATATGTAATAAACACCAATAGAGGCATTTTATAGCACCTAGGCTTTACATGTCACCAGTACCAGCACCAGTGTAGTTATCAGCCTCAGACAGTCCATTACCAGCTGCCTGTCTAGTGGTGTTAGCTAGACTATCCTCATTCCCAAGTGTGACTGTGACTCTGAGGTCAGTATGTAACTGATCCTGTAGATAGCTGCTGGCTCAGAGGGATTGTGGGATGCATGGGGTTCATGGAGTGGCCACTGGAACGTACCAGACACCAGAGAGACATAGCATTTTAGTCCTATATATGTACGGTTGTGGAGAAACATAATTCATGCTCCCGGGTGGCACAGCAGTCTGTGCTAGATGCGTCACTACAGACACTGGTTTGATTCCAGGCTGTATCACAAACAGCTGTGATTGGGAGACCCATAGGGCGGTGCACAATTGGTCCAGCATTGTTAGGGTTTGGCCGGGGTAGGCCATCATTGTAAATAAGAATTTGTTACCTTTATTTAACTAGGCAAGTCAGTTAAGAATGGGGCTCCCGAGAGGCGCAGCGGTCTAAGGCACTGCATGTCAGTGCTAGAGACGTCACTACAAACCCTGGTTTCGATTCCAGGCTGTATCACAATCGGCTGTGATTGTGAGTCCCATAGGGCTGTGCACAATTGGCTCAGCGTCGTCCGGGTTAGGGTTTGGCCGGGTAGGTAGTCATTATAAATAAGGATTTGTTCTTAACTGACTTGCCTAATTAAATAAAGGTTAAACAAAAAATGTAAAGTGATTATTTTTAAATTAACCCAACATGTCTATATGATCTGGCACTTTAAGATGTTCCTATTGTTTTCAGATTTGTGTGCTATTCCTGTCTGTTTGTGTGGACTACAGAAGTGTACCTGGATGGCCGCTGTGTGCCGCACCAGAGGCCCAAGCTGGAGAGACGTACCCTGGGTAGTAAGGGTCATATTCCAGTGGTGGTTCCCCACTTGACTGAGTCCTTCGGACCGGCCAAGACCGGCTCCGATAATGCTGTCCCACTGTGCTTGAGGTATGGAACCACAGTCTGATTGTATGTGTTTTGGATCGCATCCCAATATCCTAGCATCATCCTATCACCATCCTAGCAACCTAGCATCACCCTATCACCATCCTAGCAGCCTAGCATCATCCTATCACCATCCTAGCAACCTAGCATCATCCTATAAGCATCCCAGCAACCTAAAATCATCCTAGCAATCTACTGTAGCATCATCCTATAATCCTAGTATATTAAAGGAGTTTGGTTCTTGGCATCCCTCTTCCCCACGTGCTGCCATCCACGATACATTTTACCCACTTTAAACACTGCCGCTCTCTGACTGACTGACTGACTGGCACGAGGCTGGCGAGCTATCCTGAGCAGGGATTACAATGCTAACCTTCTGTCAACATAACAGAAACGTTTTCTCCCAACATTGACTCAACTTTACCCCATCCACACAGTACACCATTTATCTCTTAATCCCACACACACAACTCATCTAAAATGCAAATCTTTTTACACTCTTAGCTCTCAAACTTGCCCCAGAATGGATAAGGCTTTTGAGGGTGATTGAGACCAGGCCAAAAGGAAAAGGGTGCATCAGACTTGAGCTCAACTGAAAAACATGGTAAAGCAGATCTCGCATCAGGTCCCTGTCGTGTCTTTGCATTTTGGCCAGAGATCAGTTTGAAGGGCTCTTTAAGCAAGCCGGCTGAGAACGTGAATCAGTACTTGAGGTAAGTCTTCTTCAATAACATACTCAGTCAGTTGCAATCATGCACACATGATGAGCAGAAATTGAATGTTCAAATCTCAGAGTGCTCATATGTCAGACCGGATGCTCATGCTACCAGTCATACCAGCCATTGGCCAATCATCCAGCCTACCACCATTCCTTTTTGATGCCTTAGTCTCCCCTCATACATATATACCCCTAATATGTAGTGAGCCCTACAGATGGTTAGTAGTGCTTGTTTGTAAAGAACATACAGTGTGGCAGTAAAGCTCAGGTAAGAGAGGTACTGGGTAAAACCACACTCCCACAAGGAGACGTCTCCCTCATGTGGGCCTCAGAGCGGCTCACCCTCCTGGTTTACTGAGCTGGCACACATCCAGTCAGCTAATTAGACAGAGCGCTCCAAGTCATATACATCCATCAACCGAAAGGCCTGAGGACTAGTTCACTTATTGCTGTTGGAGTAAATGTTGTTTTTTTATGGGTTTTTTTCAAACCTTTAAAAATGCAGTTGACGTCTTGCTGTGTTTCCTGTATATTCTGTACATTTTTCTGTGTTTCTTTACCTGCCTGTGGGTCTGTGAGAGTGACAAAGCGTCTCAGTAGGCTCAGCTGCTTCCGGAGTCCTGTTAATCCGCCCCAGTAAGAGTCCAGTTAAGAGTCATAGCCTCCCTGTGTTTCCCTACCAGGCTCAGTGTATCTTACTGAGATTTAATGTAAGCCCCTTAAATTGTGGAAAAGCCCCCTCCCTCCTGTGGAGACGAGTATTCCCTGGAGATGTGAGAGGACCTCACCTAACCAGCCCACAGACTCAGCAGAAACCACTGAAACGTCTCAGGCTAAAAGAGTATGAGAGGATGCTATGTAGCACAGGAGATATGCTCTGTTAACTGGACCCAATGTTAAGTGGACCCTCATCCACTCTCAGCGCCTCCTACAAACTTCCCCATACTGTAGCCATGGAAAATGTCCCCTGACAGAAACATAGTTCGGTTGTTAAGAGGTGATGGGAAAATATGAGGAACTATTCATAGCATTCAAATACATAATTGCACATGTGACTTCATGTGAAACCATGTGTTTTTTGAACACTTCACATGTGATATTTCACATGAAGTTTCACGTGATCGCATAACCTTTCATATGTGTATTAACGTTTTCACTTTAGACTTCCCAGGTGATGACCTGCAAACAAAAATGATTCTTCACAAAACACACATAGTGCTTTTGACTTACATATTCAACTACATTGTGTGTTCATTTATCCAGTAACTATTATTCAACATGTCCTTGTCTGGGATTTGAACTCACAACCTCTTGGTTCACTGCATTCCAATCTTCTGGCTGCATCACCATGTCTATGTCAACAAATGACTTCACCGGTATTTGTACACTTTGTAATTCTCAGCTTTGTTGAAAATACACTCAAGAAAAATTATTCTATTTATCATAGTGTTTCAGGAGTAACATTAAAACGAAAATAGTATGCCACACCAACATTAGACAACTATACAGAAAATCCTCAAAATGCTGAAATATGTCAATTAAATCAAAGATGACAGAATAGTCAGAATAGCTGAAAACTAAAATAGCAGTGCAGATGGCACTCTTTTGCTAATTGCAAAGAGTATTGGTAATGAATGTAAATGAGAATGCTATAGACTTTGTCATGCAGCAGAAAAGGTCAGTGGACCTATAAGATTGTGAGGTTGTCTCAAGTTGGGTCATTATTTAGCTGAACAGCAATAACACACACAGTTCCACGTGAAATTCAAAAATCACATATTGTGTTCCAAAAACACATTTTGTCAGGCGAAGTGTTCCAAAAACACATTTTCACATGAATTCACATGAAATGTCACGTGAAATGTTCCAAAATGTTCCAAAAATGTTCCAAGAAGTGTTCCAAAAACACGTTTTCACGAGTGAAATGTCATGTGACGTGTTCCAAAAATACATTTTCAAATGTGAAATATCCTGGGAAGTGTTCCAAAAACACGTTTTCACATGTGAAGTGTTCCAAGAACACGTTTTCACATGTGAAGTGTTCCAAAAACATGATTTCACATGATTTCACTTGTGAAAGTGTTCCAAAAACATGTTCTCACACATCGTGTTAAATCGTGTGATTTTCCACATGTGAAATCATGTAGTTCAACATGTGATAACATGGAACTACGCTGTTAGTCATTGCTGTTTATTTTGCTGTATATTTACTGTGAATCGCAATGCACTCGGGTACTTTTTGGACTGCGCTGCAAATTAACTTGGCACGCCTCAATTGCATTTAAACTTAGCATATTTGTTTGGATGCACATATGGCACAAACTTTATTTTTTTAACTTACTGGCTACTAAGTTGGGTTGAAAATAGTGGAAACAACTACAGCCAAACTGTAATTTTTACAGCAATTATACTGTACAACAACGAACTGTATTCAGGAAGTACACCTAAATTCCAATTATTTTCAATACTGGAAAATTTGGAATTCACAAATATATATATTTTGTCTCCCGTTTTTCTCCCCAATTGGTAGTTATAGTCTTGTCTCATCGCTGTAACTCCCGTACGGACACAGGAGAGGCGAAGGTCGAGAGTCGTGCGTCCTCCGAAACACAACCCAACCCAACCAAGCCGCACTGCTTCTTAAGACAATGCTCACTTAACCCGGGAGCCAGCTGCACCAATGTGTTGGAGGAAACCCCGTGCACCTGGCGACTGTGTCAGCGTGCACTGCGCCCAACCCGCCACAGGGGTTGCTAGTGCGCGATGGGACAAGGACATCCCTGCCGACCAAACCCTCACCTACCCCGGACAACGTCACTTTCTGAATTGACTGAAACTTAAATGGAATTGACCTCAACATTGTTTAACACACTTGGGATGTAACCACACCTAGGATTTAAACTGACAACCTCTTGGATGCCAGCAACTTGAATTTCCTGCTTCACCACCTGGTAAGTGGCCATGACAGAGATGATCCACTGGTTTATTGGCACAAATACATTTCTGGACTTTGCTAAAAGTTGCCCGGAATCAAGTCAATAATGGTGCAATTATCTGACAACATCTGACAACACCAACAAGAAAGTAGCTGTGCTCAGGGACACTTGACATCCACATAGCTGGTGCAGATCTGATATAATATAGCCTTAAGTGTGCATAAATGCTCTCAGGTTTTGAATTTGCAACTTTTTGTTCTGGAATGCATTAATGTCTCAGCAGTGCCACACAGCGGTTATATGCTACCAAGAGCGTACACTGAGTGTGCAAAACATTAGGAACACCTGCTCTTTCCATGACATTGTCTGACCAGGTGAATCCAGGTGAAAGCTATGACCCCTTATTGATGTCACTTGTTAAATCCACTTCAATCAGTGTAGATAAAGAGAAGGAGACAGGTTAAAGAAGGGTCTTTAAGCCGTGAGACAATTGAGACATGGATTGTGTATGTGTGCCATGGATGAATGGGCAAGACAAAATACTTAAGTGCCTTTAAACAGGGTATGGTAATAGGTACCAGGCGTAAAAGTACAGCTATCATGTTTGTAAACAAATTATAGAGTTCAAAAACCGTATTAATAGATGGATTTTTATAAATAATGTTTTGTTGTTACATTTAAGTGCCGAAAATGCTGTTGTCAAGGTTATTTTTTTAGTAGGCGATGTCAGAGGTATGCATGTAGGAGAAGTCGGAGCTCAGGGATTATAGATGCATTTCCCACTAGTAATTGGATTGGATTTCTCTCAGCCATTGTGGTAAATTCGCACTTCCCACTTGGTTACGAACACTGGATTAGGTACAATCATTACTGCATTTTGACATGTAGGTGAAAGCAAAGTGCTGGCGGGGGCTCATTAGCATATGTGGGGGCATGGTCTAAAATAGGTTGTATTTGTGACAACCGTCAGTGGAAGTGTTGTACCAGTTTAAATCGTTTAATCATTATGTTGACCAAGGTCGAGCACCTCTTTTGACATTGTGACTGCTGCAACCTTTGTAAGAACATGAAACAATCATGAGCTAATGAGTTAATCTTCAATAATTTTCTTTGAACCAGTTGCATGTGGGATTTACTACAAATTCCCAGTAACTTACTGCAGCTAATACACTGCTCAAAAAAAATAAAGGGAACACTAAAATAACACATCCTAGATCTGAATGAATGAAATATTCTGATTGAATACTTCTTTCTTTACATAGTTGAATGTGCTGACAACAAAATCACACAAAAATGATCAATGGAAATCAAATTTATCAACCCATGGAGGTCTGGATTTGGAGTCACACTCAAAATTAAAGTGGAAAACCACACTACAGGCTGATCCAACTTTGATCGAATGTCCTTAAAACATGTCAAAATGAGGCTCAGTAGGGTGTGTGGTCTCCACGTGCCTGTATGACCTCCCTACAACGCTTGGGCATGCTCCTGATGAGGTGGCGGATGGTCTCCTGAGTGATCTCCTCCCAGACCTGGACTAAAGCATCTGCCAACTCCTGGACAGACTGTGGTGCAACGTGGCGTTGGTGGATGGAGCGAGACATGATGTCCCAGATGTGCTCAATTGGATTCAGGTCTAGGGAACGGGCGGGCCAGTCCATAGCATCAATGCCTTCCTTTTGCAGGAACTGCTGACACACTCCAGCCACATGAGGTCCAGCATTGTCTTGCATTAGGAGGAACCCAGGGCCAACCGCACCAGCATATGGTCTCACAAGGGGTCTGAGGATCTCATCTCGGTACAAAATGGCAATCAGGCTACTTCTGGCGAGCACATGGAGGGCTGTGCGGCCCCCCAAAGAAAAGCGACCCCACACCATGACTGACCCACCGCCAAACCGGTCATGCTGGAGGATGTTGCAGGCAGCAGAACGTTCTCCACAGCGTCTCCGTTTACCCTTTATGAGCTTCGGATGTTTTCACTCACGTGACTCCCAGTTAGATAGCCAATGTTCCTTTTTTCCAATAATATTATTTTTGTAGGCGAAATAGCTCCGTTTGTTCTTCACGTTTGGCTGAGAAATCGTCCGGAAATTTCGGTCACGACAACGACGATAAATATTCCAAATTAGCTCCATAATATCGACAGAAACATGGCAAACGTTATTTATAATCAATCCTCAAGGTGTTTTTCAAATATCTATTCGATAATATATCCACCGGGACAATTGGTTTTTCAGTAGGACCGATTGGAAAATGGCTACCTCTGTATTTTATGCGAGAATCCCTCTGAGAGCCATCCGGTCACCACTTACACAATGTAGCCGCTTATGGGTATTCTTCATTTACATTACATTTACATTTACATTTAAGTAATTTTCTTCAACATAAAGGCGTAAAACTACGTCACAATGCTGTAGACACATTGGGGAATACGTAGAAAAAGTAATCTGGTTGATAGCCCATTCACTGCGCAATAGGGACGCATTGGAACGCGGAGCTTTCAAAACATGAGGCACTTCCGGAGTGGATTTTTCTCAGGCTTTCAGTTCTGTTATACTGACAGACAATATTTTTACAGTTTTGGAAACGTTAGAGTGTTTTCTATCCTAAGCTTTCAATTATATGCATATTCTAGCATCCTGTTTACTTTGGGAACGTTATTTTTCCAAAAATGAAAATACTGCCCCCTAGGCACAAGAGGTTTCAAAGCTGCAAAACTGACAGTATACAAGCTTAATGTTTATGAACAGAATACAACAGAGCACATTTAACTGAGTTGACAGTCAACAAGTGATGACCATGTTGTCAACAGAAATGTTAGTGATGGCACTTTAGGTTACTAGTAGTGATATGTTTGATGCCAGGGAGCCAAGGCATGAAGCAGAGTTCCTTGAAATAATACTCTACTAGAATACTATATCTCTACTGTCCAGTGTCTGTGTTCTTTTGCCCATCTTAATATTTTCTTTTTATTGGCCAGTCTGAGATATGCCTTTTTCTTCGCAACTCTGCCTAGAAGGCCAGCATCCTGGAGTCACCTCTTCACTGTTGACGTTGAGACTGGTGTTTTCCGGGTACAATTTAAATGAAGCTGCCAGTTGAGGACCTGTGAGGCATCTGTTTCTCAGAGCCAGTTTGCACTGTTCTGTGAATGGAGTAATACACAGTTGTACGAGATCTTCCGTTTCTTGGTAATTTCTCTCATGAAATAGCCTTTATTTCTCAGAACAAGAATAGACTAATCAAACCCACAAATGCTGATGCTCCATATACTCAACTAGTCTAAGGAAGGCCAGTTTTATTGCATCTAATCAGGACAACAGCTGTGCTAACTTATTTGCAAAAGTGATAATGATAAATTAGCATTTTAAAATTATAAACTTGGATGAGCTAACACAGCCATTGGAAGGCAGGAGTGATGTTTGCTGATAATTGGCCTCTGTATGCCTATGTAGATATTCCATTAAAAAAAATCTAAAATTCATTTACAACATTAACAATGTCTACACTGTATTTCTGATCAAAATGTGCTTTTCTTCAAAAAACAAGGACATTTCTAAGTGACCCCAAAACTTTGAAAGGTAGTGTATATGTAGCAAAAAAGCTGTAAAAAAACTAAGATTTGTCCTCCGAAGAGGGTGGGTGGTGGAGGAGTTAATAAAAAACATATTTAAAAAAATAACTAATAATTGTTATAAAATTGAAACATTGTGAACCTGCAGTTTCTGCACTGCAGAAACATCGATGCAGTTCCAACCAAGCGATTGCAAATTCTAATCCCCAAAGAATTATAAGCATCCTTGAGCACTGCTAGTTTAAGGTTGATGTTACAGAAGCTAGGTTTCCATCCAATTGGTGATGGATTTTCATGCGAATATTCTAAAATCTGCAGAAAAACAAATTGCGCATTTTCCCACCAGATATGTTTTTCCATCAAATTGACTTGTTCTGTGCTTGATTATGAGTGCACATAAAAATACCTTTTGTGGTTAAATGTCCATGTACCGAGTAAAAAATACAAATAAAATGTGTTTCCATAGCACTCTACTGATGGTTTTTACTATAACTCTTGTGCACACTCTGGCAATGCCAATTGCGCTCTAGTCAACAGCTTGCAAATACAGTGCCTACATGATAAGATAAATTTGGAGAAAATAACAAGATTATTTTCATTTGTCAAACTGCAGCCAAGCCTCAATGATCATGTCACCAGAAGGGAATGGAGCAACAAGCTCACCACTGCACTTTCACAACCCTGTGAACTTCATCATCATTTATTTCATCTGTAGCCTAATAAACTGCGTGCTTTCCCAGCGAATCGTGGTGGGAGGACTACACAACATGTCATTGCATGACTCCAAGTTTACTCCAATTTGATGGTTATTATATAAATATTTCCACCGACATGTCTCACATAATTCATTTTACAGACACAAAAAAGATCCCACTGTCTAGCATTTTTGTTTTGTCGACATTTAGAAAGTTTACCAGCAAATGATCTGTTTTCATCAGGCTGTCATGGCATTTTTTATCCGACATGTACTTTACTCGGATAAAAGGTTTTGATGGAAACCTGGTTAGAGGTGGTAAAAATCGTACAATTATTTACTTGATTCTGGGCAGCTTTTAGCAAAGTACAGAAATGCATTCTTGCCAATAAGTCTGTGGCCTTATCTCTTCTATGCTCACAGATCTGGTGGTTTAGCTGCACTGTAGCAGGACATTACAGGTTGGCCTTGAGCAAGGGGTTATTAGTTTAAATCCCATTTAAGTCCCATTATTGTTCACAGTGGCTGAAACGTTGTTACTCCTAGACGTTCCCACTTCACAACAGCACTTAGAGTTGACAGCAGCAGCTCTAGCAGGGCAGGAATTTGACAAACTGACTTGTTGGAAAGGTGGCATCCTATGACGGTGCCGCGTTGAAAGTCACTGAGATCTTCAGTAAGGACATTCTACTGACAATGCTTGTCTATGGAGATTGCAACGGGTGTGGCTGAAATAGCCAAATCCACTAATTTGAAGGGGTGTCCACATACATTTGTATAAATAGTGTATATTTCATAGTAAGAATATAATGGAATATTACAGAATACAATACAAATAATATTTTTCCCACACAACTTGTGTTACGAGAACATGTGGAACTGCTGTCATATGAAAAGTGATATTTAGAAACCGAGGCCAAGCCCACACTTATTTTTCTCCACTTTGTAAGGGAACAGGTGTAGGTTCTTATATTCGTCATGCTAAATTTCCAATAAGCAATGCTATTTTCGAAAGCATGTGGGTCTCAGGTTCATATGTGCTTTTAAAGTTTACTATACGTGACCGAGCTAAATAATAGTCTGACTCTTGATATCGGCCACATTATTGCATGCTAAATGTTTCTGATGAGTGATCGACGAGCAAATGAATATACAGTGCATTCGGAAAGTATTCAGACCCCTTGACTATTACCACATTATGTTACGTTACAGTCTTATTTTAAAATTGATTCAATCGTTTTTTTGATTTTTGGGGAAATGTATTAAAATAAAAATATCACATTTACGTAAGTATCCAGACCCGATTACAGCCTCGCGATTACAGCCTCGAGTCTTCTTAGGTATGGCGCTACAAGCTTGGCACACCTGTATTTGGGGAGTTTGGCCCATTCTTCTCTGCAGATCCTCTCAAGCTCTGTCAGATTGGATGGGGAGCATTGCTGCACAGCTATTAGGGTCTTTGTCCTGTTGGAAGGTGAACCATCGCCCTAGTCTGAGGTCTTGAGCGCTCTGGAGCAGGTTTTCATCAAGGATTCCTCTGAACTTTGCTCCGTTCATCTTTCACTCGAACCTGACTAGTGTTCCAGCCTCTGCTCCTGAAAAACATCCTCACAGCATGATGATGCCACCACCATGCTTCACTGTAAGGATGGTGCCAGGATTCCTCCTGATTTTTTCCTTGGCATTCAGGCCAAAGAGTTCAATCTTGGTTTCGTCAGACCAGAGATTCTTATTTCTCATGGTCTGAGAGTCCATTAGGTGCCTTATGGCATCCTCCAAGCAAGCTTCCATGTGCCTTTTACTGAGGAGTGGATTCCGTCTGGCCACTCTATCATAAAGGCCTGATTGGTGGAGTTCTGCAGGTATTGTTGTCCTTCTGGAAGGTTCTCCCATCTCCATACAGGAACTCTGGAGCTCTGTCAGAGTGACCATCAGGTTCTTGGTCATCTCCCTAACCAATGCCCTTCTCCTTAGCCAGCTCTAAGAAGAGCCTTGGTGGTTCCAAGCTTCTCCCATTTAAGAATGAAGGAGGCCACTGTGTTCTTGGGGACCTTCAATGCTGCAGAAATGTTTTGGTACCCTTCCCAGATCTCTGCCGAGACACAATCCTGTCTCGGAGCTTTACGGACAATTCCTTCGACCTCATGGAGTAAGGGTTTTCGTCCTCCTCTTCTAACGAAGAGGAGTTGTAATGAAGGATCGGAGGACCAAAACGCAGCGTGGTAAGTGTCCATAATGTTATTTAATGAAGACAATAGAACACTCAAACAAATCAATAAGCGATGACGTGAATATACAAAACCGAAACAGTGCAGTGTGGACCAAACACTCACACGGAAAACAAACACCCACAACCCAAAAGTGAAACCCAGGCTACCTAAGTATGATTCCCAATCAGGGACAACAATTGACAGCTGCCTCTGATTGAGAACCATACTTGGCCGAACTCAAAAACCAACATAGAAAAACAAACATAGACTGCCCACCCAACTCACGCACTGACCATACAAAAACAAAGATATAATAACAGAACTAAGGTCAGAACGTGACACATGGATTGTTTTTTACTCTGATATGCACTGTCAACTGTCAACTCCTCCCAATGCAATTCCTCAACCCCTCCTGTATTCCCTGTATTCCCGAGCACACCATTGGGTGCACACTGCCTGCCCTACAGGACACCAGCTAAACCTAGTGTTGCAGGAAGGCCAAGAAGATCCTCAGGGACCCCAGCCATGCCATTTTCCCTGCTTCAGTCACTCAGACGCGGTCAGTACAGGAGCATCATCGCAAGAACTGAAAGACTGGCCAATGGCTTCTACCCTCAGACCATCAGGCTACAAAATAGCCACTAATAGTCAACTATAGTCTGCTTCCACCATCTACTCCCCCTATGGACCCCTCCCCCCCACCTCACACACCCACTCAACGGTCTCTTACCTTACCTACTGCTCCTCCTATGGACATTCTTTCTCCTGCTCCCCCAACTACATTCATCACTGTTGCAGTAGTTCAAATGTTTATTGTTACTTTTTTATTACACTATTATTATGACATTTTTGTACTTGTTCCCTACACCCCCTCAATGGTCATGGCTCTCCCCCTATGGTCATTCCCCCACCCCCTCAACAGTATTTATTCTGCCTCCAACCCAGTGGACATAACATGTATTCATTACCGCCACAGTTGTTGTTATGTATGTAGTGCTATTTCTATTTCTAATGTTGTTTTTATAACAATTTTCATGATTTTATTTCACATAGTCCTGCATGTTGGCGCTAGAAGCTTAAGGTTTTCACTGTACCCTGAAATCACACCTGCAACCCTGTACGTGTGACTATTAAACACTCTGAATCTGAATCTGCTTGCCGATGGTGTCACGTTCTGACCATCGTTCGCGTGTGTTTTCCTTGTTTTAGTGTTGGTCAGGACGTGAGCTGGGTGGGCATTCTATGTTGTGTGTCTGGTTTGTCTATTTCTGTGTTTGGCCTGATATGGTTCTCAATCAGAGGCAGGTGTTAGTCATTGTCTCTGATTGGGAACCATATTTAGGCAGCCTGTTTTATGTTGGGTTTTGTGGGTGATTATTCCTGTCTTTGTGTTTGTGGCACCAGATAGGACTGTTTTGGTTTTTTTCACGTGTTTTGTAGATTGGTGTATTTTCATCTCTATTAAAGATGGACAAAACTAACCATGCTGCATTTTGGTCTGCCTCTCTTTCCCCAGAAAACCGTTACAGATGGCGCCTCAGCATTGCAGCAATGTTTCATAATAAGCCAGGGGCAGAACTTTACTGAAATTACTAGGTCATTTGGAAGAAATAAAAGTTTTGGCTTTGATACCGGCAATACCTTTCAGAAGGAAAAGGAGGAAAAAAATGGCCACGTGGTAAAGTTTGCTGAAAAACTTCATAGGGTGCAATTTTTGGCTGGCGCTAGTGTCAAACACATGTTAGTTTGCAATTTCATCATGTAAAAACTGCCACACTGGCATTTTCCAGCCCTAACGCCAGGTATGGCAATTGACCTGCCTGATATCAGCTCGCTTGGGCTCAGATGAGCGGTGTGGAAATATTTCAGGTGTGTCCTCAAAATAATTAACCAAAGTGCTAATTTCAGGCACCGCTGATAGGGATATTTAAGACCAACCAAGACCAAAACCAAGCTGGTTTTAGCGGTAACACATTTGGTTATGGCATGAGTTTACGCAGCGGACACACAGCCTATCTAACTGTGACACACACTGCCCATATGCGCATGGGACAAGAGTAGCCTAATGTGCTTTTGGTGCCTGTATTCTTCGTATTTACAAACATTTAGCATGCCTAGATGTGGTCTGTTGTGAGGCCAGTTGGACGTACTGCCAAATTCTCTAAAATGATGTTGGAGGCGGCTTATGGTAGAGAAATAAACATTAAATTCTCTGGCAACAGCTCTGGTTGAAATTCCTGCAGTCAGCATGCCAATTGCACACTCCCTCAAAACTTACGACATCTGTTGCATTGTGTTGTGTGACAAAACTGTACATTTTAGTGGCCTTTTATTGTCCCCAGCAAGGTGCACCTGTGTAATGATCATGCTGTTTAATCAGTCTCTTGATATGCCACACCTGTCAGTTGGATGCATTATCTTGGCAAAGGACAAATGCTCACTAACAGGGATGTAACAAATTTGTGCACAACATTTGAGAGCAATAAGCTTTTGTACATATGGAACATTTCTGGGACCTTTTATTTCAGCTCATGAAACATGGGATCAAAACTTTATATGTTGTGTTTATATTGTTGTTCAGTATAAGAAGAGAGGAAGAGTCAAATGTTCTTTAACAGGCCCTTAAACTGCTGCCATGCTTCCTGTTTAGAGCCCTTTAAAGTGTAAGTGTCTGCAGGGCAGTCTGCTTCTACTTCACTCTGCTCGTCTTTCCTCTGCAGCACTGAGCAGTTTAAAGCCAAGAGTGTTTACAGAGGAACTCTACCACTGTCCATGATACAGGAACCAGGCAGACATGACAGGCTGATAGATACTACTCACGGAGCTCTGCTGCACACCCCTCACACACACACACACACACACACACACACACGCAAACACACACCCTCACCACACCAACTCTCCGAACACTTCCTTCCCCTCAGATGCAGGGCGACCTCTGGACAGTTTCAAAGGCAACCTCCCTAACCCACCTCTCACCTACTCGCTAACAATACTACTCCCAACTGACTCCATGTGCAGAGTTGTTCATCTTCCCGTTAGACAGACAGTGGAAGGATAGAGAGGGAATTAGTGTATCTTGGGTTTGCCATGCACTGACTAACTCATAGGAATCCCCTCAATGTAGTTGTGATAAGCTCAGAGAAATGCAGGTTTTATTATTTTTTTTTCCACCTTTATTTAACCAGGTAGGCTAATTGATAACAAGTTCTCATTTGCAACTGCGACCTGGCCAAGATAAAGCGTAGCAATTCGACACATACAACAACAGAGTTACACATGGAATAAACAAAACATAGTCAATAATACAGTAGAACAGAAGAAAACAAAAAGTCTATATACAGTGAGTGCAAATGAGGTACGATGAGGGAGTTAAGGCAATAAATAGGCCATAGTGGCAGAGTAATTACAATATAGCAATTAAACACTGGAATGGTAGATGTGCAGAAGATGAATGTGCAAGTAGAGATACTGGGGTGCAAAGGATGCAAGATAAATAAATACTGTATGGGGATGAGGTAGGTAGATATATGGGCTGTTTACAGATGGGCTATGTACAGGTGCAGTGATCTGTGAAAAGGTAAAGGGCTCAAGAGGACAGTTACAGTACAATATGTGTCCATGTCTGACCAGAACAGGATCCATAAAACCAGTGTTATTGAACAGGACTTGGCTGCTCCTACCACCACTGTTCAGTTGTTAAACAATTAGCATTGGAATTTGAAACAAGCCGGGCCAGAACAATGGGAGTCAATCCCTCTACCTCTGGAAGGATCAACCCTGGGAGAAGGGAGAAAGGGGAGTGTGTTATGAGACCTTGAGATGTTTTAAATGAGCTTTAAAGCCCAACTCATCCTGTCTTACACCATCCCCTATTGTTTTCCTTTGGGTTTGGGTTTTTCTGTCTCTTTCTGGAGAATCATCCTCTTGAAAGAGGATTACATGCCAGCCCATTAGGGGAGGGGTCCTGGTCTAATGGTGTTTACGCTGCTGTTCCCTGCATGGATGCTGCTGGGTTCATGTAGCGTACCCTGGGCCGGGGGGTGGCAGAGCATCTGGCGGTCCTGCAGTGTGTGTGGGGGGGGCATGGGAGGGGAGGGGAGGGGAGGGGGAAGCAGCCCCAAGGCTGGGAGGACTGTGTTGGGTGGGGCCCGACGCCAACTAGAGACCATCTACAACAACAACATTATCGCTGCTGCTACATTGCCTGCACCTCAACGGGTAACAGTAAGTCAATCTCTGTTACATGTGATAGTGTACCTATAGATGGTCAAGACCTATGCCATGTGTATTGGCAAGAATTCAGTTAATATACAGTAACATGCTTTAACTTCTGCAGCTGTCCATTGTAATGTTTTCCTTGGAAGGCATAATGCAAGAATATACAGCCAGCTCTAAATTGGTTAAACAGCGTTATTGAACATAACAGGAAAATATCTTGGGATAGTTAGTATTTCACACCCCCAAGACTATGCTATCCTCAAAAGTAAGTGTCTATTGGAATCCATATAATCTCCTGTGACATGTAGACTGATGAGAGAGTGGCATCATAATACATGCTGTCACACCTGGGGGACTCTAGAAGAATTAGTGCCAACCCATACACTCCCACTGTGACCCTCGTCATATGGATGAACCCTTTACAGGACTCTGGCAACCGGACCTGTCTGGCCTGGTCTGATAAATACTATCTCCCCTGCTTGATATAATATGGGTCAATAAACATACCTCTGACGGAGAAAGCTGATTCCATTCTACTCGTATCCTGTTTAAAGCCTTGTTGGTGGGAGGCTGGGTTCGTCTCGAAGAAATACATGGCATTTTTGCTCTAAGTCCCATGAGAGAAGCTCTTTTGGTATTGCACTCATTTAGCAGGAAAATGTGTCATGGGTCAACAATGGGCCAGGCTGTGCCTCACATGCTGAGGTTTCTCAAGTTTCTGGGGTACGGTTCCGTTGAGCAGCTGCAATACATCACGTAAAAGAGTGTAAATCATACAATAAAAAAGAAAGATCCTTGTGTGTGTGTGTGTGTGTGTGTGTGTGTGTGTGTGTGTGTGTGTGTGTGTGTGTGTGTGTGTGTGTGTGTGTGTGTGTGTGTGTGTGTGTGTGTGTGTGTGTGTGTGTGTGTGTGTGTGTGTGTGTGTGTGTGTGTAGCTTATTATTATGCAGTGGCTCAAGCTGTATGGTTGAAGGAGGCTGGAGTTAGATGTTTTAAAAAGGACTTAAATCCGATGTTGTTTTCAGATATTTTTGGGGGTTCCTGATTTTCTTTCCCTGTTCTCTCTTTCTCTTTGAAGTCCAAGTGTTGTAAGCCTGTAAGCCTGTTGGTAGACTTTTGGGACTGTTGGCTAGATCAAAGCTGTCAGGTCCCTCTGTTCTTTTTTAATCAGGACAACAAATGGTGTGGTTAACACACCTGATAACAACATTAGTCTGTGTCTCTGTCTGTCTGCATGGCCACTGGGAATGTGGTGTTGGTATGTCAGATGTTGACCCAGGGAAAGTTTTTGATTAGACATCCATTAAATTAGAATGTGCTAGTCATGCATCTACCAAACATGAGGAGAAAATGTATGATCCCTTGTTTAATGTACACTGTAATTATGACCAATTACGGACAATGGAGCTGCTGAGGTGAGACGTCTGTGACCAAGTGGTTAATATAAACAGTGTTTTGAGTGCTAACTCTCCACACTACTAGTGCCCTGTTCCACCTCTCTTCTCTTATATTTTACATGACGCTCACCTTCTATCTTGACTCCTCTGCCCTCCCTCCCTCCCTCCCTCCCTCCCTCCCTCCCTCCCTCCCTCCCTCCCTCCCTCCCTCCCTCCCTCCCTCCCTCCCTCCCTCCCTCCCTCCCTCCCTCCCTCCCTCCCTACCTCCCTCCCCCTCCTTTACAATCCTCTCCTCCTGTCCTCTCCATTCCTCCTCCTCTCACCTCGTCTTTCTTCACATATTCTCTGTTTCTCCTCTTTGTCTCCTGTTCTCTCCTCTATGTTCCCCCCTCTTTCCTGGTATGAGGGGTTGTCACCTCAGTTTTCCTCAGGTCTGGACCTGCACCTCTCACAGACAGACAATGGGACAACAGCAATGGTCTTTAGGAATGCTGTTTATCAACAGACTCAATGCACATACTAGCTATGTTTCCATTAACTCATCCAGTGATTTTTTTTAGACATTTATCAACATTTATCGTCACATTTATCGAGTTTTTATCATCATTTCATTACCTTGGGACTATACAGCTCTATTGCCACAAAATAAAAATTGTGAGAACTGTTTTGTAGGGAATTCTTTTTCAGAACCCATTACGTACCTCACCTTAAAGGTACCTAAAGTGCACAGTATCAAAATCCTGAAATATTTGTAAATCAGTTTATTTAGGGGGGTGTAATCATAGATAGGTGGATTCTATCTAACATTTCTGAATTAAACATGTTAAGCTTTTAAGTAAACTGTAGCATAAATTATAGAATAACACTATTTTAGCAAGATATAGTCAGGACACATCATAAAATACATTAATAAATTCATTATAATCATCAGACAAATTACTGTCATTACTGAGCAACAATGTGACAACATCATTTACTTTAAAACTTCTTTGGGACAGGGGGAAGTATTTTCAAGTCCGGATGAAAAGCGTGTCCAAAGTAAACGGCCTGCTACTCAGACCCAGAAGCTAAGATATGCATATTATTAGTAGAGTTGGATAGAAAACACTCTGAAGTTTCTAAAACTGTTTGAATCATGTCTGTGATTTGGCAGGCGAAACACAGAGGACATTTACATTTTACATTTAAGTCGTTTAGCAGACGCTCTTATCCAGAGCGACTTACAAATTGGTGAATTCACCTTCTGACATCCAGTGGAACAGCCACTTTACAATAGTGTATTTAAATCATTAAGGGGGGGTGGTGAGAAGGATTACTTATCTTATCCTAGGTATTCCTTGAAGAGGTGGGGTTTCAGGTGTCTCCGGAAGGTGGTGATTGACTCCGCTGTCCTGGCGTCGTGAGGGAGTTTGTTCCACCATTGGGGGGCCAGAGCAGCGAACAGTTTTGACTGGGCTGAGCGGGAACTGTACTTCCTCAATGGTAGGGAGGCGAGCAGGCCAGAGGTGGATGAACGCAGTGCCCTTGCTTGGGCACTGCGTTCATCCACCGTTCAGATTTATTTTGTTTTTGAGGTTACTCTCTTTTCAATAGATTTTCATTGGGAATCCAGATTTCTATTCAACTTTCCTGCAGTTCCTATCACTTCCACTGGATGTCAACAGTTTTTTGAAATTGGTTGATGTTTTTCCTTTGAGAAATGAAGAAGTAGCACTGCTCAGAACGAGGCTCGAGTCTAGTGTACTAGACGCTCCATTTTGTTTTCCTCCGGTATTGAACACAGTATATCCCGTCTTCAATTTGATCGATTATTGACATTAAAAAATACCTAGAGTTGTATTACAAAAGTAGTTTGAAATGTTTGGACAATGCTAACAGGTAACTTTTGTGTAACGATTCTCGTCCTTCTCTTCTGAGGAGGAGTAGTAAGAAGGATCGGAGGACCAATGCGCAGCGTCGTAAGTGTTCATTATATTTATTTATAACTCAGAACACTAAATAATAAAACAACAAAGAGAATGAAATGAAACCGGAACTGTCCTGTACGGTGCATACATAAAACACAGAACAGAAAATAATCACCCAGGAAACACAGGTGGAAAAAGGCTACCGAAGTATGATTCTCAATCAGAGACAACTAACGACACCTGCCTCTGATTGAGAATCATACCAGGTCAAACTCAAAAAACAACATCGAAAAAACGAACATAGGCAACCCACCCAACTCACACCCTGACCATACTAAAACAAAGACCTAAATAAAAGAACTAAGGTCAGAACGTGACATTTTGAGATATTTTGTAGTCACATTGCGCAAGTTGGAACCGGTGTTTTTCTGGATCAAACACGCCAAATAAATGGACATTTTGGATATATATCGACGGAATTAATCGAACAAAGGGACCATTTGTGATGTTAATGGCACATATTGGAGTGCCAACAAAAGAAGCTCGTCAAAGGTATGGCATGAATTATATTTTTTATTTCTGCGTTTTGTGTCGCGCCTGGAGGGTTGAAATATGATGGACTGTGTTTATTTACTGGGGTGCTATCCTCGGATAATAGCATCGTTTGCTTTTGCCGTAAAGCATTTTTTATCTGATGGCGCTACAAAGTATTAACTTAAGGGGGCTGAATAATTTTGCACACCCAATTTTTCAGTTTTTGATTTGTTAAAAAAGTTTGAAATATCCAAAAAATGTCGTTCCACTTCATAATTGTGTCCCACTTGTTGTTGATTATTCACAAAAAAATACAGTTTTATATCTTTATGTTTGAAGCCTGAAATGTGGCAAAAGGTCGCAAAGTTCAAGGGGCCGAATACTTTCGCAAGGCACTGTATGTGTTCTGATTGGTCCATCTGTGTTTGTTCAGGCTTGTGATTGGAATGCAGATAGAATAATATAGCAGCAAATTTAAATGGGTTTATGCAGATAGAACTTTCTAGTTTTTTATATTTACTCTTTTAAAATGTACTTATTCAAAAACATAACTCCACAAACATATGTAGAACCATCTAAAGATCAATTGTATGTGACTAACTCATTTTTAACAAAAATGTCAGATAGAACCTTCTAGACCCTAAGGTCTCGATCTTCTGCAATAATGAAAGATCAACAAACGAACATGTACACCTGTCAAACAGATAAAAATGCTCTCGATCTTTCGAACATATCTTCCTATAGCTGCCGTTTCTATTACACACGTCTCCATTGCTTTTGTCTAATAAACCTGGGTCAATGGAAATCAGTCTACGGGCTGCTTCTAAAGTATAGAGCCTATTTGTGGCCTTTTAACTGCCATTTAATATCAGTTGTAAGTCAATGGAACCACCCAATGAATATCTCACAATTCTCTGATGTATTCAATGGTAGACATGACTTTTGAAATCTACACGAAGAATCACAAGGGTTTTGTTGGTTACCGATGGGAGTTTTTCAACTGACGTAAACTGCGACTATTTCCTGACTTGTAAGTCCAAAAGGTTTTTTCCCTTTGGTCACTACCGGGTGACTCTGCTCATAAGCTCATACAGCCCAGTCATCATGTGGTTGCCAGATTCCATGAGGAACATCCTGTCCGATGTGAACATTTTCCACAACCCTTTGCTCCCCACGTGCAACTGGCAGTAAATGAAAATAAATAACTGGTGGATTTGTGGATTTTGTTTGAGTAACATATGTGTAACAGAATTATTATGTAACTCAGCAGGTCTGGTTCTGAATTCTGAGGGGAGAGGGGGGGGGGGGGTCATTAACAGTTTCTGCTATCTTGTCATGTATTGTTGTCCACCCATGTAGACTGTGTGGTGGCAGCAGCCAACCTCTATGGGCCGATCTATGGGATCGTGGGTACACAATCTTTGCCATTAAGAGCTTCCTAGAGAGGGTCCATGTATCTGCTTTCACCACCAGGTCTACTGTCAAGATCCACCGCACTGACAAGGAGATGGAGAGGGAGACTGGAGGTTTGGTGGAGTCAACTCGCCTTCATACACTGAACAAAAATATAACCGCAACTTGCAACAATTTCAAAGATTTTACTGAGTTACAGTTCATACAAGGAAATCAGTCCATTTAAGTAAATTAATTAGGCCTTAATATATGTATGCATCTGTTGGACACAGATACTATATTTTTTTTAGGGGCGTAGATCATCACCTTCACATAAGGTTGACTAGGCTGTTGCTTGTTGTCCCACTCCTCTTCAAAGGCTGTGTCGAAGTTGCTGGATATTTACGGTAACTGGAACACGCTGTCATGCACGTCAATCCAGAGCATTCCAAAAATGCTCAATGGGTGACATGTCTGGTGAGTATGCGGGCCATTGAAGAACTGGAACATTTACAGCTTCCAGGTATTGTGTACAGATCATTGCGACATGGCGCCATGCATTATCATGCTGAAACATGAGGTGATGGAGGCAGATGAATGGCACGACAATGGGCCTCAGGATCTTGTCAATTTGAATCTGTGCATTCAAATTGTTAAGATGCTGGACTGTAGTCAGTTCAAGACCGTGGTGAGGATGACGAGCATGCAGATGAGCTTCCTTAAGATGGTTTCTGACAGTTTGTGCAGAAATTCTTTGGTTGTGCAAAAAGGCTTTATTTGGGCTTTATTATAGTCAGAAATACTACTCAGTTCCATCAGCTGTCCGGGTGGCTGGACTTTGACCATCCTGCAGGTGAAGAAGCCAGATGAGGAGGTCCTGGGCTGGTGTGGTTACACGTGGCATGAGGTTGTTAGGCCGGTTGAATGTACTGCCAAATTCTCTAAAATGGCATTAGAGGCAGCTTATGGTAGAGAAATTAGCATTCAATTATCTGGCAACAGCTCTGGTGGACATTCCTGTAGTCAGCATGCCAATTGCACACACCCTCAAAACTTGAGACATCTGTGGCATTGTGTTGTGTGACAAAACTGCACATTTTAAGGTGGCCTTTTACTGTCCCCAGCACACGGTGCACCTGTGTAATGATCATGCTGTTTAATCAGCTTCTTGATATGCCACACCTGTCAGTTGGATGGATTATCTTGACAAAGGAGAAACGCTCACTTGCAAGGATGTAAACAAATTTGTGGCAAAAGATTTAGAGAAATAAACATTTTGTGCGTGTGGAACATTTCTGGGATCTTTTATTTCATCTCATGAAACATGAGACCAACACTTTACATGTTGTGTTTATATTTTTTGTTCAGTTTAAACGTACTGTATGATGTTTTATATGCCTGTTTTGTCAGGCTTATGTGTTACTCACTTTTTCTTTTCAATTTGAGCAGACAAATGGCGACTGGAGGAGTTGCAGAGGGAGCTGTCTTCTCCTCCTGTGAACAGCTCAGCCCTGCAGATGCACTCCATTGACTTTGAAAAGGTAATAAAACCGCAGTTCCATGCTCGGCATATCTCCACTGCTCACGCTGCATAATGCTAGGGGCCACAGACACATTGGCGGCTGTTGCTTGTTGTCCCACTCCTCTTCAAAGGCTGTGTCGAAGTTGCTGGATATTTGCGGTAACTGGAACACGCTGTCATGCACGTCAATCCAGAGCATTCCAAAAATGCTCAATGGGTGACATGTCTGGTGAGTATGCGGGCCATTGAAGAACTGGAACATTTACAGCTTCCAGGTATTGTGTACAGATCATTGCGACATGGCGCCATGCATTATCATGCTGAAACATGAGGTGATGGAGGCAGATGAATGGCACGACAATGGGCCTCAGGATCTTGTCAATTTGAATCTGTGCATTCAAATTGTTAAGATGCTGGACTGTAGTCAGTTCAAGACCGTGGTGAGGATGACGAGCATGCAGATGAGCTTCTTTAAGATGGTTTCTGACAGTTTGTGCAGAAATTCTTTGGTTGTGCAAAAAGGCTTTATTTGGGCTTTATTACAGTCAGAAATACTACTCAGTTCCATCAGCTGTCCGGGTGGCTGGTCTTTGACCAACCTGCAGGTGAAGAAGCCAGATGAGGAGGTCCTGGGCTGGTGTGGTTACACGTGGCATGAGGTTGTTAGGCCGGTTGAATGTACTGCCAAATTCTCTAAAATGGCATTAGAGGCAGCTTATGGTAGAAAAATTAGCATTCAATTATCTGGCAACAGCTCTGGTGGACATTCCTGTAGTCAGCATGCCAATTGCACGCACCCTCAAAACTTGAGACATCTGTGGCATTGTGTTGTGTGACAAAACTGCACATTTTAAGGTGGCCTTTTACTGTCCCCAGCACACGGTGCACCTGTGTAATGATCATGCTGTTTAATCAGCTTCTTGATATCCCACACCTGTCAGTTGGATGGATTATCTTGACAAAGGAGAAACGCTCACTTGCAAGAATGTAAACAAATTTGTGGCAAAAGATTTAGAGAAATAAACATTTTGTGCGTGTGGAACATTTCTGGGATCTTTTATTTCATCTCATGAAACATGAGACCAACACTTTACATGTTGTGTTTATATTTTTTTGTTCAGTTTAAACGTACTGTATGATGTTTTATATGCCTGTTTTGTCAGGCTTATGTGTTACTCACTTTTTCTTTTCAATTTGAGCAGACAAATGGCGACTGGAGGAGTTGCAGAGGGAGCTGTCTTCTCCTCCTGTGAACAGCTCAGCCCTGCAGATGCACTCCATTGACTTTGAGAAGGTAATAAAACCGCAGTTCCATGCTCGGCATATCTCCACTGCTCACGCTGCATAATGCTAGGGGCCACAGACACATTGGCGGCTGGCCCCTGGGAGGGGGCCACGCTAAACTCTACATCATCTTTGGGTCCTCTATGAACTTTGTCTGTACCAGTCCTTAACAGGGTGTCTAGAAAACAGGGCTGTCCTGTGTTCTGGGGCCTTTCTTTTGCACTACCACTGCAAGGGGGAGCGTTTTAGAGAGTGCACATCCTGTTAAAAACAGCCTGGTGAATGAATAGTCAGCAGTGTGAGGAACTCCAGCTCTGTTTGTTAGGCTGTAGGGTGTTTTAGTCACTAAGGATCCTTGTCTGCAGTGTCCCCCCACTCCCTATCTCACATGGTTTACCACCACCATGTCACCCAGCCCTTTGAAGTGGCACACTCACACAGCCCTGAGGTGCAGCAGTTCCTCTGTAACACTTCCATTGTGCAGCTATTCACTGTCTCTTTCCTTTCTTTCTCTCACCCCCACTCTTTCTCTCTTCTTCTCTCCCATTCCTTATCTAGCACTCTCTAGACATTAAAATTAGGTTTAGAGGCATGTAGTGTAGATGACTGATTTGAGTGTTGTTAGGAGATGTGGATGAGGTGAGTCAGGTGTGTATCAGATGTCATCTATGATTGGAGTGAGATCATCAAAACGGCCATGCTCTTCTTCCTCCTCCTCTGCCTCATCATCCTCTCTACCCCTACTACCTGGCCAGGTCATGTTGCAGATGCCTGGAATGTGTGGAAGCGGGTTTTCCACAGCATCGGGTTGCCAGATGTGACTACCTCACGACCCCTCCAGCTGCCCCTGATTGACTTTTGCCTCACCAGGCATTGTTCAGCTGTGCTGGCTGAGGCATGAGCTCATAGATAGTGTCGCTCACAGGGTAAATCTGATTTCCATCGCAGAGGGGTGAATAAGTCATGTATTAGTGTAATTAAAGTGACAGACACAAAGACAAAGGCCTCAGAGCTCAACGCAGATGACCCATGGCATCATGGCATTGACTCATTGGGCTTTAATATGACTAACATAGTTTAGACAGGGATGTGCTGTGAAGGATTCTGTTCCTGGAGTCCTTTGTTCTCATCTTATCTTCATCTCACAGATGTTGATGTAATGTATGTCCGAATGTTTCTCAATTTGTCTCCTCTTTTAAAGGATGTCTCTCCTGTGGCAGATGTTCCCTGAAAGAAAACACAACAATCTCACTGGGATCTTTTGATATCTTCCTTATTTTCCCTTATCACAACGACACGACTGAGAGAAACCGAGAGTTAACGGCAACACTCTCCACCCCCTCACACACACACACACGCACGCGCGCGCACACACACACACACACACACACACACACACACACACACACACACACACACACACACACACACACACACACACACACACACACACCTACGCTCTTCCCCATCCCCCTCTGCCAGAGTGGCTGCGCTTTCTATTGCTGCTCTCACCTGCCCTGAAGCCACTGAGCGAGCTTTAAAAGAGGAAAGACGGCCCACTCACTTTTGTTCCTGAGGCCTAACTAATCACTTTACCTGTTGTCTGCTGGGATGGGTTACCTGAGCTGAGCCCTGCACACACAGACACCCAGACAAATGGGGTGGGGGAGTAAAGGTGTAAAGGGTAAGAGTAGGAAAAGGGTAAAGGTGTATGCATGCTTCCCAGCCCGAAACAGTTCGGAACAGTTTGTGCATATATTATGATGACATTTTTGTGCATTTTGGGAGTTTTCGGCTGTTCGGGCACACAACATTTTTCCTCGAGTCAAGCCGACATCGGTAGCCGAAGTCTATGCCCCTTCGTCAGTGATTGGTCAACAGTAGGGATTCTTCAATGACGTGTTTGTTGTAATTCAATGACAGATGAATAATTTTCAGGCACATTTTTTCACTTGAGGACTTTGAGGATTGTGTATACTGGCTCCGGCCTCTCTAAAATGGACAAGCTGTACTATTGCCACTTTTTTCTTGTTTTTCAAGGTCTTTTTATGGAGTATGTGAGCACACTCGTTCGGTTTGCTGAAAAAGAGACGTTTCTTTTTTGGCTGAGTTTAGTTAGCTGGAGAGTAGCAACCATAGCATAGCTATTTGACAGCTTTAGGTTAACTGTAGCTAGATAGCTAGTCAAGGTTAGAAAACTAGCTAGCTAGCATGGAGAACTAGCTAGCTTGCATGGAAAGTCTATTCTGTAGAATGTGCTATGGTAACTAGTTCACTAGCTAGCCTAGTTGGTAGGCCTAACAGAAATGCCAGCTAAAATTTGCTACCTAGCTAGCTATGTTTGATAGCTAGCTAGCTACAGTTAGCAAGAGCCATATACGGCTTTGCAATTAGCTAGCTAGTTAGCCAACACTTGGCTAGGTAGCTGGCAAATGCTAGCTAGATACTTGAGTTCCAATGCTAAATTGTCCAGCAGAATTAATGTATTCCCCCCAAAAAAGCTAAACAAATTGCATAGAAAATATACTTTCTCTCTACTTTTATTTCGTGGCAATCTATTATGTCTAGATTTTGCACACTGACCTTCTCGACCCCGTTCTTTGCGTACTGTCACATGACGTCAGTGTCAACACAAATGGACATGTTCAAGGTTATTATTTTGAGTGTGTTGCACAGAAGGGCAGATGTTAATTTAAGACTTAATTCCTTGACATGATGCCTTAAATAACTATATAATTTGAATCACATCACATCCAAAATTGAAAATGTCCTTCATCAGTGAAAGATTACATGATTGAATAAGAGTTTGTCTTTTGACCATTTCAATCATAAATTAAATGTTTAATTGATGATTGAAGCAATTGATCCATTGTCAAAAACACTATTAAATTATTTAACAATTTAAACTATTTTTTGATGTGAACCATTTGTGAACCCGTTTTGCCATTGCGCTCATCAATTTCCATGAGTTTGAAACAAAAGCTTGACATAGGCCTGGGAATCATACTACAGAGGCCATTACTGGCTCTTTGCAGAACGTTACTTCCGTATTTAGTAAACAGTACCCCTTAATTCCTGCGCAGCTAGAAGTCGTCGCTCAGTGAGTGAAAATGGAGGATGTTTTCTCTCGGTGCCTTCAGGAGTTGCCGAAGTTGACTATAAACGATGTCCACGAATTGCCCGAACCACAACTTCAGTGCCGAAAAGCTAATTGGAGCCAACAAGCCAACTAGCTAAACTAGCTCAGTACTTGCCAGCAGCGACAGTGTAAGCCAGCTCACTAAACTTGTAAACAAAACCACCAAAGTGAACTTACTGGTGATATAAGCAGAGTTGTGTCAATGAGGAGATCGGTTCTTAGTTGGCTAACAAGTATCACGGGCTGCAAGCTGAAATATGGTGTGTTGGGATGCTATCGGCAGTGAAGTAAACTAAAGTACCGGTTCTTAAAGAGGCACTCCAGGATCTTAAGAACAACAAACTTGTAACATACAGTAGGAATTGGATTTGTAACATGACATGGAAATTGCAAAAATGTGTTGTTTTTTCCAGGACGTAACATATCATACGAAATGGGTGACATAGTACACAATTTGATGACGTAGTGCACGATACTTGGGGACCACTTTTGGCTCATGAGTACCACTTTCAATACCACAGGCTGAAATCATACAAACGTTTGAGAGTGTATCTTTAAGTACAAATACTTTAAAGTACTACTTAAGTATTTGTGGGGGGTATCTGTACTTTACTACTTTTACTTTTACTCCACTACAGTTCTAATAAAAATAATTGTATTTTTAGTCATTACATTGTCCCTGACACCCAAAAGTACTCATAACATTTCAAATGCTTAGCAGGACAGGAACATTGTCCAATTTATCAAGAGAATATTGCTACTGCCTCTGACCTCACTAAACACAGATGCATTGTTTGATAATGATGTTTGAGCATTGGATTGTGCCCCTTGCTAGCCATAATATGTTTTCATTGTGCCAACTGGTTTGCTTAATATAAGGAATGTGAAATGATTTATACTTTTACTTTTGATGCTTAAATAAATTTAAAACCAGATACTTTTAGAATTTTACTCAAGGAGTATTTTACATAATTACTTTTACTTTCACTTCAGTCATTTTCTGTAATTGTATCTTTACTTTTACTCAAGTATGTCAATTAGGTACTTTTTCTACCACTGACTATCGGTACCCTATAATTACAAGTAAGTAACCCTCAAGATACACTTCGTTATAACTTGCCAAATCCTGTGTAACACCTAGTAATTGCATTGTACTTATGCAGATATTACATGTACTCTACGGTGTATTAGTAAATTTACTTGGATCTTACTTCCACAAGCTTTTAATTGAGGGCCAGTTTGTCCGGATGGATAATGTACTATATAAGTAGAAATTAGTTATAAGTAAGTACCCCTTCAAGATGCACTTTATTTTAACTAGCGTAATCCTGTGTAACAACTTGTAATTATTTTGTACTTAGGCAAACATTACATGTGCTTTGAAATAGTTTCTTATTCCTCATCTTGGATGACACTCGTATTAAATCTGTTTTTGTAAACTCTACCAAGTTAATTGGCTTTATTTGGGGGGAAAGTGCAAGCAACAAAATGTGACTAGAGGACAATATTCAGAAAGTATTTCAAAACCCACACAAAGTAGGCTATTTGATTGACAACGATTCTTACTTCTGTAACAATGTAAAATGTAAACAACCCTTCAGACTATTTCAAAACGTAGATAACCTCTCTCAATAAGATTTAGTAAAGACCAGGCCCGATACAAAATGTATAAATTGTAGCTTACTTTGACAATAATATGTTGAAGTGAATGCGGTGGCGAACAGGTTGGTGAGCGAGAGAGAGAGAGAGAGAGAGAGAGAGAGAGAGAGAGAGAGAGAGCTGTGGCGAACAGGTTGGTGAGCGAGAGAGAGAGGAGTAACAAATAGCATACAATTGTGGTCAGGAACATCATCTCCCTCTCACACAGTTTCATTTACATTTAACATTTACATTTAAGTCATTTAGCAGTCGCTCTTATCCAGAGCGACTTACAAATTGGTGAATTCACCTTCTGACATCCAGTGGAACAGCCACACATTCCCTCTTCCTTCCTCTCTTGTTCTCAACCATACACATACTCTGTTCCTAATTATCACCTCATATGTTTCCATAAAAATGTGTGCGATACAGTTTAACAAATCCCATTCCACACACACACACACACACACACACACACACAAACACACACACACACACACACACACACACACACACACACACACACACACACACACACACACACACACACACACACACACACACACACACAGTATCACAGTATCACCATGATGCGATCCAGCAATTTCAATCAATAAACAAATATTTTATGAAGCCCTTAGTGGCCAGATTGTTTTTCAGTTCATGGTGTGCATACTATGTACACTGCTCAAAAACATAAAGGGAACACTTAAACAACACAATGTAACTCCAAGTCAATCACACTTCAATTTAGGAAGCAACACTGATTGACAATAAATTTCACATGCTGTTGTGCAAATGGAATAGACAACAGGTGGAAATTAGAAGTAAATAGCAAGACAACCCCAATAAAGGAGTGGTTCTGCAGGTTATAACCACAGACGACTTCTCAGTTCCTATGCTTCCTGGCTGATGTTTTGGTCACTTTTGAATGCTGGTGGTGCTTTCACTCTAGTGGTAGCATGAGACGGAGTCTACAACCCACACAAGTGGCTCAGGTAGTGCAGCTCATCCAGGATGACACATCAATGCGAGCTGTGACAAGAAGGTTTGTTGTGTCTGTCAGCGTAGTGTCCAGAGCATGGAGGCGCTAGCAGGAGACAGACCAGTACATCAAGAGACGTGGAGGAGGCCGTAAGAGGGCAACAACCCAGCAGCAGGACCGCTACCTCCGCCTTTGTGCAAGGAGGAGCAGGAGGGGCACTGCCAGAGCCCTGCAAAATGACCTCCAGCAGGCCACAAATGTGCATGTGTCTGCTCAAACAGTCAGAACCAGACTCCATGAGGGTGGTATGAGGGCCTGACATCCACAGGTGGGGGTTGTGCTTACAGCCCAACACTGTGCAGGACGTTTGGCATTTGCCAGAGAACAGCAAAAGATTGGCAAATTCGCCACTGGCGCCCTGTGCTCTTCACAGATGAAAGCAGGTTCACACTGAGCACATGTGACAGACGTGACAGTCTGGAGATGCCGTGGAGAACGTACTGCTGCCTGCAACATCCTCCAGCATGACCGGTTTGGCGGTGGGTCAGTCATGGTGTGGGGTAGCATTTCTTTGGGGGGCCGCACAGCCCTCCATGTGCTCGCCAGAGGTAGCCTGACTGCCATTAGGTACCGAGATGAGATCCTCAGACCCCTTGTGAGACCATATGCTGGTGCGGTTGGCCCTGGGTTCCTCCTAATGCAAGACAATGCTAGACCTCATGTGGCTGGAGTGTGTCAGCAGTTCCTGCAAGAGGAAGACATTGATGCTATGGACTGGCCCGCCCGTTCCCCAAACCTGAATCCAATTGAGCACATCTGGGACATCATGTCTCGCTCCATCCACCAACGCCACGTTGCACCACAGACTGTCCAGGAGTTGGCGGATGCTTTAGTCCAGGTCTGGGAAGAGATCCCTCAGGAGACCATCCGCCACCTCATCAGGAGCATGCCCAGGTATTGTAGGGAGGTCATACAGGCACGTGGAGGCCACACACACTACTGAGCCTCATTTGGGCTTGTTTTAAGGACATTACATCAAAGTTGGATCAGCCTGTTGTATGGTTTTCCACTTTAATTTTGAGTGTGATTCCAAATCCAGACCTCCATGGGTTGATAAATTTGATTTCCATTGATAGTTTTTGTGTGATTTTGTTGTCAGCACGTTCAACTATGTAAAGAAAAAAGTATTTAATAAGAATATTTCATTCATTCAGATCTAGGATGTGCTATTTTAGCTTTCCCTTTTTTTGTGCAGTGTATGTCATACTGATGGATAATCAGACAGGATAGAGTACACAAAAATATGTTCATGAATATGTTCATAGATGGGTCAGATTTTAACCATAAAGGCTATATAGGGTACATACACTTCAAGACCATAGCCAGATTACTTTTCATAGATGGTAAGAAGTCAAATTATGTAGCACAACGGTTTACAGATTCAACACACCATCAACTATTGTTTATTTATTTAGGATGTTGAAAGTAAAAGATGACACTATGTGTCATTTAGCAAAACAGGTTTAGAATAATGATTAATCTATTTTGATGGGCATAGTTAGCTGGTTATCGTGTTCACGCTACACGTTCCCCAAGGGCACCCCCCCCCCCACCCCCTCAAGTCAAAAAGTGGCGCACAGAATGCAAAAATATTCTTTGAAATATTTAACCTCCACACATTAACAAGTCCAATAGCTCAAATGAAAGATAAACACCTTGTTCATCTACCCAGCGAGTCAGATTTCTAAAATGTTTTACGGCGAAAACATAGCACATATGTATGTCAAACCACCACAAAGACACAGACGATATGTAGCCATTTTGTCGAACAAAAGATGCAATCACAAACGCAGGATTAAAAGAAAAATAATTCACTAACCTTTTGAAAATCTTCATCAGATGACAGTAATAGGACATGTTACACAGTACATTTATGTTTTTTTCAATAATATACAATTTATATCCATAAATCTCCGTTTACATTGACGCCATGTTCAGAAAATGCTAAAAAATGTCCGGAGAAATTATAGAATACTCCGCCAGATAACGCCAGATAACAGCAATACACATCATAAACTTTGACTAAATATACATGTTCTACATATAGTTAGAAAGATACACTGCTTCTTAATGCAATCGCTTTGTCACATTTCTTTTTAACGTTACAGAAATCGTTTACTATTAAATAATCTGAGACGGCGCTCAGACATAAGCAATATTTCTCCGCTATGTTGGAGTCAACAGAAACACAAAATTACAACATAAATATTCCCTTACCTTTGATGGTCTTCGATCAGAATGTAGTGGAAGGAGTCATACTTACCCAAAACAGCGTTTGGTTTCAAGTCGTGTGTCTTTGTATTAGCAAATGCGACAAGTTCCAGCTGAAATGCATCCAAAATTACTTCTGGTCCCGAGGGGTTGCGCATCAAAACTTCAAAATTACATATTATATGTCGACTAAACTGGTCAAACTAAGTGCAGAATCAAGCTTTAGGATGTTATTAATTAACCTCTTGATACTCCCCATCCCGGATCCGGGATCGTGAATAAAGCCTCAGGCTCATTAGCATAACGCAACGTTAATGATTTCTGAAAATCGCAAATAAAATGAAAATAATACGCCTGCTCTCAAGCTTAGCCTTTTCTTAACAACACTGTCATCTCAGATTTTCAAAATATGCTTTTGAACCATAGCAAATCAATAATTTGTGTAAGAGTATTGCAAGCTAGCTTAGCATTTTGAGTAGCATTTAGCACGCAACATTTTCACAAAAACCAGATAATCAAATAAATAAAATAATTTACCTTTGAAGAGCTTCGGATGTTTTCAATGAGGAGACTCTCAGTTACATAGCAAATGTTCAGTTTTTCCTGAAAGAATCTTTGTGTAGGAGAAATCGCTCCGTTTTGTACATCACATTTGGCAATTAAACAAACCGAAAATTCAGTCACCAAAACGTCAAACTTTTTCCGAATTAACTCCATAATATCGACCGAAACATGGCAAACGTTGTTTAGAATCAATCCTCAAGGTGTTTTTTCACATATCTCTTCATTGATATGCAGTTCGTGGAAGCCTGCTTTCCCCTCAGAATTGCATGGAAAAATACCAGCAGCTGAAAAAGACGCACCAATTTCGACGGAGGACACCGGGCGGACACCTGGAAAATGTAGTCTCTTATGGTCAATCTTCGCACGCCTCCAACTCAATCATCAAGTTTGCGGACAACACAACAGTGGTAGGCTTGATTACCAACAACGACGAGACGGCCTACAGGGAGGAGGTGAGGGCCCTCGGAGTGTGGTGTCAGGAAAATAACCTCACACTCAACATCAACAAAACTAAGGCGATGATTGTGGACTTCAGGAAACAGCAGAAGGGAACACCCCCCTATCCACATCGATGGAACAGTGGTGGAGAGAGTAGCAAGTTTTAAGTTCCTCGGCATACACATCACAGACAAACTGAATTGGTCCACTCACACAGACAGCATCGTGAAGAAGGCGCAGCAGCGCCTCTTCAACCTCAGGAGGCTGAAGAAATTCGGCTTGTCACCAAAAGCACTCACAACCTTCTACAGAGGCACAATCGAGAGCATCCTGGCGGGCTGTATCACCGCCTGGTACGGCAACTGCTCCGCCCTCAACCGTAAGGCTCTCTAGAGGGTAGTGAGGTCTGCACAACGCATCATCGGGGGCAAACTACCTGCCCTCCAGGACACCTACACCACCCGATGTTACAGGAAGGCCATAAAGATCATCAAGGACATCTACCACCCGAGCCACTGCCTGTTCACCCCGCTATCATCCAGAAGGCGAGGTCAGTACAGGTGCATCAAAGCTGGGACCGAGAGACTGAAAAACAGCTTCTATCTCAAGGCCATCAGACTGTTAAACAGCCACCACTAACATTGAGTGGCTGCTGCCTACACTCTGACACTGACTCAACTCCAGCCACTTTATAATGGGAATTGATGGGAAATGATGTAAATATATCACTAGCCACTTTAAACAATGCTACCTTATATAATGTTACTTACCCTACATTATTCATCTCATATGCATACCTATATACTGTACTCTATATCATCGACTGCATCCTTATGTAATACATGTATCACTAGCCACTTTAACTATGCCACTTTGTTTACATACTCATCTCACATATATATACTGTACTCGATACCATCTACTGTATCTTGCCTATGCTGCTCTGTACCATCACTCATTCATATATCCTTATGTACATATTCTTTATCCCCTTACACTGTGTATAAATCAGTAGATTAGGAATTGTTAGTTAGATTACTTGTTGATTATTACTGCATTGTCGAAACTAGAAGCACAAGCATTTCGCTACACTCGCATTAACATCTGCTAACCATGTGTATGTGACAAATAAAATTTGATTTGATTTTGATTTGATTTTCCAATGATATGCCTACAAATACGTCACAATGCTGCAGACACCTTGGGGAAACGACAGAAAGGGCAGACTCATTCCTCTCGCATTCACAGCCATATAAGGAGACAATGGAAAACGGAGCCTCAAAAATCCTGCTGATTTCCTGGTTGCCGTTTCATCTTGGTTTTGCCTGTAGCTCCCGTTCTAGGGCACCCACAGACAATATCTTTGCAGTTCTGGAACATTCAGAGTGTTTTCTTTCCAAAGCTATCAATTATATGCATAGTCGAGCATCTTTTTGTGACAAAATATCTTGTTTAAAACGGGAACGTTTTTCATCCAAAAAGGAAATTGCGCCCCCAGAGTTTCAAGAGGTTAATGTACAAAACAATTGGCGATTCGACCGGACAAAAGCAACTCCTCTCAGACAATCTGGAACGTCGGAATAACTGTGTACAATTCGCGCCAGAACGCGCATCTATTTTCTTGCGACACCCAGTATTTTGCCTGCCAAAGGGTCAAAGCTCACGGGATTTGCACAATTAAACACTCTACTGATAGAAGACATCTCGCGGAAGACATAGAAACTGTTCCCAGATCCATAGCTGGTTGGGAAGGGTGGGGGTGATGACGTCAAAGTTGGCCCAACTTTTCTGATGAGAAAACTAGTTTGGGAGATTGGCTGCCCTGTGCGTTCTGCTATACATACAGACATAATTCAAACGGTTTTAGAAGCTTTAGAGTGTTTTCTATTCAATAATAATCATTATATGCATATATTAGCAATTTTGGACAGATTTTGTTTTCAGTTTACTATGGGCACGCAATTCATCCAAAGGGGGCATTATTGTCCCGAGCCTTAAACAGGATAATTATCTTTGTAGGGAGTGAGTGAGACGAGAAATTGACAGCGTCGCAAGCGAAGCAGAATGGTGTCTCCATCTCTCGTTTTCTTGCCTGACAGACTAACTACAGAGTTTGCCAATGTTAGCTTATTAGTTATGAAGCTGGGACAGTTTCCTAATGAATTGCATCAACGCCAAACATATATTTGCTGTTTACTTATTTCACTCACCTCGACATCATCGTGAATCCGTATCACCAACCAATATAGGTACAGCCTCTTCCCCAGTGAAAAGTAGTTTATTTAAGTGAAATGACAGCATACCAGCATACCATTTCCAATTTCTGGTTGATGACAGCCACGCGAATACGACAACAGGTTGTTCTCAAGTTCATTTTGTTCAAGTTCATATTGATACAGATATTATTGTTAGAATTACAAGGCCGTTTGTGGCCGCTATAGTACTATAAAGAAAGACTGTTGACGGCCGCTATGGGTTCTAAATGGTTATTAAAGATTCTAGGTAGAAACATTTGCCTTAAAAATAACCCTTGTCTTCCAAAAAGGGTTATTCTGATCAAAACGATTCTTGGTAGAACCCTATCCTTCCACAACGAACCCTTTTGGAACCCTTTTTTCTTACTGTACAGTGTCCTGTCAGAGCTCCTCAGGTCGCAGCGCGGGTGACACACACCCTTAGTGTAGAGTGATGAATGCCATTGGTCGTTTAATGGAGAATGAAATTACAGTATTTAGGTGGTAAAACAGCATATAACTCTTAACTGCTACAGTAGCTTTACTTAAAGTTTTGTTTTTTGTTTCACAGTCCCACATTGTTTTGCATGTCAGCACTCAAGTTTTCAAGATATTGGACTTGAAAGAAGAAAGTGTCACTTGACACATTATCACAATGATGCAAAAAAAACAGTGAACTTATTAAAAAAAATACCAAAAGATAGTTTTGGGGTGGATTTTTCCTTTAAGCATTTAGCGGATCCTGTGTTCTGCCTTACAATCAGGACCACGGAATGGATCGCATGCAGCGACCCAAAAAAACGACTCCGAAAAAGAGGGAAACGTGGCGGTCTTCTGGTCAGACTACGGAGACGGGCACATCGTGCCCCACTTCCTAGCATTCTTCTTGCCAATGTCCAGTCTCTTGACAACAAGGTTGATGAAATCCGAGCAAGGGTAGCATTCCAGAGGGACATCAGAGACTGTAACGTACTGTGCTTCACGGAAACATGGCTCACTGGAGAGACGCTATCCGAAGCGGTGCAGCCAACGGGTTTCTCCACGCATCGCGCCGACAGAAACAAACACCTTTCTGGTAAGAAGAGGGGTGGGGGTGTATGCCTTATGGCTAACGAGGCATGGTGCGATGAAAGAAACATACAGGAACTCAAATCCTTCTGTTCACCTGATTTAGAATTCCTCACAATCAATTGTAGACCGCATTATCTACCAAGAGAATTCTCTTCGATTATAATCACAGCCGTATATATCCCCCCCAAGCAGACACATCGATGGCCCTGAACGAACTTTATTTAACTCTTTGCAAACTGGAAACCATTTATCCGGAGGCTGCATTCATTGTTGTTGGGGATTTTAACAAGGCTAATCTGAAAACAAGACTCCCTAAATTTTATCAGCATATCGATTGCGCAACCAGGGGCTGAAAAACCTTGGATCACTGTTACTCTAACTTCCGCGACGCATATAAGGCCCTGCCCCGCCCCCCTTTCGGAAAAGCTGACCACGACTCCATTTTGCTGATACCTGCCTACAGACAAAAGCTAAAAAAGAAGCTCCCACGCTGAGGTCTGTCCAACGCTGGTCCGACCAAGCTGACTCCACACTCCAAGACTGCTTCCATCACGTGGACTGGGACATGTTTCGTATTGCGTCAGATAACAACATTGACGAATACGCTGATTCGGTGTGCGAGTTCATTAGAACGTGCGTTGAAGATGTCGTTCCCATAGCAATGATTAAAACATTCCCTAACCAGAAACCTTGGATTGATGGCAGCATTCGCGTGAAACTGAAAGCGCGAACCACTGCTTTCAATCAGGGCAAGGTGTCTGGTAACACGACTGAATAGAAACAATGCAGCTATTCCCTCCGTAATGCTATCAAACAAGCTAAGCGTCAGTACAGAGACAAAGTAGAATCCCAATTCAACGGCTCAGACACAAGAGGCATGTGGCAGGGTCTACAGTCAATCATGGACTACAGGAAGAAATCCAGCCCAGACACGGACCAGGATGTCTTGCTCCCAGGCAGACTAAATAACTTTTTTGCCTCGCTTTGAGGACAATACAGTGCCACTGACACTGCCTGCAACGGAAAAATGCGGTCTCTCCTTCACTGCAGCCGAGGTGAGTAAAACATTTAAACGTGTTAACCCTCGCAAGGCTGCAGGCCCAGACGGCATCCCCAGCCGTGCCCTCAGAGCATGCGCAGACCAGCTGGCTGGTGTGTTTACGGACATATTCAATCAATCCCTATACCAGTCTGCTGTTCCCACATGCTTCAAGAGGGCCACCATTGTTCCTGTTCCCAAGAAAGCTAAGGTAACTGAGCTAAACGACTACCGCCCCGTAGCACTCACTTCCGTCATCATGAAGTGCTTTGAGAGACTAGTCAAGGACCATATCACCTCCACCCTACCTGACACCCTAGACCCACTCCAATTTGCTTACCGCTCAAATAGGTCCACAGACGATGCAATCTCAACCACACTGCACACTGCCCTAACCCATCTGGACAAGAGGAATACCTATGTGAGAATGATGTTCATCGACTACAGCTCGGCATTCAACACCATAGTACCCTCCAAGCTCGTCATCAAGCTCGAGACCCTGGGTCTCGATCCCGCCCTGTGCAACTGGGTACTGGACTTCCTGACGGGCCGCCCCCAGGTGGTGAGGGTAGGTAACAACATCTCCTCCCCGCTGATCCTCAACACTGGGGCCCCACAAGGGTGCGTTCTGAGCCCTCTCCTGTACTCCCTGTTCACCCACGACTGCGTGGCCACGCACGCCTCCAACTCAATCATCAAGTTTGCGGACGACACAACAATGGTGGTAGGCTTGATTACCAACAACGACGAGACGGCCTACAGGGAGGAGGTGAGGGCCCTCGGAGTGTGGTGTCAGGAAAATAACCTCACACTCAACGTCAACAAAATTTAAGGAGATGATTGTGGACTTCAAGAAACAGCAGAGGTAACACCCCCCTATCCACATCGATGGAACAGTAGTGGAGAGAGTAGCTTTAGTTTTAAGTTCCTCGGCATACACATCACAGACAAACTGAATTGGTCCACTCACACAGACAGCATCGTGAAGAAGGCGCAGCAGCACCTCTTCAACCTCAGGAGGCTGAAAAAATTCGGCTTGTCACCAAAAGCACTCACAAACTTCTACAGATGCACAATCGAGAGCATCCTGGCGGGCTGTATCACCGCCTGGTACGGCAACTGCTCCGCCCTCAACCGTAAGGCTCTCCAGAGGGTAGTGAGGTCTGCACAACGCATCATCGGGGGCAAACTACCTGCCCTCCAGGACACCTACACCACCCGATGTTACAGGAAGGCCATAAAGATCATCAAGGACATCAACCACCCGAGCCACTGCCTGTTCACCCCGCTATCATCCAGAAGGCGAGGTCAGTACAGGTGCATCAAAGCTGGGACCGAGAGACTGAAAAACAGCTTCTATCTCAAGGCCATCAGACTGTTAAACAGCCACCACTAACATTGAGTGGCTGCTGCCAACACACTGACACTGACTCAACTCCAGCCACTTTAATAATGGGAATTGATGGGAAATGATGTAAATATATCACTAGCCACTTTAAACAATGCTACCTTATATAATGTTACTTACCCTACATTATTCATCTCATATGCATACGTATATACTGTACTCTATATCATCGACTGCATCCTTATGTATCACTAGCCACTTTAACTATGCCACTTTGTTTACATACTCATCTCATATGTATATACTGTACTCGATACCATCTACTGTATCTTGCCTATGCTGCTCTGTACCATCACTCATTCATATATCCTTATGTACATATTCTTTATCCCCTTACATTGTGTATAAGACAGTAGTTTAGGAATTGTTAGTTAGATTACTTGTTGGTTATTACTGCACTGTCGGAACTAGAAGCACAAGCATTTCGCTACACTCGCATTAACATCTGCTAACCATGTGTATGTGACAAATAAAATTTGATTTGATTTGATTTGACTGCCCTAAGTGTTAAAAACTACAGTAAACCTGAGAATCCAAAGCCCGTAAGGGAGGTCTTACTAAATTCAGTCTAATCTGAGGGGTGTTAGCATCCAGGTAAGGCGGGGAGTAACTGTATACCCCCCCACACACACACACACACACACACACACACACACACACACACACACACACACACACACACACACACACACACACACACACACACACACACACACACACACACACACACACACACACACACACACACACACACACACTGTCTGCAGCTGTGTTTGCACAATCCAGAAGTCCTCAATGCATAAAGGCACCCAAGTGTAAAGCAATAGAAAAGAGCCTGTGCTCTAGAAGAGAGAGCTTTCAGTCCCAAATCTCCAGTGGCTTTAGAGGTAATGCCAGGCTTAATGGGTAATATGGAACAATGGCCACACTCTAGAACCTAGAGGAAGAATTTGTGCCAACCAATAAAAAGGCCAAACAGAACTTGGGGTCTAGTTTTGGGTCATGGATTTGGAGGGTCCCTGATGATGAGGCATTGTGACCGCCTCCTCGCAACACACCCTCCTGTCTCTTGAACGCTCACCTCTAGAGGGGGTCATAGGAGGTCAGAGTGGGGTAACCCTGGAAACTCTGCCCCTTGGGACCTGAGGGAGCGGCGAGGAAGGCTTTGAAACAGTGCAGGTCCGGTTACAGCTGTGGTTACCGCCAAACATGCTGCAGCTGTGTGATGGTGTGTTCTGATGACAGGTAAAGCTGTGCCTCACTGCCATCCAGTGCTGAGACTGACTCTCTCACCAAACCAGTATAGTACTGTACAGCGTGTACAGTCCTCTTTCTCAGCTAAGACCAACCCTGGCCTCTCTTTGTTTTGGGATGCCAAAGCTTGTTGAACAGCTAGATGGCTATAGCAATATGTAGGCCTGTTTATGAAACCTATGGGAACAATGGAGCAGGGACTATGGCTTTTTATTATGATTAATGTTGGAAATCATGCTTCTTCTCCCTTGTTCTTTCCCCTGTCTAGGGAAGTTTTGCATTGCTAACTCTTTCTCTCTCCCACCTCTCCCTTTTACAGACATTCCAAACCTAGTCAGAACTGCATGGAAAAGTTGATTCACCCGTGAATGTTAGCAGTCTTGCAGAGGTAGCGCTTCCTAGAAACAAGGGGGGGGGGGGGGCTCAAAAATAATTTCAGCTAGGACCGTCTGTGAGTGGCCTGGGGAAACCTGGTGATGCCACCAGGCAGGCCAAAACTCCATCCCATCACAACAAGCTGACATTTCAGGCATTCTTTTCAAGCAGCTCTTACACTAAACGTGCATCATCATTATTTTCACAATTTTACAGTACTTTTCCAACATCATAGTGTGGAAATATACTCTTGAGTGTATAAGACATTAGGAACACATGCTCTTTCCATGAAATGGCTAGACTGACCAGGTGAATCCAGGTGAAAACTATGATCCCTTATTGATTTCACATGTTAAATCCACTTCAATCAGTGTAGATGAAGGGAAGGAGACAGGTTAAAGAAGGATTTTAAAGCCTTGAGACAATTGAGAGATGGATTGTGTATGTGTGCAATTCAGAGTGTAAATGGCCAAGACAAAATATTTAAACGGACACTGGGATTTTGGCAATGATTACATGTATCTACTGTACATCCCCAGATGAACTCGTGAATACCATTTTTGTGTCTCTGTGTCCCGTTTGAAGAAAGTTACAGGTACTTTTGAGAGCCAATGCTAACTAGCGTTAGCGCAATGATACCCATGTACTTCCAGTCATTGTGCTAATTCTAGTTAGCTTTGGCTCACAAAACTACCTGTAACATAGATCATGTTGAACACAGAGACATACAAATGGTATCCATGAGTTCATCTGACTCTTGGGAAGTAAATAAAGGGCCTCATTGCCAAAAATCCCAAAGTATCCCTTTAAGTGCCGTTGAATGGGGTATGGTAGGAAGCAGCACCAGTTTGAGTGTGTCAAGAACTGCACCGCTGCTGGGTTTTTCATGCTCAACAGTTTCTTGTGTGTATCGAGATCCACTACCCAAAGGACATCCAGCCAACTTGAAACTTGACACAATTGTGGGATGCATTGGAGTCAACATGGGCCAGCATCCCTGTGGAAAACTTTCGACACCTTGTAAGAGTCCAAGTGTCAATGAAATGAGGCTGTTCTGAGGGCAAAAGGGGGTGCAACTCAATATTCGGAAAGGGTTCCTAATGTTTTGTACACTCAGTGTATATAAAATGCAGGAAATCACATTTTTGACTGCACTGGGCTTATAAAGATGTATAACACACTACAAAGTAAAGATCTTCGGGTTGTTTCCAGGGGGACGGGGACAATATTTTCCAGATCCCAACTGTTGTGTCAAGTCTCTTTTTTTGTGGCATCAGCATATATTTTAGCTCGGCTTCTCAATAAGTGTCTTCATGTTTTAATGCACAGAATAACTGCAGCCAACGGCTGGGTTGTGTTGATCTCTACTGTTGTGCTGTGTTGTGCTTGGCTGTGTTGTGTTGAGCTCTGCTGTGTTGGTTTGGGCTGGACTGGGCTGTGTTGAGCTGACACTCCCCACACAGGAGGCCTCCAGATGGGGAGAACACAGAGAGAGTGTTAGGTCTGGGTGGGCTCTGGGGGTGAGGATGGTGATGATGACAAGCAGATTGGTGTGACATGAGATATAGTTCTCTGCAGTTCTGCTCTTCACTCCTTGTGTCAGATGTGTAGATTTTATCGTGCACATAAACACACTCACACACACATGAAATATCACACATGTTTCTTCACCTAAAGACTTATGTTCCCTTTGTTCACAGCACACAAATAAATGGTAAGAGATGTACTGCCCAGATGAAAAAAATACTACAGTTTACTATAGAATACTGTAGTATTTATTGTAGTATCCCTCAATCATGTGTAGTACCTACTATAGAATGTTGTATTATACTGTAGAATACTATAATAAATACTACAGTATTATCTGCTAAAAACACTGTAGCAAGTAATATTGTAACATTGACAAAAACACTACAGTCCGCAAAAAGACTACACTTTTTTAAAACTACAGTATAGTAAATACTACAGTATTTAATTTGCAAATACCCTGCTCATTTCCCTCCCCCATATCGCAATTTGTGCCACCCATAAATGAGAAACATACAGTTGAAGTAGGATGTTTACATACACTTTAGCCAAATACATTTAAACTCAGTTTCTCACAATTCCTGATATTTAATCCTCTAAAACAATCCCTGTCTTAGGTCAGTTAGGATCAATACTTTATTTTCAGAATGTGAAATGTCAGAATAATAGTAGAGAGCATGATTTATTTCAGCTTTTACTTCTTTCATCACATTCCCAGTGGGTCATAAGTCTACATAGACTCAATTAGTATTTGGTAGCATTGCCTTTAAATTGTTTAACTTGGATCAAATGTTTCGGGTAGCCTTCCACAAGCTTCAGACAATAAGTTGGGTGAATTTTGTCCCATTCCTCCTGACAGAGCTGGTGTAACTGAGTCAGGTTTGTAGGCCTCCTTGCTTGCACACACTTTTTCAGTTCTGCCAGTTCTTGCTTCAATATATCCACATAATTTTGCCTCCTCATGATGCCATCTATTTTGTGAATTGCAGCTGTCCCTCCTACAGCAAAGCACCCCCACAACATGATGCTGCCACCCCCGTGCTTCATGGTTAGGATGGTGTTCTTTGGTTTGCAGCCTCCCCCTTTTTCTTCCAAACATAACAATGATCAATATGGTCAAACAGTTCTGTTCTTGTTCCATCAGACCAGAGGACATTTCTCCAAAAAGTATGATCTCTGTCCCCATGTGCAGTTGCAAACCGTAGTCTGACTTTTTTATGGCGGTTTTGGAGCACAGCGATTACTGCGATTGCTGCACAGCCAAAATATTTTTAAAACCTGCTTGATTAACATAAAATTGGACCAACCCGCACCACTATAGTTGCTACATTTGTTTTCCAAATTGACGCTACCATAGCAACCGTCTACAGTTAGTACGTTTACATTTCCACGCTTGCTAGACCTGTAACAGACCTGTAACAGAATATTTTTTGGTGTTCCAGTGGTAGTGTTTTTTTCCCTGTTTTTTTTTCCTATGAAGTTGCGGTTATATGTTCTTAATATGAATGCTGGACCAAGCAGCAAGAAACTGAAAATCTAATACTCACAGTGAGTTGGAGGAAGATTATTTTTTCATCACAGCAAATTCCAAATGTGTGTATGACCTGCCATTCAAACGTAGCTCTTGCTAAGAAGTGAAATGTCGAGAAACATTTCAAAACTGTTCACAAGAAATATGAAAGTGACTTTCCAGCTAAAAGTGAATTACGTAAGAGAAAGGTAAAAGAGTTAAAGTCTCAACTAGCTGCCCACAATTGATCTTTACAAGGCCCAGCTCAAAATCAAAGGCAGCCACGATTGCCTCATTCCGGGTGAGTTGCATACTAGCAAAACACAAGAAACCGTTCCAGGATGGAGAAATTATAAATCATTGTTTGATGATTTCAAAAATAAATCAGAAATAATTTATGTTATTAAGGATGTTTAGCTATCCAGAAATGCTGTTACATGGCGCTGTGAAATGATGGATGAGGATTTGAGAGAGCATCTTAAAAAAAACATAAATGAGTGATTGTTCTTTTCTCTTTAATTGGACGAGTCGACAGACGTGATCGACACCTCTCAGTGGTGCATTTTCATCAGAATGGTGTTTGAAGATATAACTGCCAAAGAGGAACTGCTCAAAATCATATCATTGAAAGGAAAAAAGGAGATTTTTGTGACTTTATTAATAGCAGTCAGTTACCCATTTAGAAACTTGTGTCCATAACTACATATGGAGCACCAGCCATGACTGGCTGCATCAATTGGTTTATTGCCCTTTGTAAAAGTGATGATGACTTTCCAGACTTCCTCAATTATCACTGCATGATCCATCAACAGGCCTTGGGTGGTAAAATGCTGAATATGAAAGATGTCATTGATTTCGCACTCAAAATCATGAATTCAATTCGGACCAGATGTTTGCAGACGAGTGGGTCAGCGCTGTGTGTGGAGAAGAGGATGCGGTGTTGGACCATTTTGAGGAGTTCACCCTCCATTTCAGGACAGTATTCGACCAAAGGCAGAGCGGCGGGTGAGCGCCTCTACCATCTGAGGCAGGTGACGAGGAGCGCACAGGAGTTTGCTCTGGAGTTTAGGACCCTGGCTGTCGGCGCTGGATGGAGCGACAGGGCCCTGATCGACCATCACCTCTGTAGTCTACGCGAGGACGTCCGTCCGGGGCTGGCTGTAGGGACACCACCCTCACCTTCGACCAGCTGGTGGACATGTCCATCAGGCTGGACAACATGCTGGCTACACGTGGACGTCTAGATCGGTGTCTGGTTGTTCCATCCTCCCGCACCCTCTCTCCTGTACCCATGGAGTTGGGAGAGATGGTGACCGGAGGGGGTTCCCGCTCGATCACCATATGTGGTCACAGAGGCCACACTGCTGGTCGGTGCCGGGTTGGTTCCTTTGTGAATCAAGGCAGCAGGCAGGGCACTCTGGCGTCACCCCAGGTGAGTAGGCACCATTCTCATCCAGAGTTCTCTGTTGCACATATGTTTGTCACTTTTCCTGATTTACCCTCTTGGCCACAGAGGGCTCTCACGGGGTGGTCGCGAGAGTGCTCAGGTAGGTGTTTAGGGGTTTCCGTTGGTGCTACTACGGTGGAAAGTCCAGACCAGGTCTCCACCGTGCGCATTCCCCCAGAATATGCCGATTTGGCTCTCAACTTCTGTAAAAAGAAGGCAAATCAATTACCTCCCCATCGACGGGGGGATTGTGCGATAGATCTCCTGGTAGATACCGCATTTCCCTGGAATCACATGTATCCCCTGTCGCAAGCAGAGACGGTGGCTATGGAGACATATGTCACCGAATCCCTACATCCGGGGTATATTCAGCCCTCCATTTCACCCGTCTCCTTGAGTCTCTTTTTTGTGAAGAAGAAGGATGGCGGTTTGCACCTGTGCATTGATTATCGAGGTCTCAATATAATCACAGTGAAATATAGTTACCCGCTACCTCTTATCATTACAGCGATTGAGTCAATGCATGGGGTGAGCGTCTTCACTAAACTGGATCTCAGGAGTGTGTACAATCTGGTGTGTATTCGGAAGGGAGACGAGTGGAAGATGGCATTTAGCACCACCTCAGGTCATTATGAGTACCTCGTCATGCCATATGGGTTGATGAATGCTCCATCAGTCTTCCAATCATTTGTAGATGAGATTTTCAGAGACCTGCACGGGCAGGGTGTAGTGGTGTATATCGATGATATCCTGAAATACTCCGCTACACGCGCCGAGCATGTGTCCCTGGTGCGCAAAGTGCTTGGTCACCTGTTGGAGCATGATCTATATGTCAAGGCTGAGAAATGCTTGTTCTTCCAACAATCGTCTCTTTCCTAGGGCATTGGATTTCCATGTCAGGAGTGGAAATGGAGAGCGACCCCATTGCAGCCATGTGTAATTGGCCGACTCCCACCAAATACTACCGGAGGTTTATCCGGGGTTTTGGTCAGGTTGCTGCTCCCATTACCTCACTGTTAAAGGGGGGCCCGGTGCACTTGCAGTGGTCAGCTGAGGCAAACACGGCTTTTAGACACCTGAAGGCTCTGTTTACCTTGGTTCCTGTGTTGGCTCATCCGGATCCCTCTGTCATTCATAGTGAAGGTGGACGCATCCGAAGCTGGGATAGGAGCAGTGTTTTCTCAGCGCTCAGGTACGCCACTCAAGCTGTGCCTTCTTTTCGAAGAAGCTCAGCCCGGCGGAGCGAAACCATGATGTGGGGGACCGGGAGCTGTTGGCTGTCGTAAAAGCCTTGAAAGGCGTGGAGACATTGGCTTGAGAGGGCTAAACACCCTTGTCTCATCTGGACTGACCATCGCAATCTGGAGTACATTCGGGAGGCGAGGAGACTGAATATCCTCGTCAGGCAAGGTGGGCCATGTTTTTCACTCGTTTTGTGTTTACCCTCTCTTACAGACCAGGCTCCCAGAACGTTAAGGCAGACGCACTGTCCCGGCTGTATGACACAGAGGAGCGGTCCATGGATCCCACTCCCATACTCCCAGCTTCTTGTTTGGTGGCGCCGGTAGTGTGGGAGCTGGATGTGGACATTGAGCGGGTGTCACTTGCAGAGCCCTCTGCCCGGTCTCCCTATGGCCTTACAAACTGTGGAGGCCCTGTTTACACACGTTTTCCGGCACTATGGGGTGCCTGAGGATATGGTGTCTGATTGGGTTACCCAGTTCACATCAAGGGTCTGGAAGGCGTTCATGGAACTTCTGGGGGTCTCGGTCAGCCTTACCTCAGGTTTTCACCCCGAGAGTAACGGGCAGGTGGAGAGAGTTAACCAGGATGTAGGTAAGCTTCTGCGGTCTTATTGCCAGCACCGGCAGGAGGAGTGGGCGACGTTCGTGCCCTGGGCAAAGATGGCCCAGAACTCACTCCTACACTCCTCCACTAACCTGTCTCCCTTTCAATGTGTATTAGGATATCAGCCGGTTCTGGCTCCATGACATCAGAGTAAGACCGAGGCTCCTGCGGTGGACAATTGGTTCCGGCACGCGGAGGAAACCTGGGAGGCCGCCGCAATGAGGCCCCGGTGTTCGCACCAGGGGACCAGGTCTGGCTCTCGACCCGAAACCTGACCCTTCGCCTGCCCTGTTGGAAGCTGGGTCCGCGGTTTGTGGGCCGTTTAAAGTCCTGGGGAGAGTGAACGAAGTATGGTATAGGTTACAGCTACCCACTAATAACAGTATCAACCCCTCGTTCCATGTGTCTCTCCTCAGGCCGGTGGTGGCTGATCCTCTCCAGGACGCTGAAGTGCAGGATGTTCCTCTGCCCCCTCTGGACTTTGAGGGGGTCCCGGTGTACTCCGTTCGATCCATCTTGGATTCGAGACATCGGGCGAGGGGCATTCAGTACCTCGTGGACTGGGTGGAGTACGGTCCGGAGGAGAGATGCTGGGTTCCGGTGGAGGACATATTAGATCCTTCCATGCTGCGAGAATTCTACCGTCTCCATCCGGATCGCCCTGAACCTCACCCTCCGGGTCTCCCCCGAGGCCGGTGTCGACGCACTGCTGGAGCCGCGCGTCGGGGGTACTGTCATAACTTCTGCCGAAGTTGAGGCCTCTCATTGTTCGGGTGGTGCTCGGTGGTCGACGTCACCGGTCTTCTAGCCATCATTGATCCATTTTTAATTTTCCATTGGTTTTGTCTTGTCTTCCTACACACCTGGTTTCAATCCCATTCATTACCTGTTATGTATTTAACCCTCTGTTTCCCCTCATGTCTTTGTCAGAGATGTTTGTTATTCAGTGTTGTGTTGTTGTTTGTATTGGTGCGCGATGGGTTTTCATACCCACTTTGTTTATTTATTTACATTTAGTGTTTGGAGTTTGTTTAGTTTATCATTATTAAATAACTCCATTACACTCAGTTTGATTTTCCTGCGCCTGACTCCCCTGCCACCTATATACACGACTCTGACACACACCTCCTGAAAACAACATTAGGATTATGTTAAAAAAAAGACCCAGCTGCTAGGTAAATTAACCCATGTTCGGGTAATCCCAACTACCCAATATGTTATTCACGCAACCCACTGGCTGGATCAAAATAACCCAACATGTGTTCTGTCCACTATTTAACTGCCAGCACTGGGTTGCCAAAAAGCCTAAATTGGGTTGTTTTTAGCCTGTACTTTTATATTTTTAGCTCGGCCTTTATCCCTGCAAGACAGCTGTTAAATTTCCCTGGTGATCTGACACTGGGTATCAAGGGCTCAGCTTACACCTACAGTGCTGTACACCAATCTTCTCATACAATCAGTCATTTTTTAATATAAAATAACTGGACTAGAAGTTTTATGCCTAGGTGGCCCAGCCAGAGAAAGCCTTGAATGTTATTGGTATTCTGTCAGGTTGACCAGCAGATATCCCATCTTTAGATCTTTTGTCGGGGTGGAACAGTCCTCCAAAAACATGCTCTGTGAGGAGAAAGGGAGAGGAAACACAAGGTTTGGCTAACAGAAAGCCAGCAGTGAATGCCCCATAGAAATGGACCATTACCATCTGGCCATGGAGAGTGGTAGATAGTTATTGCAACCATAAATGTGATGAATCTGAGGTTGTTCACTTTGAATACACTCTTGTTGCGACTGGAGTGGTGTGTCCATCTGGTACACTAACTTGGAATAAGAGCAACGGCATTTTGTGCTGTGTTAAAACGTTTGAGGAAATTGGGCTTTGCTGGCGAACACTTGGAACTACTACCGTACTTTTGCCATTTCAAATTTACAAAACGAATGCACTTTTTTCCCCATTTCCCCTGCGTCCCCAGGAACTGTGGACTTTAAACAGCTGTTTCACAAAATAGGAAGCCCTCTCCTGCTTTTCTACTACAAACGGAAGGCGGCCTCCGTCAGCAACACGGAGAGACTATTTTTCCGCTGTTTGATGTTTTTCACTAGGGGGGTAGGGGAATAACTTTAGAGAGCACTGAAACATGACGCTGTAACACTGATTCTCATCTATGAGATTGACATGAAGAAATACTATGTCCAAGTAGAACTAGCTAACTTTCCTCACATTTTATTCTTCTCTTTTTGAACATTGTTGTTCACTTGGTTTACTTGGCAGAGTTATTGACAATACAGTTTAATGTGCCTCTTTAGGACAGTGGTAGTCGCTGGTCACATTCTTGCACTGTGGAGTCATTTGATATTCTATTATGACAGGGAACAGGGCTTACACTCAGCTCTCACTCAGCTCTCAATGTTATTGTCCAAAGCATGTTGCAGAAATACAACCCAGAATTCCATATAGTATCAAAGTTCAGTATTTCCAACCAAGTTCTCCTACAATAAAGGAATGTCAGCAATATCACGAGGTTCAGTAGGCCTATAGTATTACTCTAGTCAGTGTAACTGGTGTTGTTATCAGGGCTATCTCTACCCTGCGTGTTGATAGGGGTGTAGAGGCGAGGAGGAGTTGGCCCCTAATTACGCCCCTGGGTGCTGTTAGCTTGATAGGGGTGTAGGGGCGAGGAGGAGTTGGCCCCTAATGACGCCCCTGGGTGCTGTTAGCTGAAATGGGAGCCACGGGCCCTTAAACCAGAAAAGGAAGGTGCGCAGAGCAGAAACGTGACCCAGTCCTGGGACTGATGGAGGAGTGGGGAGTGAGGAGTCCAGCAAGGTGCCCAGCCGTTCAGTCTAGCTGCCTGACTGGACTCGTCTGCCCTGCCCTGCCCTGTTCTGCTCTGCTCTGGCTGGTGGTGTCTGCTTGTACTGCTGCCTGCCTGCTGTGGACAGGTCACATCCTGCTTGCATCACACCCCCTCGTACCTCCTCCCTCCCCACATACCCCCCTGCCGCACCCTGTCCTTGGTTTTTTTTAGTTCTTACTTCCCCACCCTTCCTCCCTCCCATGGTTCTCCTCCTGCCACACTTTGCCCTCTCTCTCTCTCAATTCAATTTCAATGAATGGGCTTTTTTTGGCATGGGAAACGTATGTTTACATTGACCAAGCAAGTGAAATAGAAAATAAATAAAAGTGAAATAAACAATAAAAATGAAAAGTAAACATTACACTTCCAAAAGAATAAAGACATTTCAAACGTCATATTATGTATATATACAGTGTTGTAATGATGTACATTACATCTCTCAATTACATTCAAAGGGCTTTATTGGCATGGGGAAAAATATGTTTACATTGCCAAAGCATGTGAAATAGATAATAAACAAAAGTGAAAAAATTATGTGCAAAATAGTTAAACTACAAAAGGGAATTTACAATGGTGTTTGTTCATCACTGGTTGCCCTTTTCTTGTGGCAACAGGTCACATATCTTGCTGCTGTGGTTGTACACTGTGGTATTTGACCCAGTAGATATAGGAGTTTATCAACATTTGATTTGTTTTCGAATTCTTTGTGGTTCTGTGTAATCGGAGAGAAATATGTGTCTCTAATATGGTCAATCATTTGGCAGAAGGTTAGGAAGTGCAGCTCAGTTCCCATCTCTTTTTGTGGGCAGTGTTCACACAGCCTGTCTTCTCCTGAGAGCCAGGTCTGCCTACGGGGGCCTTACTCAATAGCAAGGCCATGCTCATTGAGTATGTACATAGTCAAAGCATTCCGTAATTTTGGGGCAGTCACAGTGGTCAGGTATTCTGTCACTGTGTACTCTCTGTTTAGGGCCATATAGAATTCTAGTTTGCTATCTTTCTTTGTAAATTCTTTCCAATGTGTAAAGTAATTATCTTTTAGTTTTCTCATGATTTGGTTGGGTCTAATTGTGTTGCTATCCTGGGGCTCTGTGGGGTCTGTTTGTGTTTGTCAACAGAGCCCCAGGACCAGCTTGCTTAGGGGATTCTTCTCCAGGTTCATCTCTCTGTAGGTGATGGCTTTGTTATGGAAGGTTTGGGAATCGCTTCCTTTTAGGTGGTTGTAGAATTTAACGTCTCTTTTCTGGATTTTGATAATTAGTGGGTATCAGACTAATTCTGCTCTGTATGCATTATTTGGTGTTTTACGTTGTACACTGAAGATATTTTTTGCAGAATCTGCATGCAGTCTCAATTTGGTGTTTTTCCCAAATTGTGAATTCTTGGTTGGTGAGCAGACCCCTTTATGACCTCACAACCATAAAGAGCAATGGGATCTATAACTGATTCAAGTATTTTTAGTCAGATCCTAATTGGTATGTTGAATTTTATGTTCCTTTTGATGGCATAGAAGGCCCTTCTTGCCTTCTCTCTCAGATCGTTCACAGCTTTGTGGAAGTTACAGTACCTGTGGAGATGATAATAAGGCTGAGGAATGTATTCTCTCTCTCGCTTTCTCTCTCTCCTAATTTAATTAACTGTGTTGGCGTGAAGGCAGCAGATTCTTGAACCCAGTGAAGCTGCTCTCTCTTTTGAAGGACGGCTGACTCTCTCTCTCACTGCTGCTTTGTTAGATGCCTTGCATAAATTAGGGGTATTTCCTGCCTTCACAGGAAGCTTTGTATTGAAACCAGATTTCCCAGTGAGGAGAGGAGAGCACCATGTGATCTGGCTGCTGATTTCCTGTTAATCACTCACAACCACAGCCTCACCTCGCCCAGATAGGTGCTGTATGCTGCAGGGAGAAGCTCTTTGAAGCTCATCTGCCCTACCTCTCTCTTTCTCTCTCTCACTATCTCACTGGATAAAACATCATCTGTGAAGAATACAGACGGCTTGTGCTTTCTGTTGTTCCTCTTTTCTTTGTTTGGTAGAGGTGGCTTTTTATCATTGTTTTAAAGATCCATTGCAGCTGTTTTTTTATCTCAATATCAAACAATTTCTGGGTAACAATTAAGTACCTTACTGCAATGTTACAATTGTTACAATTACAACGGTAAAAAAATTAACAAAAATGGCTTCTTAGCAAAGAGCAATTTCTCAAGCATGAATTTAGCTTCAACTGTCTGGGAGGGGTCTGAGTGGGGAGGGGAAAACTGAAAACTAGCTGTTATTTGCAAAGCGGTTTGGGACGCTCTTTCTTATTGGTCTATTAACTAATTTATTCACCAGGCAGGCTGAATTTTCAGACTGTCTTTTCAAAGAGTTCTTGCACCAATAGGGCATTATAATAATTTTCCAAATTCCACAGTATTATCCCAACCTCATAGCATAAACCCTTATGTTTGAATTTGCGTATGTTAGAGTTTACTCATGGGCATTTGTCCACTACACATGGGTGTTGACTTCATCTTTACCCAGTCTCACCCTGGTGTGGATTGTCTTCTTTGTTACAGGGTGTGTCACTTAGGCCTACTTCAAAGTTTGTAGCAGCAGGATCCCTCACCTGTGCAGATGTGTCTGTTTAATCTGGTGTGGCTGTCTTGTAGCCCATAACCCATGCAGAGTACAATGGCCAGGAGATTACCATTGAATAGAAACCGCTCCTCGATACACTCTTAGAAGAAAGGGTTCCAAAAGGGTTCCCTTGGCTGTCCCCATTGGATAAACATTTTTGGTTCCAGACAGAATCATTTTGGGTTTCATGTAGAATCCTCTATGAAAAGGATTATACATGGAACAGAAAACGGTTCTAACTGGAACCAAAAGAGTTATCCCATGGGGAAAGCCGAAGAACCCTTTAAATGTTCTAGATTATCAACTTATTTTCTGAGAGCAATAACTTCACATCTACATTAGTTTAGCCAGTGTAGAGCTGGTCTATGTGTTCCATATGTTTAATAACTTTACATATCCTCATTCATTTAGCCAGTAACGTTATGACGCCAGCCCATAAACTCAGCATGCTTACTCCCTGTTGGCCAAACCACAAAGCCATGAGGGTTTTCAGTGGGTTTCAATGGCTCCTCTGTGAAATGAATTTTCAAATCGTCTTCCATCCACATCTTCAAACCACATTTCTCCAAACAGATTAGACAGATGTAAAACCCTGTCGTGGTCTGGTAAAAGAGAACGAGAGAGAGATGAAGAGCAGTGGTGATCGCAGGCTATTACTGTTTCTTTGTGGGGTTAACCCTGGATGTTTCCCCATCGTCAGAGAGTCCCTGCGATCCTGGCGCCCACCCAGATCTCTCCATACGCACATATCCCGCCCTGCAGTCTGCTCTGCTCCATAAGAACACTAAGTGACAATAGCGTACTCTCCCATGTGTTTCCTATTGGGCCCCTTTGCTAACTTTTCTACGTAGTTGGTTGCTGAAGGTGGAATTTTAGTCGACCATTGCATAGTTTGAAAAAGGCCACAGATGGAACTATTTTTACAACCTGCTTTGCATCAAGACTCTGTACTTTATGGGACAGGAGCGTTTTACCCGTGATTTTAATCCATGAGTTGAAATCCCTCAAGATGATCAGTGACTCACTCACTGTTCTTTGCGTAATGCTTCCTGATTGGACACGTGCTACTCTGTAGCTGACACTGTGGATGGGCTCTAGTAATTAAATCAGTGGGAGTGTATCTCCTTGTTTTGCCCTTTATTGTCTCAATGTGGAGGGGAATGTTTGGCTCTGAGAATAATCTGTAGTTATAGCTATAGCATATGTCCATAAGGTAATATATACAGTGCCTTCGGAAAGTATTCAGACCCCTTGACATCTCCACATTTTAATAACTTACAGCCTTATTCTAACATGGATTAAATAAATAAAAAATCCTCAGCAATCTACACACAATATCGCATATTGACAAAGCAAAAATTGGTTTTTAAATGTTTTTACATAGGCATTCAGACCCTTTACTGTGAGACTCGCAATTGAGCTCAGGTGCATCCTGTTTCCATTGATCATCCTTGAGATGTTTCTACAACTTGATTGGAGTTCACCTGTGGTAAATTGGATTGATTAGACATGATTTAGAATGCACACACCTGTCTATATGAGGTCCCACAGCTCACAGTGCGTGTCAGAGCAAAAACCAAGTCTTGAGGTCGGAGGAATTGTCCGTAGACCTCTGTAACAGGAATGTGTCAAGACACAGATCTGGGGAAGGGTACCAAAAACATTTCTGCAGCATTGAAGGTCCCCAAGAACACAGTGGCCTCCATAATTTTTAAATGGAAAACGTTTGTAACGACCAAGACTCTTCCTAGAAATTGGCCGCCCAGCCAAACTTAGCAATCGGGGGAGAAGGGCATTGGTCAGGGAGATGACCAAGAACCCAATGGTCACTGACAGAGCTCTAGAGGTCTTCTGTGGAGATGGGAGAACCTTCCAGGAGGACAACCATCTCTGCAGCACTCCACCAATCAGTCCTTATGTTAGAGTGGCCAGACGGAAGCCACTCCTCAGTTAAAGGCACATGACAACCCGCTTGGAGTATGCCAAAATGCAGCTAAAGACTCTCAGACCATAAGAAACAAGATTCTCTGGTCTGATTAATCAAGATTGAACTCTTTGGCCTGAATGCCAAGCGTCATGTCTGGAAGAACCCAGGCACCAAACCTACGATGAAGCATGGTGGTGGCAGCATCATGTCCTAGGTATGTTTTTCTGAGGCATGAACTGGGAGACTAGTCAGGATCGAGGCAAAGATGAACAGAGCAAAGTACAGAGTGATCCTTGATGAAACCTGCTCCAGAGCACTCAGGACCTCAGACTGGGGTGAAGGTTCACCTTCCAACAGCACAACGACCCTAAGCACACAGCCAAGACAACGCAGGAGTGGCTTCTGGACAAGTCTTACAATGTCCTTGAGTGGCCCAGGCAGAGCCCGGTCTTGAGCCTGATCAAACATCTCCAGAGAAACCTGAAAATAGCTGTGCAGCAAAGCTCCACATCCAACCTGACAGAGCTTGAGAGGATCTGCAGAGAAGAATGGAAGAAACTCCCAAATACAGGTGTGGCAAGCTTGTAGCGTCATACCCAAGAAGACTCAATGCTGTAATCGCCGCCAAAGGTGCTTCAACAAAGTACTGAGTAAAAGGTCAGAATAATTATGTAAATGTTATATTGAAATTTTTTATTTCTATACATTTGCAAAAATCTCAAAAAATCTGTTTTTGTTTTGTAATTTTGGGGTATTGTGGGTAGATTGACGTGGGGAAAAACTGTAACATAACAAAATGTGGAGAATGTCAAAGGGTCTGAATATTTCTGAAGGCACTGAACAGTGTACATTGATATCATAGTAATGATGTTGACATGTATTAGCCAGGTATTGCTCCATAACAGGCTGATAGCCATGGTATACCAATATGCCTCGGATTGTGCCTGTTATATAAATCTAGAAAACAGATGCAAACGTTTCCTTGAGGAATTTTAGTAAGATGACTAAAACAACTTGGCATCTAATGTGTTATTTTGTTCCAATGGAAATCAGAGAAAGCCAGACCTACTGATATTGGCTGATATGGTATAAACCTATCCATGTGGTATTTGAATTAGACTTTTAAAACTTTATCATCTGATAGTGAGATGCTTTCTTCACACATATAAACTCAGCAACAACAAAAAAGTCCCTTATTCAGGACGCTATCTTTCATGGAAAATTTTGACAAATCCAAATACCTTCATAGATCTTTATTGTCAAGGGTTGTAAAAACTGTTTCCCATGCTTGTTCAATGAACTATGAACAATTAGTGAACATACACCAGTGGAACGGTCATTAACACAGCTTACAGCTTACAGACGGTAGGCAATTAAGGTCACAGTTAGAAAAATTAGGACACTAAAGAGGCCTTTCTCCTGACTCTGGAAAAACACCAAAAGAAAGATACCCAGGATCTCTGCTCATCTGCGTGAACATGCCTTAGGCATGCTGCAATGAGGCATGAGGACTGCAGATGTGGCCAGGGCAATAAATTGCAATGTCCGTACTGTGAGACGCATAAGGGAGACAAGAAGGACAGCTGATCGTCCTCGCAGTGGCAGACCACGTGTAACAACACCTGCACAGGATCGGTACATCGAACATCACACCTGCGGGACAGGTACAGGATGGCAACAACAATTGCCCGAGTTACACGAGGAACGCACAATCCCTCCATCAATGATCAGACTGTCCGCAATAGGCTGAGAGAGGCTGGACTGAGGGCTTTTATGCCTGTTGTAAGGCAGGTGCTCACCAGACATCACCAGCAACAACGTCGCCTATGGGCACAAACCCACTGTCGCTGGACCAGACAGGACTGGCAAAAAGTGCTCTTCACTGACGAGTCCCGGTTTTGTCTCACCGGGGGTGATTGGTCAGATTCACGTTTATCGTCGAAGGAATGAGCATTACACCGAGGCCTGTACTCTGGAGAGGGATCAATTTGGAGGTTGAGGATCCGTCATGGTCTTGGGCGGTGTGTCACAGCATCTTCGGACTGAGCTTGTTGTCATTGCAGGCAATCTCAACGCTGTGCGTTACAGGGAAGACATCCTCCTCCCTCATGTGGTATCCTTCCTGCAAGCGCATCCTGACATGACCCTCCAGCATGACAATGCCACCAGCCATACTGGTCGTTCTGTGTGGGATTTCCTGCAAGACAGGAACGTCAGTATTCTGCCATGGCCAGCGAAGAGCCCGGATCTCAATCTCATTGAGCACGTCTGGGACCTGTTGGATCAGAGGATGAGGGCTAGGGCCATTCCCCCCAGAAATGTCCAGGAACTTGCAGGTGACTTGGTGGATGAGTGGGGTGACATCTCACAGCAAGAACTGGCAAATTTGGTGAAGTCCATTATGAGGAGATGCACTGCAGTACTTAATGCAGCTGGTGGCCACACCAGATACTGACTGTTACTTTTGATTTTGACCCTCCCTTCATTCAGGAACACATTATTCCATTACTGTTAGTGGAACTTGTTCAGTTTATGTCTCAGTTGTTGAATCTGGTTGTGTTCATACAAATATGTACACATGTTAAGTTTGCTGAAAATAAACGCCGTTGACAGTGAGAGGACGTTTCATTTTTTGCTGAGTTCACATACATACGCACCTCTCCAGGCAAAGCCACCAGTCCCCCGTGACTGTCTAACTTCATACCTGAATCAACAGACCCTCTCTGTGGGTGATAATGACACACAATAACAGCTCTGTGTCTTCCACATCATGCTTATTAGGATTTAGGTACAGTAGTGCCTCTGAATAGCCCATATCAGTGAAAATAAACATGAAACTCTCACCGGTTTCAAAAAAGACTGACTCCTTCACCACAGTATGCATTTCTCTGGTACCTTTTCTCTATTCTTTGTTCAGTTAGATTGAGGGAGAAACATGTGGGATTTATTAAATGTACTTCACCCATTCCCCCCTCGATTTCAATTTCATTTTAAGGGGCTTTATTGGCATTGGAAACATATGTTTACATTGCCTAAGGAAGTGAAATAGACAATTAACAACAGTAAACATTACACTCACAAAAGTTCCAAAAGAATAAAGACAATTTCAAATGTCATATTATGTCTATATACGGTGTTGTGATGACGTGCAAATAGTTCAAATACAAAAGGGAAAATAAATAAACATAAATATAGGTTGTATTTTACAATGGTATTTGTTACTGCTGTGATTGTACACCATGGCATTTCACCCAATAGATATGGGAGTTTATCAACATTTGATTTGTTTTCAAATTCGTTGTAGGTCTGTGTAATCTGAGGGAAATGTGTTTCTCTAATATAGTCATACATTTGGCAGGAGGTTAGGAAGTGCAGCTCAGTTTCCACCAAATTTTGTGGGCAGTGGGCACATAGCCTGTCTTCTCTTGAGAGCCAGGTCTGCCTATGGGAGCCTTTCTCAATTGCAAGGCCATGCTCACTAAGTCTGTACATAGTCAAAGCTTTCCTTAATTTTGGGGCAGACACAGTGGTCAGGTATTCTGCCACTGTATACTCTTTGATTATGGCCAAATAGCATTCTAGTTTGCTGTGATTTTTTGTATGTTCTTTCCAAATGTGTCAAGAATTATCTTTTAGTTTTCTCATGATTTGGTCGGATCTAATTGTGTTGCTGTCCTGGGTTTCTGTGAGGTCTGTTTGTATTTGTGAACAGAGCCCCAGGATTAGCTTGCTTTGGGGGATCTTCTCCAGGTAATTTTTCTGTAGGTGATGGCTTTGTTATGGAAGGTTGGTGGTTGTAGAATTAAAAATATTTTTTTCTGAATTTTGATCATTAGCGGGTATTGGCCTAATTATGCTCTGTATGCATTATTTGGTGTTTTACATGGTACAAGGAGGATATCTTTTGCAGAATTCTGCATGCAGATTTGGTGTTTGTCCTTTTATGTGAATTTGTGGTTGGTGAGCGGACCCAAGACCTCACAACCATAAAGGGCAGTGGGTTCTGTAACTTATTTTAAGTATTTTTAGCCAGATTCTAATTGGTATGTCAAAATGTTATGTTCCTTTTGATGGCATAGAAGGCCCTTCTTGCCTTGTCTCTCAGATCATTCACAGCTTTGTGGAAGTTACCTGTGGCGTTGATGTTAAGGCTGAGTTGTGTATAGTGTTTTGTGTGCTCTAGGGCAACAGTGTCTAGATGGATTTTGTATTCGTGGTCCTGGAACCTGGACCTTTGTTGGAAAACCATTATTTTTGTCTTACTGACAGAATCTGTGCAGAAGATCTAGGTGCTGCTGTTGGCATTCCTTGGTTGGGGACAGAAGAACACAATCATCAGCAAACAGTAGACGTTTAACTTCAGATTATAGTAGGGTGAGGCCGGGTGCTGCAGACTGTTCTAGTGCTTTGCCAATTCGTTGTTATACAGTTGAAGTCGGAAGCTTACATACACTTTGGTTGGAGTCACCAAAATTTGTTTTTAACCACTCCACACATTTCTTGTTAACAAACTATAGTTTTGGCAAGTCGGTGAGGACATCTGCTTTGTGCATGACACAAGTCATTTTTCCAAAAATTGTTTACAGACAGATTATTTCACTTATAACTCACTGTATAACAAATCCAGTGGGTCAGAAGTTTACATACACTAAGTTGACTGTGCCTTTAAACAGCTTGGAAAATTCCATAAAATGATGTCATGGCTTTAGAAGCTTCATTAATTTGAGTCAATTGGAGGTGTGCCTGTGGATGTATTTCAAGGCCTACCTTCACACTCTGTGCCTCTTTGCTTGACATCATGGGAAATCTAAATAAATCAGCCAATTTACAAACACCTGAAGGTACCATGTTCATCTGTACAAACAATAGTATGCAAGTATAAACACCATGGGACTACACAGCCATCATACAGCTCAGGAAGGAGAAGCGTTCTGTCTCCTAGAGATGAACGGACTTCGTACTGGTGTGAAAAGTGCAAATCAATCCCAGAACAACAGCAAAGGACCTTGTGAAGATGCTGGAGGAAACAGGTACAAATTTATCTATATCTACAGTAAATCTAGTCCTATATCGAAATAACCTGAAAGGCCGCTCAGGAAGGAAGAAGCCCACTGCTCCAAAACCGTCATAACAAAATCAGACTACGGTTTGCAACTGCACATGGGGACAAATATCGTACTTTTTGGAGAAATGTCCTCTGGTCTGATGAAACAGAAATAGAACTGTTTGGCCATAATGATTATTGTTATGTTTGGAGGAAAAAGGGGGAGGCTGCAAGCCGAAGATCACCATCCCAACCATGAAGCACGGGGGTGGCAGCATCATGTTGTGGGGTGCTTTGCTGCAGGAGGGACTGCTGCACTTCACAAAATAGATGGCATCATGAGGAGGCAAAATTATGTGGATATATTGAAGCAACATCTCAAGACATCAGTCAGGAAGTTAAAGCTTGGTCACAAATGGGTCTTCCAAATGGACAATGACCCCAAGCATATTTCCAAAGTTGTGGCAAAATGGCTTAAGGACAACAAAGTCAAGGATTTGGAGTGGCCATCACAAAGCCCTGACCTCAATCCTATAGGAAATGTGTGGGCAGAACTGTGCATGTGCGAGTAAGGAGGCCTTCAAACCTGACTCAGTTACACCAGCTCTGTCAGGAAGAATGGGACAAAATTCACCCACCTTGTTGTTGGAAACTTGTGGAAGGCTACCTGAAATGTTAGACCCAAGTTAAACAATTTAAAGGCAATGCTACAAAATACTAATTGAGTCTATGTAAACTTCTGACCCACTGGGAATGTGATGAAAGAAATAAAAGCTGAAATAAATCATTCTCGCTACTATTATTCTGACATTTCACATTCTTCAAATAAAGTGGTGATCCTAACTGACCTAAAACGTGACATTTTTACTAGGATTAAATGTCAGGAATTGTGAGAAACTGAGTTTAAATGTATTTGACTAAAGTGTATGTAAACTTCTGACTTCAACTGTATATGTTGAAGAAGGTGGGGCTTAAGCTGCATCCCTGTCTCACCCCCCGGCTCAGTGGAAGGAAATGTGTTTTTTTGCCAATTTTAACCGCACACTTGCTGTTTGTGTACCCAACACCACTTTCCATCAATTTGTTTAGCAGACCCTCATGCCTAATTGAGTCAAAAGCTTTTTTTAAATCAACAAAGCATGAGAAGACTTTGCCTTTGTTTTGGTTTGTTTGTTTCCCAATTAAAGTCTGCAAGGTGAATACGTGGTCTGTTGTATGGTCATTTGTTAAAAAGCCAATTTTACATTTGCTCAGTACATTGTTTTCGCTGAGGAAATGTACGAGTCTGCTGTTAATGATAATGCAGAGGATTTTCCCAAGGTTGCTGTTGACGCATATCCCCCGGTAGTTATTGGGGTCAAATTTGTCTTCACTTTTGTGGATTGGGGTGACCAGTCATTGGTTCCAAATATTTGGGGAAATGCCAGAGCTGAGGATGATGTTAAAGAGTTTAAGTATTGCCAATTGGAATTTGTGGTCTGTATATTTTATAATTTCATTTAGAATACCATCAACCCAACAGGCCTTTTTTAGGTTGGAGGGTTTGTATTTTGTCCTGTAGTTCATTCAAAGTAATTGGTTGAATAATCTAGTGGGTTCTAGTAGTCTTTAATAGTTGATTCTACAATTTGTATTTGATCATGTATATGTTTCTGCTGTTTGTTCTTTGTTATAGATCTGTATCCCTCTGTTCACATGGAGGTGTTAGGGTAAGAGAGGTGTAGAGTGGTGGCAGGCCAGTAAAGTGCCCCAGGCCAAGCCTCTCATTAGTGTGCTAATTAGCTTGTCTGCTGCTGCCACAGCTTCCAACCACAGCTCCTGGGGCTTCTGATGGGGTTACTGCTGCTTTCTGAGCTCAGCAGTCTGTCTCTGTGTTAGTACTGGCCAATGTTATAATTTCACGCACACATATACACAGCCGGACTTACTGTATGTTACGTGACAGGTGGTGAGAGGCCTCATGCAGTCTCACCCTCAGATCTCTGCTCCAGATGAGACGGATTACTCACAGACACACTCAGATCTCCATTGCAGAACAAGGCTAGACAGGCCCGGAGGATAGAAGAGGCTTAACAAAGGCCTTGCTCTTCTTAAGGTTTTGGGCAGTTCAAGATCTGTGCATGAACGTGTGTGTGCGTGTGTGCATTTGTCCCCCTTTTGGGACACCAATACGTTCATCTTAAAGTTAAACATGCATGCTTAGGGTAGAAAACATGGAAAATGTCCAGTTTTGTAATGGAAAATGACTAATAAAATGTATCTTTATTGGTCTTAAATTCCACATTAATGTAGTAGTAAGCAATTGGAAAAAACCTGTGGAGGTCTACAGGCTGTGGTTTCAGATGGTATTTACTGCTGCTAATGACCTGGTGTGTTTACGCTGAGAGAGTTAAGAAAGTCTCATGTGAAATGGCATAATGTAAATGACCATCCCCCATGGGAAAAAGCTGAGATGGAAATAAATCATGTTTAACATTTTCCAACATATAGTCTTCCAATATTACAGCAGGCCCAAAGTATGAAAATAAAGTCAGTCTAACTAAATATATAAAAGGTCTCCCTGCGGAATGCCGTCCAATCTGAAGTATCCTCGGTATGCCCTAGCCTAATGTTCCTCTGGTCATCTAATAAATCGGACTTAAACGCGACTTTTGTATGTGCCTGTGTGTCCCGTGCGTGTGTGTGTCCTGCTCAGAATTCAAATGCCTATTTTTCCTATGGTCAAGATTGCTGTAAAAAGGCAGTAAGTCATAACAACAGGGGGACAGTGTAGTTCCATGTGTCAGCTAAAGAAGCAGACGGGCAACACTGTAACAATATCCCCCTCACTTAGGGTACATTCATACACCCTCACTTTCCCTGTTGTTACGCTGAATAGAATTTGCAGAGGTTGCCCGCAGGATATGGCTTCTGAGGAAGGCTAGAATTTATGCTGCTGGCAAGGCAGCCTTTTGGACTGCTGACAGTAAAACACACACACCTAAGCACTTGCACGAACTTGCAGTATGCACACTCCAACTCTATCACACACAAAGCACTTACACAGTCCTATTTATTTGACTGTGCAAGTGTTCATACACAGCCTAACCATAGTGTCGTGAAACCAGGCAGCATTGCCTTGTTTGTGCATAAAAACTACAACCTCATTCGGGTTGACTCAAATCATTCTTGACTGGTTGATAAAGCAGATGTTTTTTGGTGCTTGTGCGCGCGTGCTTGTGTTAGTGTGTGTGTGTGTGTGTGTCAGGGTTAATCCCAGATAAACAGAGAGGAGGACAGGGAGACATGTGTTGCTGCTGGTCAGATGCCTGCGAGCTCAGAGGTCTCTGGATGTTGAGACAGTCATTCCAAATCCCTACTGTGACATGTATGGCGAAATAAATCATGAAAGTGACGACTGTTGTGCCTTTCCCCCAAATTTGAGACCCGTTTACACAATTGCTATGACCAAAGCTTTGCTAACCCACAAGCTTTGGTCTGTATTTGGCCCTTCGGATAGAACAGGAGAAGTTTAGATGTTAGCATTGGTTTTATATAACACACATGATGACCTGGAATACAGTATCCTAACCACTCTTGTGTTTGAGGGCTTGCACAGGTGTGTGTTTATTTTGGTATCGTCAATGTGATGGTCTGTGACCCCCTGGCTGTGTGAGCAAGTTCTGACGTCCTGCACACCGTCCCCGGTCCACTGTCTTGAAGCTGTAGTAATGAACAACGTTGAGTATCTGTCTGTAACTGACAGGGGAAGTATATTAGGTATGGGTCACAAACTGGCATGCGGTAGCAGTCAACAACAACATCATAAAGTAGAAAGTAGGAACTCATTTAGATCGAAAAAGGAAGTCCCGCTGTGCAGATAGTTCAATGTGCTGTATTTTTGTAATCCTATGAAAAAATATATATATTTGTTTTTATGTTGTTGTGCATAGTTTCTGTCTGTAACTGACAGGGGACCCCAATGGATATAAGTCCTATGACTTTATTGTGTTTATATCCTCAACAGCTTTTGGTGTACGTATCTATTGCCAGGTGTAAAGTGAATGTATTTAACATGGTAAAAAAATAAAATACAATAATTAAAATCATACTGTAATAAACGGTGACTGTCTTACCAATGAAACTAGTAGGCTGTTTGGTATCACATGCACTTATGTCAGTCTCATTAGGACCACGGAATTGGCAGTGTTCAACCTTGACTTTTAACAGAACACAACATAACAGATGACATGACAATTTGTGTCATGGGAGGCCAAAAAGTACTAAGACAAAGCCACACACCCCAGAACCATCAATTCCAAGTATTCTAATAGGCTGCCGCTATGATATATTTTGTCAAAATGCATTTTTATTGTACTTGACACAAACTAAAAGCACTAACATGCATTAAAAAAAGACTAAAAACATGATACATTATCACTCATGTAGTGACCCCATGGCTTTCATGTGCATATTACAAATAACTACTAACGAACTTGACGACAGCATTGCAACCAATCTCCATCAGGCAAAACTTAACGTGTACTGGGTTGTTCCACGAAATGAGTGCCTTTTGCGTTCCGTTTGATATGTAATTAAGTAGAAATTATGCAACAATATTGAATTTTTGAAAGCCTGTTATATGAAATAAAGTACCCTTTAATATAGAACACATGGAGAATTAAATACATTTGATTTTCAATATGAATATAGACTTAGCATTTTGACATGTCCTTCCATGCGCCCTCTGTGACTTCTGGGAAGATTTTAATTCTCAAATCACTGTGTCAAAGCAGGTGAGCTGGTGATCCTCTTTTGGGCAATTTTCTGTTGTTTTCTGGTGAAAAATTTGGCGGGTTGAGCGTAACACTTCAAACCCTGTTACCTATAGATAGACAGGCTAGGAAAGTTTTAACAGTACATGTTTTTAAATGTGAATCTTGTATTCAATTGCCATTCCCTGTTGCGCAAAACAAGCTTTTAACTAGTTTCAATCAATCAAATGTATTTATAAAGCCTTTTTTACATCAGCCGATGGCACAAAGTGCTGTACAGAAACCCAGCCCAAAATCCCAAACAGCAAGCAATGCAGATGTAGAAGCATGGTGGCTAGGATAAAACTCCCTAGAAAGGCCAGAACATAGGAAGAAACCTAGAGAGGAACCAGGCTATGAGGGGTGGCCAGTCCTCTTCTGGCTGTGCCGGGTGGAGATTATAACAGAACATGGCCAAGATGTTAAAACGTTTATAGATGATCAGCAGGGTCAAATAATAATAATCACAGTGTTGTAGAGGGTTCAACAGGTCAGCACCTCAGGAGTAAATGTCAGTTGGCTTTTCATAGCCGATCATTAGAGACAGCAGGTGCGGTAGAGAGAGAGTTGAAAACAGCAGGTCTGGGACAGGTAGCACGTCCAGTGAACAGGTCAGGGTTCCATAGCCGCAGGCAGAACTGTTGAAACTGGAACAGCAGCACGACAAGGTGGACTGGTGACAGTAAGGAGTCATCAGGCCAGGTAGTCCTGAGGCATGATCCTAGAGCGCAGGTCCTCCGAGAGAGAGAGAGAGAGAGAGAGAGAGAGAGAATTAGAGGGAGCATACTTAAATTCACACAGGAGAAATACTCCAGATATAACAGACTGACCCTAGCCCCCCAACACATAAACTATTGCAGCATAAATTCTGGAGGCTGATGGAGGGCCGTTCCACTTCCCACTTGGTTATGAACTCACAATAACACCGCTAGCCATTCACTGCAGAGCCAGCCGTATAATATCATTCATTGCACAATACCTAGACCTACACTTTGACATATTGTACAATGTATAGTTTTTGTTTGAATCAATAAAATCTGAAAAACTTTTTTCATTATTAAATTAAGCTGAAGAGAGGCACTTACGATACTCATTTTTAACCTCTTGAGATGGGAAAACCTGTCACGACTCCCACAGGCTCCCCTGCCTGTTCGGGTGGCACTCTGCGGTCGTCGTCGCCGGTCTACTAGCCACCACCGATCCCTTTTTCCTTTTTGTTTATTTTTGTCTTATTGGTTGCACCTGTTCCTTGTTTCGTTACTTGATTTATGTCTATTTAAGCCTGTTAGGTCCGCCTAGATTTGTGCGGGATTGTTACTCTGTTGGTTGTGGATGTGTTTTGTGTTTGTTTTCTCCGGACTGTTTGGTCCTGTGTTTGGGCTGGTCTGTTTTATGCGCCCTGTATTTTGGCGTGACCGTTTTGTGCCCGGAGAATAAATTACGATTCACCGAACCCTCTGCTCTCTGCGCCTGACTCCAACCCACCACTCCTAGTAAACTCTGACATGCTCTTTATGCCAGAACGTACACAAATATATACTCACCATCACAATTGTAATTATATCACTGCCACAGTTTTGGCATTTGGTTGTCCAAAACAATGTGTCTCCATTGATCAATACGTAAAGAGTAATTGAAGAAGCCGCATTAGGAACCACTTTGGCCAACCTGTAGAGTAGATGTCATAGCCATGCATTTCTGGAATATTGTCAGACGTCACATGCATTTTCTTCTGTATGGGCTAGTTGCTCCAGAGTCTATACAGTCCCAATGCATTGATCTGTCAAATGTCACACCGACTGAGGGTCGTCAGGGCCAAATATGTCTGCTGCATTACATATACGACTGTTTCCATGTGTTGAGCACCGTAGTTGAACTTACGGCTGATGATGAGGCTCACCATGAGGCCCTCGTTAGACATAGTAACACATGGAATGTTACTGGTGTTTCATAATTGATTATTCTATTAAGTCTTGCGACAGTATAGATGTGACCTCCTGTTGCAATAAGAGTGGATCAATAGAGCCCAGGGGGTAAAAAAATATTGGTTGCCCACATTGAGCCGACCCCTCCAGCGACTTTTATTGGTAAAAGGGTCAAGCGACAAATTCAGCTACTTTTCCAGAGTTTTGATATCGATGGTTTCTATGAGTCTGATAGTATTTAGCGACTTTCCCCACTCAATTATGCCACAAACAGAGTGGGAGAAGTTGTCTGTGACCGGTCACAGCAATGGCTCACAAACAGGCAGAGAAGCACACGGGGAGGGGCATAAATGCTACGTCGGGGACAGCAGCTGTGTCGCAGCAAGGAAAATTGGTGCTGTGACATGGTTTGGCAACACTGGCTCCAAGGCAGTCCTCAATTTGCCTGAAATAAGCCCACCCTTTTGGATTGGCGAAAAAACGTAACGTCTTTACAGACTTCATCATTGGCAGTGTAGAAGATCAATATTTTTTGACATTTCACAACAGAACACTTACACTGGAACGACAATCTCAGTAACGGTTGTGCAAAAATAATTTGTGAGCTTAGAACTGTCAGGTTCTATCTGAAAAAGAGGCTAGGTCAGGCCGATGTGGGATTGCTGTGGGCTAGCCTGTGCCGGGCTATCCCGTGTTAGGCTGGTATAGTCCATGTGTGGGCTGGCCCCTGCCCACCTTGCCCACCAAATATGGGGCCAATGGGGTAAGGTTTTCTGTGTACCACATACAGAATAGCTACTGTTTTAATGAGGTGAGAGTATTGGTAACATCCAAATCATAGTCAAGCTCAGCACTTGAAAGTGAAAAGTAGGAAAAACCCTGCATGTGATCTTTTCTGGCACTTTTACGAAAGCAGCTGCACATACTTAACAGCATGTGGTGATTGATGAGTTTTCAAAAAAAAGATCATCCTCGTAACAAACATGAATCATCGTTACCTCAAAACAAGTCTTTGGCTTTAAAGTTGCTATAGTATTACTCACAAAGCTCTTTGACACACTTGTTTGTATCAGTGAGTCAGTTCAAACCATTTTCCTACTGAGTACCTACAGGACCAAACCTGTCAATGGAGAGGAACATTTGTAAGGAACAGATTTGATTGACTCAGTCCTTCTGCCATAGGTCATCACAGTCGGTGGAGCGCTGCTTTCTGCTCAATTACAAGACAATCTTTCGGAGCTTCTGTTTGTCTTTTCACGTGTCAATAGAGGCTTTTAGAAATGGACTGACTGGCTGCTGCCGCTTTTAGCCTGAGTATTAAATCCCTTGCAGTCTCCTGAGGGATTCCTCTCCATACTGCCTGCCTGCCTGCCTGCCTGCCTGCCTGCCTGCTTGCCTGCCTGCCTGCTTGCCTGCATGCCTGCCTGCCTGCCTGCCTGCCACTCCCTCCCTCCCTTTTTGTTCCTCTGCTTCCCTGGATTGGTGAATTTGCATTGATAGAATTACAATTAGTGTAAACTTGCAGTACATACTGGAACGTAGCCTAGGTATGTTTGCTTAATAACAATGAACCATCTTGAATGAGGGTTGCTCCGTAATATACCCCGATTGTGGTGGTGTGCGTCCGGTGTTGGTAGATTGATGAGTGATGTCAGACAGGTGGGTAGACTGGAAAGCTTTTGAGTGGCGGTACGAGACGAGAGAGTGAGGAGAAGTTTGGACGTTGAGGCTTTTATGCTGCCATCCGCCTCCTTGCAGTGCTCCTATGGGAACCATGATCAACAATGATCAATAACGACCCCAGGCTCTAGAAGTACAACACCACCACCAATACAATCGAAAACAAACACAAGTGCATATCTGCATTATCATCACAATTGGGTAGCTATTATACACCACTTTTAGAAGTAGCATGTCAAAAAAAAATGTTTTTCAATAACTGACAATATGGCATCCCAGCTGACTCTTCACTGGGTCTTGGGCAGTTATTGATATTCAGACACATGGGTTGCATCACGTTCAGGCATGCCCTGTGTGGTGTCAGTATGATGTAGAGAGGACGTCAGTGGAGGGTTTGCAATACTGCCATGATACGCACAACGGGGGAGAAGAGGAAATTGATTGTTCACTTATTTCTCTGGTTTCACTGCTCCCATCAGCTGGAAGAGAGAACTGCCCAGAGATAGGTATTTCCTGAAATGACTTCTGTCACATTCTGGCTGGGTGTGAGGAGGATATATGAAAATGTCAAAGCTGTCTCTCTCTCTCTCTCTCTCTCTCTCTCTCTCTCTCTCTCTCTCTCTCTCTCTCTCTCTCTCTCTCTCTCTCTCTCTCTCTCTCTCTCTGATTTGAAACCATGAAATTAAATGAAAGATAAAGACCACAGAAAGAAAGAGAAGAGGTTGCATACAGGATGGATCGCTGTCGTAATGCGATGATCTATACGGCTGCACAGATTGTATCCCATCTGTCTCTCAAAAGCTCACTCGTCCAAAGGAAAAAAGACCCACTCTACCCCCCAAAAAACTCAACTCAATTTGGTTTAGTTTCTAAAAGTGAATCCGCTGTTGAGATTTTGGTGCTGCAGGAAGGAGGATTTATCAAGGTTAGCCCCCTGAGCCAGCTTCCTGCCCAGGAGAATGGGCCATTGTGTGAAGAGGCAGATTGCTGCCTTACATCGTAATTACAGTCCCAGTACCACAGCTAACAATGTGGCCTTTTCAAAATGGCCAGCACACACGATTGTCCTCTTCGATACGGTCTCAGACTCAGGTCCATTCTGGTTGCCTTACCAGTCTAGTGCTGGGGTTCACTAGACTAAATGGCAGAACTTCCCCTGGCTTCCCTGCGAGTTATATCAGCTGTCAGGAGTTGTTGCTATTTGTGGGCTCCGTCTATCACTGAGCTCTGTTATATGTCATACTAAGTTTGTGTGTGTTGCCGTTCATTGAGCCATGTGGTCTGCTAATGAAAGGCTTTCCTATTTTCCTGTGTTTACGTCTGGCTTCATCTGGATGCAGAGTTAGGTGTGTGGTGAGGTCTGTGTGTGTCTCTATCTCTGTGTCCTTGACTGTGTATGTGTTTCTGCCTTGTAAAGGGCTGTGGATAAACTGGATATACAGTATGTACAGTGGTGTAACCGGCTGAATTGAGCTGGTTCTGGGAAGTTGTGTGTTAAAAAATCCCGGGATGTCAAGGTGTCTATAGAGGACAATTCCTGATTTCCTGTCTTTTCCTGGAAGCCACCACTGCCCCAGCCTGGTTTCCTTTTCCTCAGGAAGTAGCAGTGGAGTCTCAGTGGATGTCCCACCCAGCTTCCTGCCTGAGAGAAGAGGAGATCCATAACAGCACAGCGACATGCTGTTCATGTAGACATCCTGATAGAGAGAGGGAGCTGCCTCAATCTGAGAGGAACAGTTATGTCTGGGAGAGGGATCCACTTCTAATCATGGTTATCTATCTTACAATATAGATGAAGGGAGGAATGCAGCATGAGGGCCAACATTTTGAAAGCATAGATAATGTTGTAATGTAGCTTCCTCATCTGGATTTTGGATGTGTGTGCATGTGCATAATCCTATGATATACAGTACCAGTCAAAAGTTTGGACACACCTATTCATTCAAGTGTTTTTCTTTATTTTTACTATTTTCTACATTCCACATATGCTGAGCACTTATTGGCTGCTTTTCCTTCACTCTGCGGTCCAACTTATCCCAAACCATCTCAATTGGGTTGAGGTCGGGTGATTGTGGAGGCCAGGTCATCTGATGCAGGACTCCATCACTCTTCTTCTCAGTCAAATAGCCCTTACACAGCCTGGAGGTGTGTTGGGTCATTGTCCTGTTGAAAAATAAATTATTGTCCCACTAAGTGCAAACCAGATCGGATGGCTTATCGCTGGAGAATGCTGTGGTAGCCATGCTGGTTACGTACGCCTTGAATTCTAAGTAAATCACAGACAGTGTCACCAGCAAAGCACCCCCACACCATCACACCTCCTCTTCCATGCTTCACGGTGGGAACCACACATGCGGAGATCATCCATGCTCCTACTCTGCATCTCACAAAGACATGGCGGTTGGAACCAAAAATATCTAATTTGGACTCCTCAGACCACAGGGCAGATTTCCACCAGTCTAATGTCCATTGCTCGTGTTTATTGGCTCAATCAAGTATCTTATTATTATCGGCATCCTTTAGTAGTGGGTTCTTTGCAGCAATTCGACCACGAAGGCCTGATTCACGTCTCCTCCGAATAGTTGATGTTGTCTGTTACTTGAACTCTGTGAAGTGTTTATTTGGGCTGCAATTTCTGAGGCTGGTAACTCTAATGAACTTATCCTCTGGAGCAGAGGTAACTCTGGGTCTTTCTTTCCTGTGGCGGTCCTCTGAGAGTCAGTTTCATCATAGCGCTTGATGGTTTTTGCGACTGGACTTGAAGAAACTTTCAAAGTTCTTGAAATGTTCTGTATTGACTGACCTTCATGTCTTGAAGTAATGATGGACTGTCATTTCTCATTGCTTATTTGAGCTGTTCTTGCCATAATATGGACTTGGTCTTTTACCAAATAGGGCTATCTTTTGTATACCACCCCTACCTTGTCACAACACAACAGATTGGCTCAAACGCATTAAGAAGAACTTCCACAAATGAACTTTTAACAAGGCACACCTGTTAATTTAAATACATTCCAGGTGACTATCTCATGACGCGGGTTGAGAGAATGCCAAGAGTGTGCAAAGCTGTCATCAAGGCAAAGGGTGGCTATAAAATATATTTAGATTTGTTGAAAACTTTTTTGGTTACTACGTGATTCCATGTATGTTATTTCATAGATGTGATATCTCCACTATTATTCTCCCATGTAGAAAATTGTAAAAACAAAGAAAAACCCTGGAATGAGTAGGTGTGTCTAAACTTTTGACTGGTACTGTACATGCTCTGGTACTCAGTTGTTCTGGCAACAACTGTAAAGACATGTTTGAGTAGAGAGTTATAAAGCAGGCTATGATATGAGGAGAGCAGATAAGAATGTTGGCTGTGCTCCATGGACGGAGAGGGCTGCATGAAAACCTGTGTCCATGACAGACCGTTCTCAACATGGGCCATATGTTGTGGGTGCCTGCCTGCCTGTCTGTCAGTCTGCATGTCTCTCTCTCTCCTCATATATCCCAGCTCATCAGAAGATCCGGTTCTAAACAGCTTTGCACTGACTGTCTCAAATTAGACCAAAGTAGACTTGAGGACAAACTCCAAAGGGGCCGTGTTTGACATGAACTCAACACTCCTGTCCACCATCGGTCCATATTCTGTAGATTCACACACTGAGATCTCATATGGATGGATTGCTGCTCTCTGGGTGGCAGCCGAACGCTGCCCCATCTCAGCACAACACTCTGACAGATTTGGGGTCAGCCAGCATTGAAGACCCTGTGCCATTTGATTTGACAAGAGGGTGTTTCAATCAATCAGGATTCAAGGCAGTTATAATTAAATCACTGGCAAAGCCTGTCATTATGCATCACCAGTAAGTGGAGGCTCTCATGCTTTGTGTTAGTTCCCTTATTGAACTTTCCCTTAAATGTGCGAGTTAATTGAAACCATCAAAGCAGAGACATATGCTGTTGTCCACCATTTTGGGTCCCTTTCTTTTAGTTTACAGTTCAATGGGGACGATTGTGTTTTTTTTACTATGGGAATTCAAACAGAAAGAAACATTGGAGGGGAGTTGAGTCTCAGAACTTTGTAATTGTTTCCAGCAGCAGCCGTCTTGGTTGTTTCCACCATTCTTACTTATGTTCTTACTTATAGAGACTGATGGGGTGGCCAATCGGCTGAAGGCTCCTTGTAGAGTTCCTGGAGAGGCCCGTGAGAGAGGAAGGGAGGGAGGCAGAGTAAAAATAGCCTGGTTTATATTCTGAACAATCTACGCAGAAAGGCCTCAATTAGAAACATTGCTCTGGTCCATTCTCTCTGGAAAACCTCAACAAGGCAGTTCTTCACAAAGACGACAGTCTCACAACATCTGTGTTTTTATAGATTTTACAGTCTCTCTGTTAAGTTTAAAACAACCCCTCCTTCTTGGCTCTCCCTCTAATTCATAAGAGAACATCTCTACACACCCAATAAGGCAGCAAACTACGAGTGTGTCTTCATATCCCTAACCCCACCAGGCAGGCAGGCAGTGGTCGTACGACAGTAAGATACTCCATGACTGTTCCTCTTGGCTGCTGAAGCGCAGATAATTGGACCCAGGTTCTGTTATTCGTGTCTCAGGCCAACTTTTAATCTTTCACAAAAAAAACCCAGCCAGACAGATCTTGCGTTTGGTTATGCCCAAGAAGCGACATATTTTGACACATTCTCGCGTGAGTGGCACTGCCGTGGTCAGGTGACTTGACACTTTCCTTCAGGTTGTGCACATGGAGCCTGAGAGAGGATTAGGATGTTGATGGTAAACCACTGGGTCACGTGACACCACTGGAGTCATGTCCATCTGGTGGCAACAGAAGCAAAAATGTTTGCTGAGCTTTAACTGGATTACTATGATGAGGCATTATCGGAATGTGTTTAGAGTACTGGGATTGATCCTGTTAGAGGAACAGTGGTTGGGGTTAGAGGCCATCGCAGCTTGACACTCTATGGTCCTCCAACTAAACTCTGGAACTCGAAGCCAGTTCCACCGCATATTTCATTGTTCCCATCTAATCAGGGACTGATTTAGACCTGGGACACCAGGTGTGTGCAGTTAATTATCATGTAGAACAGAGAATCCGCAGTCTCCGGACCTTGTAGGGTAAAAGGCGCTGCATGGTCGATCCTACGTCTTTATTGGCCGTGCAGCATTTAGCGCGTCCTCCTACAGCTCCTCCCACCAGCCGCCACTGCACTTGTATATTCCAAACAGCATGTATAACATCACCTCATCTAGCATAGTGTCAAAGCTAGCTCCCTTCGCCGATTGGTTTTGTGCAGTCGCACCACTGATAATTTGAACTCCTGCCACTGAGATCGTTGTCACTGACCATTAAGTCGCTGGGTGTATCCTTATGTCTGCTCCCCCCATTGAAAATGAATGGTTTGATTGCTAGAAGTAGTGCCTGGTATAATCATGGCATAAAACCAGAGGTCTCCCAGCCAACACACCTTGACGATGATGGTGGAGTCACACAAAGAGCTTCATATAGCTCAGTAGAATAGTGACAGAAGCTCTATGTTCTGGCCATTTTAGGGTCATGAAGCCCCTTACTCCCATTAGACAGGCTTTGGTTGGCATTAGTGTTGCATTCTGGGTGTATTGATGACATGCTGTTTGGTACAGAACAAACAGAGTAAAAACTCGAGGACGTCTAGAAAAAGCTTAAACCAAGTTTATTCACCCCATTTGGTCATACAGCTGCAAAGACAACATACAAGCCACTCAAGCACATCTTTATACCTCACGACTAGGCGGAGTCACCTCCTTGCATATCTAAGATAACCAATCCTTCTTTGGTGTTAGGCAGAAACACAGTAGGTTCCTCTTACTCGTATTGTCATGGCCCTGCCTCAGTCCTGGACCCCCATGGGTGTGTGTGTGTGCGTGTGTGTGTGTGTGTGTGTGTGTGTGTGTGTGTGTGTGTGTGTGTGTGTGTGTGTGTGTGTGTGTGCGTGTGCGTGTGCGTGTGCGTGTGCGTGTGTGTGTGTGTGTGTGTGTGTGTGTGTGTGTGAGAGAGAGAGAGAGAGAGAGAGAGATAGGACTGTAATCAGATGGTCTTCGGGGAGGGCCTGCGACCCCCCTCCCAGCAGTGACTTCTCTCTTCAACTGTTGACCTTGTCTCGAGTTCTACATCCCCCATCCCTCATCCCTCTTGGTCCTGGCTCCGCAGCAACTATTGTGTGTGTGTGTGTGTGTGTGTGTGTGTGTGTGTGTGTGTGTGTGTGTGTGTGTGTGTGTGTGTGTGTGTGTGTGTGTGTGTGTGCGTGTGCGTGTGTGTGAAATAGGACTGTAATCAGATGGTCTTCGGGGAGGGCCTGTGACCCCCCTCCCAGCAGTGTTTTCTCTCTTCAACTGTTGACCTTGTCTCGAGTTCTACATCCCTCATGGTCCTGGCTCCGCAGCAACTGGTCTGCCTTATCAAGAACTGAAACTAGACTGTTGCCTTTAACGCCCTCCTTAGCAACATTCATATTCGACAATAATACATTTGAACAGAAAATGAACTTTTTGCCCTTCCCCATTTCTCACTCAGTCACTTTCCATATCACTCAGTAACTTTCTGCACACCAAGTTCCTCTTTCCCCTTCCTTGACCCCCAGCATATACATTTCTTATACATGTAAAGTCCTCACTAAGGTCTGGTACGGTAACATGAATAAGTACATTTCAATCTAGAATCCAACAGAACAAACACAACTCGATAATTACTCATGTATCCTAACATTCATAATGACACGTCTACTGTCATTTATGTATAACTTTTCTGTGGTGTAGCAGCACTGTTGTGTTTCTTCTCGAATATGCAGACCTAGTTTAAAATAAGAGTTTAGGGAGTGGAAGCTGGCTTAGAGCCCAGAGTGGACAGGATAAAGCACATCTCTGTCTATCTATGTTTTCCACCCTGCCTGTACCCCTTGGTCTGAGTAAACTGTTCCAGTCCAACAGCCAGACTTAGAGACAGTCTCTTTATGAACTGGCAGACTTACACACTGCTTCAGGAAATACTGAAGGGAAATTGGCCCATAAAACTCTTTACTAAAGCCCCTCACTGTTACTACATTTGATGTGCAGTCTGGCCAAGCTTCTGGAAAATTCCTGTGTTATTTCACAGTAGAAGCAGCAGATTCAGAGTCACAGAGGTGTGGACTTCATCACATTCTTCAACTTTATTTACTTAATTTACTTAATTTTCAGCATCTCAACCATCACCCCAACATCAACATATGTGAAAATGGTGTGTTCATATGTTTTGTAGTTAAAAAATATAGAGGAAGATATGTTTCCAATGACATCAGTGTGCATCGTGTGATTTTGACCAATTATGAGCAGGCATTGCCTTCTAATTGCTTACCACTGGTCTACTAATTGGTTGCTGATGTCAAAGGAAACGCTTATCTTTCACTTATCTTTTTACCACAAAGCATAGAAACGTGTCATCTTCACATATTTTAATGTTGGGGTGGTGCTGGAGAGGATGAATATGATATTGTGAAATGACCCTTTAAGAGAAAGGGAAGGTATGTACATAATGGGAGGGTAGCCCCGTGTGCAAACTGCAGGTTTTCCATCCCTTTAATATATGACTTCAGCTTTATTCTCCCCATGTGAGATATAATATTCCTCTCTCTGTTTCTGGTTCAAATACCCAAGCCGTCAAGGTAAAACAAATCTGGCAATGTGTCCTTGAGCAAGGCACTTAATCATCATTTGCTCCAGGGGCACTGTACTACTATGGCTGACCCTGTAAAACAACACATTTCACTGCACCTATCCAGTGTTGGTGATATAAAACAAATATTGTACTTCACATTGCTTCGTTTTATTGGCAGCTGATCTCACTGCTGAGTGGCGCAGCGGTCTATGGCACTGCATCTCAGTGCAAGAGGCGTCACTACAGTCCCTGGTTTAGAATCAAATTGTATTAGTCACATGAGCAGAATACTACAGGTAGACCTTATAGTGAAATGCTTACTTACGAACCCCTAACCGACAGTGCAGAATCCAGGCTGTATCACATCTGGTTGTGATTGGGAGTCCCATAGAGTGGCGCACAATTGGCACAGCTTTGTCTAGGTTTGGCCAGGGTAGGCCGTCATTGTAAATAAGGATTTGTTCTTAACTGACTTGCCTAGTTGAATAAATAAATACAATTGTCCATTGCTGCAGTTCTTGTTTTGGGAAGATGTCTCTCCTGACTGATATTCGATGTACAAGGTGTTCTGACTGTGTGTGTGTGTGTGTTGTGTCTATTAGCAGGTTGCAGGAAAGGAGTAGGCCTACTTCCTGTGCAATGACTTCCTGGTTCAGGGTAGACGAGACCGTGGAAAGGAAAAACAAACATAGCTCATATATACAGTACGTACACTATATACAGTACCTTGCGAAAGTATTCGGCCCCCTTGAACTTTGCGACCTTTTGCCACATTTCAGGCTTCAAACATAAAGATATAAAACTGTATTTTTTTGTGAAGAATCAACAACAAGTGGGACACAATCATGAAGTGGAACGACATTTATTGGATATTTCAAACTTTTTTAACAAATCAAAAACTGAAAAATTGGGCGTGCAAAATTATTCAGCCCCTTTACTTTCAGTGCAGCAAACTCTCTCCAGAAGTTCAGTGAGGATCTCTGAATGATCCAATGTTGACCTAAATGACTAATGATGATAAATACAATCCACCTGTGTGTAATCAAGTCTCCGTATAAATGCACCTGCACTGTGATAATCTCAGAGGTCCGTTAAAAGCACAGAGAGCATCATGAAGAACAAGGAACACACCAGGCAGGTCCGAGATACTGTTGTGAAGAAGTTTAAAGCCGGATTTGGATACAAAAATATTTCCCAAGCTTTAAACATCCCAAGGAGCACTGTGCAAGCAATAATATTGAAATGGAAGGAGTATCAGACCACTGCAAATCTACCAAGACCTGGCCGTCCCTCTAAACTTTCAGCTCATACAAGGAGAAGACTGATCAGAGATGCAGCCAAGATCACTCTGGATGAACTGATCACTCTGGATGAACTGCAGAGATCTACAGCTGATGGATGGAGCCAAATACAGGACCATTCTGGAAGAAAACCTGATGGAGTCTGCAAAAGACCTGAGACTGGGACGGAGATTTGTCTTCCAACAAGACAATGATCCAAAACATAAAGCAAAATCTACAATGGAATGGTTCAAAAATAAACATATCCAGGTGTTAGAATGGCCAAGTCAAAGTCCAGACTTGAATCCAATCGAGAATCTGTGGAAAGAACTGAAAACTGCTGTTCACAAATGCTCTCCATCCAACCTCACTGAGCTCGAACTGTTTTGCAAGGAGGAATGGGAAAAAATTTCAGTCTCTCGATGTGCAAAACTGATAGAGACATACCCCAAGCGACTTTAATCAAATCGAATCAAATCGAATCAAATCAAATTTTATTTGTCACATACACATGGTTAGCAGATGTTAATGTGAGTGTAGCGAAATGCTTGTGCTTCCAGTTCCGACAATGCAGTAATAACCAACAAGTAATCTAACTAACAATTCCAAAACTAATATCTTATACACAGTGTAAGGGGATAAAGAATATGTACATAAAGATATGAATGAGTGATGGTGCAGAGCAGCATAGCCAAGATGCAGTAGATGGTATCAAGTACAGTATATACATATGAGATGAGTATGTAAACAAAGTGGCATAGTTAAAGTTAAACTTACAGCTGTAATCGCAGTAAAAGGTGGCGCTACAAAGTATTAACTTAAGGGGTCTGATTAATTTTGCACGCCCAATTTTTCAGTTTTTGATTTGTTACAAAAGTTTGAAATATCCAATAAATGTTCCACTTCATGATTTTGTCCCACTTGTTGTTGATTCTTCACAAAAAAATACAGTTTTATATCTTTATGTTTGAAGCCTGAAATGTGGCAAATAGTCGCAAAGTTAAAGGGGGCCGAATACTTTCGCAAGGCACTGTATACAAAGTATATGTTCACCTCTTCAAATTTGTGGATTTGGCAATTTCAGCCACACCAATTGATGACAGGTGAATAAACTCGAGCACACAGCCATGCAATCTCCATAGCAGAACATGTAGGAGCAATAACGGCTCAGCAGCGAAGTGGTAGGCCACACAAGCTCACAGAACGGGACCGCCGAGTACTAAAGTGCGAAGCGCGTAAAAATGGTCTTTCCTTGGTTGCAACACTCACTACCGAGTTCCAAACTGCCTCCGGAAGTAATATCAGCGCAAGAACTGCAATAGTTTGGGGAAGGCCCTTTCCTGTTTCAGCGTTACAATGCCCAGATGCACAAAGCGAGGTCCATACAGAAATGGTTTGTCGAGATCAGTGTTGGAGAACTTGACTAGCCTGCACAGAACCCTGACCTCAACCCCATCAAACACCTTTTGGATGAATTGGAACGGCGACTGCGAGCCAGGCCTCACCCAACATCAGTGCCCGACCTCAGTATTGCTCATGTGACTGAATGGATGCAAGACCCCACAGCAATCTTCCAACATCTAGTGGAAAGCATTCCCAGAAAAGTGCAGGCTGTTATAGCAGCAAAGGGGTACCAACTCCATATTAATACCCAATGATTTTGGAATGAGATGTTCGACAAGCAGGTGTCCATATACTTTTGGTCATGTAGTGTATCTCAGTATGTGACCGTGGATGTGAAATGACCTTGGGAGAGCTACTGCAACACATCAAGGTACAATAGTACAGCCTCCCTCCCTCCCTACACTGACAAGACACTCTTTATCACTAGATAAACTAGACATCCATGTGCGCACACACACACACACTCACTCTCTCTCTCTCTCTCACACACACACACACACACGCACGCACGCACACACACACACACACACACACACACTGGTATAAATATTGTATCCAAGCATCTATGCATTCTATGCCAACCATTGACAGATGCTGTACACACTCATGAGGCAGAGCAATCATACTACATTGTTCGTGTAGTGATGGCATGTTTGTGTGTCATTGAAAGGTTTGACGTTTGAAAGGTTTCTCTGGGACAGCTTACTCTGACCTCGGCACCCTCATCTCTTCAAACACAATGAGAGTTAAGTGTGGAGGGTGCTGAGGGGAGGGTAGGACGGGGTGGCTCATCTGGCCGTCGATGAGGGATGGGGAACTCTCAGTCTTTCTTTCACTCCAGATTTATTCAACGCCTTTACTGGTGACTTCTTTAGTAAGCATTCTGATCCTGTCTGCACGGGCCCTGTTGTCATTTTGCTCTTTGACTGTCAGCGTCTGATGCTTTCCTGAATCGTTCTATTGAGATGTCACACCCTCCATTTATCCTCTCTGTTATAGCTGCTTAGTGTAGCGATTTATCTGCAGGTACGTAGGTCAACTACATGACTACTCTGTCAACAGAACAACCATAGGCTGTGGAGTACACATGTCTCTAACCTGCCCTGGACAAAACATTGACCCGTTGATTCCTCCAACTGTTTATTTTGAGGCAGAGAATTTGGCAAAAACAACATTGCTCTCTTTTGCTCCAGTTTTCCCTTAACCTTTGACACCCGGGACTCTGAGATCGGCTGGTTTATTTGTGCTGCGCCACTTCCTGAGCTTCAGGGGTTGATTGAGGTTACAGACTCTATAATCAGTTTTTCTCCATTGCTTGTGCACATTTGTTCAAACGGAATGGACTTCTTTTTTTTTAAACAATGAACACGTAGCCTCAAATTGAAACACGTTGGCCACAATGACCCATGTTTTGGAGAAAGCAGTAAGATTCTCGAAACATTAAATACATGACACGAAATCAACTACTTCCTCCAAAGCATACAACCTTTGATCTAATAAAAAGTGAATTCAATCAATTGTCACACAATGGCCCAATAAATACTAACTGGAGTATAATTAAGCAATTAGGCCCTGGGGGTGTGGTATATGGCCGAGGGCTGTTCTTAGTCACGACGCAACGCGGCCCTATATCACACCCCCTGGGGTGCCTCATTGCTTTATTAACAGGCTATTAACGTCATTAGCACAGTAAAGATAAATGTTTTGTCGTACCCATGGTATAAGGTCTGAATTACCATTACGGTCAGCCAATCAGCATTCAGGGCTTGAACCACCCAGTGGCCACCCAGGCACTTCTCGTTGCTTACATATACCCAAACATGGTGAACCCTCTTCTATATGTCTGTGCCATTTGTTGATACTAGACTTACAGTGGCAAGAAAAAGTATGTGAACCCTTTGAAATGACCTGGACTTCTACATAAATTGGGCATAACATTCTATCTGATCTTCATCTAAGTCACAACAATAGACAAACACAGTCTGCTTAAACTAATAACACACAAACAATTATACGTTTTCATGTCTTTATTGAACACACCGTGTAAACATCCACAGTGCAGGGTGGGAAAAGTATGTGAACCTTTAGATTTAATAACTGGTTGACCTTCCTTTGGCGGCAATAACCTCAACTTAACATTTTCTGTAGTTGCAAATCAGACCTGCACAACGGTCAGGAGGAATTTCTGACCGTTTTTGACAAAAACCGCTTCAGTTCAGCAATATTCTTGGGCTGTCTGGTGTGAACCGCTCTCTTGACGCCATGCCACAGCATCTCAATCAGATTGAGGTAAGGACTCTGACTGGTCCACTCCATAAGGCATATTTTCTTCTGGTGAAGTCATTCAGTTATTGATTTACTTCTGTGTTTTGGGTCATTGTCCTGATGCATCATCCAACTTCTGAGCTTCAATTGGCGGACAGATAGCCTTACATTCTCCTGCAAAATGTCTTGATAAACTTGATGATTGTCTCCAGGCCCTGGGGCAGCAAAGCAGAAAGAAATGCAGAAAGAAAGTCACCCAGGAGCATGAATATCCATCAACAAATGGCTTTGACCTTTTTCCATTTTACAGTAACTGAGAGCTGAACTATCTTCCTTTTCCTTTGTCCTTGCCCTCGGCCTCTCACTTGGTCCATTCTTGCAAACGGCCACTCAGAGGTGACCTCTTTTATGCATGAGTCAGAACTGACTGCTGATTGAACAATTGTGCATACAAGTTTTGCACACGTGCAGAAGAGGTTCATATTCACATTCAGCAATTTGTGTCAGCTGTGGCCAAATGTTTTAATTTTGTTTGTCGACTGAGCTTTGCGTCTCCTGTCGAGAGTTGTGTTTACTGTTTTGCAAAATTGTGCTTAGCAATTGCGTTGTGTGTGAAAGCACTGACGTACAGTTTTGCAACAACAACAAAAAATAATACTATTGCGCTCATTAGGTTATGATGGAGATCAAGTGGACCCCAGTTTCATTAAAGTGTCAAGTGTCTTGAGAACAATTATAAGACTCTATTGGATCTTGCTTGTTATTCTATATGAACTGATTAGGAACTTTATTATGCTCTAATTTCCATGATCCTAAATGCAATGCTGTATTACTGTTCATGTTGCAGCAAACATACAGTTTGGAGATCACCAGCTTCTTTTATGGGAATGCTGTCTTGTACCATGCTGACTCCAATCACAAGGAGAGGCTTGTGAAGAGGTAAGTCCTGAACCACTGTGGTGAAACAAAGCATTTGAGCCAGTAGAGATGTCATCACCATACCTTAGTCTGTCTTCTAATGTGGTAACGTGTGTGGGAATACCTTAACAACAGGGTTATATCCAAGCCAAGCATCAACACACGCAGCAGCCCTGGTGTTTGTTAACAAGGCAATGGCAGGATGAGGTGTTTCCTCAACAGAAAGGGAGGGCTGAGGGACTCATCTCCACACTGTCACATGCATCAGCCGGCACTGCTGACTGAGATATGGCTCTTCCTAGTTTGTAGGCTTCCTGTGCTCCGTATGGTGAGGAGCAAGATTGAGCAACTGTGAGTAATGTCCTTTTGGCTTGCCATGGCAGTACCTATGTTGTCGAGGCACGCGCATAGCAAAACGCAAAGCAACCCGAAGGCTGGCAATAAATTATGAAGTGACGCTCTTTCTCTCACTCACTCAAAGTCATTGGCACACAGAGAGGAATATGTATCCTCAGGTCCTTACCCCACCCATGTGTTCATAAACACAGTTAGTGTGTCAGAGCTCTGAAACAGGACTTCTAGTATACACCAGGAAATGCTGCTTCGCTTTGTAAAACGACAGCCAATTTCTTGGCTCTCCCCCTTTCCCCCATGTCTATGCTTTATTCTTCCTGACACTCGCCCCCCTCTACCTCTCTGAACCTGAACCTCCTCCCCCTTCCCTCTGTTCCTCCAGACACACAGCATATGTCTTTTGGGGGCTTTGTGTTAACACCTCAGTCCCCGGAAAGCCCATTGTTCAGCCCAGCGCCTGGCCTGAGGAAGCTAAGAGAAGACAGGGTGAAGCCAGAGGTAGAGGGCCGTTATTGTGGAACAGCAGGCCTCGCTTGACAAATGCCCTCTTCCAGGAGTCACATCCTGGGATATCAGGCCCCGGCACCAACTCGGCTTCCTGTGTTTACAGGCCTGATGAGTTGTATGTATGGAGGACTGAGATCCAGACGATATGAAGAACCTTCCATATGTATTCTGTCTGATTGCCATTTAGCTATAGGACACAGTCAGTGTAATGGCTGTGACTAGTCAGGAGCTGTTCTTTACCACTTTATACAGATGTAGGATCTCTTCTGTTGCTGAGAATTATCCTGCACTACAGGAAATGCAATCGTGTGTATTCAAGGTATAAAAAGGCTTTTAAAGTTGGTAATATCCACTTTAAAATGTCAGACTTGATTTGCCATTATGAAAAATGTCTCAGCCCCTACAAAAAAATGTAATAATTATAATCCACATAAAAATTCACATTTCCTGTTGCTGCAGAATTACTTTAATTCTCTAGCAAACTGTCTCAATTAAGATCATACATCCATAGGACTTCTGATCTCTCTGAATTGCTATAATGTACAGCATGTCCCATATCTTCTACTAGAGGTAAAATCATCACCACTCATTGTTAAAACAATTCTTAGAAGTAAGAACGGAGAGCATTGTTTTAAGTCACCTGAACCACCTGGCTGGTGTTGATATGTGTATAATGGATTGTCTTGGCAGTGTGTCTGATGTGGTCAGTCCAGGTGACCAATACACAGATCCCCCCCAACACCTGCACATTCTGGAGATTTTCCCTTCCTTCGCCAAGGATGAGGACTGTGGGATGTTTCCTCCCATCAGGTAACTGTTCAGATGATGTCATCAAGAGGAGACAGACCTGAGAGGCCCTAACAGTAGAGCCGTACAGAGAGCCACTGTATCAACCCTCCTATTCCAACCACACACTCCTGTCACTGCATATTTATCTGCTCGGATCAAGTGCAGAAGGTAATCCAATAAATTATATTGGTGAATTCAAACAAGCTGCATTTGGATGTTGAAATGTAATATTTTTGCAAAGGGGTGGATTTCTAGAAGCTTTTCACTTCTAATATCATACTCCTGTTATTTAAATAAGCAGGAAGAATGGCCTATTATTTTATTTTGATGAATTATTGACCTCTGTAATGACCTGTTGCAATCACCTGGGATTGGTACCACCCAGGTTCCCGCCAGCCTGTCTTTGTGATTCACAGAGATCCACCCGTGCTTTATCTGCCCATCAGCATCCATCACCATGTAAAATACAGGGGCTCTGAAGGAAATTGTGCACAGAGCAGGTGACTAATGATAATGATCTCCACACCTCACACCCTTGTCCTGTCTGTCCCCTCATACATAACCAATTCAGCCCCCCAGCCTCCAGCCATGTCCCATTAGCCACGCACTGCAATGTTAGTTTCCACATGCAATAGCAGAGTGAGGATCTCATGACACATTCATAAATAGTCATGGCCTCTAAAAGCTCTGGATAAGAGCGTCTGCTAAATGACTTAAATGTAAATGTAAATGTAAACCTTCTATCCGCACACTGGACCCTATTCCAACTAAACTACCGAAGGAGCTACTTCCTGTGCTTGGTCCTCCTATGTTGAACATAATAAACGGCTCACTATCCTCCGGATGTGTACCAAACTCACTAAAAGTGGCAGTTATAAACCCTCTCTTGAAAAAGCCAAACCTTGACCTAGAAAATGTTTTTTTTTAAACTATCAGTGTATATCAAAACTCCTACTCCTCTCAAACATTTTAGAAAAAGCTGTTGCGCCGCATGTCACTGCCTTTCTGAAGATAAATATTGTATCCGAAATGCTTCAGTCTGGTTTTAGACCATCATCGTAGTACTGAGACTGCACTCGTGAAGGTGGTAAATTACCTTTAACTGGTGTCAGACCAAGGCTCTGCATCTGTCCTTATGCTCCTAGACCTTACTGCTTTTGATGCCATCGATCATCACATTCTTTTGGAGAGATTGGAAACCCTAATTGGTCTACATGGACAAGTTCTTGCCTGGTATAAATCTTATCTGTTGGAAAGATAATAGTTTGTCTCTGTGGATGGTTTGTCCTCTGACAAATCAATTGTAAGTTTCGGTGTTCCTCAAGGTTCCATTTTAGGACCACTATTGTTTTCACAATATATTCCACTGCTTGGTGATGTCATTCGGAAACGCAATGTCAACTTTTACTGCTATGCGAACGACACACAGCAGTACATTTCGATGAAACATGCTGAATTGCCCTCCCTGGAAGCCTGTGTTTCAGACATAAGGAAGTGGATGGTGGTAAATGTTCTACTTTTAAACTCGGACAAAACAGAGATGCTAGTTCTAGGTTCCAAGAAACAAAGAGATCTGCTGTTTGATCTGACAAGCACTAAATAAACTTCAGTTAGTGCTAAATACTTCTGCTAGAATGTTCACTAAAATGTTCACTGTTATATCGGGTGTCATTTTCCTGTCTTATCTCGTGTCCTGTGTGAATTTAACTGCTCCCTCCAATTATTTTTCTCGCTCTACCTCTCATCCCGGAGGACCTGAGCCCTAGGATCAGGCCTCAGGACTACCTGGCCTGATGACTCCTGGCTGTCCCCAGTCCACTTGGTCATGCTGCTGTTCCAGTTTCAGCTGTTCTGCCTGCTATGGAACACTGACTTGTTCACCGGACGTGCTACCTTATCTGGGACCTGCTGTTTTTGACTCTCCCTCGCTTTCTCTCCCTCTCTACTGCACCTGCTATCTCGACCTCTGAATGCTAGGCTATGAAAAGCCAACTGACATTTACTCCTGAGGTGCTGACCTGTTGCACCCTCTACAACCACTGTGATTACTATGAATGTTTGAACATCTTAAAGAACAATCTGGCGTTAATGGCCGTGTACTCTTATAATCTCCACAGCCAGAAGATTTCTGGCCACCCCTCAGAGCCTGGTTCCTCTCTAGGTTTCTTCCTAGGTTCCTGCCATTCTAGGGAGTTTTTCCTAGCCCCTGTGCTTTTTCCTAGCCTCCATGCTTTTTCCTAGCCCCCGTGCTTCCTAGCCCCCGTACATCTGCATTGCTTGGTGTTGGGGTTTTAGGCTGGGTTTCTGTACGGCACTTCGTGACATCTGCTGATGTAAAAAGGGCTTTATAAATGCATTTGATTGATTGAGGAATCAAGTTTATTAATTATAAATTACTGTTTGTGCATTGTGGAAAAATGTGCATTTTTTTTCAATAACTCTGGAAACATATCCCGAGGCCGCATTCCTAACAAATGAAATGCAAGGAAAATTCTCCCGAAATTCCACCAACACATCTCTTGCCTCACTCGCGGGAGAAATACTTTAGACCATTGTTATTCTCCATTCCAAGATTAATAAAAAGCCCTCCTTCGTCCGCCGAACCACCGTGTTTAACCCTGGTAAAGTGTCTGGAAACCTGGACAATTACAAACAGACCACCTATGACCTCGACGAAACAATGAAAGAGGCATAAAAACTGTACAGGGACAAATGGAGTCACAATTCAATGGATCAGATATAAAACACATGTGGTAGGGACTTCAGACAATCACAGATTATAAAGGGAAAACCAGCCACGTCGCGGACATAGATGCCTCAATGCCAGAAAAGCTAAACACCTTATTCGCCTGCTTTGAGGAAAACAACACAGAGCCACTGACATGGGCCCCCACCGCTCACGAGGACTGCAGGCTCCCGATCTCTGTAGCCGACGTGAGTAGGATCTTCAAGCATGCTAACCCTCACAAGGCTGCAAGCCCAGATGGCATACCAAGCCGTGTCCTCAGAGGATGCACAGACCAGTTAGCTGGAATGTTGCGTCAAGTTGGCCACCATTGTTCCTGTATCCAAGCAAGCCAAGGAAACTGAACTAAAAGACTATCGCCCCATCATCATGAAGTTCTTTGAAAGTCAAGGACTATATCACCTCCAACATAACAGACACCCTTGATCCCACTACAATATGCATACCACCCCAACAGATACACAGACAATATGATCGCTGTTGCACTGCACACTTTCCTATTCCACCTGGGCAAGAGGAATACCTATGTAAGAATTCTGTTTATCGACTACAGTTTAGCTTTTAATACCATAGTGCCCGCCAAACTCGTCATTAAGCCCGGGGCCTTGGGTCTGAACTCCTCCCTGTGCAACGAGGTCCTAGATTTCCTGACGGGCCGACGCCAGATGGTGCAACAACACCTCTGCCACGCTGATCCTCAACACCCCAGAGGGTGTGTGCTCAGCCCTTCCTGTAGTCCCTGTTCACCCATTTCCATCCAACTGAATCATCAAGTTTGCTGACGACACAACATTTTTAGGCCTGATTACTAAAAACGACGAGACAACCAACAGGGAGGAGGTTAGAGCCATGACGGAGTGATGGCAAGAAAATAACCTATTTTTCAACATTGACAAAACAAAGGAGCTTATCAGGGATCGTGCCAAAGTGGATGTAGTCAAAAACTTCAAGTTCCTCGGCTTGCAGGTCACTGAGGACCTGAAATGGTCTCGCCACACTGATATCGTGTTGAAAAACCACCGGCGGCGGAAGAAATTAGGCCTGGCCCCATTCTAAAGATGCACCATTGAGAGCATTTGGTCAGGCTGCATCACCACCTGGTACAGCAACTGCTCCGCCCTCAACTACATGGTTATCCAAAGGGTGGTGAGGGCATGCTGCCTGCCCTCCAGGAGATCTACAGCACCCGGTGTCAAAGGAAGGCCAAAAACATAATTAAGGACCGTAGCCACCCGAATCACGAACTGTTCACACGGCACAGACCGACAGACAGGTACAGACAGTACATGTCCATCAGTGCTAAGACAGAGAGACTAAAGAACAGCTTATATTACCAGGCCATCAGACTGTTTTGCAGCTTATGTTACCAGGCCATCAGACTATTGAATAGCTTATATTACCATTTCATCAGACTGTTGCACAGCCATCACCAGCTGTCTACCAGGTGATTCACTCTCACTGACACAAAACACACACACAAGCGATCACACACACTCAAATACACACACACAGCCATTGCTGCTGTCTCGTGCTATAGAGACAATGAACCAGTGGTCACTTCCCGTTTCACACTGTGTATTTAAATTCTGTATCCCCAACATCATAATATTTATACTAATGTACATTGTATTTTAGTTACACACCATATGTTAATTATACACTGCATTCTTGACATGGCTTACTCCAATATATCTACTGCTGTACGTACATATCATTCTTATTTTACTTATTTTTTATAGGGGGTGGATCAGGTATAATATTGCGGATCGATTGTTGCTTCCATCAATTGTAATTGTCTGCATAATTTCCAATCCCCAAAATATTTTTGGGGTAAATATATATATCTATATACATACAGTTGATGTCGGAAGTTCACATACACCTTAGCCTGATATTTTTAAACTCAGTTTTTCACAATTCCTAACACTTAATCCTAGTAAAAAATCCTTGTCTTAGGTCAGTTAGGATCAACACTTTATCTGAAGAATGTGAAATGTCAGAATAATAGTAGAGAGAATGATTTATTTCAGCTTTTATTTCTTTCATCACATTCCCAGTGGGTCAGAAGTTTACATACACTCAATTAGTATTTGGTAGCATTGACTTTAAATTGTTTAACTTGGGTCAAACGTTTCAGGTAGCCTTCCACAAGCTTCCCACAATAAGTTGGGTGAATTTTGGCCCATTCCTCCTGACAGAGCTGGTGTAACTGAGTCAGGTTTGTAGGCCTCGTTGCTCACACACAATTTTTCTGCCCACACATTTTCTGTAGCATTGAGGTCAGGGCTTTGTGATGGCCACTCCAAAACCTTGACTTTGTTGTCCTTAAGCCATTTTGCCACAACTTTGGAAGTATGCTTGGGGTCATTGTCCATTTGGAAGACCCATCTGCGACCAAGCTTTAACTTGAGATGTTGCTTCAATATATCCACATAATTTTGCTTCCTCATGAATCCATCTATTTTGTGAGGTGCAGGAGGGACTGCAGCATAGCACTCCCACAACATGATGCTACCACCCCCATGCTTCACGGTTGGGATGGTATTCTTCAGTTTGCAAGCATCCCCCTTTTTCCTCCCAACATAACGATGGTCAACTATAGTTTGTTAACAGAAAATTGTGGTTGAACAACGAGTTTTAATGACTCCAACCTAATTGTATGTAAACTTCCGACTTCAACTGTACATACATATACACACTTTTATTTTTAGAATATACCTTCATTATTCCCCGCAACCCTACCACCCCTCCCCCAATTGGAGTAAACTAATAAACAATAACACTTAGGCTTCTACCTTCAGTTTATACATACTATACACATTTTACAGACACAATCTATTTCACATTAGTGATATTTTGTTTGTTTTTTGTCCTGGCCTTCTATTTCTGATTTATGTTTGTAACTGTGCTATTTGACAACATTTCTGAACCTATATACATTTTACATTGGTTATCTTGTTGTTATTAGTCCCACCCTTCAGCTACATTCAACCCCTCCCATCTACCTCTTAACACCATCCATATTGGATATTGGATTTCTATTTCTCATATCTTCTACGGATTTTGAAATTGAAGATAATCATTTTTGCCAAAATAATTATTCAATGATTGATCGATTGACTATGGCTTTTCAAATCACCCACACATATCATTCCTAGCTGATGTTGTGTAAATTCTCCCAGTGTACATACATATAGGTTGCATTTGATGACTTGCTAAAGCGCTATTTGGGTTGTTAATCAAATTCATCCCGCCATTCTTGATTTCTTGTCAAAAAAAAGAAAAAAAGAATGATCTTACATTTGACTGCATCATTCGGATCTAGGAACATAAGCATTTGGCTGCACCCGCTATAACACCTGCTGAACTGTGTACTCGGCCAAAACACTTTGATTTGATTTTACCAGTGCGAGTCGGAACTCATTGAAATTGACCCACATAGAACATTTGGAAATAGAGAAGCGAGGAGGGATGAAGTAACACATTACTTCCCTAAACTGTCCAAAAATAAACCCAGTCCCTTGCAGAGGAGGGATTGAAGCGGTTGTAGGGGATCTCTCCGCTAGACCGTGATTTAGAGAGATGCATCTGCTTCTGGCCTCTGCCTAGCAAGCCTTGATTACTTCATTATCTGTTCTTATCAACTTGGGCCTTGGGTAATGCCAAGTGACAGATGCTGAGGCAATGTTTGCAAACATCATTAGATTTGCGTGACTGTGTTTGGGAAGTTGTGCTGTGAGGATATGCCAGGGCATATGGATTAGATGAGTTGGCCCAGGCCTGCTGGGTTGGGCTGGAGTCTGCTGGACTGGTTCCCCGGACTAGTCAGAGCCTCGGCCCCCTGGTCAGCTTTGTGCTGGCATATTGAGGGTCGGGTGAGTAGAGGCTCACTGAATCTGTCACCATCTGGACACAGCTGCCCAGTCCAACAACACCACACACACACGCTGCCCCCCCCTACCCCATACACACACACACACACACACACACACACACACACACACACACACACACACACACACACACACACACACACACACACACACACACACACACACACACAGAAACCCCAGGGGGACCCAGGCCATGAGCTCATCAACCACCGCGGCAGGAGGCTGTGAGCAGACCTTCCTCTCTGTCCTCAGAAGTAAACATCTTATTCCTGGTCTCGCTCCCTCTGGGATCTAAGATCAGTCTCTCTCTGTGTAGACCTACCCAGCACTAGGTCTCACATGCACATGGAGTAATCTCTTTCAAATTAAGCCCCCAGATGGATAGAAGGATAGATCTGTAGGTCTATTCTGAAATACACTACTTTGCTACATGGGCCTATGTTTAGTGATTTGATTTTGTTCATTAGGTGACTGATTGAGAAAGAAAATGTGCTTCTCTGCTTCTTTCCTTTTGTTTCTAGATTCCAATAAATTAATTGATGTGTTCATGTTGTAAATGTAATAAAATCCCTTTCAAGGCAATGTTCACACATTAGAGGAGATTGCGTTCACAGTAAACGCTGCAGATGTCGGTTTAATAGGAAATTACCTTTACATTTCTAGCGTGCCTTAGCGATACAGATTGAATAACCCTAAGTGTGTGGCTACATTAAACACTGTACATGTATATGACTGTTTTGACAACTGGTCTTTAGAAGGCTGCACATTTACAGGGCTACTCCCTTTAGATCTAAGCATCATATGACACATCTCAGCCTTCTTTACACCTTGCGCTAACGTGGGATTTTCGTGATCTGATCAATATGATCCGATCCCTATCTGATCAAGTTTGTCACATCTACAAATTGTATTGAAATTAGTCTGTTATCCATCCACTGTGTCCACTTTGTGACCAGATTAGCGAATGCCCCCCTGTATTCAAATTATTTAAATAATAATAATAATATATCCCATTTAGCAGACGCTTTTGTCCAAAGCGACTTACAAGTCGGCTGGGGCCACTACTTTTACATATGGGTGGCCCCAGCGGGAATCAAATTATGCTCTACCGACTGAGCCACACAGGACCCAGATAACAGATATTAATTCTAAATAATATGATTGTATTTATTTTAAGACAATTACTGATGCCTTAAGTCAGAGGTGCTACCTGTCAATGATTTTAGAGGCCGGTAAATGATGATTTAAATAGTTTGACCATCCAGATCCGTTTTCACTTAATTGCTATCCAGAGACAATGTGTACCTGACTACCTCCAGAGGTGGTCAGGAAGATCAGATCACTATGTGTATTTTAATCGACTACATCTGTCTAAAAATGTGGGCACAATCAGAATGTGGACAATGGGGAATCGAACCCACGACGCTTGGCGTTGCAAGCGCCATGCTCTACCGACTGAGCCACACAGGACCCAGATAACAGATATTAATTCTAAATAATATGATTGTATTTATTTTAAGACAATTACTGATGCCTTAAGTCAGAGGTGCTACCTGTCAATGATTTTAGAGGCCGGTAAATGATGATTTAAATAGTTTGACCATCCAGATCCGTTTTCACTTAATTGCTATCCAGAGACAATGTGTACCTGACTACCTCCAGAGGTGGTCAGGAAGATCAGATCACTATGTGTATTTTAATCGACTACATCTGTCTAAAAATGTGGGCACAATCAGAATGTGGACAATATCAGGACAAAGGGTGCATGTTAGCACCAGGTATAAACGGGGCTTAACAACTCACATTTGGAAATATAATGTTCAACTTCCCATCTGACAGTAGAAACACAATACAGCAACACCCACCCTGCTATTTGTATTCAAATAGGCTGGTATTCAAAGGCAAGATTTCTGACTGCCATTATGTTGGTCAGTTGACAGGTCATTTAAAGAATGTGCTAGAGTGTTTATATCCAGATGTAATCGAGAATGTCACTACCTTTTTTACAGCTGAACCTAAACCTAAGCATGCATTATTATTTCATTAGTCATTTAAGAATAAAACTTAATAGTTAATAATAAAACTTAATAATAAAAAAGAAACTTAAGAAAACTTAAAAGTTAATAATTATTGCAGTCAACACTTTTTCTCTTTTCAATAAAAAAAACTTTATTATTGTAACAATTTCAACATTATTTCCACATATAGCGCATATAAAAAATAAAATAACATTAGTCTGTGGTAGGAGTCCGTAGCTGTAACATCACTCAGATCAGATGTACCCGATAATGTCATTACATATGATAGGTTGTCGGCTGCCTGTCTTCATGAGAGCGTTGAACTGGTAGAAGTCCGTCCCCAGTTCATGCAGGCCTGTGTGGGATTGGTGAAAGAAGGGTTTGCGTGGCTGGAAGCCTACAGGGCAGGACATGCGTTTCGGGGCTGCCGCGGCCCTACTGACCCTGGTGGAGTCTGCTGGTCTGGCCCTCATCTCCACGCTTTTTGACATCCCCGCCAGCTTCCTCCTCATGTTGACCAGGAGGTCCTTGGCCAGGCGCCGGCCTGCGTGGGGCTTGAGTTCTGCTGGCTCAGGACACTCTGGCAAGTCCATCCAATTCTTAATGAGGTCAGCGAAGCTGTTGTCCCCCAGCACCAGGGGCTGTCTGTTCCTGCTGCGGCTCAGCAGTGACGTGGTCCAGTCCTCCGGGTCGCTGCTTGCCTCAAATGACGTCCAGCGCTCCAGACAAGCGTCCGACGTGGACTTGGGCCGGATCCGCTCGGCAGAGCCCACTCCCCGGTTGGTTCGGAGGCAGGCAGAGTTAGACACCCGTACGTTCCTGGTCCTCCTGAGCACCACGCCGTCATCCTGCCAGGACGCCTCTGAGTAGCCTGAGTCAAACTCCATACTCTTCTCACTGCTAGGGGAGCTCTGCATTAGCCGTTCCTGCCCTTCCTCCTCCACCTCTTCTTCCTCCTCCACGGGGCTGGCCAGGCAGCAAGCTGAGTCATAGGTGCTGGCCTCGCTGGCCTCAGAGATGGGTCTACGGAGGCATGTCAGGCGCTCCCGCTGCTGCGCTCCCCGCTGGCAAACGCGCGTCACGGCGTCGGAACGGCCGGAGGGCTCGCTGAGCGGCCTTCTCATGTGTTTCAGATCCTGCAAGGACCTCATCATGTACTGCATCTGGTCCACCAAACAGTCTCCAGAGTCCCGCAGACACAGCTAGAAAGACAGGGAGAGAGATATAACAGGTTGGTTACTGACAGACTGAAAACACTGACTCCTCCATGCATGGTTTAAGAACATTTCAGAACAAAATGTGTAACAGAGCACTTTTACAGAAACGAATGGACCAACACCTGGTCCAAAAGCTTAAGTAGTTTCCTGTGCTTCTATCCAGCACTGCACCAAGATTCTAATCAGCTGAGATCACACGCTGCAGGCGTACCACCACCACATATTAAGTCAGACATTCCACCCAAACCTCAGAGCAGCTTTATGGAGAAGCTTCTCAGCGGTATGCTCTGAGTTGATTAGAATATGGCTTGTGGGAACAGGATGTGCAGGGAAACACTCGCCGCCTCTTTCGGTTGGACAAACTAGAGACTGATACATTTTTAGAGGCGCTCAGTATTACACATCCTTTACTACACACAAGAATCACAGGATGCCTTCGGGATTAGCCCATGTTGTCCGACAGGAAATGACATCACCATTCTGGAATGACACAATGGGAGTAAGAAACCCTGTGTATGAATCATATCAAAGTCATCACCAAATCATCTGAAATATAGAAGTCTGAATGACACAGTCTGAATGAGACAAGCTTCCATAGCATTCAGTTGCATTACAACAATATTCTCAGGATGCCTTAACAACCAGATGGTTTGGGAACCACCACTGAATCCATCTTATCACATCAAGGTTAAAAGGTGACAAGGCAACACTTCCAAGATCAATCCCATTCACTCGGGTGTTGTACCGAACAGAACACAGGCTACTGTATGCACAGGGCATTTCTTGTTTAAAAAACATTTCCCCCTGTTACTACAAATCACCAAAAATAACAGCTTTAGAATGATGCAATTTGTTCAACTTTCATTTGTAATAATCCTACAAGGTTTTTCCATGTTTTGTAGCATGCTTGTGTAGCATGTTTGTGTTTGCTACCTCTCAACCCGCATCCGTCTTAGGCCAGAGTGCTGTTTGGAGGCACAGTGAGGAGACCAAATCAGCAGAGACGATGCCCTGATGTTATCACAGCTGTGGGAACTTAACCATTTGGCTGTAGAGGAGAGCTCTGTTTGACAGAGTGAGACAGGGCCTTGGAGGTGCATTAAACACTGAAAGGTCTGCCATGTGCATTGTCCTTCACAATAGTGTGGAGGTCCGACACATCAATACAATGCCCCGAAAGTCTCGGATGATAGAAATATTGCCCTAAACCGAATGTCGGAGAGAATCTGAAAGAGGCACATAAATATGTTGCACATTTCCATAAAGGATTTACCTCGGGGTTTTTTACCCAAGAGGCTCAGACTTTTCGGGTTTCCATCTACACGTGTCTCATGGCTCTGGTGAACCCGCTGGACCAAAGCCAGGCCACCGGTACTTTTAAGCTTTCATTTACCTAACAATGGTTCACTATGAACATCAACACCTTCTCACAAAGCAACTGTTTTGATTCTGCTCTTCACAAGTCCCCACTGTCAGCCCTAGATATGGAAACCCAATTTCCCTAGCATAACATTAGAGTGTAACACTGGCGTTACAGTCAAAAGGCAGCAAAGCTGTACCCTGCAGCCTTCCACTACTGTGGTGTTATTAACCACCGGTAGAGAGCACCTGTCAGTCATTGGTTAAGGTGAGAGATAATGCTCCAAGGCCAAATCAGAGGGCCTGTTGTCCGGACCTCTGGCAGTCTCTATGGGGGCGCCACAGGGTTCAATTCTCGGGCCGACTCTCTTCTCTGTATACATCAATGATGTCGCTTTTGCTGCTGGTGATTCTCTGATCCACCTCTACGCAGTAGACACCATTCTGTATACTTCTGGCCCCTCTTTGGACACTGCGTTAACTAACCTCCAGACGAGCTTCAATGCCATACAACTCTCCTTCCGTGGCCTCCAACTGCTCTTAAATGCAAGTAAAACTAAATGCATGCTCTTCAACCGATTGCTGCCCGCACCTGCCTGCTCGTCCAGCATCACTACTCTGGGCGGCTCTGACTTAGAATATGTGGACAACTACAAATACCTAGGTGTCTGGTTACTGTAAACTCTCCTTCCAGGCTCACATTAAGCATCTCCAATCCAAAATGAAATCTAGAATCGTCTTCCTATTTCGCAACAAAGCATCCTTCATTCATGCTGCCAAACATATCTTCGTAAAACTGACCATCCTACTGATCCTCGATTTCGGCGATATCATTTACAAGATAGCCTCCAACACTCTACTTAACAAACTGGATGCAGTCTATAACATTGCCATCCGTTTTGTCACCACAGCCCCATATACTACCCACCACTGCGACCTGTACGTTCTCGTTGGCTAGTCCTCACTTCATGTTCGTCGCCAAACCCACTGGCTCCAGATCTTCTACAAGTCTCTGCTAGGTCTCAGCTTTATCTATAAAGTCCCCACTTTATCTCAGCTCACTGGTCACACTAGCAGCTCCCACACGTATCACGTGCTCCAGCAGGTATATTTCACTGGTCACCCACAAAGCCAATTCCTCCTTTGGCCACCTTTCCTTCCAGTTCTCTGCTGCCAGTGACTGGAACAAACTGCAAAAATCACTGAAGCTGGAGACTCATATCTCCCTCACTAACTTTAAGCACCAGCTGTCAGAGCAGCTTACAGATCACTGCACCTGTACATAGCCCATCCAACTACCTCATCCCCACACTGTATTTATTTATTTATCTTGCTCCTTTGCACCACAGTATCTCTACTTGCAAATTCATCTTTTGTACATCTATCACTCCAGTGTTTAATTGCCATATTGTAATTACTTCGCCACCATGACCTATTTATTGCCATTACCTCCCTTATCTAAACTCATTTGCACACACTGTATATAGACTTTTTCTACTTTTAGGTATTTTTCTAGCGTCAAGTCTAGGTCCAAAAGGCTTCTTAACAGCTTCTACCCCAAAGCCATAAGACTCCTGAACAGCTAATCAAACGGCTACCCCCCCCCCAAATCCTCCCCACCCCGCAATTTTAACCTGCTGCTACTCTCTGTTTATTATATATAACTTTAACTCTACCTACATTTACATATTGCATACATTGACTCTGTACCGGTACCCCCTGTAGGGTATACAGCATCGCTACTGTTATTTTACCACTGCTCTTTAATTATTTGTTACTTTTGTTTATTTTGTTTATTTTCAAAACTGCATTGTTGGTTAAGGGCTTGTAAGAAAGTATTTCACTGTAAGGTCTACCTACACCTGTTGTATTGGGCACATGTGACAAATAAAATGTGATGTTATGTGGAGCTGAGCAATTCGCCCACCTCAGAGAGATAAAGAGGAGAATTGTCACTGAAAACAACTAACTTTTTTAATTTTTAGGATAGGATAAGTAATCCTTCTCACCACCCCCCCCCCCCCCCCCCTTAATGATTTAGATGCACTATTGTAAAGTGGCTGTTCCACTGGATGTCAGAAGGTGAATTCACCAATTTGTAAGTCGCTCTGGATAAGAGCGTCTGCTAAATGACTTAAATGTAATGTAAATGTTAATAGAAAGCTCATTAGAGTGTATCATGATCAAAGAACTACTGTTCTCACTCAATACTTTATACACTGCTCAAAAAAATTAAGGGAACACTAAAATAGCACATCCTAGATCTGAATGAATGAAATATTCTTATGAAATACTTTTTTCTTTACATAGTTGAATGCGCTGACAACAAAATCACACAAAAATTATCAATGGAAATCAAATTTATCAACCCATGGAGGTCTGGATTTGGAGTCACACTCAAAATGAAAGTGGAAAACCACACTACAGGCTGATCCAACTTTGATGTCAATTGACTGTATGTTTTGTTTATTCCATGCGTAACTCTGTGTTGTTGTATATGTCGAACTGCTTTGCTTTATCTTGGCCAGGTCCCGGTTGTAAATGAGAACTTGTTCTCAACTAGCCTACCTGGTTAAATAAAGGTGAAATAAATAAATAAACAAGGCCATATCTGTGCTACAGAAAAGACTCAGAAGGAAGGACTCCACACATACGGTGGAGGGAGGCATGTACAGAAATGATAATGACATGTCTATGACATTATTGATCCTTGATTAATCATCAATAACACATATATAACGCACCATTGAATATGTCTATTGTAAGTAACCAGCTAAAATATATTCTGATTTCCAGACATTTGCAACTGCATCGGCCAGAAATGACTAAGTAGCCTATGGGAAAAGTAAGCAATAAACAAGACGAAACGTTTGTTAAGGAAATGGATTTAGGCCTTAAAGTTCAACTGGAATAATAACAAGAGTTTGTCATCTTTCCAACAAATTGTCGTCTATATCCTACAATTATTCTCAGCTGCTCTGTATTGTCTAACTGTCACCGGAGGGGTGTAGTTATAAGCGCCGAACATTTGGTTTTATTTACCACAACATTCAGCCGCTCACGATAATAACCTCCCCGACTGTTCTGTACAACTGTTAGGAAGAAATGTATAGGCACTTCACACAAAAGAACACATACAATCATCTACAAATAACAATTTGGAAATGTTACAAAATAAACTTACCATTGCTCTTGTCGTGTCTGATTGTATGAATTCCAAATGGATTACTTTATCCTGCAAAAAGACAATACTTATTCAGCATACAAAATTATGTTCTCTAGCGCTAAATTTGCCTAGCCTGTAGGATGCATTTCTCTAGGTCGGGCTACTTACATCGGTGAATAATTGACTCCTCTGATAGAACAATTAATATCCAAAGCGGTTGCAACTTTCTCAGTAAATCCGCTGTCCACTCAACGCCACTCAGACAGTAGAGTGCATGTGTTGGTAGGGCCGGCGGTGTACTTTGTGAGCGCAGTCTTCCTAGGCAGCCAGTCAACTGCGCGCATCACAGAATGCGCCAATAGCAACGCGCCTGAAATACGACCCAACACCAAAACACCGCGTCAAAACATCTCCCTCACCTGAGAAGTTCTGTTGTATTATGCGTGGAATTAAAACAATTGCCAGGACTTCAGATTTCAGTCATGTGTCAATCATGGACGAGACGATGTTTTTTTTAAATTATTTGTCTCAGACTGGGCAAGGAGACACATAGCCCATCAATCGTAGGGACAGGGTCTAGCCTATAACATAGACTACTTATCACAGTTTGGAGTACCTAACTATATTGTTTGATGTTTTCTCTATTATCATATGCTGTTAGCCTACATAGGCCAACAGACAGTTTTGGATTTAGGCTTCTTGACCTATGTGCAACTTTTAGTTCAAAGTTGTCGCAAAACGCGCATGATGCTTTGTTGAAAAAGGTCTAGACCTACCTAGTGTATGTAATCAGTTGCATTTCACTATAGAGAAATAATAAGAAAAACCTTTCATTTCCAACACAGTGAATAAAGGGCACTTCTCGTGTGGATGCAGTTTGGCTACATTTGATTTGAAGCACATAGAGGCGTGGAGCACCACCTGACGGATTGTTCTGGAACCACCGAACGGCTCAAAGCTTGAACACTCAAACTACCCCCATCCTATTTTACTCCCTGATTTACCTGAGCGCCTGGTATCCTGGGCTGCTGAGAGTCCATTGTTGTCCCAATGCCGACACCATTCGCTGCATTCTTTACTTAATGGCAGTTTTACAGCGCAAATGCTGGAGCTGGACTGTTACATTGTCCCCAATCAATTTATTGGAATGAGCAAGATTGCACATCACGGTCTGTATAGGCTTAGGCAGATCATGTCCATAGCTCTACATTTGAATGTACAAGCCCCTCTTCATCACCCTCCATGGTCTGTTCCTCATGTATATGAATACTCCATGTAATTGGGGGGTGAAGCATTGTTGGCACTGTTGATGCATTCTCATTTACATTTGTGTACATTAGGATGGATGTGCAATGTTTACCTTATGGGGATGTTCCACTTACCTTTAAGACCCTAATTAAATGTGATTAGCATTGCTATGCCATGTTCAGAAGGGCATTCTTACAGTGGAATCTGTGGATAGGTCAAATTATTCTAGAGACACACCAGGAGAATGGTAATTGAGGTGATCCAAACTTTATTTAAATGAAACAATAGTCAGACTTTCAAAACACTATCATTGTTCATTTCTTTTTCATCACTGTGATATATTATGTTTCCTCTTTATCCGCCGTGTGAATAGTATGGGAGTAGAAATAGCCCTAATTCACACTATGGAGAAAGCAAGTCTCTAGATGTAACAGGTGTAAACATACATCAAGGCACAAACATACTGAGAAAAGACCTGGGATGAAAACAAAATATGCCAATGTTAGGAACATACGTATTCAATATTGTTTTTAAAAAAAAACTTGAAGGTTTTTAAATCTTCAAATTGATATTTTTTTTCTTTACTCTTCGTAATTGTTTTCGAAGGAATGTTACATTGTGGCGACTAAAGAAGTACAGCTATGATCGTCTACGGACAGTCAAGTGTAATAACGATAATAAGTGATATGATACAGCATACAACGTTAGTATGTCATGTAAATATTAGCAAAAACGTGTTTCTCTCAACTCATGTTCTCTCTCCATACTTGTTTCCCTTCAAAAAAAAAGAAGCTTTATGCAATTGAAAGTTTCATAAAATGCAGACATCTGTTAAAGTAAAGTGAATGTAAAGTATATAAAAGTTGTTTCCTCTATTTTTCTAACCTCGGATAATACTTATAAAACAACAGAGAAAGGAGCAAAAAAAAAAAATTACATCTGAGATCAAATTCAGACTTGGCAGAAGAAGAAAGACCCCTAATCAAATTAAATATCTAACATGCAACAAAAATAAACAAACGTACACAAGAGGGAGAGGATGGACATGACAGGTGAGAATAAGTGATCATTGGAATAATTCTGCAAGGCTTTTTCTCTCAACTTCTCAGTTTGTTATGTTTTTTTCCCAATATAGAAAAGCAGGAGCTTTCAAGGCCGGTACAGTCTGTCTGTGATGGTGGTGTGTCTGTCCACTCTATCCCCCAGGCAGCAGACTCCTTGTACAAGCACTCCTGGTGAAGAGAGGCATGAAGAGTAAGCTAGCCCAGACATGGCTGAGCAAATGTGTATTAAATATGAGACGTGTAGTTTGTGTATGTATGTATGGTAATGAGAAAGGGAAACATTTTTTTACATGTAAGACATGCAGGGGGTCTATCTATGATGTACTGCTGAGTCAATTTAACCATCAGAAAACAAAATCATACATCATGTACAGTTAAAGTCGGAAAGTTGCATACACCTTAGCCAAATACATTTAAACTCAGTTTTTCACAATTCCTGACACTTAATCCTAGTAAATATTCCCTGTCTTAGGTCAGTTAGGATCAACATTTCATTTGAAGAATGTGAAATGTCAGAATAATTAGTAGAGAGAATGATTTTTTTCAGCTTTTATTTCTTTCATCACATTCCCAGTGGGTCAGAGGTTTACATACACTCAATTAAAATTTGGTAGCATTGCCTTTAAATTGTTTAACGTGGGTCAAACGTTTCAGGTAGCCTTCCACAAGCTTTCAACAACAACTTGGGTGCATTTTGGCCCATGACTCCTGACGGAGCTGGTGTAACTGAGTCAGGTTTAAAGGCCTCCTTGCTCGCACACGCTTTTTCAGTTCTCCCCACACATTTTCTATAGGATTGAGTTCAGGGCTTTGTGATGGCCACTCAAATACCTTGACTTTGATGTCCTTTGAGCCATTTTGCCACAACTTTGGAAATATGCTTGGGGTCATTGTCCATTTGGAAGACCCATTTGCGAACATGCTTTAACTTCCTGACTGTTGTCTTGAGATGTTGCTTTAATATACCTAGATAATTTTGCCTCCTCATGATGCCATCTATTTTGTGAAGTGCACCAGTCCCTCCTGCAGCAAAGCACCCCCACAACATGATGCTGCCATCCCCAAGCTTCATGGTTGGGATGGTGTTCTTCAGCTTGCAAGCATCCCCATTTTTCCCCCAAACATAACAATGGTCATTATGGCCAAACAGTTCTATTTTTGTTTCATCAGACCAGAGGACATTTCTCCAAAAAGTACAATCTCTGTCCCCATGTGCAGGTCTTGGCTGATTTCTTTTGATTTTCCCATGATGTCAAGCAAAGAAGCACTGAGTTAGAGGGTAGGCCTTGAAATACATCCACAGCTACACCTCCAATTGACTCAAATTATGTCAATTAGCCTATCAGAAGCTTCTAAAGCCATGAGATAATTTTCTGGAATTGTCCAAGCTGTTTAAAGGCACAGTCAACTTACTGTATGTAAACTTCTGACCCACTGGAATTGGGATACAGTGAATTATAAGTTAAATAATCTGTCTGTAACAATTGTTGGAAATATTACTTGCGTCATGCACAAAGTAGATGTCCTAACGGACTTGCCAAAAGAATAGTTTGTCATCAAGAAATTTGTGGAGTGGTTGAAGAACGAGTTTTAATGACTCCAACCTAAGTGTATGTAAACTTCCGACTTCAACTGTATGTTCTCAGTTATGACCCTGTGTTTTGTGCAGTCATGTGACATGCCTGGATTGTAACCTTTATTTAAATATTTTTCAGCCAACAGTCCAGCACCATCCTTAGAATATTTCGTTCGCTTTTGGTGTGATGCCAATGTACGGATAAGGCTTAAAATACAGGATAAGATATTTGCTATGACACATGATTGCACAAAACACATGGCCCTGGTCATCACCATACTGATGATTTAGTCCTTTCTAACATGGTCATCTCGTCCCCAAAAGAGATAATGGGCTATATCATCAGCATTGGATTTGATGTTTGGTTTTCCCCTAATCTTTGTCCTCACCTTAGCTCCTCCTCTGGCCCCGCCTCCCCTGGCCCCGCCTCTAGAAGAGACCACAGTCCTTCAGGTTGTTCTTGATGATGACGTCGGTGACAGCGTCAAAGACAAACTGGACGTTCTTAGTGTCGGTGGCGCAGGTGAAGTGGGTGTAGATCTCCTTTGTGTCCTTCTTCTTGTTCAGGTCCTCAAACTTAGTCTGGATGTAACTCGCTGCCTCGTCGTATTTGTTGGCTCCTGAGTAGTGAACATAGTCAACATAAATGAAGCATTATAGCATGTGATGAGATGCCAGACATTACTGATTGATTCCAAGATTTTAAAAAACACCACTGGGCACACACTGGTTGAATAAACATTGTTTCCACATCATTTCAAAGAAATGACGTTGAACCAACGTGGAATAGACATTGAATTGATGTCTGTGCCCAGTGGGGGGGGGGGGGACGACGACACATTGGTAGGATTCTCTACCTGTGTACTCGGGGTAGCAGATAGCCAGGGGGCTGCCTGTAATCTTCTCCTCAAACAGATCCTTCTTGTTGAGGAAGAGGATGATGGAGGTCTCTGTGAACCACTTGTTGTTGCAGATGGAGTCAAACAGCTTCATGCTCTCATGCATCCGGTTCTGGTAGACAGACAGACAAATACTGGGTCCCATCGCATCCAAGGATAAAACATAAAATCGTCCACCAGGGGGCAGTAACTCCTCACATTTCAAATCTAGCTGTATAGGGTAGTGGTACAGTATGTATTTTGTGAATGTGTCTATGCTTTCTCCCCTCTCACTGCAGTAGTAGCGATAGAGAAGCTGAGAGTGTGTCTTTGTGTTGGGGATATGGTTATAGGAAGTATATTGTTCAAGCAGACTGTTAAAAATGGATTAATGTGCCATAGAAAAAAGGACCGATAAGAAGTAAAAACAGGTGAACGTCTACATACCATCCATAGAAATACAGCAATGGTCTATTTGGTCTTAAGAATTAGTGAGATATAACTGCTTGACAAGACTATTGAATTAACGTAAGATGCTACACTCTCTAACAAAATGCAGTGTCTGTGAAGTAGGATGGCTCCTCCCATCTTATTTTTTCCCGGACTTAAATAAGTGGTGTATTGATTGGGTGCTTCACACCACAGTGAGGGAAACAAATGGCTCATTGCACAGCAGTTTGATGATATCTCAGCAGCTTCAACTGCTCTTCAGGTAATTAAGTCCTCAGCCCAAACTTACTCTAAATATTGTGTGAGCGGTATATCAGTGTGGTGTCAGGACAACAACCTCTCCCTCAACGTCAGTAAGACAACGGAGCTGATCATGAATTACAGGAAATGGAGGGGTGAGCACTCCCCCCATTCACATCGACAGGGCTGAAATGGAGCGGGTTGAGAGTTTCAAGTTTCTCAGTGTCCACATCACTAAAGACCTATCAGGGTCCAAACACACCAACATAGTCGTGAAGAGGGCACAACAACGCCTCTTCCCACTCAGGAGCTTGAAAAGACTTGTCATGGGCCCTCAGATCCTCAAAACGTTCTACAGCTGCACCATCGAGAGCATCTTCACTGGCTGCATCACCGCCTGGTATGCCAACTGCTTTGACCGCAAGGTGCTACAGAGGGTAGTGCATATGGCCCACTACATCACTGGGGCTGAGCTGCCATCCAGGACTTCTATACCAGGTGGTATCAGAGGAAGGCCCAGATAATTGTCAAAGACTCCAGCCACCTAAGCAACAGACTGTTATCTCTGCTACCGCACGACAAGCGGTACCAATTTGCCAAGTCTGGAAATAACAGGACCCTGAAAAGCTTCTACCCCAAGCCTAAGCAAGACTTCTAAGTAGATAATCAAATGGATACCCAGACCACCTGAATTGACCCTTTTTTCTGCACTAACTCTCTTACATGCAATCTCCATAGACAAACATTGTCAGTAGAAAGGCCTTGAAGAGCTCAGTGACGGTCAACGTGGCATCGTTGTAGGATACCACCTTTCCAACAAGTCAGTTTGTCAAATTTCTGCCCTGCTTGAGCTGCCACGGTCAAGTGCTCAGCCGCGAATGGCTCAGCCGTGAAGTGGTAGGCCACACAATCTCACATAACGGGACCGCCAAGTGCTGAAGCGCGTAGCACGCAAATATCAGCTGTCCTCGGATGCAACACTCACTATCAAATTCGAAACTGCCTCTGGAAGTAATGTCAACACAAGATCTGTTCTTCGGGAGCTTCGTGACATGCGTTTCCATGGCCGAGCAGCCGCACACAAGCCTAAGATCACCATTCACAATGCCAAGCGTTGGCTAGAGTGGTGTAAAGCTCGCCACCATTGGACTCTGGAGCAGTGGAAACACGTTCTCTGGAGTGATGAATCACACTTCACCATCTGGCAGTCCAATGGACTAATCTAGATTTTATGGATGCCAGGAGAACACTACCTGCCCGAATGCATAGTGACAGCTGTAAAGTTTGGTGGAGGAGGAATAATGGTCTGGGGCTGTTTTTCATGGTTCAGGCTAGGCCCTTTAGTTCCAGTGAAGGGAAATCAAAATGCTACATTCAGCATACAATGACATTCTAGACGATGCTGTGCTTGCAACAGTTTGGGGAAGGCCCTTTCCTGTTTCAGCATGACAATGCACAAAGTGAGGTCCATACAGAATGGTTTGTTGAGATCGGTGTGGGAGAACTTGACTGGCTGGCACAGAGCCCTGACCTCAACCCCATTGAAATCCTTTGGGATAAATTTGAACACCGACTGCGAGCCAAGCCAACATCAGTGCCCCGACCTCACTAATGCTCTTGTGGCTGAATGGAAGCAAGTCCCCGTAGCAATGTTCCAACATCAAGTGGAAAGCCTTCCCAGAAGAGTGGAGACTGTTATAGTAGCAAAAGGGGGACCAATTCCATGTTAATGCCCATACTTTTGGAATGAGATGTTCAACGAGCAGGTGTCCACATACTTTTGGTTATGTAGTGTATACAGTATATATATATAGAATGCAGAGTTAAAGATAAGATTATATATATTATATATATATATATATAATCTTATCTTTAACTCTGCATTGTTGGAAATGAACCCGTAAGTAAACATTTCACTGTTAATCTACACCTGTTGTCTATGAAGGGTGTGACAAATAATATTTGATTTGATTATCAATTACATTTATACCCCTATAAAATAAATGAATGACCCCATTTACATTCATACCCTTATAAAATAACTAATCTAATCTATCTAATCAAATAGCCTACTCCAGTGCACATACAGTATATTATGTAGATTAGTAGCATATGCTTTATAATATGTAGAGTATATGGATGTTCTGTGTAACCCACATCATAATGACATGATGACCAGTAACGTGTGACCAGTTGAAAATGTGTCGATCATAGAAATATAGTAGGATAGGATAGGTGACTCTTCCTCCTCACCATCTCCTCATCCTCAGCCAGCACCAGGTCATAAGCACTCAGCGCAACACAGAAGATAATGGATGTGACTCCTTCAAAACAATGGATCCACTTCTTCCTCTCTGAGCGTTGGCCGCCCACGTCAAACATCCTGCAGGAGAGAGACAGAGAGAGAGAGAGAGGGGAATGGGGGGAAAGGGGGGGAGAGTAAGAGAGAGAAAGAAAGATGGAGAGAGAAAGAGAGAGATGAAGGTTGTAACACCAAAATAGGTAGCTTGAAAAAAAGAAAAAAGGGGATGAAGTTGGTAGAGGAGAGAAGTAGAGAAGAAAAAGGGATTGGGAATAGGGGGGGGTAGAAAGTGAGGGAGACATTCCGTCCCAGGCCATGCATTAACATTTCATGAGATTGTTCTCAGAACAAAGGCGGCTCGGGAGAGAGACAGAGAGAGATCCATTAGAGATGCTGGGCCGTGATAAACGACCGCAGGGCCAACACAGGAAGCCATCAGGGGCCATATGTATCAAGCATCTCACAATTGGAGTTGTGATCTAGAATCAGTTCCCCCCCCCTGTCCATATAATTACATTCATCGTAATTTAAAAAGGCACAGGGGCAAACGCTTGAATTTTACTCAGAGTGGTCAGACGCTTGACACCTAAACACTGTAGACACATTACACTGTAACAGAGGCTCTACCAGGTGAATACGCCACACAGGTGTGAATACACTGGTTATCAGGGGATTCTGAGGTTATACACCTGCTCGAGCTGTTATTCCCGCTAACAACACAGCCTCTCTATCACACATTAACGACCCACTATACTACAGAGAGCTTCAACCTGCACACATGGGTTTTTACAAGGTGAAGATGATCTAGTTTAGAACTAAGTGACAGGTTCGACTGTCCCGTGGCTCTGTCAACAACTAAAAGGTGAATGACTTGCCATGGAATAATCTGTACCCCTATAATATTATCATCCACAGTCCTTGACAATGAGCTTGACATTTCCACCGTGAACAAGAGTTCATGTCCCATGTAATGGTCTACAAAGATCAGTGTGTATATAGAGGGACTGAGTCCAGTATGCTTCATTAGTTTGAGGTATTCATTTAAGAATGGGTAGTACTGTAATGCTGCTGTTGTTGCTGTTCTGCCTCTCTGGGGCATGGGTACAGGGAGAGAGCGGAGAAGTTGGAGAGAATGACATCACTCAACAGGGTCACGGGAATGGGGAGAGAACCACGGCTGCTGAGACTGCTGAGAGGCATGGTGGTAGAGCAGAGAGTGGAGCTGAGGAACATGGCAGCCAAAGTGACAGCCAAGTAGAGGAGCTGAAGAAAGAGGTAATGGATCAGAGTGAAGTGAGTGTCACTAAGAGTGAACTGCACTTCTACAAGAACAAAGTAGAGGAACTGAAAGAGCAAAGACGCAGCCCAAACAGCAGAACTATTCACTATGGGCCCGATTCAGACTTAGGAAACGTACGCCTTTCTTTTGCACAACTTTCCTATGCACTTCTCAGTAGTTGGTATTCAGACGTGGTTCCCTTGCGCGCACTGAATATATTTAATTCAACAGCTGCTCACTATACCCCCCCCCCCCCATAATCGCATAAAAGACACACACAGACCGGATAAGTAGGTGTTGGACTATGGGCTATGGTCATTGTGGTTAATTACCATATTTTCTACACTTATGTCACGCCCTGACCTTGGAGAGACTTTTTATTTCTCTATTTGGTTAGGTCAGGGTGTGATTTGGGTGGGCATTCTAGTTTTCTATTTCTTTGTTTGCTGGGTATGGTTCCCAATCAGAGGCAGCTGTCTATCGTTATCTCTGATTGGGAATCATACAGGCAGCCTGTTTTTTTTCACGTCCTGACCTTAGTTCCTTTGTTTTGTCTTTTGTTTTAGTATGGTCAGGGCGTGAGTTGGGTGGGTTGTCTATGTTAGTTTGTCTATGATTTTCTATTTCTCTGTTTGGCCTGGTATGGTTCTTAATCAGAGGCAGCTGTCAATCGTTGTCCCTGATTGAGAACCATATTTAGGTAGCCTGTTTTCCATTGTGTTTTTCTGGGTGGTTGTTTCCTGTTTGGTGTTTTTGTTTCACCTTTCAAGACTGTTTGTTTTGTCGTGTTTGTTGTTTTGTCTAGTGTTGCATATTTCATTAAATAATATGAACACTTACCACGCTGCACCTTGGTCCTCCTCTCCTTCCCCAGAAGACAAGCGTTACAGTTTTCCACCCTAGTCTGTGGGATGTTGTTTTTGCACAGTAGCTGTATAGCCCCGCAGAACTTAACGTTTTTTCTCCTTTGTTGTTTTTTGGTGCTCATTCTAATAAAGTACGATGAACACTTTCCACGCATTCCGACGATGGATGTAAGAACAACTTAACTATGTACAATATTGGCCTGTTGGAAACTACAACTCTTATCTCTACAGAAGCTGTGCAATGTACACATTGAGCTCACAGAACAAAATGGATTTCAAATAATTACACCGACTTGGTCAATTAGCTGTTTAAAAAACAGAACATTACAGGATTTCGCTGTCAGTGCGCATGGATTTCCATAGGATTTGGTCTCCAAATTTCATCCCCTGCAAATTATGAAGCCAGAGGCCTACAGTACAATTAGAATTATGAAAAACCACATGGATATTTATACTTCACTGTGGAAAAGAGGCTGAAATACCAGTCTTGTTGACAAGCTTTTACTTTTGCTGAAATATGAGTGGTTTCACATTTGTCTCCAGAGATCATTAGGTAAAATATATGTAAACAATTGTCAATTAGCCTATATTTACAAACCCCTTATCCAAACAGATGACTCATTTACAGCTTTTATCAGTTTATAAATTACAGTGCATGGAGTTGGTGTTATTTCTATCAGGAAAAAAATATATAGATGTTGTTCCACTTGGAACCACTTTTGCTGATAAAATACAAATCAAAAGGTACACAGTATTTAAAAAGATAAATTAACAGAAAAATTGAACAGCTCCCTGATCAAATTAGTAGGTCACCCAGTGGGTGTGTTTTCTGGGGTTGAATTAAAGGCATTCAGTGTGCACAAGGGAGCCACAAACCTTGTTACTCATCTCCATAAGGTAAGTCTGAATACCAACTCCTGAGAAGTGTGTAGAAAGGTGTGCATAGGAAAGGGATACATTTCATAAGTCTGAATCAGGCCCACAGTGAATAGTTCTGCTGTTTTGGGCTGCATCTTTGCTCTCCAGTTCTTCTACTTTGTTCTTGTAGAAGTGCAGTCCAGTGTTGAAGCTCAGCTCCATTCTCTGATCCATCACCTCTTTCTCCAGCTCCTCTACTTGGCTCTCACCGGCTGTCACTTTGGCTGCCATGTTCATGTAACGACCCAAGCTGATACATCGGAAGGCATGGGGTTCTCTGAGCTTAAATTGTTTCTGTATATGGAATCAGAGATAGCGACACAAAACAAACAGACATAGCTAGTGAAAAAAAAGAAGGTATTCTTTCTTCTTTCATTTTCTCTCTAATGTACCACATCTCTTTTCCTTTTCTGTTGCCGTTGTCATTTTTATGCCATTCGTTCTGTTGGTATTTTCCTGGAGATTAGTTACCATAGCTACAGTCGACGGGATGGAGATAAAAAAGAAGTGTCTTTTTTTTTCTTATCGATTGTCCCCATGTATTATTCATCCCTGACACCGTGTCTGTGACAGAAGGCAAATGTCAGCCAGCCCAGTGCTCTGAGTTTAGCTGGAACCAGGTCACTGTGGACTCATGTCAGACCTCTTACACAGACAGACAGGAATGGCCTGATTATCACCATGTTTCTCATCGTCTATCTGGTTGTTTGAAGCACATGTGAACCATGCCACTGAAGCTTGAATGGATCTGCCACTGTATCAGGTGTGATGATGTTATTAGTTGACGCTACAGTTGTCAGCAACACAGTGACAACCAAACTGTAACAAGTCTGATGGAAGTATTAGATGTCTTAAAGAGATGTGCCTGGGTTACTGTCATCTCTGAACCTTGACACCACGACATGCACCTCATACTAGACCAACTAGCAGCTCTCTCTATGTTCATGTACCAGTGCTTTCCAGTAGCATCTCTGCTCTGCTATCAACATTGTGTAAATTACAGACGAGTTCAGATTTCACTCTGAAGTCAAATTAATGGTGATACAAATAGAGCTTTGATAAAAAAAAGTGTTGCGTCCCCCTCAGGCTGTTCAGAGCCAGGAAGGCAGAGGGGGTCTCACAACACTTCCTGGTCAGCCAGAGGTCACACACTCATTCAGTTGTAACACAAACATGTAGTACACACACAACCACTTACATGTCGGACATATCTAAAAAAGCAACGTTTGAAATGTGTTCTACCCTCTTTTGGCTTCAAGTCTCGAGTGACTGGTGTTACGGGGAGACATTTTAAAATGCTGTGATTGGCAGAACTACACATGATAAGGAAGCAGCACACATCTAAGGAAGGTTAAAGACAAGGGGGGACAGAAAGATAGACCAGGGGCTGGTATGTTTATATTTGTGCAATGAATACATTTTCACATGAATGTAATAATGTAATGCTAGTCCTCCCGAGTGGCGCAGCGGTCTAAGACACTGCATCACAGAGCTTGTGGTGTATCTACAACCCGGGTTCGATCCCGGGCTGTGTCGCAGCCGGCTTCGCCTCGGCGACCCCATGAGGCAGCACACAATTGGCCCAGAATCGTGTGAGTTAGGGGAGGGCTTGGCAGGCCGGGATGTCCTTGTCCCATCTCGCTCTAACAACTCCTGTGGCAGGCTGGGCGCATGCACGCTGACATGGTTGCCAATTGTAAGGTGTTTCCTCTGACACATTGGTGCGGCTGGCTTCTGAGTTAAGCGAGCAGTACGGCTTGGCAGGGTCGTGTTTCGGAGGACGCATGGCTCTTGACCTTCGCCTCTCCCGAGTTCATACGAGAAATGCAGCAATGGGACAAGAATGTAACTACCAATTGGATATCACGAAATTGGGGAGAAAAAGAGGTGAAGAGTAAAAACATATATATATATAAACATATATATATATATATATATATATATATATATATATTAAAATAACAATGTAATGCTCAGTTTGCACCTGTCTCAAAACACAAAGCCATACAAATAAACACTAGTCAGGTTGCCAAGTTTGTTCTGAGAGCCCTTACTTGAAGTGCAAGTCTTTGAAGGTGAAGTGTGTCTCCACGATGCCAGTGGTCTTGACTCTGGTCCGCAGCACATCCTGCTGTGTGGGGATGTAGTCTGATTTGGCTATCCTCTCCATTTCATTCAGGTAGCTGTGGCAAACACACACATAATTATGAGGAGGGGAGACACTCACACACACTGGCAAGACAATAACACACACACACACCCAAGCAGAGACACCAACCACAGATGTTCTCTGCTGTTCTGTTTTAGCACAACAGTGATTCTGGATTGGTTCTGTTAATCACGCACGGACAAAGAGTCTGTGCGTGCTGTGTTTTTCTACATTTGTTCTAGGCCATAAATAGTCATGTTAGATCACCTCTCTCTCTCACTCCCTCTGCTTTTCGCAAAGGGAACATTTCTATGGCAACGGCACTTTTCCCCCCGCTTCACTTCAATGGGTTTTTACGCATGATATTTTAAGCATTATGGAAAGCAAAATTGGTAGTTTGAGCTGTAATCCATGATGCGTAGAAATCCCAGAGCTGTCACTGGGAGTTAAGATGAGATCGGCCACTCCACATGCTATTCAGTTGTATGTGAGGTGACATGAGATAAGAAGCTTCACATTCCATGTTGTCATCCAGATCAATATGTGTCAGGGACATCAGGGCTAAAATCAGATCTATAACGCAGAGCCATAGATCAGGCACCCCGGATGCGACACAAAACATTCAAAGATGGAAAAGTCATCGGAGGTAGGGATGATTTCACCGTGTAGAACATCGCACTCTCCCACTCTTCCTCTCTCGCTCTGCTTCCCTCCCTCCCTGTCTCTCTCTCACTCTGCTTCCCTTTGTGATGTGGGAGGGCCGTAGCACTCTGTCTGTAATTCTGTTCCGTACTGGACACAGCCTGTCTGCTCTACGGATTGAATCATCAGCCAGGGCAAGAGCTAGCTGGTACCCCAGCCAATAGTCCATGAACACAGCACCGACAGGGATACTGCCTGACATGCTCACAACATCAGTAGAATGGATTTGGTTTTCTCCACTGGACGATGTAGGTTTCCGCTATACTCCTTAATCAATGTGATCCTGGCAACGTCTATAGATATACAGTATCCACGCTTTACCAAGATCACATTGATAAAGGGGTATAAACTACTACATGGTATGGTGGAGCAAACCAAATCCATTCAACTAGCATTCCAAGCAGAGCTCTATTCTTTATGATCAGAAAGTAGAGTATTGATCAGAGTATTGATCATATAAACCCTTCTGCGCTGATGTTACAGACAGACAGACAGACACAGACATGCAGACAGACAGACAGTGACCATATAAAACACTGTATGTAAAATAACTCATGCATACTGTAGCCTTGTAAAGCAGCAGGGATCCATTCTATAGTATTCAACCTCATGACCATAGATTCCTCATTTCCCTAAATCAGTCAATACAACCTCTGTCAATAGTGGTTTCAGCTACGGGCCTGTGCTACTGTGCCTTGAGACAATCGTATATCCTCCAGCTCATTGTCACAAATGAGTTCATTAAGGAAAGGTGTCTGGTTGACTATCAACTTTTGAGGAGAGGAGCTCAATCGATGTATGAAGAAAACCAACAAGGTTCCAACTGATTTTGGATTGGATGGCGCTTCTGGTACTGGTATCTCCAGATCTCTTCAGCTAATTAACCAACGAAGTACTGAGGGCTGCACTGAAAATGGCTAATTTTTCAATGCCGTTAAAATGATCAAAAAACATAGTCCTCTATTGATCGTAGGTCCATTGTCATTTCTACACAGTTTCGATTTGGTGTTAGTCATTTTCAGTATTGAATTTGTTTCCCCTCTAAAAATATGTTTTTTACAGATTGGACCCCCTCGCGTGTTTGATACCCCTGGTGTAGGGTATATATTTAACTCAGAGGGTGTCCTTAGTTTTCTGGAATGTCTCCTTTTCGATTTGCCAGGGTCGACTGCAGTCAGCACTTCGTGCCCTTATGGGTCCCATGGGGTACACGTTTGGAAAGGCACCCAGTGAATCTTTACATTCTCTTCCTGAGGTTTTGTATCAGTTATTTACTCTCATCTTCAATTACTAAAGCAGAAAGATTGTTTAATGGTTAAAGTATATGTAAAGGATTTTGCTTGATGATGATGCTATTGATTGGGAAAATGACTGGGAGAATATATTTCAAACCATCAGTGAATTCATTTTAAGCTCTGTCGTAGGTCGTACTGGACACCACTTGTAAGATTTCATGCAAAACGGGATCTAAGCCCAAACTGTGACCGATGTTCCTCCAATACACTTGGCACATACAAACAGATGATATGGGGTTGCCCTGAGGTTTATGGGTTTTGATAGGAAAGTGTCGTCTATTCTCTCTGACACGATTGATAAAACTGTACCCTTTGAACCAATTCCTCCTCCACCTAACGACGATTCAGGTATGCAGCTGAATGAGAAACAGTGTAAAGTGAAGTTTAAAAAAAAAACACGTTGTTCCAGCGCTGGTTGCCACCTCACGACCTTCATATAAGGAAATGGCTGGCATACTTTCAGGACGTAGTTATGTTGGAGTTATCCCCCGCCTGCACGAATAAAGCTAAACATACTCCTATAGAAATGTGGAAAGTAGTTGCCTCAATTATCTCCTGGTGATGTCATATGGGTAAACAATTTTACTGGGTGTCATGTTTATTTTATTGTAGTGCTTGTCTGTTGCTTCGTTTCTGTTGGTATGTTTATGTTTTTTAATATTATGCGTCGACTGGGGTTTGAGGATGGGGTGCCGCCAGGGTTATGTTTGGGATGGGTGACTGGGTGGGAAATGTGGGGTTGTTCAAAAAGGGGGAAATTCTTTTGTGTTCTATTGATTCTATTGTTTTATTGATTGGATTGCCTTTGTGATCCAATAAAAAAAACTATAGAATAATTCATTCACTCTGTTCTGTTGAAGTGAATGATGCATGCTAGGACATTCATCAACCTTGATATATAATCATTAGTGTGAGAGTGTATGGAGAAAACAGCATATGAAAACCAATGTAAAACCTAAGGGAATCTGACTCTCCTTGGAATTCATCCTAGAGGTCATCCTTGACCTTAAGGCCGACCCCTGCAGCTTGACCCTGCCCTGCAAGAGAGTCCTAATCCTGGGGCCTGCCAGGATGGAATCTCAGATAACTAATCAACACGTTATCATTCTTATTTTGTCCGTACAGCCAACCAGCAAGACAGAGCTATATGAGAGAGTCAGAGCATCAAAGCTAGGAGGAGGATCATTATTTAGAGAACGTTTCAGAGATTTGTCTGCTGATGCTTCCCCCTGTGGAGTAATGTGACATGTTTCACACAGCAGCAGATGGGAGAGGAGATGAGAGCAGGAGAGGAAAGGAGAGGAGGGTGAGGAGAGGAAAGGAGAGGAACACATTACCACCATACATCAGTCTAATGGGAGGCTGGCCAGAGGTATTACACAGTACTGAGTAAACCTGATATGATACATACAAGCAATCTATCAATTCAACTGCCATTGTTATACCATCATGGTAAATACCCAGCCTTCTTCTCTAGTAAGAAATGAATGATCCCTATGTTTCTGTGATGCTATTAAAGAGGAAATTGGCAGACAACGCCGAGTTGTTAAGCTGTATGCAAAGTAGATGGGTGCTTGTTTTCCAGTTTGAATAAAAAATAACCTAGCAGCAGGAGGGGATAGCGAGATCTAACTGGTGGTAAATGTTGACCTCCTGGTGTGTGTGCAGATTGCATACTGATTGTAGTAGAGGAAGGGAAGGGATGGAGGGAGGAGTTGATATTGAAAGTCTTGCTCTTTGTCACACCCTGATCGGTTTCACCTGTCTTTGTGCTTGTCTCCACCCCCCTCCAGGTGTCGCCCATCTTCCCCATTATTCCCTGAGCATTTATACCTGTGTTCTCTGTCTGTTGCCAGTTTGTCTTGTCTTGTCATGTCTTACCAGCGTGCCTTCCCGTTTTCATGTTTCTCAAGTGTTCGTTTCCTAGTTTTCCCGGTTCTGACCATTCTGCCTGCCCTGAACCCGAGCCTGCCTGCCGTCCTGTACCTGCCTGACACTGACCTGATTACGAACCTCTGCCTGTCCTCGACCTGCCCTTTTCCCTGTGATAAAATAAATGATTGAGAACTGCCTCCTGTGTCTGCATCTGGGTCATATCCTGAGTCGTGATAGTACAAACTGGCCATAAATGACCCAGCAGACTCAGACCAGCTCCACAATACTGTCTCCCGGCAAGAAGCGACCATTGGAAGACATGAGGAGTTACTGCAATGTCTTATGGATGGACTCCATATCCTGGCAGAACGCCATGGCCATGCGTTCGATACATTGCTGGAGCAATTCTGCGGATTCCCTACAAGGAAGCAAGCCACACCAGTAATTCCCCAGACTCTCAGCAACACCACTACCAGCGGCACTTGTTCCCAGCATACCACAGTGTCCTGAGAACCCCGCCTACCTCCCCCGGAGTGCTACACTGGAGATTCTGGAACCTGCCGGGCCTTTCTCTCCCAGTTCTCCCTCATCTTCGAGCTACAGCCTTCGTTGTTCCTTTTGGACCGCTCAAGGATAGGGTATCTCATAACGCTGATGTCCGGGAGGGCACTCGCCTGGGCTACGGGCGGTGTGGGAGCAACAGTCCGCCGTCTGCCTCAGTCTGGAGGAGTTTGTGGCGGAAGTAGAGAAGGTGTTCGATTCGCCGTTGTCCGAGAGAGAGGGTGCTCATAAATTGCTCCAGCTACATCAAGACTCCCGTAGTGTGGCAGACTACGCAGTGGATTTTCGTTGACGACTGACAGTGGCGGCTGACAGGGCCTGGAACACGGAAGCATTTTTCGACATGTTCCTTCACGGATTATCGGAGGTGATGAAAGATGAATTTGCAGCCCAGGAGCTGCCCATGGACATCGACTCCCTCATATCCTTGACCATCTGGATTGATAGGCGGCTACGAGAACGTAGGAGGGAGAGAGAATATGTTCCCTGTCGCCCTCGCTCACCCTCGATTCCCGCCTCGCTTCAGAGGAATCCCGGAAACACTCAAAGTAATTTACGAGAGAATCCGATGTCACGCCGAGGGTGGTCGACTCGCCTCCTTTAGAGCCCAAGCTACTGGGAAGGGCTCGATTGTCTCCAGATTACCGTTTACGCAGACTGAACACCAGGAGCTGTCTGTATTGCGGGACTACAGAACATTATATTTCCACCTGTCAATTAAAAAGACCAGGCTCATCGGTAAGTACGAGTACTCTGGTGAGCAGTACGGGGATTTTCCAATCTCCCATTACTCGCACCCATCTCCATGCCGCCCTGTTGTGGGGTGACTGGGCCAAATCACTCCGGGTGCTCATTGACTCTGGGGCCAATGAAAGCTTTATTGATGCTACCGTGGTGTCGGAGCTGGGCATCTCCACTCAACCCCTCTCCATTTCCATGGACGTCAGAGGGCTGGATGGGTGCTCTATTGGCAGAGTCACCCGCACTACGATTCCGATCGACCTACGAGTATCAGGAAATCAGTGCATAGAGTTCCTGCTCATAGATACTCCCCACGTACCAGTGGTTTTGGGATATTTATGGTTCCAGAAGCACAATCCCCTGATTGACTTGGCTACTGGTTCTATCGGGGGTTGGAGCCCGTTCTGCCATGATCATTGTCTTAAGTTGGTCCAGCCTGCCCCGGGATGTCTACCTGTAGGCTTGAGAGAAGCCTCGGATATCTCCGCCATTCCCGCTGAATACCTGGACCTCCGGGAAGTCTTCAACAAGGCCCACACTAAGTCTCTTCCTCCGCATCGACACTACGACTGCGCCATTGACCTTATCCCGGGTGGCTTTACTCCCTGTCGGGTCCAGAGACCAAGACTATCGAGTACATTGAGAACTCTCTCACTGCAGGGAGAATTCATCCATTGGCCTCTGCCGCCGGCGCAGGGTTCTTCTTTGAGTGGAAAACAGCCTTTAACATGGCTAGTGGATACTATGAGTACTTAGTTATGCCATTCGGACTGACCAACACTCCCGCGGTGTTCCAGGCCCTGGTCAACGATGTGCTCCGGGACATGCTGGACCAGTTTGTGTTTGTCTACCTCGACGACATCCTTGTCTTTCCTGTTCAGCTCAAGAACACGTCCTCCATGTCTGACAAGTCCTTCAGTGTCTCCTGGAGAACCCGGCTTTTCGTTAACTTCTTAACTTCTTGATGCACCCATCCCGTTAGCGGGATCATTTTCGTCAACCACAGCTGAATTGCAGTGCGCCAAATTCAAATTAAATCACAAAAAATATTTAATATTCATGAAATCACAAGTGCAATATAGCAAAACACAGCTTAGCTTGTTGTTAATCCACCTGGCATGTCAGATTTCAAAAAGCTTTTCGGCAAAAGCATACCAAGCGTTTATGTAAGCACATCTCTCTCAGTTGGCAAAATATTACAAACAGCTAGCAGCCAAGTAGATTGGTCACGAAAGTCAGAAAAGCAATGAATTAAATCACTTACCTTTGATGATCTTCGGATGTTTGCACTCACGAGACTCTCAGTTACACAATAAATGTTCCTTTTGTTCCATAAAAATTATTTTTATGTCTAAAATACCTCCCTTTGGTTAGCACGTTATGTTCAGAAATCAACAGGCTCAAGCGGTCACGACATCGCAGACTAAAATTCCAAATAGTATCCATAATGTTCGTAGAAACAGGTCAAATGTATTTTTTATCAATCCTCAGGTTGTTTTTACAATATATAATCGATAATATATCAACCGGGAATGTAGCTTCTTCAGAGAGAGAGAGAAAATGGATGCTCCAAGCTATTGTGCATACAAAACGCTGCTGTCACCCAGCCATACAATGACGCGGTGTGATCATTCTCGCTCATTTTTCCAAATAAAAGCCTGAAACTATGTCTAAAGACTGTTCACACCTTGAGGAAGCCATAGGAACATGAATCTGGTTGATATCCCTTTAAATGGAGGCAAGGCATTCAATGGAACAGAGAGCTTTCAGGAAAAACAGCACTTCCTTGTTGGATTTTCCTCAGGTTTTCGCCTGCAATATCACTGACATGCCCTGTCAGTTTGTGGTGGAGGTCGTAGCCTCAGATGTCGGAGTGGGGCCGTCCTGTCCCAGCGTTCTGCCCAGGACCAAATGCTGCACCCCTGCGCTTTCCTCTCCCATCGCCTCAAATCTAGGCAGGTTCGTTGGGCCCTGTTATTCACTTGTTTCAATTTCACTCTCTCCTACTGCTCGGGGTCCAAGAACATGAAGCCTGATGCACTCTCACGGTTGTATTTCCTCGCAGCTACTCCATCTGACCCGAGAACATGCTTCAACCACTCCCTTGTTCCTCACCGCCCTTGGTCCCATATATCCCTGGACTTTGTTACTGGGCTTCCCGGCAACACTACTATCCTGACGGTGGTGGATAGGTTTTCTAAAGCCGCCCATTTTATTCCCCTTCCCAAGTTACCCTCAGCCAAGGAGACGGCTCAGCAAATGGTGCAGCACGTCTTCCGGATCCATGGACTTGCGGTTGACATTGTCTCTGATCGTGGTCCCCAGTACTTGTCCTGGTTCTAGAAGGCGCACCCTCATTGGGTCGTCACCCAGCCTGTCGTCTGGTCTCCACCCTCAATCTAACGGCCAGTCGGAGTGAGCCAATCAGGACCTGGAGATGGCCCTTTGTTGCCTCGTCTCCGTCAACCCCACCACCTGGAGCCAGCAACTCATGTGGGTGGAATACGCCCATAACACCCTTCCCTGCTTGTCCACTGGTCTCTCACCCCTCGAGTGTTCCTTGGGATATCAGTCCCCACTCTTACCTGAGCAAAAGGTCTGCCCAGATGTTCATCCACCGCTGTCACTATACCTGGAAGAGAGCCCGGGCTGCTATTTTTGAAGACCACGTCCAGGTATCGTGACAAGCGGATCACCACCAGACCCCTGCTTCCCGCTATCGGCATGGGCAGAGTGTATGGCTGTCCACTCGGGACCTGCTCCTCTAGGTAGAGTCCTGTAAACTTTACCCCTGTTTCATCATCACTGGAGATTCCCTTTCCCCATCTCTAAAATCCTTAGCCCCTTTGCTGTTCGTCTTCTGTTGCCCCGCACCCTCCGTATCCATCCTATGTTTCATGTTGCCAAGATAAAACCTGTTTCTCACTGTACTTTGACTTTCGTACTATCTCCTCCTATGTCTACATCTGGGTCATATCCTGAGTCGTGAAACTGTTCCCTGAAGGAGGGAAACGAGGAACAAGACAGCTATGGGGAGTTTGCTCGTCAGCGCCCTCTACTGAAGAACATTAGAATCACGCACGTCATGAGCAGAACCGTTCCCGTGGTGAGGCACCCGGTAGGGGGAAAGTGTGCACCGCTCCACAGAGGTAGGGGTAGGGAGTGATTCAGGTAGTCCAATATCCTAAGCCCCAGGTGCCAAACCCGCCTCCACAACTTTGGTGAAAGTGTGAGGCAAGAGTGAAAGCCTGAAAGGGAGGCCCATCAACTTATAGACCACAGCCTTGAAATGGAACCTCAGGAACTTCCTGTGAATGGAATATATGGCCACAAGAAAGTATGTGTTTAACAATGTTTTAATATAAGAGCTGACGTTTGCCCTGTCCATTCTGGGTTTGTGGCCTTTATTTAACCTTTTTTTAACTAGTCGAGTCAGTTAAGAACAAATTCTTATTTAAAATGACGGCCTACCAAAAGGACAACACACACATCACGATAAGAGAGACACCACAACACTACATATAGAGAGACCTAAAACAACAACACAGCATGGCAGCAACATATGAAAACCTAGCATGGTAGCAACACAACATGACAACAACAAGGTAGCAACACAACATGGCAGCATCACAACAAGGTAGCAGAAAGACTTAGGGAGTCATATTGCAATAGGTCTTGGTCAGGTGGTTGAAGCATGTCCCAGTTTAGGTCACTTAGCAGGACAAATTCAGACTTAGTGTAAGGGGCCAGGAGAGAGCTTAGGGCATTTAGGGTACAGGCCGGTGGTGATGATGGCTGATAGCACCCAGCAACAGTCAACAAAGAGTTATTTGAAAGTTTAATGTGTAAAACCAGCAAATTGAATTGTTTGGGGACAGACTTGGTGGAGACAACTGAAGATGTTCCTTGGTAACGATTACCACTCCACCGCCTTTGGAAGATCTGTCTTGCCGAAAAAGGTTATAACCAGAAAGGTTAACATCAGTGTTCAAAACACTCTTTCTTAACCATGTCTCAGTAATGACCAACTCATCTGGATTGGAGCTGTGAATCTACACTTTCAATTGATCAATTTTAGGTAATAAGCAGAAAACCCAGGCTTTTACGAGGGTGAAGTAAAGCAGATATCAGAGCACAAGTCAGAATTGGGGCTAACAGTGCCACTTGGGGGTAGTTGTCACAGCAAACATCTGGGAAGGGGGGCAAGGGGGGACCCCAGCCAGTGCCACCTCCCCTTTCAATGCGCTGTGTGCGGGGGTTGCACACATTAAGAATAAACCCAGGAAAAAAACGTTATCATGGAGGTGATCATGCCCACCAGTAATAGGTACCGGTGACACCGCACCTTGTAACCCAGCTAGAAAAGGGACAGACAGCTCTGAAAAACAGACCCCATCTGTGATAACAGACAGGGCCATTCGTAATTAAATCTAACTCCCAGGAACAAAACGTGTTGAGCAGGAGACAGACATCTCATCTTGGAGTTCATATGAACCACAGAGACTGTGTGTGGGATAAAAGCACGATTGCCAATCGCCTACCGAGTCCATGACCTATACCACTAAGTACCTCATAGGGACCAGTGAGCTAGAGGGAGGACCCAGCAATGAATCCCAGTAATAAGACACCTATGGAAAGGGGTACCCACTTGTGGTTACCGAGCACGTTGTGCTTCCGTGGTACTGTATAGCCCACCATAGCCTGGCCCTTTTATAGGCACAGACAGAGGCACTTTTGTCACAGTACTGTATGCTAGCCGACATCCACATGCCGCTTATCAGTCTTGCTACCTGGCATTATCCCCGCAGGCTAGCACTAGCCACAGTACAGTCAATTTAGAATAACCAATTGACTGAACGCTTCATATGCTAAATGAGAGAGCTACACAAACACATGGAAGCACCAGTGGCAGTACGCTAGCTAACTCGCCTTGATGAGTTAGCTATACAGCGCTGTTTAACTAGCCTGATCCTGTCCACATAAGAGACGATCATCGACCAAGTCTGGGAAGAGAGGTAAACGGGGCTTGACTGAGGCAGGACACAGGCGGCAGGGCACAGGCGGCAGGGAGCGCCCACCGACCTGGCACGACCTCTCCCTTCAAGTCGCCTCCCTTAGCCAGCGACAGAGCGCACATCAACCAGGTTAAGCCAGGGAGACTTTTGCATGCCTCAGCCCGACAAGACACTTAATCCTACCAAATTCAAACTCACGAAACCGGTTATCGAGCTTTAACACGCAACATCCAGAAGGATGAGCAGGCACTCCTTAAGTGGGATAGATAAGTTGGAGAAAAGCCTGATATATTTTGTGTTAATTTGTTTTGTTAAATGCTTTGAAATTGTTCCGCTAAGCTCAAGGTGAAGAACATTGAAGGAATGAGTGCTTTGGCCTTGTCAGGCGTGATTCTAATGTTCTTCAGTAGAGAACGCTAGCGTGCAAACTCCCCATAGCTGTGTTGTAAGGAGTTGACCGACTGAAAGGGAACCACAAGGAGTTTTATATCCTCATGAAGGGATGTAGTCTAAAGTTATAGAGCGTCTTTTACTGTATCACTAACCATAGCCTAAATAAGATGGTCCTCCCACACTACTCTTTGCTGCAGCAAACAAACAAACTAACTAACTAACACAACAAAAAACACACAAACAGCCAAACACACACACACACACACTATGCCTACTCACTATGCGGCTGAGTCATTGAGCTGGTATTCTCTGGAGCGTGTGAAGCAGCTCTGCACCCCGCTGTCGGACCACAGGCGGCGGATCACTTTGGACAGGTCATCGGGCAGGATGCCCTGCTCCTCAGCAGCAGCCGACAGGGCAAAGAGCTGGCGGGCGTCATCCTGCAGGGGTGGGAGCGGACAGGAGAGGGCCATTATGGCCAGGGCTAGGAGGTTGCAGGTCAGACATACCACAGGACTACAGAATAGTCCTTGCCAGAGACATCAGAGAGTGAGGGCTTATGTTTAAATCTCAGGAGGGAGAACCCACATTATAAACAAGCAAACACATCTGCTGTGATGAGGTAAGATCTTTTCATAAATAGTTAAAGGGTCTCTCTCGCAATGATTGAGTGACTCAGATAAAGCTAATAAATATTGGTTTGTTTTGACAGGTGGCCAATGGCCCAAGGTCAATTGTGCCACAGTTTAAATACGTATCTTTATATATTGTTATGTCATCACTGGGGACCTGTCATAACCAGAGGCCAGGCAATCTACACTGTGTGGATAGCTAATATGGGAGATATATTAGCGTCTGTGGACAAGGTGTCTGGCTGATAAATAATGCACTGTTGTAATAAAGTGTGACAGTGGCAGCTAGTGGCAGGCAGGAGATAGATATACAGTGGGGCAAAAAAGTATTTAGTCAGCCACCAATTGTGCAAGTTCTCCCACTTAAAAAGATGAGAGAGGCCTGTAATGGTCATCATAGATACACTTCAACTAAGACAGAAAAAATGAGGAAAAAAAATCCAGAAATCATATTGTAGGATTTGTAATTTATTTATTTGCAAATTATGGTGGAAAATAAGTATTTGGTCAATATAAAAAGTTTATCTCAATACTTTGTTATATACCCTTTGTTGGCAATGACAGAGGTCAAACGTTTTCTGTAAGTCTTCACAAGGTTCTCACACACTGTTGCTGGTATTTTGACCCATTCCTCCATGCAGATCTCCTCTAGAGCAGTGATGTTTTGGGGCTGTTGCTGGGCAACACGGACTTTCAACTCCCTCCAAAGATTTTCTATGGGGTTGAGATCTGGATACTGGCGAGGCCACTCCAGGACCTTGAAATGCTTCTTACAAAGCCACTCCTTCGTTGCCCGGGCGGTGTGTTTGGTGTCATTGTCATGCTGAAAGACCCAGCCACGTTTCATCTTCAATGCCCTTGCTGATGGAAGGAGGTTTTCACTCAAAATCTCACGATACATGGCCCCATTCATTCTTTCCTTTACACGGATCAGTCGTCCTGGTCCCTTTGCAGAAAAACAGCCCCAAAGCATGATGTTTCCACCCCCATGCTTCACAGTAGGTATGGTGTTCTTTGGATGCAACTCAGCATTCTTTGTCCTCCAAACACGACGAGTTGAGTTTTTACCAAAAAGTTATATTTTGGTTTCATCTGACCATATAACATTCTCCCAATCTTCTTCTGGATCATCCAAATGCTCTCTAGAAACTTCAGACGGGCCTGGACATGTACTGGCTTAAGCAGGGGGACACGTCTGGCACTGCAGGATTTGAGTCCCTGGCGGCGTAGTGTGTTACTGATGGTAGGCTTTGTTACTTTGGTCCCAGCTCTCTGCAGGTCATTCACTAGGTCCCCCCGTGTGGTTCTGGGATTTTTGCTCACCGTTCTTGTGATCATTTTGACCCCACGGGGTGAGATCTTGCGTGGAGCCCCAGATCGGGGGAGATTATCAGTGGTCTTGTATGTCTTTCATTTCCTAATAATTGCTCCCACAGTTGATTTCTTCAAACCAAGCTGCTTACCTATTGCAGATTCAGTCTTCCCAGCCTGATGCAGGTCAACAATTTTGTTTCTGGTGTTCTTTGACAGCTCTTTGGTCTTGGTCATAGTGGAGTTTGGAGTGTGACTGTTTGAGGTTGTGGACAGGTGTCTTTTATACTGACAGCAAGTTCAAACAGGTGCCATTAATACAGGTAACGAGTGGAGGACAGAGAAGCCTCTTAAAGAAGAAGTTACAGGTCTGTGAGAGCCAGAAATCCTGCTTGTTTGTAGGTGGCCAAATACTTATTTTCCATCATAATTTGCAAATAAATTCATTAAAAATCCTACAATGTGATTTTCAGGATTTTCCCCCCTCATTTTGTCTGTCATAGTTGAAGTGTACCTATTACGAAAATTACAGGCCTCTCTCATCTTTTTAATTGGGAGAACTTGCACAATTGGAGGCTGACTAAATACTTTTTTGCCCCACTGTATTTCCTCTGGGTTTTCTCCCACTACCTTCTGTACTGTAAATGGACAGGATTTAATGGGATGATGGTGATGATGACAACAGAAGTCTGTCGCCAATGTGAAGACAAGGGGTCAAAGTCACAACATTAAATAGTTCCGAGTTATGGCCACACATTTCTCTCCTAATGTCCAGCTAGCAAGTCAGTAAGCTCTTTACCCACCCAGCTACTGTGGAATCCCTACATAGTCAGGCATTAATCTCTCTATGGTGAGATGAACACCTGTATAGACTCAGAGAGCCAGGTACCTCTATAACCAGAGACTCCGCAGAACAGACTGATGAACACCTCCACATACTATACACGGAGACAACACCGCTCCACCCACATACACATACAATATGCAGATCTGCTGTGTCACCTGTGTTTCCATACTAGCAAATAAGAAAAACTCAAAGTGAATAATCAATCAATTTGGTGAAGTGGAACAAAATTGCCATAGATATACAGTTCAATTTAAGACTGGGAGTGAAGCAATGTTATTACAGTAAACTAAAACTGAAACTAAAATGAAAACATAATCGTTTTGTCATGATTAGTGAACTGAAATAAAATAATGAACAGACTTGTTTGAAAAACAAAAACTATACTGAAACTCAGCATTATTGCATTAGTTGCATTATTTTCCAGAGAGTCCCGAGTTGATTATCCCTTTTATACCAAGGCTATAATTGAACACATTTCCGCAAGAAATGTAGAAACGTTTTCAACATCCACTGAAGTAAGTTTACTAGCTTAGCTACAGTAGTTGCCTTGGTAACCAAACACAAAGACTTGCGAGCTTAACTAACCAAACCATCAGTCCTGGCTTGCTATTATGAAAACGACAATTGAACAATGCCAATCATGTTTTCAATTCAACTTTGGCTTTCAAAAGCAGCTCAAACATAGAACATGTAAGACTGAACTTCATAGTCATTGAATTATACTGTGCATTATAGGGAATCATAAAACTGGTTGTTTGGATCCTGGAAGCTGATTGGACAAGCAGCGTTCCAAGCCGTGCTGTATTGGCCGTCACAGGCATAGCATGCCTGCAAACTGTTCCATCCAAAAATGATCACTGCTCCCCTATAACAATATCATGTTCATGTTGCTGTCCGAATCATCTCTTGTATTTATCTAAACTCGCACATTATTTCCCTTTACTTCCAGTTTAGCATTTAGTTTGGTACAAGCGGGGGTTAATATAAGCCCCACTGTCTGCCTGATCTCTGTACCATTGACGCCTTTCTGTGTTTACAAACATTGTCGCAGGAGGGCGATGCGTGCAAATTGCTGGCAGAACAAAGTTGGGTTCAAATATAGAACACCAGCAAAAAAAAGCCTCTATTTACATGTTTCTTATGAGTGCATTTCACACTAAATTTGGATTACAATTGAATGTTTGTGTTATCATCACAAATCAACTGCATTATTATTTTATTAAAGAACACTTCAACCAGTAAAATGGCTCTTTGGCTAGCTTTTGCTACAGCCTATGTCAATGAGCATTAGCATTATAGCTAACAACTGCTGCATCCAAAATAGTTATTTTGCAAAGGTCACATCCAAATATAATCTCAGCGATTGTTCAGGCACGAATCAAAACGTCATTGCAAGCATATGAGAACCCCCAAAAGTTATTTTGTAATGGAACGTAAATCTAGGCTATGTTGAATGGGCACAGGTGGCGATGGCTTTCTTACGGCTGCAAAAGAGTTGCACGCATCTGTGCATTACATCAGTGTGTCGTGTACTGGAAAAGGGTCTACACATAGAGAGTGAACAGTGCCCAGACGAGACAACTTTTTCACACATCACCGTCATTGTCATGGACATATCCAAGTAAATGCCTAATGAAAAAAAGCTCACCAAACAACAATGCCGCTATAGCATACTGCCATTCCAGGTTCAATGTTTGAGGTGACTGAATTAACTGAAGTTTTATTTATCTAGCTAGCAAATGTGAAGAACGTTATCGAGCCTGCATAGCAACCATTTTGTTGGGAACGGTTGACCACTCCTTTTGCATAGCAACTATGCAAAAATGATTAACGATTGGGTCTGTAGCAACATGACTAAAATAACTAACAACCAGATTTTTGTCCGGACTATATCTTTTGGTGGAAGAAAGAAATTGTATTAATTTACTTATCAAAATAACACTTTAATGAAAATATGTACAGTAAATCATTGTTATTTTAATATGTTGTTAACAGTTTATAAAAGCAATAAGGCATGCGAGGCAGTGCTGGGGCTCCCGAGTGTCGCAGTGATCTAAGGCACTGCATCTCAGTGCTCGAGGCGTCACTACAGACCCAGGTTCAATTCCAGGCTGTTTCACAACCGGCTGTGATTAGGAGTCCCATAGGGTGGTGCACAATTGTCCCAGCATCGTCCGGGTTAGGGTTTGGCCAGGGTAGGCCGTCATTGTAAATAAGAATTTGTTCTTAACTGACTTGCCTAGTTAAATAAAGGTTAAATAAAATTTAAATAAATAAAAGTATCATAAATACAGTCACAGGTAAATTGCGTGAGGCCGAACAACGGCATTTACTTCAGACTGTATTCATTATGCAGCACTGCCTCTTGTGTCTTATTGGGGGTAAAATCAAATTGGGTTTTCAAGCTTTTTTTCTAATGGGGTTTTCAAGCTTCTGAATCTAGCACGTCACATTGAGAGGTAAAGGTAGACTCAGCGAGATAATGTTGCCACGAGCAGAACCACAGATATTGGGGGCGTTTGAGTGGTAAGGCTAAAGCAGCCGACAGTAGACTAGAGTCGAGAAGTGAAGTCAGGAGAGGTGCATCTGTGATACCCGAAAGTGGCAAGAAGTGACATCCCCAAAAACACCAAAACTATACAACACATTCATGGCTACTACCCTCCCATGCATAGGCTACTTTATGTCCCTAATGCTAAAACTAAATCATATAACAATGTATTAGAAATATCTTAATAAAACTTAAACTAAACTAAATGAAACTAGTAAAGTCGATCTGGAAACAAACTGAAACTAAACAGAATTTCAAATAAAATCTTAAAACTAATAGAAATAAAAATTCATATAAAACACAAGACTACAGTTTAATAGCCTTGGAGTGCAGTTCACAGAGGATTTTTTGCCTGTGTTTTGGGCATCTTTCTCTGATATGAAATGGCTAAGCAAATGAAATGAAATAACACAGCATATGGAGGCAAGATCTCCTCTCTTCTGCATCCTCCCTGGGCACTGGGTTTAGGATGACTCACTGAGCCAATTCCGGGCACAAGTATGTGTGTGTGTGTGTGTGTGTGTGTGTGTGTGTGTGTGTGTGTGTGTGTGTGTGTGTGTGTGTGTGTGCGCGCACAAGTGTGTGTGTGTCTATGCACTGTTCTCTGTGTGTTCTTGTGCATCACTGCCTATGCGTAAATGTTGTCTGTTGTCTGAATGTACTGTATGAGAGCATGTTTGTGGCAGCCGGTGCACTAATTGCCTGCATAGGAGACAGAGTAAGTATCACTAGGTCCAGTGACACACTGTATGAAGGATGGTCTGAAGACACAGAGGAGCGTACCCATCCATCCTCCCTTAAAAACCAAGGCAGCCTCTCTACTCATCCCTGTTAGACCCTCCCCTCAGGCCATGTGAAGATGAGAGTACAGTTATAAAGCACATCCACCCATCCTACAGATATAGACCCAAGACTGAAGCCCTCTAATATATACGGTCATACACTGGAGCTTGCTCTCTTTGAGGAACACACTGACAGTTTGTTCACAGGCTGAGCCCTCTGCATGGTACCACTAGACTGGATTTTCTCTTACTGCAGACTCATTGGGTGTGACAGGTGAGACCAGCGAAGCTGTGTGTGAGTGTGTGTGTGTGTGTATGGGTCTGTAAATAAGAAGAAAGACTTGAAGATGGGTTGGGAATTAAGCCTTCCTTATCAGCCTGAGGTAGTCATTGTTTGATGTTGGTGAACAGCAAACTCCCCAACTTTCCAGATATATCGATGAAGTAAAAAAAGATCAAACTGAAGCAAACTACTGCTATCCTGCATTGTCTGGGCTGCATGATGCATTTGCAGGTAGCAGCAGCAGGGTCGTTCCACGAAATGAGGGCCTTTTGCATCCCTTTGATATTTTAAGTAGACATTGTGCACAAATATTTAATTTGAAAAGCCTGTTATAGTAAATGAATTGCCCTTTAATATAGACCCCACGAAAAACGATATATACACTACATGGTCTAAAAAGTATGTGGACACCTACTTGCCGAAACTCTCATTTCAAAATCATGGGCATTAATATGGAGTTGTTCCCCATTTGCTGCTATAACAGCCTCCACTCTTCTGGGAAGGCTTTTCACTAGATGTTGGAACATTGCTGCGGGGACTTGCTTCCATTCATCCACAAAAGCATTAGGGAGGTTGGGCACTGATGTTGGGCAATCAGGCCTGGCTCAAAGTCGGCATTCTAATTCATCCATAACGTGTTTGATGGGGTTGAGGTAAAAGCTCTGTGCAGGCCAGTCAAGATCTTACACACCGACAAAACATTTCTGTATGGACCTCACTTTGTGCACGGTTGTATTGTTATGCTGAAACAGAAAAAGGCCTTCCCCAAACTGTTGCCACTTTAGTTGGAAGCACAAAATAATCTAGAATGTCATTGTATGCTGTGGTGTTAAGATTTCCCTTCACTGGAACTAAGGGGCCGAACCCAAACCATAAAAAAAACAGCCCCAGACCATTATTCCTTCTCCACCAAACTTTACAGTTGGCACTATGGATTGCATAAGGTAGCGTTCTCCTGGCATCTGTCAAACCCAGATTAGTCCGTCGGACTGCCAGATGGTGATGAGTGACTCATCACTCCAGAGTTCAATGGCAGTGAGCTTTACGCCAGCTGATGCTTGGCATTGCGCATGGTGATCTTGGGCTTGTGTGTGGCTGCTCGGCCATGGAAACCCTTTTCATGAAGCTCCAGATGAACAATCATTGTGCTGACGTTGCTTCCAGAAGCAGTTTGGAACTTGGTAATGAGTGTTACTCCTAGACGTTTCCACAATAGCAGCACTTACAGTTGCCCGGGGCAGCTCTCAGCAGGGCAGAAATTTGACAAACTGACTTGTTGGAAAGATGGCATCCTATGACAGTGGCTTGTTGAGAGTCACTGAGCTCTTCAGTACAGGCCATTCTACCGTCAATGTCTGTCTATGGAGATTGCATTGTTGTGTGCTCAATTGTATATACTTGTCAGCAACGGGTGTGGCTGAAATAGCCAAATCCACTAACATGAATTGGTGGCCACATACTTTTGGCCATGTAGTAATGTATAAATAAAGACAAAATTCAGCATTTTGACCTCGTCCCTCTGTGCATCCTCTGTTACTTCTGGGAGGATTTTAACCCAGTTATTCCCAACATTTTCACCATCAGTTATTTTCACCTAGTTATTTTTTTGCTTTGACAAAGTCATTTTGAAAGATTATTATTTATTTCATGTGATTAGTGATTAATTTTATTAAAGTAAAAAGAACAACATGTCCCCAATTTTAAGGTCAACCCTGTTACGTGAACTGAACTCTAGTTTTAATATGGTGAAACTATTCCTTTTTATAATATTTTTTTCAAAAGTAAGATGAACATCTATTTGTCAAATCCTAATGTAAAAGCAGGTTCTACTCTTATTGCCAATTTATATTTATTTAACCTCTTGAGATGGGGAAAAATGTTGTTTTAAAATGTTTTTTTTTTTACACGATTCAATAGGCAACTAATTGGTGGAACCACCCAGCAGCAGTGTTGTTTTTGAGGTGCACAGTGCCGACACACTGCTAAGGAAATCTGCTTGTGAAATTTGTCCTGCCAGCAGTTTTAAATAAACCCATTCCAATAAACAGCCTAGTCCGAGTGCCACCTTTTCCTTTTTCAGCACACTTCATGTTTCTTCATTATCAAGCCTGCATGGCCCTCATGGAGGCAGGAAAACCCACTCACAGCGTCAAACTCCTCTCTCTCAATTACTCTCTAAACTTCCTCACGCTCTCTCTCTATCTCCCTGAGCACTGTGTGTGTGTGTGTGTGTGTGTGTGTGTGTGTGTGTGTGTGTGTGTGTGTGTGTGTGTGTGTGTGTGTGTGTGTGTGTGTGTGTGTGTGTGTGTGTGTGCAAGATGCACAGGACATCCATTAATAGTTGTCTATTGTCGAGGCAATTCTAACTAATAAAAATGCTATATCAACAAAAGCAATGTTCGTAGAACGTTGGAATTTAGAATATTTGGTTGATTAGAGCAGCAGCGTTGATTTGAAATCCATTCTATTTCTTTCCTATGGCGATTCAGTTCAATATACTTACAGTACCAGTCAAAAGTTTGGGCACACCTACTCGTTCAATTTTCTTTATTTGTACTATTTTCTACGTTGTAGAATACTAGTGAAGACATCAAAGCTAGGAAATAACACATATGGAATCATGTAGCAACCAAAAATGTGTTAAACAAATCAAAATGTATTTTAGATTCTTCAAAGTAGCCACCCTTTGCCTTGATGACAGCTTTGCACACTCTTGGTATTCTCTCAACCAGTTTCACCTGGAATGCATTTTCAACAAGGAGTTCCCATATATGCTGAGCACTTGTTGGCTGCTTTTCCTTCACTCTGCGGTCGAACTCATCCTAAACCATCTCAATTAGGTTGAGGTCGGGTGATTGTGGAGGCCAGGTCATCTGATCCAGCACTCCATCACTCTCTTTCTTGGTCAAATAGCCCTTACAAAGCCTGGAGGTGTGTTGGGTTATTGTCCTGTTGAAAAACAAATGATAGTCCCATCTGGTGCAAACCAGATGAGATGCCCATCGCTGCAGAATGCTGTGGTAGCCTTGTTGGTTGAATGTGCCTTGAATTCTAAATAAATCACAGACAGCGCCACCAGAAAAGCACCCCCACACCATCACACCTCCTCCTCCATGCTTCACGGTGGGAACCACACATGCTGAGATCATCCATTCACCTACTCTGCGTCTCATAAAGAAAGACACGGCGGTTGGAACCAAAAATCTCACATTTGGACTCATCAGACCAAAGGACACATTTCCACCAGTCTAACATCCATTGCTCATGTTTCTTGGCCCAAGCAAGTCTCTTCTTATTATTGGTGTCTTTTAGTAGTGGTTTTTTTGCAGCAATATGACCATGAAGGCCTTATTCACGGAGTCTCCTCTGAACAGTTGATGTTGAGATGTGTCTGTTACTTATTTGGGCTGCAATCTGAGGTGCAGCTAACTCTAATGACGTTATCCTCTGCAGCAGAGGTAACTCTGGGTCTGACTTTCCTTTGGTGGACCTCATGAAAGACAGTTTCATCATAGCTCTTGATGTTTTTTGCGACTGCACTTGAAGAAGTTCTTGAAAGCTTCCGGATTGACTGACATTCATGTCTTAAAGTAATGATGGACTGTCGTTTCTCTTTCTCTGTACTTTCAAGAATCTCAAATATAAAATAAATGTTGATTTGTTTAACACTTTCTTGGTGATTCCATGTGTGTTATTTCATAGTTTTGTATTATTATTCAACAATGTAGTAAAAATGGAGAAAAACCCTTGAATGAGTAGGTGTGTTAAAACTTTTGACTGGCACTGTACCTTTGAATATGTTGATATCACAATTGAAAAGAGCAACTTTACTTAAGCAAAGTCAAGGGCCGGAAAACGGTGCCAATATATCCTCCAAACACCGGCTTTGACGGCATTATCACTTTTATACAACTGGTTAGCAACGTTTTCAAATAATGATTGCCATATTTGCATAATGTATTTGCATACTCCATTTGCATAACATATTTGCGTAATTTATTCGTACTATTTCATCCTTCCACATGATATAGTCTCGACACAAACAGTTGCTAACTTTTTTTGTTCTGTATCTATGGACGTTCGTTCTAAATGTTCAATTGCCATACTGGCTGGTAACCTTCTTATTCCTTGCTTGCTACTGTAGCTCGCCAACTACGGCTAACCTTTCAGGCACTTCAAACAGTGCAGCCAGCTGCGTTTGCGTTTGTTTAAGATGTTTTCTTGTGACATTTATTTGGGTACATCCATAACAATGAGCTAATGATGCACGGCATAGATGCCTGGCATAGAAAATGTGCTCTCTTGTCAGGACAATGTTGTTGTTGAGGAACTAGCCAACAACACAGCTAAAATAATCAATGCAAACTGAAGCTGTAAAGACTGCAAACTAGCTGCATTTGGTTTAATTTTCTTTTCGTTATTTTTTTTCAAATTAAGCACTTATTTATCTATCTATATCTTTATATATCTGGGATCTATACAGGATCCAGCTCCTGTGGAATCAACTCAATCACCTGGGGAAATATTCTCATGGAAAGTTGCAAGGCCTTCGTGTGCTCATTAATGGGGGGCCAGACTGAAGGGTGGGGTATGTCAATGGCTGCATAATGGTACACACAATTTCCTATTGGCTGTTCTTTTCAAACTGTGTTAGTACATGAAATGGCTCCTTGGATTATGCATGGCATTATTGATGATAGTGACTAACCCTGTCGTTAAGACCCAGGACATGGTAACCCAAGAGCTCTAGTGGATGTGTAGAGGCAAAGCTGGACCTCTTCTCTAATTATCTGACTGCAGAAACAGAGGAGCCTAAAAAACATGCCCAAATGTGTGTGTGTGTGTTCGTGTGTGTGTGTGTGTGTGTGTGTGTGTGTCTTACCTCTCTGGCGGCTTCTGTGTAGTCGATCTTGAGGTTGCCCATAGCCTTGATGATAGCCATGATGGACTGGATGGTGTTGCTGTAGACCACAGCTATGTACTGCTTACACTCATCTTCTGAGTAGCCATCCTCATGGATGATCCTGATCGGGAAGGAAAACAAACCTGAGCATTCTTCTGATGTCACTCAAGTCAGGAACAGTGTTGGGGGTAACGTGTTACGATGACAATGACATCAGTGATGCTGACAGTGTGGCGTATTGACAACTCTTTAGGTGCTTAGAGGAACGTTCATGTTTGAATATCCCGTGATTTGTAAGTTGGCAAACCATTATAAGGTAGTGCGCTGGGTTATAACAACCCAATTTGAGTAAATATTGGACAGAACACACGGTGGGTTATTTTGACGCAGTCTGTTGGATCACTTACTTGGGTTGTTTTCTTTAAAAAAAGCCAGGTTGGGTTGTTGATGCTGCATGGTTTGTTGCGCTATGATCCACCGGGTCAGATCAGAAGATTGGAGGCGTGGCTTAGTAGGTGGCGTGGCTAAAAATGCCTATTTTATTTTGCCTTGAGAGTAAATACCATTCCGGGTTCATTTGTTCCGTTGTGTCGTCAACATATGTTAAGGGTGAGCACTGATGCTTTTGTAGCCGGTCCAACTCAAGGTGTCATAAAAAAATGTTTTATAATGCACCTCCCCTCAACATTAACAATACTTTACCATGACCCTCCTCTTGTACTGCAAAATGTATTTAACACCCTCCCCCTAATAGAATTAACTCAAAATAATGTTACAGAGGACAAATAATAATAACTTTAGCAACCCTGTGTTTATGAATGTTGATATCGACTTTGTCACTTCAGTATGCTTTTGTGGCACAGTCGATCGAACGCAGGTAGTGGGAAATCTGATATTCTACATTTTGATGCCATATTTAAAATATATAGAATATATGCAACACATTTTCCACCAACAGGTTTCTCCGCCAATGCACCACATAACCAATTAACAAAGCATACTGACTTAGGCACTTCATTATCATGTTCAACACCACAATAATAGACAAAAATGCTGGTTGGATGATTCCGGATATCCTGCTTATTCCACCTTGATTCCCATGAACCGAATAAAAAAAGACGGTTTTGCATTGCATTTTCAACTCTAGGCCTACTGATGGTTTTGTCAGATTTTTTTTTTTACATATATACTTGAAGTCGGAAGTTTACATACACTTAGGTTGGAGTCATTAAAACTTGTTTTTCAACCACTCCACAAATTTCTTGTTAACAAACTATAGTTTTGGCAAGTCGGTTAGGACATCTACTTTGTGCATGACACAAGTCATTTTTCAAACGATTGTTTACAGACAGATTATTTCACTTAAAATTCACTGTATCACAATTCCTACGGGTCAGACGTTTACATACATTAAGTTGACTGTGCCTTAAAACAGCTTGGACAATTCCAGAAAATTATGTCATGGCTTTAGAAGCTTCTGATAGGCTAACTTCTCTAGGATAGGGTGCAGTATTTGGAATTTTGGATGAAAAGCATGCCCATATTCAACTGCCTGCAACTCATCCCCAGAAGATAAGATATGCATATAATTAGTAGATTTGGATAGAAAACACTCTGAAGTTTCTAAAACTGTTTGACTCATGTCTGTGAGTATAACAGAACGTATATAGCAGGTGAAACCCAAAGGACAAACATTTTCATTTTCAGATTTCATTTTTTTTGAGGTCACCCTCTTTTCAATGAGTTTTCATTGGGAATCCAGATTTCAAAGGGACTTGCGTGCAGTTCCTACTGCTTCCACTGGATGTCACCAGTCTTTAGAAATTGGTTGAGGTTATTCCTTTGTGTAATGAAGAAGTACGGCCATCTTGAACGAGGGTCACTTCATGTGTACTGTTTGATAGAGGCGCATGACCAGAAAGCATGCTAGAGTTTGTTTTCTTCCTGTATTGAGCACAGATCATCCCGTCTTCAATTTTATCGATTATTTACTTTAAAAATACCTAAAGTTGTATTACAAAAGTAGTTTGAAATGTTTTGGCAAAGTTTATAGGTAACTTTTGAGATATTTTGTAGTCATGTTGCACAAGTTGGAACCGGTGTTTTTCTGGATCAAACGTGCCAAATAAATGGACATTTTGGATATATATGGATGGAATTAATCAAACAAAAGGACCATTTGTGATGTTTTATGGGACATATTGGAGTGCCAACAGAAGAAGCTCGTCAAAGGTAAGGCATGATTTATTTTGTTATTTCTGTGTTTTGTGTGTTTATGGAGGTGCTATTCTCAGATAATAGCATCGTTTGCTTTCGCCGAAAAGCCTTTTGACTTGTTGGCTGGATTCACAACATGTGTAGCTTTAATTTGGTATCTTACATGTTTGATTTTTATAGGAATTTATTTTAATTTGGCGCTCTGGCTTTTGGCCAAGTGGGACGCTACCGTCCCACATATCCCAGAGAGGCTAATTGACATAATTTGAGTCAATTAAAGGTGTACCTGTGGATGTAGGCCTACCTTTAAAGAGGCACTGAGTTTGCTTGACATCATGGAAAAATCAAAAGAAATCAGCCAAGATCTCAGAAAAAAATTGTAGACCTCCACAAGTCTGGTAAATCCTTGGGAGCAATTTCAAAACACCTGAAGGTACCACGTTCACCGGTACAAACAACGGTACCCAAGTATAAACACCATGGGACCACGCAGCCGTCATACCGCTCAGGAAGGAGACAGATTCTGTCTCCTAGAGATGAACGTACTTTGGTGCGAAAAGTGCAAATCAATCCCAGAACAACAGAAATGAACCTTGTAAAGATGCTGGAGGAATCAGGTACAAAAGTATCTATATCCACAGTAAAACGAGTCCTACAATGACACAACCTGAAAGGCTGCTCAGCAAGGAAGAAGCCACTGCTCCAAAACCCCATAAAAAAAAAGCCAGACTACGGTTTGCAACTGCACATGGGGAAATTGCACATTGGAGAAATGTCCTCTGGTCTGATGAAACAAAAAAATAATAATGACCATCATTATGTTTGGAGGAGAAAGGGGGATGCTTGCAAGCCGACGAACACCATCCTAACCGTGAAGCAGAGGGGTGGCAGCATCATGTTGTGGGGGTGCTTTGTTGCAGGAGGGACTGGTGCACTTCACAAAATAGATTGCATCATGAGAAAGTAAAATTAAAATTATGTGGAAGCAACATCTCAAGACATCAGTCAGGAAGTTAAAGCTTGGTCGCAAATGGGTCTTACAAATGGACAATGACCCCAAGCATACTGTAACGGGAATCTTCTGTTGAAGGAGGGGCGGACCAAAATGCAGGGTGGTTATTGTGATACATCTTTAATAAAGATGAAAATAGAACAATATACAAAAAAAAACAAGAAACCGTGAAAAAAAACGAAAACAGCCCTATCTGGTATAACAAAGACAGGAACAATCACCCACAAACCCCAACACCAAACAGGCTACCTAAATATGGTTCCCAATCAGAGACAATGACTAACACCTGCCTCTGATTGAGAACCATATCAGGCCAAACACAGAAACAGACAAACTAGACACACAACATAGAATGACCACTCAGATCACACCCTGACCAAACAAAACATAGAAACATAGAAAGCAAACTATGGTCAGGGTGTGACACATACTTCCAAAGTTGTGGCAAAATGACTTAAGGACAAGTGGCCATCACAAAACCCTGACCTCAATCCCATAGAAAAATTGTGTGCAGAATGGAAAAGGTTTGTGCGAGCAAGGAGGCCTACAAACCTGACTCAGTTACACCATCTCTGACAGAAGGAATGAGCCAAAATTCACCCAACTTATTGTAGGAAGCTTGTGGAAGGCTACCCGAAATGTTTGACCCAAGTTAAATCATTTAAAGGCAATGCTACCAAATATTAATTGAGTGTATGTAAACTTCTGACCCACTGGGAATGTGATGAAAGAAATAAAAGCTGAAATAAATCACTCTTCTATTATTCTGACATTTCACATTCTTAAAATAAAGTGGTGATCCTATCTGACCTAAAACAGGGAATATTTACTAGGATTAAATGTCAGGAATTGTGAAAAACTGAGTTTAAATGTCTTAGGCTAAGGTGTATGTAAACTTACGACTTGAATTGCTCACAACATCCCTGTTAGGGAGCAACTCTCCTTAGCCAAAATCCACCTGACAAGTGTGGCATATCAAGAAGCTAATAAAACAGCATGATAATTAAACAGGCGCACCTGTTGTGCTGGGTCATAAAAAGCCACTCTAAACTGTGCAGTTTTGTCACACAACACAATGCCACAGATGTCTCAAGTTTTGAAGGAGTGTGCAATTGGCATGCTGACTGCAGAAATGTCTACCAAAGCTGTTGCTACAGAATTGTTAATTTCCCTACCCTAAACCACCTCCGACATTGTTTTAGAGAATTTAGCAGTACGTTCAACTGGCCTTAGACCACGTGTATGGTATCATCTGGGTGAGCGGTTTGCTGATGTCAACATTGTGAAGAGATTGCCCCATGGTGGCGGTGGCGTTATGGTATGGGCAGGCAAAAGCTACAGACACAATTGCATTTAATCTATGTCAATTTGAATGCAAAAAAAAATACAGTGACGAGATCCTGAGGCCCATTGTGAGGCCCATTTTTTTGTATGTATCTGTGACCAACAGATGCATATCTGTATTGCATATCTGTATTCCCAGTCATGTGAAATAAATATTATTAGGGCCTAAATGTCTGATTTGCTCATTATGAACTTCAACTCAGTAAAATCAATGAAATTGTTGAAATTATGAAATTATATTTTTGTTCAGTCTGCATTCTGAAAGTATTCAGTTCCCTTGAATTTTTCCACATTTTGTTACGTTACAGCCTTATTCTAAAATGGATGAATATTTTTTCTCCCCCTCATAAATCTACACACAATACCCCATAATAAAGCAAAATCAGGTTTTACAGAATTTAGAAAATGTATTAAAAATAAGAAACAGAAATATCACATTTATATAAGTATTCAGACCCTTTACTCAGTACTTTGTTGAAGAACCTTTGGCAGTGATTACAGACTTGAGTCTTCTTGGGTATGACGCTACAAGCTTGGCACACCTGTTTTTTTTTTTTTTCTCGCAGTCTTCTCTGCAGATCCTCCCAAGCTCTGTCAGGTTGGATGGGGAGCGTTGCTGCACAGCTATTTTCAGGTCTCTCTAGAGATGTTTGATCGGATTCAAGTCTGGGCTCTGGATGGGCCACTCAAGGACATTCAGAGACCCGAAGCCACTCCTGCATTGTCTTGGCTCTTTGCTTAGGGTCATTGTCCTGTTGGAAAGTGAGCCATCACCCCAGTCTGAAGTCCTGAGCGCTCTGGAACAGGTTTTAATCAAGGATCTCTCTGTACTTTTCTCCATTAATCTTTCCGTCGATCCTGACTAGTCTCCCAGTCCCTGCCACTGAAAAACATCTCCACAGCATGATGCTGCCACCACCACGGTTCATCGTAGAGATGGTGCCAGGTTTCCTCCAGATGTGGCACTTGGCATTCAGGCCAAAGATTTCAATCTTGGTTTCCAAAGAATCTTGTTTCTCATGTTCTGAGAGTCCTTTAGGTGCCTTTTGGTAAACCCCAGCGAGCTGTCATGTGCCTTTTACTGAGGAATGGCTTCCGTCTGGCCGCTCTACCATAAAGGGCTGGTTGGTAGAGAGCTGCAGAGATGGTTGTCCTTCTGGAAGGTTCTCCCATCTCCACAGAGGAACTCTGGAGCTCTGTCAGAGTGACACTCGAGTTCTTGGTTACCTCCCTGACCAAGGCACTTCTCCCCTGGTTGCTCAGTTTGGCCGGGCAGCTAGCTCTAGGAAGAGCCTTGGTGGTTCAAAGCTTCATTTCGGAATGATGGAGGCCATTGTGTTCTTGGGGACCTTCAGTGCTGTAGAAATGTTTTGGTACCCTTCCCCAGATCTGTGCTGCGACACAATTCTGTCTCAGAGCTCTATGGTTAGGTAGAGCTCTAAGGACAATTCCTTCAATCTCATGGCTTGTTTTTGCTCTGACATGCACTGTCAACTGTGGGAACTTTATATAGACAGGTGTGTGCCTTTCCAAATCATGTCCAATCAATTGAATTTACCACAGGTGGACTCCAATCAAGTTGTAGAAACATCTCAAGGATGATCAATGGAAATGTGATGCACCTCAGCTCAATGTTAAGTCTCATAGTAAAGGGTTTTAATACATATGTAAATAAGGTATTTCAGTTTTTATTTTTGTATGAATTTGCTAACATTTTTAAAAACCTGTTGTCACTTTGTCATTATTGGTTATTCTGTGTAGATTGATGCGCAAAATGTTTAAATTAATCAATTTTAGAATAAGTCTGTAACGTAACAAAATGTGGAAAAAAATCTGAATACTTTCCGAATGCACTGTATATCTGTCACGTTCGTCATAACGAGGAGACCAAGACTCAGCGTGATAAGAATACATGCTTTTTTTAATGAAGAATAAACACTGAAAAAAATATACAAAACAACAAAACGAACGTGAAACTATGAGACACGAGTACTGACAGGCAACTACACATAGACAATAACCCACCAAATACCCAAGGAATATGTCTACCTAAATATGGTCCCCATATCAGAGACAACGATAAACAGCTGCCTCTGATTGATTGGGAACCAGTCTATGTCCACGCTGGTGGATATTGTCACACCATGACCTTAGTTATCGTGTGACAATATCCACCAGCGTTATAGCTAGATAGATAGATAATGTATTGTCATAAATAATTTAATTGTAAAGGTTAATAAGGATGGTGGAACCCTTCATAGAGGGTTCTAGGTAGAACTATATACAGGGGTTCTATGAAAAAGTCTACATACAGGGTTTTAGGTAGAACATTCTGCAAAGGGTTCCATATGGTGACAAACCGAAGAACCATACAGTAAATGGTTCCACCTTTTTTTCCCACCTTTTTTTCTAAGGGTGGTATAGTAAAAGTTAGCGCACGGAGAAGCATAGTGCAGAAGGAAAGTACCAAAACACCTTGATAAGGGGAGGCGAAGGCAAGCAGATGGGGAAATTTGTCTAGTAGATATATAGTAAAACCTGCAAATAGCGAACGTAAACCAGGGTAAAACGTACTACCGTCCCCGGTGCCCAATAAAAAAAAAACACACAACCCTCCCCAGAGAGAAAAAATGAATCATTTGGATCACCCCTATCCCCCATTAAATTACACTCTGTCCCTTTGAACAGCAAAATTATTACAGATGACGTCACAGACGCCGTTGAATGTGCGCAGGGTAACCTTTTGTCTTCCATCAAAACCAATACAGGTGGTTGGTGGACAAAACAAAGCTTCTGATGAAGTGATACACACTGTCGGCACACTGCTTCGACGTAAAGTGCTTAACGATTTTGAAGCATGCCTCGGAGAGCCAGTATCAAATGTAACATGACTAAGGATAGTCACCACTTTCTTATATTTAAATAATAACATTATACATTTTCCATAAAAATATCTAATAGGCAAAAATATTGACAGAATTGAAATTTGCAGTGTATAAACTTGATGAACAGGAATGGCATTTACTCTCATGGGTGGACAAAAATAACTATCTGAAAGCCACGCCCCCAATAGGCCACACCAAATATGTTAATTTAACCATCAGTTGGATTTGTATCCACTTTCATGCTGGGATGATGCAGTAGCTGATTTTAAAAAAAATAGTATGGGGGGTCTCTCTAAGGTAGTTCTTTTTGGCCACCTGTGAGAGTAAATCTAATTCCTATACATGAGGTTAATAATACCCTGAACAGATTACATTTACTATCACCAGTGGCCAAAAATAATTATCTGAAATCCACATCCCTACTAAGCCACACCTCCAGTCTTCTAATCTGTCCCAGTGGGGACATAGCTCAATAATCCAGCTAAGTGACCCAACTGGCTGGGTCAAAATAGCGCAATGTGTGTTCTGTCCAATATTCACCCAGTGCTGGGTAGTTTTTAAACAAGCATTTTTTTTGGAGTGCAAGGTGCTACGTTTAGTTGCTAAGAGTTTGGATATTCAGTCAATGACTGTAATGTTTAGTAGCATATTAGCTCTGTTACTCTGCAGTCCTGTGCAAATCTCCTCTGTGTGTAATACATCTTGTCTCCCCTGTGTGTTGGTATCTGATCCACTTCTCAGCTTGTCATGCACAAGGGAACGCTCTGCATGTTAAGTGTGTGTGTGTGTGTGTGTGTGTGTGTGTGATGCTAGCGTCCAGACTTCATCAGAATGCAGGAGGCAGTGCAGAGAGAGCACAGGAGCACCAGGACAACCGCACATGAATTCCAACACAGTATATCACCTCATAGGAAAAGTACAGGGATTTAACCCAGTTAGTTACCTATGAAATTTTGTAATTCTATCTGAAGGTGTTAGATAAAGCAACCATTTTTACTGCATTTTACTGGTCTCCGTGGCCTCCTTTTATGTTGACACATGATCTCTGTGGTAAGAGACGGAGCTAATGCTTAAAGAGCTGAGACGGCTTGTGTGTTATGAGTGTATGTCTGTCTCCCAGGTACTGATTTCCCTATGTGGCCGTGTCACAGTAATAACCTGTGCTTTTAGCTACAGTCTGTACTCTACTCTACACTCATGAAAACATAGATTAATCGCCTGGCTAGCACACAGGAATGTGAAAATTAAACCATTTGTGTGTTTGTGAGTGTATATATATAGATATATATATATATATATATAAAAATATAAATAAATAAATAAATAAATAAATCGTCCGATTTAATTGGTATCGGCCTTTTTTAGTCCTCCAATAATCGGTATTGGCGTTGAAAAATCATAATCGGTCGACCTCTAGCTGTAACATTCGGTGCACTGAGACTCATGCTTTCAGTAGCCAAAGACAATTATGGGCAGGAAGATGAGAGGAAGCCAGCCCAAAAACCACAGCCAGGAAGACAAGTGGATTTGCCCTCCATGTAACTACCTTAAAAAAAAATGAATATGCCTACGTTCAACATGCCTGACTATCTGCCAGGACTGAATCAGCAATGTATCAGTAGTACTGTAGACCAATCCCACAAGGAGTGAGGAGGACTGGCTGACTCGGACCGATGAAACCAAAGGAGGATAGAGTGCCTCATCTATTAATATTAAGGGAGTTCATGATGTGCCCTGATCAGTTAGAGAAACTGCTAATTAAAGATGTCTGTAACTCACTTCATCTGCTTGACAATGGTGCTCTTCCCCGACTCCCCCGCACCTGTAGGAGGAACAGGAAACACACAGGTTAGAGTTGAATCTGCATCGGACTATTATCTCTATGCAGCCTCTGTGTGCGTGCGTTTGTGTGTGTGTGTGTGGTCTTGCATAGGGCCGTGGCTGTCACAAAAGTCCGTCAGCCGGTGATTGTCAAGCAAATAACCGTTAATTAACATAAACACATTTAGCATTTCCCTTACGTCAGGTCCTGATCTGGCTATGCCAAATGGCTGTGGGCTACGCTACGCTCATTTAGTAGACAAGGTTTGCTTAGAATTCCATGGCATTATTTTATAGTATGAAGAATACAATTGAACAATGCTGAATAAAATAGAAATTACATTTTCTACCAAATGATTTGAAGGAGTGTGCACATCCGACTATTCTGTGCTGAGCGGTTAAAAAATAAATAGGTACTGCTATATGCTTAATTTAGAGTTATTGAGGTAATGTAAATTGTTCTACAAATGTTGGCCTATATGTTTTGATTTTTAATACATTGTAAGGGTGCATGATGCGACTCTAATGATGATTTGAAAAAAGTCGCTTGAAAGCTCTGCTTTCTATTTTTTTGCGCAGGCTGTTCACACTTTATCAGTCTCTCACTCACAATTTGGCAAGCACTTGACAATGTCTCAAATTTCACGACGGCATCCCCTTTGTGTGGCCGTAATGCACCCTAAAAAAATTCCATGCCTTTTGCAGCCGGTGGCCATTGTGCCCTTGGCCCGGAGTGCTGCGTTATGCTCTTCTCCCTGAGTGCTCCGCGCTCTGAAGCACCTCTCACGCACATGGTTCTCCATCACGTGAGTGATCAGGTATTTTTCACAGGCTACAAGTGAAGACAGGCACATCTGGGACACAACTGCGAGCTTCCTTATCCAATTCCGAGGTGCATATTGAAGATATTGGAAGAACTGTCCACATTTACTTTTCATCAGCCAACAAGATGAGTAGGCCTAACGAACAACAAAAGCACTAGTCTATGTCAATCTACCATTCCCCATAGTACAAAAGTTGACCTGTTCTGTGTGAGGAATAAATATTCCAAACATAGTCTGGGACAGTTGTGGGATGCGATAGATCCCAAAGTAATACATAAAAAAAATTGTACGCAATGTGGCTGACGCAACAGATTAGAACGTTTAGCTTTAAATTTTGATAATCTATTAGGCTATTTCTTCACATTATAAGCACAGCAATACGCACATGGCAGTAGGCTATAAGCATGAATGTTACATTAGGGGGAAAACACCATGATCAAAAGTGACCGCAAATGTGATTACACATGTAATGCTTTTATTATAAATGTGCATATTTATGGTTAAAAAGATCTTCTCGAAACTCACCTGCTGTGTATGTACGCTAGTTATGCTCTACACCCCTTGTAAAGCGGATTAATGTGCTTAATTTCAAGAAGTTTTTTGGCCACTTTAGTTGTGTTACAAACCTTTTCACAAAGATATTGGCGTATGGTCAAGTCAACATGAGGTGTGCGGTTATGATTAAAAGAAGTCACAAAAAAAGGCTTTGTTTCTTGCCTTATGCTGTGCATCGTTCACAAGTGATAATATAATTCACAAGTGATCGGCTTATATTGATTGTCACCCATCAGACTATTCTTGATTTAATCTTGTCTTTGCATACACTAAATAATATTGGTTTGGATTTAGAATGAACCATTATCATGCACCTGTCTAGAAACAGGGGCTGTGGGAAAAAATACATGTCCTCTATGCACCTAAATAGCAAATGGAGGAAGATTTTCCTGTAGATCATTTTCAGGTAGGCTATACTCCTGTTGTAAAGATAATCAATTTGCTAAATATTATGAAAGTTGAGAAATAAATATAGTAGGCTGATGGGACTCCCCTCTTTTTAATAGAGGCCATCACTCTGTTTTCTCACCCAATTGCATAGCCTATAGAAATGTTGTGCAACATGAGCTCATGAGCTCTCATGAAGGGTTTGATTAGATTTTTGATTACATTCAGGCTACGAATGACCATCAGCATCAGAGTTGGGAGAAATTAATTACCGTGACTAAATTGTCACGTGAAATTTGACTGCCTTCATGACTCGTGATCGCCGGTGTGGCGGTTATATGGTCACCGCAACAGCCCTAGGCTTGCGTGCATCCGCTGAATCCTAACTGAACTCATAGCCATAACCATTCCTCTAGCAAAAAACGCTTGTGACCCTCTGACAAACTCAGACAGTCTACCTCACCTTTCTCTCGCTACACTGTACACAGGGCTGTTCATTAAATCAAATCTCATTTTATTGGTCACATACACATATTTAGCAGATGTTAGCAGATGTTAATGTGGGTGTAGCGAAAGGACATGCTATATAGAGTGGGGATATTGCATTCTAAACTCAGCAAAAAAAAAGAAATGTCCCCTTTTCAGGACCCTATCTTTCAAAGATAATTCGTAAAAATCCAAATAACTTCACAGATCTTCATTGTGAAGGTACAGGATGGCAACAACAACTGCCCGAGATACACCAGGAACGCACAATCACTCCATCAGTGCTCAGACTGTCTGCAGTAGGCTGAGAGAGGCTGGACGGAGGGCTTTTAGGACTGTTGTAAGTCAAGTCCTCACCAGACAACACCGGCAACAACATCGCCTATGGGCACAAACCCACAATCGTTGGACCAGACAGGACTGGAAAACAGTGCTCTGTTCTGGTTTTGTCTCACCAGCGGTGATGGTCGGATTCATGTTTATGGTCAAAGGAATGAACGTTAGACCGAGGCCTGTACTCTGGAGCAGGATCGATTTGGAGCTGGAAGGTCCGTCATGGTCTGGGGCGGTGTGTCACAGTATCATTGGACAGAGCTTGTTGTCATTGCACGGCAATCTCAACGCTGTGCGCTACAGGGAAGACATCCTCCTCCCTCATGTGGTACCCTTCCTGCAGGCTCATCTTGACATGACCGTCCAGTATGACAATGCCACCAGCCATACTGTTCGTTCTGTGCATGATTTCCTGCAAGACAGAAATGTCAGTGTTCTGCCATGGCCAGCGAAGAGCCCGGATCTCAATCCCATTGAGCATGTCTGGGATCTGTTGGATTGGAGAGTGAGGGCCGTTCCCCCTAGAAATGTTTGGGAACTTGCAGGTGCCTTGGTGCAAGAGTGGGGTAACATCTGAACTGGCAAATCTGGTGCAGTCCATGGGGAGATGCACTGCAGTAGTTAATGCAGCTGGTGGCCACACCAGATACTGACTGTTACTTTTGACCCCCCCCCCCCTCTGTTAGTCACATGTCTGTGGAACTTGTTCAGTTTATGTCACAGTTGTTGAATCTTGTTATGTTCATAGAAATATTTACACATGTTACGTTTGCTGAAAATAAATGCAGTTGACAGTGAGAGGACTTTTCTTTTTTTGCTGAGTTTATATTCACTCAGGTTTATTTTTCACTTTAATAAAGCATCCATCTGTGGCTAGTCTTTAGTTGGTGTTGGTGGCGTTGGTGCCTCTATGACAATTAAGGCAGATGTCAGAGAGCCTTTTTACTGAAGAATGTGTTTGTTTCATATTCGCTTTTCATGTTTTGTGTTTTCTTTAAATGTATTGTGTAATTGATGTGTATATATATGTATAGTGAATTGTTTTTTTTATGTGTTCATGCAGGGCACATCTGCGGCAGAGACCGTGGTCTCAGCATGACTCCCTGCTTAAATAAAGGTTAAATAAATAATTGTGGAGTACATTCCATTTCATGGCCAGTTAACACATTGCAACAGATCTTTACTCATTGTTTCTCTGTAGGAAGTATTGTAAAGACTCTGCTAACACCCAGGAGAAGAGATAATAATGAAACCCCGAAGTGATTCCTGCAAACCAAATTGGCCAGTTTTGATTTCTGTGTGTAACTTTTCTAGTGTTGATTCAGGAGATAAATTCACTCTGTAAGAGTGAAATCAACACTCAGTAGTGTAAAATAAAGGGAAAGGGGGATACCTAGTCTGTTGTACAACTGAATACATTCAACTGAAATGTGTCTTCTGCATTTAATCCAACCCCTCTGAATTCAGAGAGGTGCGGGGGCTGCCTCAATCGACATCCATATTATCGGCACCCGGGGATCAGTGGGATAACTGGTTTGCACAGGGGCAGAATGACATAATAACCCCCAGAGTTATTGTTTTACACTTTGGAGAGTAAAACAGTCCCATCAAAACCACCCCCATCATTATTATATTTCCCAGCATTCTCTACCGGCAACTAGATTTTGTAGGATTGTTTTTAAATATATGTGTTTTTGCATGTACATTGGTTAAACTTGTGCTTTACATAGATAAATATCAATTTTCTAAACTAATCCGATCAGATTTATTGCACCCGTTACAGAAATGGTTGTTCCAGTTTAGGTTGTGTTCGTCTTCTTATACATTTTAATCACTTTGGAAGTCATTCTGAGTGTAGGTTGTTGGTGAAAAAAAATTCCAGGAAGAACCCTCCAAAGTTAAAAGGGTTTTCAGACGGTTCATAGATGGTTCTAGGAAGAACCTTCAAATTATAAGGAGGTTATTGGTATGACCCTTCATAGAGGGTTCTAGGTAGAACCACATACAAGGGGTTATTTGAAGAACCCTACAAGAGTTTGAGATAGAACCCTCTGCAAAGGATTCCCCTCTGGGAACAAACCGAAGGATGGTTTGGTTTACTTAGCACTTTTTTACGAAGCGTGTATGTGTGGGGTTACACTATTATTGCACACAGAGTGAGTTCATGAACTCATTTAAGCTTGCCATAACAAAGGGGTTGAATACTTATTGGCTCAAAACATTTCAGGTTTTCATTTTAAATGAATTTGTAAAGGTTTTGAAAACATAATTCCACTTTGACATTATGGGGTATTGTGTGTAGGCCAGTGACAGGAAATCTCTGTAATACAACAGAATGTTTAAAAAGTCAAGAGGTGTGAATACTTTCTGAAGACACTGTACATTTGACACTTCCCAAGTTAAATGTACACCATTGATTTTGCTGTGTGCTCTGGGGAGAAATGATCTCAGAGCTTTTGTGACAAGACAATGCCCTTGAGGTCTCAAACCTCAAATCTGACTGCTATGGTTTTTATTTACTCTGACGCAAGTTATATTAAGCCATATGAACTGTTAGTGCTGTAGTGATTCAGCTTATTCTCACTCGTGTGTTCCTGTTTGGAGTGCAGGTCCCAGGCCCGGGTTCTTTTCTCAGCCCCTATGCTGTCAGCGCTAGCTATGCCACTGTGTTGTGTCCCTGTGCTCCACCTGGCCTGGCCCTGTCATGGTGCATCAAGCCCTGCCATGACAGCCCAGAGGGGCCAACAGCACTATTCCAGCCCTGGCCTTGCCTGTCACCACTACTCACACCTCATCACGAGGGCACTCGCGCACATAAACACACACACACACACACACACATAAACACACACACACACACACATAAACACACACACACACACACACAAACACACACAACACACACACACACGCCTTCCAGAGAAGTGGTAGTGATAGAGAGACAGCGAGAGAGGGGGGATAAAGTGGGCGTGAGAGACTGCATGTCCTCAATCACTAATGAAAAGCTAATTCCTCCTCCACCAGTCCGTTCTGTTCTGTTTGTGTGTGTTTGCTGACAGAAACAGAGGGAGGGCAGCATCTAATGCAAGTTGAAATGTGGGTAGGACTCAGTTGGTTGAGAGTCGTGACTTTAAAGGCGAGCCCAGCACAGAGACGTTCTGCTCATCCATCCATGTGGATGACCTCTTTCCCATCCCTGAGGCCTAGTCCATTCAGGAATGCCTTGGTGTCTAACTCCATCCCTATTTTTTAAGTTTAGGCCTGCATTCCGAATGGTTAAAGTAAGGTCTGGGACAGGTCTGGGACAGGTTTAAAACATTCCATTTAGGCACTCATTCCAAGAGGTTAAGGTAAGGGTTAAGGTTTGGGATAGACTAAAAAGTGTCCACAGCTGGGATTGAACACAACCTTCTGATCCAGAGTCATGGGATTACACCCATCCACAACGCCAGAGGAAAACCCAAGTCTACTTGATGGTAATAGCGCTCACTGTTGCCCTTTTGAAGGTATTTCCCAGACATCGTCAGGACATGGATAGACATCCAATTTCAACATCTATCTTGAATCTCCCTGTTCTTGCACAGCAGATCTGATGATTTGATCATTTGATAAACGTGGCCAGTCCTCACAATTAGAATACCGAGTAGCAAGAGACAGAAAACAATAACATAGCCAGATGGCCTACTGTTCATCTTTCATTTGAATAAGCTCTCAACCCTAAAGATGCACTCACATCTCTTGACTCTCACTGCCAAGGGTTCTCTCAGACTGGAGAGTCTTGGCCCTGATCCTGCTGAGTGGGTTGGTGTTAACGTAGCATACTCTGAGTCTGTATGGGTATTTGGGCAGGGGGTGGAGGGGTTGACATGGAGAATGGTTTATTTATCTGAAGGGACAGACCATCTGCTGACAGAGCACAGTAGGTCAAACATGAGGACGTCACGGTGAATCTAGAAAATTCTACCCTTCTCAGATAAAAACACACAGAGAGCAGCAATCAAATGACAACTCCTGGAGTCTGTTTTGAAAAAGATAAAAACAAAAAAACAAACAATGATGGATTTTCTACTTCATGACAGGAATTTCTAGTGAGCCACAGAGAATTCTCTGGCTTCATAGTGGAAGTCTAGTTTTATTCTCCATCGAGCAAAAACAATAGAACGTTTTGGTGAATAATTTACTACTTCCTTTCCCTTTATAAATTATAAGGCATGTTGTTTCCATGACCTAAATGTGGTAAACGTAAAAGTTTTACTGAATTGTCTCAGAAATATGGGTCCACATTTAGTGCAAAATTAATTATGTGTCAACTTATCAGCTGACAGAAAATGGATATACTGTACCAGTCAAACGTTTGGACACACCCACTCATTCAAATGTTTTTCTTTATTTGTGTTATTTTCTACTATTGTAGAATAATAGTGAAATCATCAAAACTATGAAATAACACCTATGGAATCATGTAGTAACCAAAAAAGTGTTAAACAAATCAAAATCTATTTTAGATTCTTTAAAGTAGCCACCATTTGCCTTGATGACAGCTTTGCACACTCTTGGCATTCTCTCAACCAGATTCACCTGGAATGCTTTTCCCAACAGTCTTGAAGGAGTTCCCACATATGCTGAGCACTTGTTGGCTGATTTTCCTTCACTCTGCAGTCCAACTCATCTCAAACCATCTTAATTGGGTTTAGGTCAGGTGATTGTGGAGGCCAGGTCATCTGATGAGGCACTCCATCATCCTTCTTGGTCAAATAGCCCTTACACAGCCTGGAGGTGTGTTGGGTCATTGTCCTGTTGTAAAACAAATGATAGTCCCACTAAGTGCAAACCAGATGGGATGGCGTATCGCTGCAGAATGCTGTGGTAGCCATGCTGGTTAAGTGTGCCTTCAATTCTAAATAAATCACAGACAGTGTCACCAGCAAAGCACCCCCACACCATTACACCTCCTCCTCCATGATTCACAGTGGGAACCACACATGCGGAGATCATCCGTTAACCTACTCTGCATCTCACAAAGACACGGTGGTTGGATCCAATAATCTCGAATTTCGACTAATCAAAAGACAGATTTCGACCGGTCTAATGTCCATTGCTCGTGTTTCTTGGCGCAAGCAAGTCTCTTCTTATTATTGGTGTCCTTTAGTAGTGGTTTCTTTTCAGAAATTTTACCATGAAGGCCTGATTCATTTAGTCTCCTCTGAACAGTTGATGTTGAGATGTGTCTGTTACTTGAACGCTGAAGCATTTATTTGGGCTGCAATCTGAGGCTGGTAACTCTGTGTCTTCCTTGCCTGTGGCAGTCTTCATGAGAGCCAGTTTCATCATAGCGCTTGATGTTTTTTGTGACTGCACTTGTAAATGTTCTTGTAAATGTTCTGCATTGACTGACCTTCATGTCTTAAAGTAGTGATGGACTGTTGTATATCTTTGTTTATTTGAGCTGTTCTTGCCATAATAAGGACTTGGTCTTTTACCAAATAGGATTATCTTCTGTATAGCAACCCCTACCTTGTCACAACACAACTGATTGGCAATGATATCCACAACATTCTCATCCACAGAGCTATATCAGCTTCTCAACGTTAGACTGTTCTCATCTCTCCTTCCTCTCTCTACCTTTGCAAGAATAATGTCTACTGTGGAGTCTGAGTAGTCTGTCAACCCTCAGCCCTTTGCTTTTGGTTGGCTTCTCTGTGAGAAATGCAAAGTGGAACAATGAATAAGGTATAACACTGGAGGTGACCTGAGTACAAAATATAATTTGATAGGAAAAATGAGGGGGCAAAGTCTTTAGATGAGAATCTTTGTCCACATTCCACAGAGGTCACCTTCCTTCCTAGAATCCACGTTAATATTTCAAGGCCAAGGGGAGAACTGGCTGAACACAGAGTGTAAACAATATGAACAAGTTACTCTTTCTCTGATCATGAATTGGCTTGGGGTAATGAGCTGTGTTACTGGAGTGCAGAGCAGATGTGGGGGAGATATTGCTGATTGGCCTTGCGCTACGTGACAGTATACAGTAAACTCCCTACGGGAAACAGGGATGATTATATTGGGTTCGGCTTATCTCTGTGACCAGCAAGCCGGATTCCATTTGCTCAGCCTCATGATAGCTCTAAAACGCTACCAACATAAATGAGATGAGCCAGCAAAAAATAGATACACAAAATCATGGTATTGATAAGACTATAGAACAGAGCAATGCATTTGGACTGTATGGATAGCATGAAGAGAAACACAACATGACACAGAGAGGAGTACCTGGCCCATGGAAAACAAACATTGACTTTGGGCCACTCAATACAAAATATTTACCAGCAAGTGTGCACAGTTGCAGGGTGGATATCTAACACCAGCATAAGAGTAACAGTTCCTCTCTGATGGCCAGGTTTACTCTCATAATGCATCCTAAAGGCATACAATAGCGGTCCCGTAATTGATCCCTGAGGGTCACCACAGAATAACAATCCAGTTATATATTCAGGTGTGCAGTTCACCTTAGCTCAGAAACAAAGCTCAATCACCAAGAGGACAAGAGGTTGTCCTTGCTATGGTGCGCACTGTCATGTCTTGTTATGTCTGTTCCTGTCCTTTCTCTTCACTCTGTCTCTCTCTGCTGGTCTTTTTAGGTTACCTTCTCTGTCTCTCATTCTTCAGCTGTTCTACATCTCCCCTAACTAGCTCATTCACTCTTTCACACCTGTTCTCTCTTCCCCCTCTGATTAGGTCTCTATTTCTCTCTCTGTTCCTGCTACTTTCAGTGTCTGATTCTTGTTTGTGTTTTTGATGCCAGAAGCAAGCTGTCGTCTCGTTTGCTTCCACCTTGTCCTATCCTGTCGGAGTCTGCCTGGCAGGTGCATCCTGCACTATACTACGTTCTTTTGTTCCATTGTCAACGTTGGAAGAGGATTTATGCCATTCCTGTTTTTCATTAAAGAACTCTGTTTTCTGTTAAAACCGCTTTTGGGTCTTCACTCAAGTACATAACAGCGCACAAGATAAATCAATTAAAACTTAGTAGGTTATCATCAAAGATGTATGAGCCAATAACAGGCTGCTTAAATTGAACACAGGTGAGAGAAGGAGTGTATTGAAGGCTGTGTCATATTAAAACACACTACCAGCTGCCATTCAGCTCATTAAGGCAATCACATGCAGTAACAGAGAGCAGAAAACTCTATCGTAAAAATGTAAGAATTATTATTAAACATACACACGTGTAACAATTACATGGTTTACTAAGTTTACTTTGTAGTGTTCTATCTTCATTCACAAAAGTGTTTCCAAGTTCTAGACAATTAGACAAGTAAGTCCAAACCCAAAAATGAGTGTATCTGGAGCAGTCTCTGTCAGCCATGAGCCAAACCAAATGAAGGAAACAAAATGTATTAGCATTGACAAGACATCTGTACAAAAAGTTCTATATCCAATTAGGATTGAAGAGTTGAGTGGCTATTCCCAGGAGAAAAGAAGCAACTGCTGATTGAAATGTAATTTATAGGCTAGTACTACTGTTTAGTGTATCATCACTAAAGGGAGCAAAACTCTTCATATATATTAGATGAGTGTTATGTTTGATATTGTATGTTTGAAGTTGTAACTATGGTCATCTAAATGGTAACACCCCAGGATGGTGGGATGGAGCCGATACATGGCTGGATGATGGAGTGGAGGAAGGATGCTTATTCAATCTGTCCCTCTGGCTGAGGTTACTTCATCCTTTATAGCCAATTGCACAGGGGCATGAGGGTGTGTGCGTGTGTGCGTGTGTGCGTGCGTGCGTGCGTGCGTGTGTGCGTGTGTGCGTGTGCGTGTGTGTGTGTGTGTGTGTGTGTGTGTGCGTGCAAAATTGTTCAGTGTGTGCGCGCATTTTTTTTGATTTGCCAGTTGTTTTGTATTTGTATTTTCCAAGGCAGCAGCTACTCTTCCTGGGGTCCAGCAAAATTAAGGCAGTTTATACAATTTTAAAAACAGTACAATACATTCACAGATTTCACAACACACTGTGTGCCCTTAGGCCCCTACTCCACCACTACAAAATATCTACAGTACTAATTCCATGTGTATGTGTGTGTATAGTGCATATGTTATCGTGTGTGTGTGTGTATACACGTGTCTGTGCCAATGTGTGTGTTGCTTAACATTCCCCTCTGTTCCATAAGGTGTTTTTAAGCTGTTTTTTAAATCTAATTCTACTACTTGCATCAGTTACTTGATGTGGCATAGAGTTCCATGTAGTCATGGCTCTAAGAAGTACTGTGCGTCTCCCATTGTCTGTTCTGGATTTAGGGACTGTGAAGAGACCTCTTGCGGCAAGCCTTGCGGGGTATGCACGGGTGTGCCAGTAGTTCAGACCGACAGCTTGGTGCATTCAACATGTCAATACCTCTCATAAATACAAGTATTGATGAAGTCAATCTCTCCTCCACTTTGAGCCAGGAGAGATTGACATGCATATTATTAATATTAGCTCTCTGTGTACATCCAAGGGCCAGCTGTGCTGCCCTGTTCTGAGCCAATTGTAATTTTCCTAAGTCCTTTTTTGTGGCACCTGACCACACGACTAAACAGTAGTCAAGGTGCGGCAAAACTAGGGCATGTAGGAACCTGCCATGTTGATAGTGTTGTTAAGAAGGCAGAGCAGCACTTTATTATGTACATACTTCTCCCCATCTTATCTACTATTGTATCAATAGGGTTTGACCATGACAGTTTACAATCTAGGGTTACTCCAAGCAGTTTAGTCATCTCAACTTGCTCAATTTCCACATTATTTATTACAAGATTAAGTTGAGGTTTAGGGTTTAGTGAATGTTTTGTCCCTGATGAAATGCTTTTAGTTATATAAATATTTAGGGCTAACTTATTCCTTGCCACTCACTCTGAAACTAACAGCAACTCTTTGTTAAGTGTTGCAGTCATTTCAGTCACTGTAGTAGCTGACGTATAGTGTTGAGTCATCTGCATACATAGACACTCTTGCTTTCCTCAAAGCCAGTGGCATGTCATTAGTAAAAATTGAAAAAAGCAAGGGGCCTAAACAGCTACCCTGGGGAATTCCTGACTCTACCTGGATTATGTTTGAGAGGCTTTCATTGAAGAACACCCTCTGTGTTCTGTTAGACAAGTAACTATTTATCCACATTATAGCAGGGGGTGTCAAGCCAAAACACATATGTTTTTCCAGCAGCAGGCTATGATTGATAATGTCAAAAGCTGCACTGAAATCTAACAAGACAGCCCCCACAATAATTTTGTGATCAATTTCTCTCAGCCAACCATCAGTAATTTATTTGTGTAAGTGCTTGTTGAGTGTCCTTCTCTATAAGCGTGCTGAAAGTCTGTTGTAAATTTGGTTTAAAAAGTTTACTAAGTTTACTGAACACAGCATAAATGTCTTGTCCCAGCCTGTTGGGTCATTTAGTTGGGTTGTTGACCCCACCAGGTCAGATAAGAAGACTGGAGGCATGGCTTAGTAAGGGGCATGGCTCAAGTCTCTATACATATCCCAATGTTGGGATAGTTACCACTTTGTTAAAATACTTTTTTTTTAAATGTGGTTTTGTATTTAAATATGTAAAGGGATAAAATATTGATGGAAGAAAATATGCTGTGTACAAACTTACATAATGAACAGGAATTACATTTACAGGAGGTGAAAAAGACATGCCTCCAATAGGCCACGCTTCTTGAAAATAACTTACAGTTTACATCATAAAAGTTCCAGCTGCTGAGTCAACCCTGCATGAAAGGGAAAAAAATGACGGTTTGGGTAATCCAAAGGTGTTGCCTATTGGAGCAGAGGCTTTCAGAAATAACATTTTGGGCCACCCGTGAGAGTAAATGTCATTCCTGTTAAGTTTGGACACGGCAAATGTCAGTTCTTTCACTGGTTTTGCACATTACATATTTTAATATGAAAAGAACACAATATTTTTATTTTACACCACTGAGTATTAATATAACTATTTACAGTGTTCATTTAACTTTTGAATCAACCATATACATTTTTCACTGAAAAAAATCCCCACACGTTAACACTGGCCAATTTTCTGTGTGCTATGAAAGGGATACATCTGCAGGCTTCCATACATTTTAAGAACCTTTTATCCCTAGAACTGTAGATGCCACGCCAAGAATCCCATTGGTTCTTTATCAGGCAAGAGTTCTCCAAGGAACCATTTTTCCCCCGTGTATTTCACAAAGACCCCACTCTTTCTTGCACCAGTAAAGGGGATAGTCAGCCATTTGTTTAAATAAATGACATAACTGGCCCACTCGGTCATGCTGGCTCCATGGCTGATGACGGGGTATCATTAAGTGGTGGTGATGCATCTTGTGGCTGTCGGCGGGGGCGTGCCATGAGAGAGACTTGTGTGGTCATAATGATGATGGATAGAGTAGTTTCACTGTTAATCACCCCCCCCCCCCCTTAATTTAACTTTAATTGCAGTAGCGCCTCCGTGTCAGTACCAGTCACACTGGAAGACTCTGTGTGTTAGAACATGAGAGCACTGGTCTAATTCAGACAAGGCAGATTCCCTTTGACAAAATTTCTGGCCTGCTTTAAGAGGCGACGACACCAAGACAGAACAGAGAGCACCCCCTCTGTAGATGAGCTCAGAATTGCCTCCACCTAACACCACCTCTACTCACCTAGGGGCCAATCAGTCCATGAGATAAATATTGGAGTGGTGGGATGGAGGTGGCGAGCTCAGGTAGTGTGTGTGATTAGATAAGAGAAAAGGGAGGGTTAAGGGGAAGAAGGTTGAAAAAGAAAGTGGGAAAGAAAGACGAGGGGAAGCCTGTCACTTCACTCTTCTGCCAGCTTCATTACCTAAGAAAGGCAGATATGAGCATCTCACAGCACAACAATGATAATGGTCTGCATTTTGGGGACACCCCCTCAAATGGTCCCCCATTAAGGGACCCATACTGTAAAAATAGAAAGACTCAAAACACCATGATTGTGTAATGAAACCACAAAATGTAGCACACTATATCAGTGTTGTCTGTCGTCCCTAGTTACCCCAGCCACAAAGTCATTAACCCCGCCAATTTCTACAATTTCTCTTCATAAAATGTGATCTTAAACCTAACCCTAATCTTAATAACACTGCTAACTTTATGCTTAACCCTAACCTTAAATTAAGCCCATTTTAACTATGTGGCTGTGGTACTGTAACTAGTGGAAACAATTGTGCCCGTTGTTCACGTGTATATCTGCCCTCTCATTGGCTGGAATGGTCCCACCTGACCTTTCCTCCTATGTACTACTCCTCCCTACATGTATTTCCATTGTTAGAGCAGCCACTAGAGTATCTGGTCAATTTAATTAATAATCTGTGCTTCACTTTTCTTCTTTAAGTGTGAAGTGATTGGTAGTTTGGTAAACTATGATGACAAAGTAACTTCCCAAACACTGGTTCCAGCTTGCTGAGGACCTCTCTCTCTCTCTCACCTGATGCACCGCTAAATTAACCAGTTAATGCAATTACCTTACAAGTACTCCTCTACTCACAACACTGGAAACAGCAGGGGTTGAAGGAGGCTGAGAAGTGTGTGTGTGTGTGTGTGGAAAGGGGGGGGTGTAGGGAGATAGAGAAAGAAGGAGAGATTTGTGAGAGGAGGAAGGAGAGGCAGAAAGACAAGAGATTGGCTATTAGAGAGAGGCCTCGGTAATAGCATAAGCGTGTCCACTGTCCACCAAGGAGCTGTTGAATTCATTATGGTATTAACTCACCTCTTGTCTCCTTGAGTGTTTGATGCCCAAATACACTTATGGTCAGATGACTCATGGATTTGAGCAGAGGAGGACACATAACACGAGACAGACACCAACCCATGAGAGAGAGTGCGGGAACAGGCCAGCAAGAAAAATACATGAAATACTGTAAATGTATCTGGTTGTATTAACCTATACTGAACAAAAATACAAATGCAATATGTAAAGTGTTGGTCCCATGTTTAATGAGCTGAAGTAAAATATCCCAGAAATGTTATACAGTGTATGCACATAAATCTTATTTAGCTCAAATGTTGTGCAAAAATGTCTCCTTAGACAAGATAATCCATCCACCTGACAGGTGTGGCATATAAAGAAGCTGATTTAAAAAAGCATTAGTTGTACCTTGTGCTGGGGACAATAAAAAGTCATTCTAAAATATGCAGTTTTGTCACACAACAGAATGCCACAGATGTCTCATTTTGAGAGAGCGTGCAATTGGCATGTTGACTCCAGGAATGTCCACCAGAGCTGTTGCCAGATAATTTAATGTTAATTCCTCTATCGTAAGCTGCCTCCAACGTAGTTTTAGAGAATTTGGCAGTACGCTCAACCAGCCTCACAACTGCAGACCACGTGTATCCAGGCCAGCCCAGGACCTCCACATCTGGCTTCTTCACCTGCAGGATCGTCTGATACCAGCCATCTGATACCAGAAACTGTGGGTTTGCACAACCGATGGAATTTCTGCACAAACGGTCAGAAACCGTCTCAGCGAAGCTCAACTGCGTGCTCGCCGTCCCCACCAGGGTCTTGACTGGACTGCAGTTGAGCGTTGTAACTGACTTCCGTGGACAAATGCTCACCTTCGATGGCCATTGGCATGCTGGAGAAGTGCGCTCTTTGCAGATGAATCTTGGTTTTAACTGTACCATGCAGATGGCAGGCAGTGTGTATGGCGTCGTGTGGGTGAGCGGTTTGCTGATGTCATCATTGTGAACAGAGTGCCCCATAGTGGTGGTGGGGCTATGGTATGGGCAGGCGTAAGCTACGGATAATGAACACAATTACATTTTATCGATGGCAATTTGAATGCGCAGAGATACAGTGACGAGATCCTGAGGCCCGTTGTCGTGCCATTCGTCCGACGCCATCACCTCATGTTTCAGCATGACAAAGGATCTGTACACAATTTCTGGAAGCTGAAAACCTTATAATGGAGGAAGGCAAATCATCTTTAGTATCAACAGCACATTGAGTGACCCCTTAAATAGCAATATGCAGAAATCTCTATGCCATTTCCCTGTTGCTAAAATTCTAATAGTTTCAGTTTATGTGACAAAACAAGCAGTCACTGTGTAGAGAATCATTGTACCATCGACATATCTTTGATATTTGCTTTCCATAACCAAAAATAGTGTATTTTCAGCTGTTTGAAGCTTGCGTACAAAACCGAAAATTAAAGACACAAAAACAAAACTTTAGAACGGGAAGCATAGAAATAGCACACCAAGAACAGATCTACTGCTTCTTAGACTTGCCTTATTTGAGAATGACAGACCTATAACTTACATATCTACAGTATGTGAATTTGTTCGGGGTGCCCAAAAAGTTACATACATGAAAGGTCTTTGTTTCTGGCCATTTTGAGCCTGTAATCAAACCCACAAATGCTGATGCTCCAGCTACTCAACTAGTCTAAAGAAGGCCAGTTTTATTGCGTCTTTAATCAGAACAACACTTATCAGCTCTGCCAACATAATTGCAAAAGGGTTTTCTAATGATCAATTAGTCTTTTAAAATTATAAACTTGGATTAGCTAACACAACATCCCATTGGAACACAGGAGTGATGGTTGCTGATAATGGGCCTCTGTATGCCTATGTAGATATTCTATAAAAACAAATCTGCACTTTCCAGCTACAATTTGTCATTTACAACATTTGCTTTTCTATCAAAAGCAAGGACATTTCTACATGACCCCAAACTTTTGAACAGGAGGTGTGTCTTATTAGATGAAAACAGAGTGAGAGAGAATACAATCAAACAATGGATTTTTCCTAAAGAGAGATTTCTTCTAGACAGCCGGGATCTGTGAAGCTAGCTTTCCATACCAATATGAGCCACCCAATTTAGATACTGAAGGGAGAGCCTAAATTAAATAATTTACAAAAAGTGTACTCAGGAAATGCCAGAGATACTGCATGGTTGTTTTCTGTAAGACGTTTACCAGTGCGTGCTGTAGTAAAGTGGAGCTGTTTTGTTAAAAGAACATTTTGTCCTATGCCAAATAAGTATTGATTTCAATGTATGTATAAATCCCAAGACAGTCTTTCACAGTGTTTTTGAGACTCACATGGATGACGACACTAAAGATCTATGGTGGACAATAATATGCATTGTGAACAATAAGATTCGGAAGACAAGATGTATGATGACTATAAAACAACTTTTTGTCCCATTGAACATTATTTTTTAACAAATCAAAACAGAATTAAAAAAACAAACAAGAAAGCTTGACCTACTAAAAACTTCCATGGACACTATGACATATGTAAATCGTGTTAAGTAGACTAATAATGAACCCATGTATTGATGTGAGATTTTTTTTAAATAAAGATTATAAAAGTAAAATAAATAAGCAAAAGCACATAGCTGTATTTGTTTTTACCCACGAGATGGCACTGTCCCTTTAAGAGAACAGTAAATGTACATGAATTGGGGTAAAGTTGGTTCCTGTTTCAGTCATGTCTTTGGTCACCTTCGCGTGGGTCAAACAAAAACACCCTAATGATTGGTTGACAATAGATCCTCCCACAATGCATGTGATGGCTGCAGGATGCTGTTGGTAATGAGCAAGACATCAGTGAAAACTTCCTGACCTTGGATCACGATTTTTGTAATGTTCTAGGCTGACAATGTTTTTTGACCATAATGTAACAAACTTTGAAAGGCCGTGACCAACAATGGTCATCGACTTGACAAAAATGATCAGCTCAAACACATTTCCAGCCAAGCGAAAACAAAACATTGGCATCCAGATTACATTTTTCAAAAAAAAAATTTGGGGGGGGGTAACATCTAAAAGCTTATTTGAATAGTTTCTTGTTCACTGCTTGGCGATGCAAATAGCGATTCTCTAATCAGAACCGTCTACCAATTATGGATATAGCTTCGGACGCAGGACACATGCTCCTAGCAGGTACAGTCATTGGGCATTTTTGGGCGGCCCAACCAAATTCACATATAAATGTGAGTTATAGATCTGTCATTGTCATTAAAAGCAAGTCTAAGAAGTGGTAGATCTGTTATGTGCATTATTTCTATGCTTCCTGTTCATAGGCTTTGTCTTTGCATCTTTTACTTTCAGTTTTGCAAACCAGCTTCAAATAGCTGAAAATACAATATTTTTGGTTATGGAAAATATATTTCACATCGGTTTAGATTGTACATTGATTCTCTACACTATACTTTCTTGTTTTGTTGCATAAACTGGAATTAGGCGAACTATTAAAATTTCAGCATCCAGTAAATGGCGGAGCCATTTTTTAAATATATATACTTTATTTGTGCATTTTCCAATTAAGAACATTCAAAACAAAAGTGAAAAGATATTAGACAACGATGGGACAAAGTGACAGTAACAGACGAGCGTAACAAAAAAATAAAAATAATTATATATACAAACATACAATAAGAAAAAAATAATAACGAGACATTGGATCACCTGCTGTAGGCTACATATTATACATTACGTGTGAAACATTATGTGAGGATTATATATAGATTCAATCAATGAGATGTGGGGGGAGATTCTCCATTTGGTCAATAAAAGGTTGCCAAATTCTGTAAAATGTCTAACTTATTCCTCAAGCAGTAAGTGATTTTCTCCAAAGGGATACAACTATTAACTTCCGATAGCCACATTGCAACTGGCAGGGAGGAATCCAATTTCCATTTCAAGGCAATACATTTCTTGGCAATCGCTAGCAATATTTCTGTTAGCTTTATAGTATGGCTTTGCCTAAGATTGGTGTTAGTAAAGTTACCCAGTCGACAGACCTCCGGGTCTAAAGGGAATGCAACCCCGTGAATTGAGGATATGATATCGCATACCTCCTGCCAGAAACCGTGTAGTTTTGAACACTGCCAAGTGGAATGGAGGAATGTTCCTTCATCTGAGCCACATCTAAAACATAGGGAGGAGATATCTGGGTTGAACTTGTGCAGTCTAGATGGGGTGATATAGAGCTGATGGAGGAATTAAACTGGATCAGTCTGTATCTGGAGTTCAATGTGGATGTAACACCATCCCTGCATAGGTCACTCCATAGATCCTCATCAAGATCAATACCCAGATCTTTTTCCCATCTAAGTCGGGGTTTATCTAGCCCAGGCAGTGTTTGTCCTGACATAAGAGCATCGTATGGTCTTGAACAGTGGTTGGTCTGCGTGGCAGAGTTGTTCAATAGGTGACATCTTAGGTAGGTTCCATTGTCCCTTGAGAGTCACCCTAATAAAGTTTCGTAGTTGTAGGTAGCTAAAGAAGTCCCTGTTAGGCAAGTGGTATTTCTGTTTCAGCTGGTCAAAAGAGATAAGAACTCCCTCCTCGTAACAATGTTCCAGAAGAGTGATCCCCCTTATCAGACCATGGTCTAAAGTTACTATTCTGGAAAAACATAGGGATCAATCTATTGTTCCATAAAGGGGTTTAAGGGGAAAGGAATCCCCCTCGTCCGAACAGCTCATGCAGTTTGCACCACGCCAGGACAGAATGTATGATTAAAGGGTTGTCTGTGATGGTTTTTATAGATTTTCTGTCCCATTTGTAAAACAATTCTGCCCCAGTGTCATCATTTACCTCAAGCTTTTCAATGTTCAACCATGAGGGAGAGGGACCATTGTCAAACCTCTGAGCCAGAAACCTAGACTGTGCAGCCCAGTAGTACATTCTAAAATTGGGGAGGTTTAAGCCCCCTTGACTGTAATCAAGGGTCAGTTTATCCATGCCAACTATAGGGGTTTTGCCATGCCAGATAAACCGTCTGGTCAGCTTGTCGAGAGAGGAAAAAAATGCTGCGGGAACAGGGATAGGGAGAGATTGAAACAGATATAGAAATCTGGTCAGGACATTTATTTTAATTGCATTGATTCTACCCAGTAGAGTGAGAGGTAAGTCCATCCATTTACAAAGGTCAACCTCCACCTTTGGCAACAAACTGGCCAGATTGAGTTTATAAAGGTTGTTCAGATTACCATCCACCATTATACCCAAATATGTGAAGCCCATAGGCAACCATCTAAAAGGAAACTTGTGCTTGATGGTATGATGGTCAAAGACAGACAACGGTAAGATTTCGCTTTTATCAAAATTGACCTTATATCCAGAGAAAGAACTATAACACTGTAGTAGGATCTGCAAGTGAGAAAGGGAGTGTTCTGGGTTTGTTAGAAATAAGATAAGGTCGTCCGCAAAGAGTAATAATTTATGGGTATGGGGGCCCACCTCAAAGCCATGTATGTCAAGGCACGTTCTAATAGCCTCAGCCAACGGTTCGATGACGAGGGCAAAGAGGTGGGGGCTAATTGGGCAACCTTGTCTGTTCCCCCTATAAAGAGGGAAAGAGGAGGAAGTCATCCCATTGGTAGCAATCCTAGCTTTAAGAGATTTGTAGAGTGATTTTATCAAATTTACAAACATGGTACCTAAACCGAACTTTTCCAAGACGCGAAAGAAGTATGGCCATTCAACCCTATCAAAGGCCTTTTCAGCATCGAGGGAGACTGCGACACTAGGTATTTTGTTTTTGTTAGCAAGGTGAATTATATCAAAGAACCTTCTGAGATTATTGGAGGACAATCTATTAATTATGAAGCCAGTCTGATCTGCGTTGACCAACAGGGGAAGACATGACTCCAGTCTCTTCGATAGCATCTTGGTGACCAGTTTACAATCTGTGTTAAGGAGAGAGATTGGTCTATAGGAGGCACACTTTAGAGGGTTTTTCCCTTTCTTGTGGATTACAGTAATCACTGCTTGAGAGAAGGACTCTGGAAAGCAGTTGTCTTCTCTGGCTTTTTTAAGTACCTCCATAAGGTAGGGGACCAACAGCTCCCTAAATTCTTTATAGAACTCTGGAGGGAAGCCATCCTCCCCAGGAGATTTGTTAGAAGGTAAGGATTTCATGGCCTCCAACAATTCATGAACTGAGAAGTGTTCACTCAGGCACTCGCTGTCTTCCCCTGACAGGCATGGGAGGTTGAGAGAGGAGAGAAAGGAGTCGATCTCTGATAGATCATCGCTTGATTGGGAAGTGTAGAGGTCTTCATAGTATTTCTTAATAGTATTATTCATTTCAGTAAGGTCGAAGGATATCTCATTAGTAAGAGTTTCTATGGCATTAATTGTCCTCTTACTTTCTTCTGCTTTCAGTTGCCATGCCAATACTTTGTGAGCTTTCTCTCCAAGCTCGTAATAACGCTGTTTTGATTTAGTGATGGCCCTCTCAGCTTGATATGTGTTCAGAATATCATATTTAAGTTTTTTATTTACCAAAAGCCTGTATAGATCTTTAGTCGGGCCTCTTTGGTAGGTTTTCTCTAGCTCGGAGATTTTAGATTCAAGGGCATTCAGTTCCGCACCGTGTTATCCTTTAGTATAGGAAATAATCTGTCCCCTCAGATAGGCCTTCAATGTGTCCCAAAGAATGAAGCTGTCAGGAGCGGAGGGTTTGTTTGTCAAAGTAAAAATGTTGATCTGCTCTTAGATGAATGTACAAAATTCAGGTTGCTTTAGTAGTGTAGAATTTAGTCTCCATCTATATGCTCCATTTACCTTGGTAGGAATGGAGATTGATAATACCAGAGGAGAATGGTCACTAAGCAATCTGGGGAGATACTCAACATCTAACACTCTATGAAACAGTTGTGTCGAAAGTAAAAAGTTATCTATGCATGTGTGTGTCTTGTGTGGGTGTGAATAAAAAGAGTAGTCCCTATCCTGTGGGTGCAACTGTCTCCAGATGTCTAGTTAATTGAGGTCTTTCATGAATGACATGGTGAACTTGCCGGCTTTGGTAAGAAGTGAGGGTTTATCAGAAGACCTATCAAGAAATGTATCTAAGCAAAAAATGTATATCTCCTCCAACCAGTAGCCATCCTAGTGGTGCTTGAGTGACCTGAAGGAAGACATTCTGAATAAACATATGGTCATCGAAGTTAGGAGCCTAAATATTCAATAGGGTCCAAGACTCTGAAAACATATGCCACTGCACCAAAACAAACATGCCAGAGGGATCAGAGATGGTGTTGTTGACGCAGAAGGGGATGTGTCTACTTATCAAAATTGCAGTTCCTCTTGCTTTGGAGTTAAAAGAGGATGCAAAAACTTGTCCTACCCATTCCCTCTTCAATTTCTTGTGTTCACTGGCTGTAAGATGTGTTTCTTGTAAAAACACAATGTCAGCCTTTAATTTCTTAAGGTATGAATACTCTTTTCCTTTTAATCGGGCTGTTAAGACCTTTTACGTTGAATGTGACATATTTTAGTGGATTAAGCATAGGTTGGGTTTCAAATATGTAACTGAATGGAAATCTATCATATGCAGATAATTAGGAAATGTTTCAACTTTGGTTTGAGCACAAAAGTGACCTATGTGTCTCTTTAGGAAGGAAACAATAAACATAGAAAAAAGTAATATAAATCCCACCCGATTGTCAGACTAAAACAACAATCCCAACAATCAAACATGAATACACTTGTAGAGATACGTTGCTGCTCGCTTTCCATCTTGCTCTTACTAGCTAAACCTTGGCATAAACTAAAACCTGCGAGCTCTCTAAGTTAGAAAACAAACGTTGTGAATAAATATTTATGGCTGAATATTTACTGCCCACGGTAAGGGCTGCTTGAGTCTCTTTTCGAAAGATTAACAGAAATGAGGGGGAAAGCAGTGGGCCTAAGCCCACTTATTGCTTCGCCCAGTGGATATGGACTAAACCAAAATATACTCTCCTGTAAATGTAATAGAAAGATACGGTTAGTTGAAAATGTACAAATCAATTATAGTGAACGGGAGATACCAGCAGTTCAGTCCGGATAAGAGAAAACAAACAAACTGCATTTTATCCCCCAGAGAGACCGTCCTGGCTCAGACGTTGCTCAGTTCTTTGAGAAAAGTGTGCACTTCTCCCGGTGTGTTGAAGAGATGGCTTCGGCCTTTGTACTGAACTTTCATCCACGCAGGGTGGATGAGGTAGCCGGTGATGTTCTTCTCCTTCAGTGCTTTGGCGGCAGGTCTGAACTGCTTGCGACGTCTGGCGAGATCCGCGCTCATATCTGGGAAAAGGCTGACCCTCTTTCAATCGATGGTGATGTCCCCTTTCGCTCTTGCGAGTTGCAGTATCTTCTCTCTGTCTTGGAAATGGAGGAACCTGATCAGGACGGCTCGTGGGGGCTCATCTGGCCGGGGTTTCGGAGCTGATGTTCTGTGGGCAAGTTCGATTTCCAGCGGCTTGGTGAAGTTGATTATGCCTAGGACCTCCGGGATCCATTGAGTGAAGAAACGGACCGGGTCACGGCCCTCACTGTCCTCTTTCAATCCCACCACACGGATATTACTACGTCTACTCTGGTTCTCCATCTGATCTACCTTGTTTTTGAGGTAGGCATTGTCCTTTTGCAGTTGTATCTTCAACTGTGCTAATGCGCAACTCTGCCTCAGTCGTTCTCAAAAGGAGATCATTCATGGAGGATTTCCGGTCGTCAATGGAAGAATGGAGTTCAGCCGATTTCTTATCAATATTCATAGAAAGACCTCTGTTACCATCCTGAATTTCCCGGAGGAGAGTAGCCAGCATGTCGGCAGGCTCGCAGGCTTGCTAGCTGTAGCGTTATCATTATCTTGGGAATCAACAACGTTTTGGTCGTCCTTCTTGTCTCTCGGTCGGAGGTCCATGGCTCTTTGGGAAGGTAAGTACTTGACAATTTATCAGCCGATGTTAGAATATTGTTTCAACGTTGTTATTTAGGTAAAAAATAGAATAACTTTGAAGAGCTCGGTTTGTCGACGTCTGCTCAGCTCCGCGGCATCACGTGCTCCTCATGGCGGAGCTATTTAACCCATAGGTTGTCCCACCAAGTTGACTTCTTCAAAATGGTGAAAGTCCTTAAAGATGCTGCCCATGCTAAAACTAGCTTTTGGTCACTCGAGTTCTCTATCATTATCTATGGTCGAACTGCTGTTCAATGTGGGGTTAGGGTATCAAGTGGACCAGAGATAGTCAGTATTTATATTACATTTATTTGAAATACGTATTTTAATTACATCTGAGTATTTTGACATTTGAATTACACTGGGCTGAACTACACTCCAACGTATTTTCAAAATACTGTAATTTGTATTTTCAAAGTACAAAATACTTTTATAAAAACATTTTTATAGTGGTTTACATTTCCTTCCTTTCACCTTGCATTGGTATCCTAAGTCTGATAGCACTATGGTGTGATAAGAGCGTCTGCTAAATGAACTAAATATAAATGTACAGTATATGTCAAAATAATAATAATTGCAAAGCACGCTGAGTATTATTTTAATGAGTTCCGCCCCGAAACAAGGCCAAAAATAATACCCAGTGTGCTTTACAGTTCATTTTGGTATGTTCATCTTCACATATACATTTACTTATTGGTAATTTAGCAGACACTCTTCTCCAGAGTGACTTGCTCAACTAAGGTAGATAAACAACAACATATCATAGTCATTGCAGGTAAAAATCTTTTTGTAACTGTTACTGAGAATGTTGTTGCTGTTTGGGCCGGCTACTTGCATATCTATTTTTACATTTTAATTTGGTTTATTGTCATTTGTACATTTTGTACTTAGACATTGGAAATGTTAGATTTATATTTCTAACTGTGAACTGTGGATTTATGTTTTCTTGTTTTCCCATAGAACGCAGAGCCAATACCGTTTATACAATTCACTTTGCACATACTGCACTTGAGCATAGTTTTTTATGCACTTTACTCTGACTTTACTTTACTAAGTTTATTGTGGTTAGTTATTCATTTCACGCAGACCTTACTTCACTATTGTCATTTACCTTAGTGGGTTTCACTTTGCTGCGATTCATATTTTCTTATTATTTTTTACTTTAAAGCTTTGACCGAATAAACAACCTCAAATTAGTTGTGTCCTGTTCTGGGTTTACTTTCGCCAGGCTACATTTATCCTTTTCGAATGAGAGCAAGGCGTGCCCTGCAGCCCTTTTTAACGATTCTGCTCGTTCTGCCCACCAGTAATGGAACTTGGCGGAAACAAAAACAACTTCTCTTATCAAGGCAGAGAGCAATAAATATAGACATGAAAACCAAAAGTGCTACTTCAGGTCATCCAAATGTTTTTCCATTACAGCAGAGCAATGACTCCCTAAAATCTAAACAATGGATACTACCTGACTTTTTCCAGCACACAGTATCAATTTCAAAGATGTTATGAAGACTGTGTTTCCCTGCTGACTCCTGTCCAACACAAATGCAGCTGCTCCTGTGTAGATAGTAGAAGGGGGGGGAGCAAGGGGTTGATACATTCAGGTCAGAGTCAGCAGTGTGTCTTGGTTTGGGTTGTGTTTCAGGAGCTGGCTCAGAGAGAGAGAGAGAGCGAGAGATGCTGGCCCTCCAGGGCCCCTGGGTTGGAGCAAAGAGACAGCTCGCACTGTACAGTCTGCAAAGAAAAAGCTCCACATCCAACTTCATCAAAGGCCAGCAAAAACTAAGATGACGCAGTTCGCTCTTTTAAAGCAGTTGCCTCACAGCCTCAAAAGGTGCGTCCCAGAAGATTGGACATATTGGATGACTTAGTGAGGGCCTAGACCGCCTGTAGGCACAACATAATTTGTGAGTCTGAAATCTCATTACTGGCTGCTGCATTCTGGCCAGGCCTGAAAAGGGACTGGTGTGTGGTAAAACTGCTATTACTACTGAACTGACTTACCTCTGCTTGGACGGAGTCCTAGAGCTGGGAACCAAGTTCTATATCGTTACAAACGGGTGTTTGGCAAGACCATTGAGGCTTTTCCCCTCCAAGCACCATTTTTCCTTACTCTCTACATTTTATGATATTCTCCTCTCTAAACTGTATTTCAAATACATCTAGATACATTTAGCATCTTTGCTCAAATGCATGTAACGTCTGACAATATTCCAGAAATACATGGCTATGACATCTACTCTACAGGTTGGCCAAAGTGGTTCGTAATGCGGCTTCTTCAATTACTCTTTACGTATTGATCAATAGAGATCATGTTTGGGCCCAATAAGCCTAAACATGGTGAATTAAAAAGAAATGGAACATTCTGTCATAATTATCACATGTTCAACTTTGTTAAAAAACATGTTTTCCTACTCTAGAGGTGAAAACATTTACAATAGTAAAAGCCTCGCTTCAACTTAATTAAATAATGACAACACTATTTTTTTATACTTTTTTTAATAGATTTAAACACTGGTACTGTACGTATACTCTACCGGTCAACAGTTTTAGAACACCTACTCATTCAAGGGTTTTTCTTTATTTTTACTATTTTCTACATTGTAGAATAATAGTGAAGACATCAGAACTAGTAAATGACACATATGGAATCATGTATTAACCAAAAAAGTGTTAAACAAATCCAAATATATTTTATGTTTGACATTATTCAAAGTAGGCACCCTTTGCCTTGATGACAGCTTTGTACAATCTTGGCATTCTCTCAACCAGCTTCATGGGGTAGTCACCTGGAATGCATTTCAAATAACAGCTGTGCCTTCTTAAAAGTTCTTTTGTGGAATTTCTTTCCTTCATATTGCATTTGAGACAATCAGTTGTGTTGTGACAAGGTAGGGGGTATACAGAAGATAGCCCTATTTGGTAAAAGACCAAGTCCATATTATGGCAAGAACAGCTCGAATACGCAAAGAGAAACGAAGGTCAGTCAATATGAAAATTTCAAGAACTTTGAAAGTTTCTTCAAGTGCAGTCTCAAAAACCATCAAGCGCTATGATGAAACTGGCTCTCATGAGGACCACCAAAGGAATGGAAGACCCAGAGTTACCTCTACTGCAGAGGATAAGTTCTTTAGAGAGTTACCAGCCTCAGAAATTTCAGCCAGAATAAATGCTTCACAGAGTTCAAGTAACAGACACATCTCAACATCAACTGTTCAGATGATACTGTGAATCAGGCATTCATGGTCAAATTGCTGCAAAGAAACCACAACTAAAGAACACAAATAATAAGAAGAGACTTGATTGGGCCAATAAACACGAGCAATGGCCATTGGGCCGGTGGAAATGTATCCTTTGGTCTGGAGTCCAAATTGGAGATTTTTGGTTCCAACCGCAGTGTCTTTGTGAGACACGGTATGGGTGAAAGGATGATCTCTGCATGTGTATTTCCCACCATAAAGCATGGAGGAGGAGCTGTTATGGTGTGGAGTGCTTTGCTGGTAACACTGTCTGTGACTTAACCAGCATGGCTACCACAGCATTCTGCAGCGATACGCCATCCCATCTGGTTTGCGCTTAGTGGGACTATCATTTGTTTTTCAACAGGACAATGACGCAACACACCTCCAGGCTGTGTAAGGGCTATTTTACCAAGAAGGAGAGTGATGGGAGTGCTGCATCAGATGACCTGGCCTCCACAATCCCCTGACCTCAACCAAATTGATATGGTTTAGGATGAGTCGAACTGCAAAGTGAAGAAAAAACAGCCAACAAGTAATCAGCATATGTGGGAACTCCTTCAAGACTGTTGGAAAAGCATTCCAGGTGAAGCTGGTTAAGATAATGATAAGAGTGTGCAGCGCTGTCATTAAGGCAAAAGGTGGCTACTTGAAGAATCTCAAATATAAAATATATTTTGATTTGTTTTACATGTTTTTGGTTACTACATGATTCCATATGTGTTATGTCATATTTTTGATGTCTTCACCAGTATTCTGCAAAGTAGAAAATAATAAACATAAAGAAAAACCCTTGAATGAGTAGGTGTTCTAAAACTTTTGACCGGTAGTGTGTGCATGTGTGTATATCTAGATATTAGTAGTGTTATATACTAGGTGTAGGGTTTGTCAGTGGTGCAATTTCTTCCTTTCCCCCTTTCTGTTTTTTGTATCACAAAATGTACCGTGATCGACTACACACATAGTAGGTAGCGTGATGCACACACAAATGTGTGAACGCCATGATACCAAAACAGAAGAAGAAGATTAAAGGTTACGCTTGTACACTGCCTGTTCTGCAGTCTTAATGAGTATGACTTAAGTGCATGTGATACCAAAGAGCCTACTAAAGTTTGTTACAATATGATTTGGCAAATGTTTTATATTTGCCATATATTTTAACAAAATATATATTTCTTACAAAATACTATCAAATGATAGGGACGGGAAGTTTGGCTCTTTTTACTACAGAAGTGAAAATATATTAATTCTTCAATGTATTTCAGAATTAATTTTAAAATACATTTTCCGATGCATTTAACCTAGAATGTGATATACATTTGAAATACATTCCTTAATATAATACAATTAAAATATTACAATTATTTTGCCAATTACATTTTTTTCACATACAAAATGTAGGATATACAGTATCTAAAAACATATTTTAAATGTTACTTTTTCCATATGGGCCCTCTCGTATACATTAACAGTTTCCTATTGTTGAATGCATCTCCTAAACACAGTTTACTTCACTCCTGCTCTGAATTTCACATTTTCTGTCTCAGAGCAGACAGGACAATCACATCACTCTCGGCACCTTCACCCACCTCTTCCCTCATCTTCAAAAAGGACTTGTAGTACAACACCTGTGTCCCAGAAATCTTTAACTGTTAATTGTACACAAGGAGCCCTGTCTTTCATCTGGTTAAAAGAAATCGGAGCGTCACAACTAGTGCTGAGCCCATTTAGTCGACTGGTCATTTGTTTGGTCGATAGGCTGTTGGTTGATCGAGATTTTTTTTTAGTCAAGCAGTCACAAATATATATACTTTTTTATGGCACACAAGACACCTGTCTGATTCACGCCTGTCTGAGTGGACTAATCCATTGCAGAGGCTGCGGAGATGGCACACTAGTAGTAGGCCAGTTCATTCCCATAATTTCTAATCTACAATGTTTGTTTAGTGACAGTAATTTCTATTAATACATTCAATATATTATTATGACAGTCTTAACATTCTCATTGTTGGAGTAGACAGGTTGTTTGCAGAGCACACAGCCTAGGATACACTTGTGAGAAACAACATTTTTCATCTCAAACAGCAAGTGAGCAAAATCTGTTTTTACATCCATTGAGAATGACGATAGTTCCTCAATGTAGCCTATTTGAAAATGATTTCCAGCTCTCTCCCTCGATGCCCACTCAGCATGAAAGGGGAAAAAAATGTCATGCTCTGATCCCGTGTAAACGTCATAAAATAGGCCTACCTAATTACTTCTTATCCCTTGCGCAAAAAGCCTACAGCTAGGTCTGTCAGGAGATTACGGGCACGGGAAAATGAGGGATCAATATATTTTATATAATGTTGTAAGTTTGCTAGCACCAACTTAGAGCTGGACCAAGTTGATAGCTGATACAATGTTTCAAGTTCCTTGCAGACAGGCCATGCACAGCCAATATGATTTATAGAATATTTATTTTTATCAGGATATTGTCTACCTGCAGGGTGCAATGTTTTTATTTGTTGGCTTTATGTAGGCAAATTGTACATATTGGCAATGGAAATAGAAGTTACTTTTAGATTTGTATTATTTTCATTTCGAATTTTGATGAACCACCTGAGTTGATTTTGAGATATGAAGACTTTATTATAAATTCATTGAAACTGTCCGGCGAAAATATGATTATGAAAATCGTAACTGGCACGCAGTAGAAATGGTATGATAAATCGGCACTCCAAATGGAAAAGGTTGCCGACCGCTGGTGTAGCCCATTACCAGCAACTTCAGGAGAAAAACAGAAGGCTAGCAGCAGCGGGAGGAGGGGGAAAGATCCAACAAACTCAGTGGCCTACATGTATGTTGATTTTATTAAAACATAGAGTGTGTCTGTATATGGAAAAAAAACACGTAAGAACATTTAGACCAATCGATTGGTCAAAAGAACAGACGATTCTCGGTCGACCAAATTTTGTCGGGGACAGCCCTAGTCACAATCACTCTGTTCCTCCCCTTACCCTCTCAGCTGTGGCCTCATTCCACTGTCACACATCCCAGCATATGTGATACGTTTCAGGAAACTAGACGTATGCCGTGGGTCACTACTTCACAGGAGAGCCGTTTTGAATGAGAACTTTTTTTTTTAATCAAAATGTGTTTGTTTGGCTGAAATGCCTTCTCGAACATGTGAACTTTCATGTGCCTTAATAACAAATGTGTATGCCATCTGAAAAGATGAATAAAAGTGTTAAATAATGAGCCTAGTTGGTTTAGCCACAGAAAAAGTTATCAACCTTCCCCTACCCATGATTGGCTGAGATAATGAGTGGACTGGACATGCCGAGAGATGAGTTTGGATTGGTCTGCCATAAAGCATGCTTCTGTCTATTTAATCTGGTTAGTATGTCTGTCTAGGTAAAGCTTTTTTTTATGTATCATGTAGTAAAACTGCATATGTGTTGCTCTCCACTTTCTGGGGGACCAAGATTTGAAATCAGTGGAATTCAAGTATGATAGCTAAGGAGATGGAGAAAACACTTGTCTCCGGATTACATCTTCAAACTAAGGGCAACCATGACATCCGACAGGAGACGTGAACATCTATGATGTATACGGGTAAAAATGTCTAGCTAGCTATATTTTGAGATGTTACACATTTCTAATTTTGAAAGAAAGTGGTTTCATTTCAAGTTAGTGTACTGTTAGTTAAAGTTAGTTGGCTGTCTCGCTAGCTAACGTTACGTGGATGATTATTCGTATCTCAGAGCCATTTGCTTGGCTAGCTATAGCCTAATGGTAGCTAGCTAAAATTGAACCTGGTTGGTTAGCTGCCTGCAGATTCATGCAGGGTAGTAACGTCATGAGGTGGGATTATGGTTAATTGTTTAGCTAGATAGCTATCTACATGTTTTAATAGACTCCACTATGCAAGTAACCATTTTGGGAGCGTTCGTAAATTCAGTCTGGCCATCTACTCCGATTTCATAGCACTCTTGTCTGAGTGTGCCAGAGCGCAGAAATACTGATGAAATTCCGAAAGCTCAACACCTGTTGAATATGGCCGGTGTCAGTAAACATCGGCAAAAAAAGTAATTAAAATGTTGCCAGCAGCACAGTTACAGTCACCATCGCTCTGGATAACATGAAAACAGCCGAACCAGCTCTGCTAGGGTGAGTAAAATAGTCAGAATGGGGTGTTCAATCATTTGTGTCTGGAAGTAGCTAGAAAGCTAGCCAATGTTAGCTAGTTAGCTTGGGTGCTTGACTTCCATTGTGAGGTCAGAACGTTCGGATCAACGGACAATCTGACAGCACAGTTGCAGTCACCAATGCTCTGGATAACATAACTCTGCAAGTAATTTGTGTACGGAAGTAGCTAGCAAGTTAGCTTGGGTGCTTGACTGATGTTAGTCCAGAATGATCACATCAACCCTTAAAAAGAAATTGGTGGAGCTAAAGCTTAACCCTTTCATGCGTGAGTTCCAAATATCTCTAACGGTCGCCCCAGCGTGAGTTTTTTTATGCACGTGATGTTAGAATGTTCTTTCCATTCCAGAATGTGATTGATACGTAACAGTACATTTTATCCGCGCTGCCCTCAAACTAAAGCACGCAGCCTGTTTATATTTATAGGTTGTTTTAACTTCAATTTCAAATGATTTTCAAACAAGTTTTTATTTTCTAAAAACAGTTTGAATTTAGGTGTGTTCCGCCTCCTCATTCACATAAAAATAGTCATTTTTACTTTTGCGGATAATAAAATGTTTGGGACATTTCTGACACTGACAAAATTCCCCAAGCACTTCCCAATTGTTTGTGCAGTTCACGTCTGCAGACATTTGCTCATCTCCCGTCAGAACAGGATCTGCACACGTGTTCACATTTTCTATTCCACATTTCTATTTTAGCGTACTGTATGTATGGAGCATAATATATTTGTGTATATTCTTTATCACCGCGGACATAGTTTCCATATGCCGTTTCTGCTGTAGCTGGAGATCATAATATATTCCTTATGACTGCGGACACGTGAGGTAACGTTACACATTTTATAACCTTTATGGTGTTATTGTCAATCATGCTTACCAAGCTACATTATTCTATTAGCTCTGTAAAACAATGCTAGTTGCGTCAGAAAACTATTAGCTTGTGTTGTTTTTTGAAGCTACCCTGGCCTTATGACTCCCAAGTGGCGCAGCGGTCTATGGCACTACATCTCAGTGCTAGAGGCATCACTCCAGACACCCTGGTTCAAATCCAGGCTGTATTACTACTGGCTGTGATTGGGAGTCCCATGGTGCAGCGCACAATTGGCCCAGGTTGTCTGAGTTTGGCCGGTGTAGGCCATCATTGTAAATAATAATTTGTTCTTAAATTACTTGCCTAGTTAAATAAATAAAAAATATGACCATGGTTTGTTTATTTGGTCTATTCAGCATAGCTCTGTTCTGCCCTGCATTGTCCCATTGTGGAGCTCAAAAGTTAGTTTCTTACTGTTATAACTCAAATCTGTGATTTTGTCAATGCAATAAACTTTTTTTATAGCAGTGTTTATTATGTTACTTCTTTGTAGTATTGTTTTATTGCTATATCCTTATATTGTATTCTAATGAATAATTCCTCTTTATTCTGTAATTTCAGAAACCAGAAACATTATTTGCCAATATCATAACTGGAGCTGGACATCTTTGGAGCTGAAGAATGAGGACAGCTTTTGTATGCTAATATACACTCCTTAACAGTTGTACTGGATGAAAACACAGCAAGAAAACACATATGTCAATATGTAATATTCATCTATTTTATTGCAGTACTGGTAGTTGGTTCAACAACTTGTTTTACTAGAGGACAAAAAACTGAATATGCATAACCCATATTTAATATCCATTCAGTGACTGAACAACAACTGAATTTCCACCCCCATCTCTAAAGGCATAGTATCATGGCAGGTCACCTGTCAAGTCACCTGTCAGGTCAGTCAGTCACTTATTGCTGCAGATGTGCTCAATAATGCTTGAGCATGTGATACTCCTCAAAGCATGGTGAAATACATAGAGGTGTATCACAAGCTAAACACATGTATTTTGTCATCTTCCTCTGCTTCCTTCTCCTGGCGCCAGACAGGCAGACTTTGCAATGCCTCCGTGTGCGACTACCTTGAGAAGCAATTTGAGGGACTTTGCAGGGAAAATGCAGTGAGGTATAGGGGATTGTCTACAGCAGGACGACCCCCAGTGGATGGGCGCCGAGGGGTGTGGTGCTCCTTCAGCAGCTCTCTCATGAGGTTCTCTCTAGTGTTTTTGGTAGGTAATTACTTTACCTATGAGGGAGTGGAGAGGATGAGGGAAGGGAGAGGATGATGAGGCAGTGGGTAGGTGGGTGAGATATTGTCACTATAATTGCATAATGGAACTGTGTGATCTGTACATCCAATGACAAAAATACCTTGTACAGTAATCATCTCACCTACTAGTTGCCGGTTAACTATGTGGCCGTTGAGGGCAGAAGTGTCGATCAGATGGAAAAATATCTTCTTATACCACTTGGTCGTTTTCCGTGTTCATTCCACGAAGCTGTTTATCATGTCTGCCTTATCCGCGGCCCCCATTTTGAGGTTATAATCAAGCACACAATCTGGTTTGATCAATCTCTCTCCGGTCAGGTGGTCCACCTTCCCTGTGGCCAACATGGTTGCTGTATGGACAGTGGAGAGGACATGGACGTCTCGTTTGTCATGTCACTTTACTGCCAGCTGTTGCCCGTTCTCCTGGAACTCCACCTCCCCTCTCTGCATCTTCCTGCATCTGAATGCCGGCATCCCCTTCCGGTTCGACCTGACTGTGCCACAGGCCCCTGTGCTGTTGGAGAGCAGATGCTGGAAGAGTGTGGGACTGCTGTACCAATTGTCCACGTACAAAGTGTGTCCCTTGCCGAGATGAGGAGCCAGCATGGTCATCACCACGGACCCTGACACCCCAAGCCCATCATAATGTTTGATGTCAGTGGTGGACCCTGTGTAAACTATAATATCCTGGACAAATCCTGTCTTCAAGTCGCTCTTGACAAAGAACTTGACTCCAAACCTGTGCCTTTTGGAGGGAATATATTGACGGAATGCCAGCCTACCTTTCCATAACATCAGGGACTCATCAATGCATAGGTCCTTGTATGGCACAAAGACCCGACCATAAGTCTGATAAGAACATTTCTTATTTTGTATAACGGGTCACTTAGGATGGCAGTAGCATTGTTGACGAAATGCAGGCATCGCAGCAGAACTAGGAAGCGATCTTGGGAAAAGAGGGAGGCAAAGAAGGGAGTTGCAAACATAGGATCTGTGCTCCAGTATTCTCTTAGGGAGTTCTTCTTTACTATTCCCATGAGAAGGACTATCACCAGGAAGGTACACATTTCACTAATTGTGGTTGTCACCCATTTAGCGAGTTTCCCCCTCACTCCTGGCTCTCTCTTCTCCTGTAGCTCTAAGGCATAGCGATTGGTCTCCTCAACTATGTCTCCCACCAGCTCCTCTGTCAGAAACAACTTGAAGCACTCTGCCGCAGTTGGAAATGGCAAGGGGCGTTGCACTCCAGACTGGGAATCGTCAAAGCAGACAGCAGGGCCAGGTGGGGTGAAATGACTGGTGGCCTTCCAACTACAACAGAACTCCTGTACTTCATCCACTGTCGGTCTGCCTCCATCACCACCAGCATCTTCAAAGGGACCTGGTACTTCCTCAGTGGACAAGGGAAATTCAGATTCAGGGTCCTCAATGGCTACAAGGTTGGGGGGCAGCTCCTCACTGTCACTGTCAGAATCTGATTCCTGACTTCCACATTTGTGAGTTGTCTCCTTTTGAAAGACATTGTTAATTCTACAGCTTAGCTCACTAGCTACATACATAAACAACAACACTGAATGGCGCAGAGTGGGAGGTTACGTGGTTGACTGCTGGCACGCGCCACTTGTATCAATAAATCACTATCAGAAAATGTTTTGTGTGGCAATTATTTGTGTATTTACGATTTTATTCACGTTTTCAATTCTAGGTAACAAATCATGCATTCCGATTCTTGCACAGATTGTAATGGGCACATATTATGTATGTAAAATATTTTTTGAAGGTTGTACTGATTATGATGAGCTAAGCTAATTCCAGCTGTGTAGCCATGTTTGTTGACATACAATGCATTCTGGGATTCATGTCTGTTTGACCAAAGACATTATAACAAAATGAGGTGAGTAAGAGTTCACAATTTTTTTGAGGACTTCCGGAAATTAATGGTGGGATGTGAACGACGGTAGATGACACACCCCTTCAACATGCATACTACAAACAGACCAAACTCATCTCGTCTTCTCTTATTATCTTTGGTTTCTGTGAGGAAAAAATGCATGGCTGCGCGTAAACTAATCGTCGGATTACTTTCGAGAGATAGAAAATATGACTGCTTGTGTTGGGTCAATCTTTCCTCAGCGCTAGGACAAATGTAGCCTACATTTTTCCGGTTAGGATGATTGTGTTATGCTATATTTACTTCTGTGAATATTTGAACAATGCATCCAAAAATAAACTGCTGACATTCAGGACATAACTTTGTAAGGACTGTGTTTGTGTAAATAGTTTCTGAAAAAAAAGTGTGGCCAGCTCAAACGCTGATTGTTGCGTCATTCGAAACTGCCGTTCTAAACTAGCATTCTAAATGAGTGTTCTAAACACACGGGTGTGATCGTACGCTTCAGGGACCACTGTAGAACGATCATACCCGTGTGATGGTACGTGTGAAAGGGTTGAGAAGGTGTGAACGATGCTGAAAAGGGCTCTCCAGTAGTAGTAGTGCCAAAATATTCAAAGGCCATTTTCTCAAAAGTGAGTTTACAAGTTTATCAACTTTCAAAGCAGAATAACTTTCCAATTGTTCCTCAAATGCAGTGTATGATATACCATTTTGTAGCTGAGTCTCTACTTTTATCCAATGCAAAAAACACAATTAAATGTTTTGCTACATCAGACCGATTTGAGCTAGTCGGTCACATATGGCACTATCATAGCCACATGAGCCTGCTGAGGGGAGGACAGCTTAGTGCTGTTACGGTGACTATATTACTGCCACACCGGCAATCACAAGTCATGATTGCAGTCAAATTCCACGTGACCGTTTAGTCACAATAACTAGGCTTCGCCAAGCTCTGATGCTGCTGATGGTCATTAGTAGCCTATCAAACTTGCTAACTGCCTGGTACTCAGCACTCCATTGTCCCTCTAATAACTCTGACATCAATGCAAATGTAATCGAAAATCTAATCAAACAATTTATTTCTCAATTTTCCAAATATTAAGCACATTGCCACTCTTTATGTCACGGCTGTTGAAAGGAAAGGACCAAGATGCAGCGTTGTCAGCGTACATTTTCTTTTATTTAATCAAAATGACGCCGAACAAAACAATAAATATGACAAAAACAAACCGTGAAGCTCAAAGGCTATGTGCCCTAAACAAAGTCAACTTCCCACTAAGAAAGGAGGTAAAACGGGCTACCTTAGTATGGTTCCCAATCAGAGACAACGATAGACAGCTGTCCCTGATTGAGAACCATTCCCGGCCAAAACATAGAAATACAAAAATCATAGATAACAAAACAGAATGCCCACCCCAAATCACACCCTGACCAAACCAAATAGAGACATAAAAAGGCTCTAAGGTCAGGGCGTGACACTTTACAATAGAAGTATAGCCTACCTGGCTGGCATGAAAATCAACCACAGGAAAAGAGTCCGCCATTCGCTATTTAAGTAGATGTATTTTTCCCCTGCTCCTGTTTTGAGACAGGTGCATGGTAAGGGTCTATTATAAATCAAAACTAATTTCGCATATATTATTTAGTACATGTAAAGACAATATTTAATCAAGAATAGTCTGATGGGTGACAATATTAGCCCATCACTTGTGAATGATGCCCAGCTTGAGTGCAGTAAGGGGACTTTTTCTAATCATAAGAGCACACCTCATGTAGCCTAGCTCATACAGTAGGCCTATATGTTTTTGATAAGGATTAATCCGCTTTAAAACGGGTGTAGAGCCTAACTGGCATACATACGTGGCACGTAAGTTTAAAGTTTGGGAAAGATCATTTTCACCATAAAAATGCAACGTTATAATAAAAGCATCACATGCATAATTGCATTTCCTGACTCTTTTGAGAAGGGTGTTTTCCCGCTAATTGATTCCATTTTGGAACATTCGCGCTTATAGCCTACTGCCGTGAGTGCATTGCTGTGCTTATTGCAACATTTTAAGCTAAACGTTCTGATCTGTAGCTTCATTGTATTTTTAAAAAAAAGTTTTTTTTTGATAGTGGTTGTATTAATTTGGAATCTATCGCATCCCACAACTGTCCCAGACTATGTTTTGAATATTTATTTCTCGCACAGAATAGGTCAACTTTTTTACTATGGGGATAGTAGATTGACATAGGCTAGTGCTTTTGCTGTTCGTTAGGCCTACTTATCCTGTTGGCTGACGAAATGTGGACAGTTCTTCCAAAATCTTCAAAATGCACCTTGGAAAACAATAAGGACACGTGCAGTTGCATCCCCGATGTGTCGGTCTTCACTTGTAGCCTGTGAGAAGGACCCGATCGGGTGACGGCATTGGCTGGTAAGAATTGAGATATCTGAGAGAGCCCAAAATCAAAGCAGAGCTCATGCCTTTCACGCAACTTTTTTTCATATCATCGTTAGAGTCGCATCATGGAGCCCTAGAATGTATTCAAAATCAAAACATACAGCCCAACGTTTGTATCGCAACTAAAGTTGCATCAATACCTCTAAATTAAGCATATAGGAGGACCTGTTTCTTTGTTAACCGCTCAACACGGAATGGCCGCATGTGTGCACTCCCTCAAATCGTTTTGAGAAAATATCCTTTCTATTTCATTCAGCAATGTTCAATTTTATTCTTTATACTATAAAATAATATAAAATAATGCCATGGAATTCTAAGCAAATCTTGTCTGCTAAATGAACTAGTGTAGCCCACAGACATATGGCATATCCAGATCAGGGTCTAATATAAAGATGAACTCATGCTCTTATGTCCTTCTGAACTAGACTATATTTTCTTCATATCATGTTTCTTTAGACCTGTCTAAAATGAATCATGAATTTAGTATGATAGTGTAGGCTATTTAAATGGATTTATTAGACATGCTCAGTGTGTACATGTTAATTAGGTAGAAATTACCGTGACACCGGCAGTTATTTGCTTGACAATCACCGGCTGACAGAATTTCACGACCGCCACAGCCCTAGGACAGCTCATAATAATTGCTGGAACGAAGAGAATTAAATGGCATTGAACATATGGAAACCATGTGTTTTGATGTAGTTGATACCATTCCGCTCCAGCCATTACCCCCAGCCCGTCCTCCCCAATTAAGGTGCCACCAACCTCCTGTGATTCATAGCCTATCATAGTCTGCTGTCTTCCTAGTCCCCCAGTCCCATCCCATCCCTCCCTACCCATCCAGCCCCACTCCCAGCAGTGCAGCATTTCACGACTGCTCACATCCAGCCTGGCTGTTATTGCTATTAAAGGTTAACCACCTCCAGGGGTTTGTGACATTGAACAAGACACACAACAACAATGACGCCATGGCTATTTGCTGCTCCAGACAGGAGAGACTAACACAAGTAGTCGTGACATTGTTTACAGCAGTTAGAGTTGTAAGCATAGTTGTTTTTCCCTCTATTGCCGTGAGTATCCCTGACGAATAGAAAGAGTTTTTAGTGAGGTGGAGAAATATATATTATTGACTACTTCACACTTTGTTTTTACATAGCAACATGATGCAACACTTATTGATGCTCACAGATAATAATCCAAATAGCCTACTACTGCTGAAATAAAATGTGCCTGATGGTTGTGCTCAGATGAAGTAAGAGAAAATACTGTATACTCAGCTCTCCAGATGAATAATTTGGCCTCTAATAAATCTGAGAATTGTTCAATTCTATGTCTGACATCCCTCCACTTTTTATCCACATTGTCACAGGGCCTCGCTTTGGCACAGACTAAACATGAGGCAAATCCCTCTGTATCCATCTGTCACACACACACACACACACACACAATTCCTTTTCAGACGCACCAGACCACACTAGCTAACATAAGGGTCGTTCTTGAATTGCGGTGGCATTTGGGCATGGCATTTTGGAACTTATTTTTTCTAGTATGTATTTGGGTATATCTTCCCAACTAATATGGCAGTTTAATAACTTACTTTGTTTTACAATTAGGATAGCATTGTGTCACCAGTAGCAGTAGTAACACCAATGAGATACTGTATTTTAGGTTATTGAGAATTTTCTTGAACGGAGGCCACAGGTCCTCAAATCTATTATTTACAGTTTATCGATTTATAATTTTGCTCACAATGTGCAAATTAAATTGAGCAACACAAAGTGACACTTTGGATTTAGACACTCTGAATTATCAATGGAATCCAAAAAATGTATGACATACTAAACGGGTGTGATTAGCCAATAATTGTCTTTATTATAAAGCAGGTTGGTTGGATCCTGGATGCTGATTGGATGGGCAGCGTTCCAAGCCGTGCTGCATTAACTGACACAGGCACACCTATGCCTTTGTAACAGGGGGGAATGTAATCTACATCATCCCCAAAAGTGATTATTTATTATTCACGAGAGGGCTATAAACAAACACTAGTAATGCTGCATACTCCAAGGTAGGTTAAAATCTCACCTTTCTGGAAAAAATTGTTATAAACTCCTGAGGCATAGTCACTTTTGAGGACACAAGCTCAAGTACACAGTACAAATATGATAACAATATAAAAAATATGAAATATTTTATACTATGAATTTCTTCCTATTCAACAAAACTGTTTGAATAAGGCTTGAAATGACTTATATGTTTTCCAAATATAGTATAATGAAACTACAAAACAACTAACTATAAGATTCCACCTTCCTTATAACTGTAAAATACATATTTTTATGTGCGTATTTTTATAAAGGTCTCTCTTGATCAAAATGTCTGCCCCCATGTCACACAGAGCTCTATCTTGGCTTCCTGAACATGGTAGTAACTCGCCTTTCATCTCATATTCACCTTGGCCATCTATGGCAAACAGAACCCTATTAATGAATTATTTTAGATTAACTTTAGATGATTGATGGCATGCGATTTGTCAGTAGCAGTGACGTAGAGTTCAGCTAGGAGTTGATACTCCGAGTCTGTGTTCATGTCATAAGAGGGAATTCCCCTTGACCACGCCCCAAAATTGGGGAAAACAAACATTCTTTCCCATTGACCCCCATTGTAAAAGAGCCACCTTTTGTAGTCAATTTTTTGTTATACAGAAATGACAAAACATGCTGAAATGCTGCTGTGTTATTGTAACTAGGTAAAAAAAAATCTTGACCTACCATTCGCAATGCCCCCACGTAGAGAAATAGAGCCTGTGACTTCAGGCTATTTCGTGTGGGAGACAGAGATTGGGAAATTGTGGGGACCTGGTGTCTAAATAGGATACACGTAGCTATGTGTGTGGAAAACATTTAATCACAGGTTGAATACGGCCCGCGGAATCATGCTCAGATCACACAGTTTTGAAAAACGTATTTGTTATTCAAATGAAAAGCTCAATGAATACTCGGCTTTGTGCAACGATTTAACGCCCACCGCTTGTGGGACATTTATTTTGAAGGCACGTATAAATAAATGCACGAGGACAGACAGTGACTGACAGGCTGACACACACGTCACAGTTATCAAATAGCAGCTAGCTAGAAATTGAGCAAATAATTCGTTTTTCCAAGATTTCAAAGAAAAGGAAAGTAGACAATGAATGTAGGGTGTTCCAGCAAGAGTGGACATCGAAATATTTCTTTATTGAGGTACCAGGGAAAGCTGTGCACTTAGTGTGCAAAGAGAGCATCGCTGGCTTGAAAGACTGCAACTTGTCCCGACACTTCCAGACGAGGCAGAGAAATATAGGAATATGTCTTCTGAGCAGAGTGCAGGTGCATCGAAAGCGTTGCTTTCTCAGTTGCAAAGGCAGCAAGGACTTTTCACAAAACTGCATTCAGGAAACAATGGAATTGCGAGTGCTAGCCATGTACTGTCCCACAAAATTGCTAAACATAGCAAACCATTCACAGAGTGCAAATTCATGAAATAATGTTTAATTGACTCTTGAAGCAATACTTTGCCCCGACAAGAAAGAGCTGTTTGAAAATGTTTCCCTGTCAAGACGAACAGTGACATGGCATGTTGAGGACATCGCAGAAAAAAATGGAACAACAGTTGAAAGACAAGGTAAAGAAATATCTATTTCTCCTTGGCACTGGATGAGAGCGGTGATGCACGTGACAAAGCGCAGTTGTTGATATTCTTACCAGGCATAACCACAGACTTTGAAAATACAGAGAAGATTTGTTGGGGGAGGTTAATAAGTGTGTGGCAAAGCTGGGACTAAGTTTTGAAAAGATGTCCAGTGTGACCACTGATGGTTGCCCAAACTTAACCTTAAAAAACATTGGCCTTTTGAAAAGGATACAAGATCAAGTAGCTGAGCTGAGCTGAACCCAGATCAGAAAATTATTTTCCTGCATTGCATTATTTATCAGGAGGTGCTCTGTAAATGTGTTCTGAAAATGAGCCATGCTGTGTGATGCAGTCACTAAAGTGTGTAATAATGGAGCTGGGAGTTGGGAAGCAGGTGCAACATTCAATAAAACAACAAAAACATGAACGAGACAATTCCATGTGGCTACACGCCAGTACACAAGAATAACACCAACTGGTGAGTGAGCATAAGAGAGTGACACATAAAGAAGAGGAAATGATGAAGGTAATGAAGTCCAGATGCAAATCATAATGATTAACAGGTGTGTGTAATGATGAGTGCCAGGTGTGCGTAATGATGGGTGCCAGGTGTGTGTAATGATGAATCCCAGTACCCGTTGGTTAATATTCCAGCGACGTCTTACAACTTCATAAGAGCAACATTTTTAAACCACGGGCAGTTTGTCTCATTGTTGGAAGAGACAGAGTCGGGTGATGCAGATCTCCCATACCACACAAATGTGAGATGGCTGAGTTTGGGGAAGGTGCTTAAAAGGTTGTGGGACCAGAAGTTAGAGATTGCAGAGTTTTTGCAAATGAAAGAAAAGTATGTGGATTTCTAGACTTTTCTGTGCCAACTTTCCTGTTTCAACTGCAAGATTTAGAATGGTTGGCTGATTTTTGCCTTCACTGTGGACATCATGGCCCTCATTGAATAACTGAATTCCAAACTACCGTACAAGGGAAGGGCCTTTTTGCACATCAGATGTACAGCCTTGTCAAAGCCTTCAAGGGAAAATTACTCCTCCTGATCCGCCAAGTAGAAGCCAACAATATCACTCACCTTCCGACACTACTCGTCTGTTCCCTGTCAGATGACCGGCGGGAGAAGTATACATTACTGCTGCGTGCTTTGAATGGTGAAGTTTCTCATCGTTTCAGGAATTCAAAGTGTTTGAAAATGACATGCTGTTGGTTTCGTCTCCTTTCACCTTCAATGTGGATAACGCTCCCACTGACCTGCAACTTGAACTCATTGATCTTCAGTCTGATGCAGTGATTGTTTTGAATAGTTCTCCAATGTCACTGACAAGGTGCTATGCCTCTCTTCTTTGTTGTTTTTACCTTAATTTTACTAGGCAAGTCAGTTAAGAACACATTTTTATTTTCAATGACAGCCTAGGAACAGTGGGTTAACTGCCTGTTCAGGGGCAGAACGACAGATTTGAACCTTGTCAGCTCGGGGATTCGAACTTGCAACCTTTCGGTTACTAGTCCAACTTTAACCACTAGGCTACCCTGCCGCCCCGAACAACTTTCCGAAGATTAGGAGTCATGCTCAGAAGATGTTTGTACTGTTTGGGTCAACCTATGTATGTGAAGACATTTTCAGTGCTTAAATATAACAGGTCAAGGCATAGATCATCTCTTGCTGACTCACCTCTTAGCAATCCTGCACATAGCAAAAAACTATACCGAAGTTCACTACTCTAGTCAATGCCCATCAGACAACATCAGAAAATGTCTACCAAAAGGAGAACATAGATGTGGCTAATTTCTGTGAATGTTAAAGTAAAATAAGTAGCATGTCTGGATGTCATTTACAGTAGATATGTCTGTCAACACAGTCATGCACATGATGTATAATCCTGTAATGTGATTCTGGCAAAAATATATTATGTGGCCCTCAATGGAAAATAATTTCCCAGGCCTGGTCTAGAATGTCATTGTATGCTGTAGCAATAAGATTTTGCTTCATTGGAACTAAGGGGGGGACACTATGCATTCGGGCAGGTAGCATTCTCCTGGCATCCTCTAAACCCAGATTAATTTGTTGGACTGTCAGATAGTGAAGCGTGACTCATCACTCAAGAGAACGTGTTTCCACTGCTCCAGAGTCCAATGGCGGCGAGCTTTACACCACTCCAGCCACTTCGCGGCTGGGCCGTTGTTGTTCCTAGATGTTTCCACTCTACAATAACAGGACTTACAGTTGACCGGGGAAGCTTTAGCAGGACAGAAATTTGATGAACTGACTTGTTGGAAAGGTGGCATCCTATGACGGTGCCACGTTGAAAGTCACTGAGCCCTTCAGTAAGGCCATTTTACTGCCAATGTTTGTCTATGGAGATTCCATGGCTGTGTGCTCTCTTCCATGGCTGTGTGCAGGAAATCACAGAACGAGCAGTATGGCTGGTGGCATTGTCATGCTGGAAGGTCATGTCAGGATGAGCCTGCAGGAAGGGTACCACATGTGGGAGGAGGATGTCTTCCCTGTAACGCACAGCATTGAGATTGCAAGCTTAGTCCAATGATGATGTGACATACCGCCCCAGACCATGACGGACCCTCCACCTCCAAATCGATCCTGTGCCAGAGCACAGGCCTCAGTGTAACGCTCATTCCTTTGACGATAAACACGAATCCGACCATCACCCCTGGTGAGACAAAACTGCGACTCATCAGTGAAGAGCACTTTTTGCCAGTCCTGTCTGGTCCAGAGACGATGAGTTTGTGCCCATAGGTGATGTTGTTGCCGGTAATGTATGGTGAGGACCTCCCTTACAACAGGCCTACAAGCCCTCAGTCCAGCCTCTCTCAGCCTATTGCAGACAGTCTGAGCACTGATGGAGGGATTGTGCACTCCTGGTTTAACTCGGGCAGTTGTTGTTGCCATCCTGTACCTGTCCCGCAGGTGTGATATTCGAATGTACCGATCCTGTGCAGGTGTTACACGTGGTCTTCCATTTCGAGGACGATCAGCTATCCGTCCTGTAGTGCTGTCTTAGGCGTCTCACAGTATGGACATTGCAATTTATTGCCATGGCCACATCTGCAGTCCTCATGCCTCCTTGCAGCATGCCTAAGCACGTTCACCCAGATGAGCAGGGACATCTTTCTTTTGATGTTTTTCAGAGTGAGTAGAAAGACCTCTTTAGTGTCTTAAGTTTTCATAACTGTGACCTTAATTGCCTACTGTCTGTAAGCTGTTAGTGTATTATTGACTGTTCCACAGGTGCATGTTTATGGTTCATAGAACAAGCATGGAAACCCCATTACAGTGAATATCTGAAGTTATTTGGATTTTTACAAATTATATTTGAAAGAAACGTCCCTTTTTCAGGACCCTGTCTTTTTTTGTTGAGTTTAGGAGTTAAATTGGTACAGCATTCTTACTAACGGGTGCAACAAATATAACTTCTTACAAGGCACACCTCAATGTGTTAATGAGCCAGAAACAACAATACCATGCACCCACTACTGGTCAAAATGTTTTTTTGGCAAAGATATGGTACTGTGAGGATGAATTACAGTACCAATCGAAATACAGCAATTATTTCCCTGCCCACATTTCCCACAATGCACTGTATGATGCAGTAAAACGTTTGAGTATTTTAATGTTGATAATACAAAAAAATCTGTACATTTCTCACATTGGTTCCACTCCAGGATTATGATGCACAGCATACATCCAACCCTCCCTGATCCTCTGACTTCTCATCTCCTTCCCACAGTGCACTGCTGTGTACGTACGGGTAGGTGGGCGGCTATGGCCTGAAACACACGTACTGCTTGCACAGCATCATCTGCCTGCAATGACAAGCTCAGTCGATCTCAACGCTGTGCGTTACAGGGAAGACATCCTCCTCCCTCATGTGGTACCTTTCCTGCAGGCTCGTCCTGACATGACCCTCCAGCATGACAATGCCACTAGCCATACTGTTCACTCTGTGCGTGATGTGGTAGCAGAATCTGAATTAGTTAGATAAAACATGTTATTTATCAATGTTATCTGTCACGCATTGGTCTTAGTATTTTGTGTTTTCGTTAATTAGTTGGTCAGGCCAGGGTGTGACATGGGTTTATGTTGTTGTATTTCGTAGTGGGGTTTTTTAGTTATTGGGATTGCGGCTGAGTAGGGGTGTTGCATAGGTTTGGCTGCCTGAGGCGGTTCTCAATCAGTCAGGTGATTCTCGTTGTCTCTGATTGGGAACCGTATTTAGGTAGCCTGGGTTTCACTTTGTATTTCGTGGGTGATTGTTCTTGTCTCTGTGTAGTTTCACCAGATAGGCTGTAATTAGGTTTCACGCTCCGTTTTGTTGTTTTGTATTTGTCTCAGTTATTTCATGTACCGCGATTCATTTTATTAAAGACATGAGTAACCACCACGCTGCATTTCGGTCCGACTTTCTTGCGACAAACGAAGAACGCCGTTACAGAATCACCCACCACACACGGACCGAGCAGCATGTTAACAGGCAGCGACAGCAGGAGCAGCGAAGGGAGGTCGTTATGGACAGCAGAAGCATGGAGTATACGACGTGGGATGAAATAGACAGGTGGGCGGTTGACCCAGAGAGAGTGCCGGAGCCCGTCTGGGATTCGCTGGAGCAGTGCGAAGAGGGCTATAGGAGAATGGAGTTGGAGAGGCAATCACGACGGCGCAGAGGAAAGCCCGTGAGTCAGCCCCAAAAATGTATTGGGGGGGGGGGGGCCAGAGGGAGAGTGGCTGAGTCAGGAGACAGACCTGAGCCAACTCTCCCTGTTTATCGTGAGGAGCCAAGGAGGAGACCAGAACCGGTGTTGGAGGTGAGCGAAGCAGAGACTGTGAAGGAGTTAATGGGGAAATTGGAGGAGAGAGTAATGAGGGAGTTGCTAGCTTGGTGCTTTAGGTACAAGATTCGTCCGATGGAGCGTGTCGGGGATTTAATGGCATCTGGGTCAGCGCTCCATACTAGTCCTGAGGTGCGTGTTAGTCAGCTGATGAAAAATGTGCCAGCCTCACACACTAGGCCTCCTGTGTACCTACCTAGCCTTGCACGTCCTGTGCCAGTCCTGCTCTCAGGCTCTCCAGTACACCTTCACGGTCCAGTCCATCCTGTGCCACCTTCACCCACCAGTCCTCCGGTGGCAGCTCCCCGCACCAGGCTTCCTGTGTGTGTCCTCGATCCAGTACAACCAGTTCCAGTACCACCCACCAGGCCTTCAGTGCGCCTCGCTTGTTCAGCGCAGCCAGCGCTTTCTCCCTCTCCTGCGCTGTCGGAGTCTCCCGCCTGTTCAGCGCTTCTAGAGCCTTCCTCCTCTACAGCGCTGCTGGAGTCTCCTGTCTGTTCAGCGCTATCAGAGCCTTTCTCCTCTCCTGCGCTACCGGAGTCTCCCGCCTGTTCAGCGCTTCTAGAGCCTTCCTCCTCTACAGCGCTGCTGGAGTCTCCTGTCTGTTCAGCGCTATCAGAGCCTTTCTCCTCTCCTGCGCTACCGGAGTCTCCCGCCTGTTCAGCGCTTCTAGAGCCTTCCTCCTCTACAGCGCTGCCGGAGCCTTCTGCCTGTTCGGAGCAGCCTGAGCTGCCAGTCTGCATGAAGCAGCCAGAGCTGCCAGTCTGCAAGGAGCTGCCAGTCTGCAAGGAGCTGTCAGTCTGCATGGAGCAGCCAGAGCTGCCAGTCTGCATGGAGCAGCCAGAGCTGTCAGTCTGCATGGAGCAACCAGAGCTGCCAGTCTGCATGGAGCTGCCAGTCTGCATGGAGCTGCCAGTCTGCAAGGAGCTGCCAGTCTGCAAGGAGCTGCCAGTCCGCAAAGAGCTGCCTTGCAGTCTGCAAGGAGCTGCCAGTCTGCATGGAGCTGCCAGTCTGCATGGAGTTGCCAGTCTGCAAGGATCTGCCAGTCAGCCAGACTCTTCCAGATCTGCCAGTCAACCAGACTCTTCCAGATCTGCCAGTCAACCAGACTCTTCCAGATCTGCCAGTCAACCAGACCCTTCCAGATCTGCCAGTCAGCCAGACTCTTCCAAATCTGCCAGTCAGCCAGACTCTTCCAGATCTGCCAGTCAACCAGACTCTTCCAGATCTGTCTGTCAACCAGACTCTTCCAGATCTGTCAGTCAACCAGACTCTTCCAGATCTGTCAGTCAACCAGACTCTTCCAGATCTGCCAGTCAACCAGACTCTTCCAGATCTGCCAGTCAACCAGACTCTTCCAGATCCGCCAGTCAGCCAGGATCTGCCAGAACTGCCAGCCAGCCAGGATCTGCCGGATTCAACTGCCTGGCTGGGCTTCCTCTCAATGCCGGGCTTCCCCTCAATGCCGGGCTTCCCCTCAGTGCCGGGCTTCCCCTCAGTCCCGAGCTGCCCCTCAGTCCCGAGCTGCCCCTCAGTCCCGAGCTGCCCCTCAGTCACGAGCTGCTCCTCAGTTCAGTGGGGTTCTGGGTGAGGACTATTAGGCCATGGTCGGCGGCGAGGGTGGATTATCCCAGGACGCGAAGGGGAGGAACTATGACATTTATGGAGTGGGGTCCACGTCCCGAGCCGGAACCGCCACCAAGGACAGACGCCCACCCGGACCCTCCCTATGGTTTTGAGGTGCGTCCGGGAGTCCGCACCTTAGGGGGGGGTCTGTCACGCCTTGGTCTTAGTATTTTGTGTTTTCGTTAATTAGTTGGTCAGGCCAGGGTGTGACATGGGTTTATGTTGTTGTTTTTCGTAGTGGGGTTTTTTAGTTATTGGGATTGAGGCTGAGTAGGGGTGTTGCATAGGTTTGGCTGACTGAGGCGGTTCTCAATCAGTCAGGTGATTCTCGTTGTCTCTGATTGGGAACCGTATTTAGGTAGCCTGGGTTTCACTTTGTATTTCGTGGGTGATTGTTCCTGTCTCTGTGTAGTTTCACCAGATAGGCTGTAATTAGGTTTCACGTTCCGTTTTGTTGTTTTGTATTTGTCTCAGTTATTTCATGTACCGCGATTCATTTCATTAAAGACATGAGTAACCACCACGCTGCATTTCGGTCCGACTTTCTTGCGACAAGCGAAGAACGCCATTACATTATCAATTTTCATAAGTATGCTTATGTGGGAAAGTTACTTGGGCCCCAGAGAGGGGAGAGGTCAGGCTTGTCTTAATATGTCATTGTATCTGTTAAACCATGTGATGCTATGAAGAATATCAGAAGGGGAGGAGGACAGAATGGAGGCTTGTCTTCTTATGGGAATGTGTCTGTAACTATTGTATGTCCCCTTTGAGGTTGCCCTTATCTTGACCTAGTATATGACCTAAGAGGCTCACTGTCTTTTCTGATCTCGTCGAGGAGGGATGGATTTTGAGATGGGAGTATCTAGAATTGACCATTGATATATGCCATTGGATGAGGTAATGGTTTGGTACTATGTTGTACCAAGAACGAGATAAGAACTTCGCTTAGGAGGCCAAACTGAATGATAATTTATAGCTAATGCTATCTGGCTATGGGATACTCCTCTTTCAAGTAGAAGGTTCTTTGTGAACTGTTCCTAAGATCTGTGTTTCGTCATGTGAGTTGAGATGGGTGTGTCTTGGTTATAAATTATACTAATAATTGGTTTGTTAAGCACTCTCAGAGAATTCATTTGTAGACACTGAATTGATCTGAGAGTCACAGGGCTATGGTGAAGCTCATATATAATTAAAGATGGACTTTATAAAATAACTCTGACTTGTGTGTCGTTTCCTCTCTCAATGTTAAGTAATGCAGGAAATTACCACGACAGTGATTTCCTGCAAGACAGGAATGTCAGTGTTCTGCCATGGTCAGCAAAGAGCCCGGATCTCAATCCCATTGAGCACGTCTGGGACCTGTTGGATTGGAGAGTGAGGGCTAGGGCAATTCCCCCCCAGAAATGTCCGGGAACATGCAGGTAATTTGGTGCACGAGTGGGGTAATTTCTCACAGCAAAAACAGGAAAATCTGGTGCAGTACATTAGGTGGAGATGCACTGCAGTATTTAGTGCAGCTGGTGACCACACCAGATACTGACTGTTACTTTAGATTTTGATCCCCCCCCTCCCTTTGTTCAGGAACACATTGTTCCATTTCTGTTAGTCACATGTCTCTGGAACTTGTTCAGTTTGTCTCATTTGTTGAATCTTATGTTAATACAAATATTTACACGTTAAAAAAAGTTTGCTGAAAATAAATGCAGTCGACAGTGAGACATTTTATTTTTTGCAGAGTTTATTTGGTTGTGCTCTGTCAATTGAAACTGTACAGGGGACTGATTTGGAGGGGCAGCAAGCCCTAAATCATGTTTTAAAATGACTCGTTTCTCTTGATTACGCAAAACCCTGCGGAGTGGAGATTTTCAGGGGTTGTATCCCTTTCCCTACTCTTTCTTCTATAATTTTCTTTGGTTGGACCAGGAGGCAGCAACAGTAACAATGGCTTGACTGGGGAATACGGAAAAGGAAGTGGCTTGACCACGCCCGACCTGACTCCCCAAGTCCACGGAGTAGCCACAGGCCTTGAGGCGAGTGGAGTGCTGCCTAGGCGAGCCTTACACCCTCTACCCTTGGCCTGCAGCCCTCCCCTGCCTTTCTTTTTTTCCATCTGCCCTCCTCAGGCCACCACCGACCAAACCTGGACCAGCAGACTGCCAACCACCCGGAGTAGGCCAGACCGCATTACCACCAGAGGTAAGGAGGCAGGACCAAAGACACCAGCCTATGCCTGGAGCGAGCAGACCACAGGGGAGTGCCGAAATGTGTGTCACGGGATTCCAGGTGTGCCCACTTTGAGGTTTGTTCCTCCTCCCCCTGCAGGACTGCAGACCCAAAAAGCACCTGAACAAGATGACTGCGATGTTCCCAGGAGTGATGTTTCGCTACAACTAGAGGTCGACCGATTAATCTTAATGGCCGATTAATTTGGGCCGATTTCAAGTTTTCATAGCAATCGGAAATCTGTATTTTTGGACGCCGATTTTGCCTTTTTTTTCTTTTCTAATTTTTTTCTTTTATTATTAACATCTTTATTTAACTAGGCAAGTTAGTTAAGAACACATTCTTATTTTCAATGATGGCCTAGGAACGGTGGGTTAACTGCCTTGTTCAGGGGCCGAACAACAGATTTTTCCCTTGTCAGCTATGGGATTCAATCTTGCAACCTTACGGTTAACTAGTCCAACGAGTGTAAAACATGGTGGTTGTGGATGTTTCAAAGCCTAACAGAACAAAATGGACAGCACTTTTAAAGGTTATGATTGTGCTATTTTACAATACATGGCCTATTGCATGTTATGCATGGCAGAAAAAGATAGAACAAAACTGATTTAAGATGTCTTTGGTACATAATTGGTCTAGCCTATACTCAAATTAAATACATTTGAGGAATCCCCTATGAGTGTGGACTGTATTATGCATACTGGATGGACTGTTTACTTTGTGCTACACTCCAAAATTGCTATCAATGAGTGTGGGAGAGAACATATAGCAAGCCCTATGAGATGCTGTTGGTTCATTGATTGTGCAGTGCAGCTTACAATTGTATTTTGAATACCCAAGTAATAGTGCATATTTATATTTCCATAATTGGGTGACAGCTATACAGAATCTCATCACCATGCGTTTCCATATCCTCTCTCCTTTAATCCATTCTCAAGTGCGCAGACGGGTTGTCAACAGTTTAGTGAAATATGTTTTGTTGAGAAATGTTACTGTCGATGTTACCGAACAGATTTCACTTGGTTCCCATATTAAGCACTGGGTAGGTACAGGTACAGGAACAAGGTTGGAGAGCCCGTGGTATTCAGAGTTTGGCTGGGATATCATCTGTCGGGGCAGCGAGACCATGCTCCTAAAACGGTGGTTGATGTGTGGAGTGAAATAAGTCATATATCAGCTGCTCATATTAAGCACAATGCTCAGCTATAAAAGCGAAGTGGCCAACAAAACGGACCGGTGAGAAAGCGTGCGGCTTCCATTCACTATTCGTGCAATGCAGATGCCATGTGTCCCCCCCCCCTCCCCCCGTTTCTGCCCATTTCATAATGCATCATTCAAAATGGATACTAATTTGACATATTAATAAATACGAGATTCAATTGAGAATAGTCTAATGGATGAAAATATGATCACTTGATGAGAGAACAGCTGTGCAGCCTGAGGCAAGGAACAGAACGCAAGCTTTTTTTTGCAACTTTTTTTCAAATCAATAGCCTATAGCTGCACCATGCAGCCCATATGTTTTCATTCCTAAGACATTCTAAGGTTTGTATCATTCACAACTAAAGTTACCAAATAACTCTAAATCTAGCATATAGGACCTGTTTCAAATTCTCTTTTATGCTCAACATAGCCCCTTCATGGGCGCAATGGCTGCCAAATTGAAAAAATATCATTTTTACTTGTATGTGTGGAGGCCTGGAGATGCTGAATGTGTTTATGTTATTTAATGGTACATTACTGTTAGACCAGCAGTCTTTGGCCAGCTCACAACATTTAGTGACTGCCACAGCCCAAGTCCTGGAAGAAGACAACGTCTGGACTGGGGCACTAAAATGGCTGATCCTGATAAGACTGGACCCAATCGGAGTGGGCGGAGTCCAACACCCTAACATTAGGAAACAAGAGGCTCCATCCACTACTATGGCAGGCGGGAATTACGGCCAACTGGACCATCTGGCTGCAGCCTGCACAGCCATCTGTAAACCCATCTAACCCCTCCACCAGACAATAACGAAGACCCAGGCCTTTCCACAGGCACTGCCCAATGCACCACCCAAGACGTCCTGGAAACAGCCCTCAACCCGGGATAGGGTGACATCACCTTAACTCTCATGTTAATTGACTAATGGTAACTTGATCTATTCTTACCACATTTTAATAAGTATCACCTTGTAACCAACATCGGAGAAGGTGTGTTTGCGGAGGGGCGTGGTTTATATGCTAGATAGCTACTCTATTAGTGCCATTTGACTGAAGGGTGTCAGATAATATAATAAAGTTTACACTTAATCTATGGCAAAGATACTTATGTCTCCCCTTTCATCGGTGTCTGGTGTTCCCTAGGTACTGGCTAGCTAGGGCTTCAGCCAGCATGGAACAAAAGGGGGGAAGGGCCGTTCAAAACTCTGACACAGTTGTCATGTCAACACATCCATCAGTACTGCTGTGAGCCGCATTACAAAAGACATGCCAAATAGGAGATGTGTTAAAAAAAGAGGCTATTTTACATCAGAATGACTATTCGGGACCTTTTAAACCTTAAATGATTGAGCACTTTGCCATGTCCTTCTGGTCTATTTTGCCCTGTAGTTGCTGCCAGTTTGGAAGCCCGTTTTATTAAACACAAAATCCAAATGAATATGCTGTAATGTTTCAACACTTTACCTAGCAGCCAAAGAGCTTTCACCAATCCCCACCTTGTAATTACAGTAAAATACTGTGAATACAAACCCGTCCCTCAACGAATGTCATTAATTCATCCATTTGTTAATACATTAATTCCGATTATGGTAGCATTTTTTTTTCTCTTAGAGTAAATGTTATGGTATTGTACTGTCATTACACAGTACTTGCTTTGATACAGTAGTAATATGAAATACAGAATTTGGCTTGCCACGAGCTGCCTGTAAGCTACTGTCAAGTTTTCGCTAACCCCTTTTAAAGTGTAGGTCAACAGCCTCCCAGGGCCTGATAGTGCAGTAGCCGATTCCACTGCTCTGCACTACACAGTGGTGTGGCTAGGCAATATGATGTGAAGGGACCACTCACTTTGAATCCTCTATCCCAACATCACTCACATTTCTGTAATAAATATATCTGACAACTCCGAGGCAGGCTTGTCGTCTAGGTAAAGCGTGGCTAATACTATTTCATACAGTGGATGCACACAGACGAAAAACGCAGTACTTGGGTCTGTGCATGACGGGGCCAGCTCTGTGCTTAAGGGGGTAGTGTACAAGATTAGCATCTAGTGAGGATAAGGAAGTACAGTAAGTCAATTGGCTTGCCAGTCACATGAGCAGGTCTCTCTCAACCACATTTTTCTCTGGAATATTTATATCATCCATTTTATCAGGGGGCTTAAACGGCATTAGGACTAGGGGTTAAATCGAGCCGGAGCTACCCGGGGGCCGAGCTCCAGGATAAAAGTACTAACCCTAGAATGGTAATACATTGCCTAAAGCAGTACATCGATTCCTACCCCCTAGCTTCATGTTCAACCCCTTGCCATAACCCTAGCTTCATGTCCACGCTGTTTCAACCCTAGCCATAATCCTAATCTTGACGTTGTTAGATATTACTGCACTGTTGGAGCTAGAGAAACAAGCATTTCGCTACACCCGCAATAACATCTGCTAAACATGTGTATGTGACCAACAACATTTGATAACTCTAACCCTAGCCTTATGTTCAATCCCAGCTCACCACTTACCCTAACCCTTCCAAATAGTTATCCCCCACCTCTGAATTCCCAGTTGAACCCCGGGTTAGGACACTACATGGAGGGAGCCGTGTGTAATAAATGCACCACAAGTGTACAAAGCACCAAAGACTGTCGTAGGAGGCATGACATGTCCTCCAGTGTCAGAGGGGGAGGGAGAGTAAATGAGAACTGTTTTATATCTCCTTCTATTACCACGTTAAACCTCTCTCAATCTGCTCTAAACACTGAGTGAATATAAGGTAGGAGGACCGAGTGAATGAGGTCTTGAACTGCTTCAGAGAACCAATTGCACTAGAAGAAACCAGGAAGACCAGGTCTATTCCTACAGTGTTCTGCATCAAGTATTGCTTTCAGGGCCGTGATATACTGCAGCAGCCTAAAAGACCTCTACATGATAGTCAGATGCAACTCATGGGTTGTGTAATACAAGAAAGGCTTTTCCAAAGCAGACCCAGGTTTTTATATCTTCAATGTAGCCAGACCTGTTTTACTACACAGCTATTTATAATGAACTATCACTGCCCCAAATGTGCCATTTGTATATACTTATGTCAGCAAGTTGTGTGTTACATAATGAATGTGTGTAGCCCCAGGAAAAGCCATCTGTTCAATAATTACCCTTTAAAGGCCTTGGAAATAAAAGATCTGGACACATTTCATTAGATTAGCTGGAGTACTCATAACATCTGTTTTGCTCTACGTGGCCCGTGCCAGAGATGCAGAGGTTTAGCTGGAGTACTCATACCATCTGTTTTGCTCTACGTGGCCCGTGCCAGGGATTCAGAGGTTTAGCTGGAGTACTCATACCGTCTGTTTTGCTCTACGTGGCCCGTGCCAGGGATGCAGAGGTTTAGCTGGAATACTCATACCGTCTGTTTTGCTCTACGTGGCCCGTGCCAAGGATGCAGAGGTTTAGCTGGAGTACTCATACCGTCTGTTTTGCTCTACGTGGCCCGTGCCAGGGATGCAGAGGTTTAGCTGGAGTACTCATACCGTCTGTTTTGCTCTACGTGGCCCGTGCCAGGGATGCAGAGGTTTAGCTGGAGTACTCATACCGTCTGTTTTGCTCTACGTGGCCCGTGCCAGGGATGCAGAGGTTTAGCTGGAGTACTCATACCGTCTGTTTTGCTCTACGTGGCCCGTGCCAGGGATGCAGAGGTTTAGCTGGAGTACTCATACCGTCTGTTTTGCTCTACGTGGCCCGTGCCAGGGATGCAGAGGTTTAGCTGGAGTACTCATACCGTCTGTTTTGCTCTACGTGGCCCGTGCCAGAGATGCAGAGGTTTAGCTGGAGTACTCATACCGTCTGTTTTGCTCTACGTGGCCAGTGACAGGGATGCAGAGGTTTAGCTGGAGTACTCATACCGTCTGTTTTGCTCTACGTGGCCCATGCCAGGGATGCAGAGGTTTAGCTGGAGTACTCATACCGTCTGTTTTGCTCTACGTGGCCCATGCCAGGGATGCAGAGGTTTAGCTGGAGTACTCATACCGTCTGTTTTGCTCTACGTGGCCCGTGCCAGGGATGCAGAGGTTTAGCTGGAGTACTCATACCATCTGTTTTGCTCTACGTGGCCCGTGCCAGGGATGCAGAGGTTTAGCTGAAGTACTCATACCGTCTGTTTTGCTCTACGTGGCCCGTGCCCCACCCCCACCCACCCCCTTAATGATTTAGATGCACTATTGTAAAGTGGCTGTTCCACTGGATGTCAGAAGGTGAATTCACCAATTTGTAAGTCGCTCTGGATAAGAGCGTCTGCTAAATGACTTAAATGTAAATGTAAATGCAGAGGTTTAGCTGAAGTACCATGCCAGGTTCCAGAGAAGTGGTTTTAACTTATGAAACCATTCCTTCACCCTGATGGTCTTTCCTAAACATCTATGGTTCTGTACCATTCACATTACAATGTGTTTGCTCTTTACATGCTCAGACTAGCCCTCGTGCTCTACCACCACACACACACACACACACACTATAGGCAACAATACATCTTCATCTCTCCCTACAGCTCCCCTGGTAGTCATAAATTATCCACAGGATTCAGCTGCAATCAGTGTGTAAAGTAGAGTGGTGGCTGCTCTGATGTTAAAGGGACATTAGCATCCTCACTCAGAGAAACAAACACTCTGTCATCATCCCAAATAGCAACATATTCTCTTTTATAGTGCCCTACTTTGGACCAGAGCTCTATGGTCCCTGGTAAAAAAAAAGTTGTGCACTATATAGGTTGTGATTTAGGACACATTCTGTCATGACATACTCCAGTGCAGAGTCACACACACATGAAGAGTTTCTTTCCAAAACACACATCCATTTTCAGAAATGTTGGCAAATTATCTTTTTGTTTTTAAAGAACTTAGTGGAAAAAGCACAATCTCTAATCATGGCATGGGGTTGTTCAATGACAGACATGTACTTGTTTGAAATCTATAATTTGATGGTTCATTTCAGAGACAAATCATTTTTTATTTTCTTGGCCAAACGCTATATTTCCGGCTCAGAGATAAGTAGCAGTGCTCGGTTTTACAGTCAAATGTAACAAATAACTACTTTTTTTTAAAGAACTGTACAAATTCTACATTTTACATTAAATTAATCGATACAGTAATATCAGATCTGATAAAATATTTATTTGACCTTTGAGTCATTTAGCAGATCCTGTCATCCAGCGCAACCTACAGTAAATGTATGCATCTTAAGAGGACTAGGTGAGACCATCACCTATCATAGTCATACACAGTATACATTCCATTAAGGCTAAACAATAGATGGTGTGTTGTACATTTGATTACACACCTAACATGTAATACAAATCAGAACGTAATATTTTACACACATGAAGGTACCCATAAGCAATCACATCTGGTGTAAAAAAAATAATTAAAAAAACACCATGGTGAACACCAAATATGAAACATTTGTGGATATAGCGTCATATGTAGGATACGGAGTGTGAGATTTGTATTTTGGAAATAGCCTGGGATAAGCCCTGCTGCTGCTAACAGCCTTGTGCTAACCACAGATCTTTGTTACTATGGCGACAATGATATAAAGATAATTCCATCTGTCTTTCTTTTTTTTCTTTTTTTACAGCCAACTGACAGAGGATGTTTGCAGATGTTACCACAGAAAGAGAGCCCCTGTAATGTGGAGAGTGAAGCCTGATGATGTCAAACTATTACAGTACATCTCAATCTTCCTTTTTTTTTTTCAAATTCTCTTTGAATGGCTCTTACTGTAATCATGAAGCTGACCTTACATTTTTAGTCATTTAGCAGATGCTCTTATCCAGATCGACCTACAAGAGCAATTAGGGGTAAGTGTCTCGCTCAAGGGCAGACCGACAGATTTTTAACCTAGTCAGATGGGGATTCTACCTTTTTTCTTTTTGTTACTGGCCCATCGCTCTTAATGAAGGATCGTTGTATTCCCGTTCAGTCTTTATCTGCCATTTGGTGTCACAGAGACAATTCATGTCTTTCTTTCCAAATTGATGGGTTTAGCTTGGGAGGGGAGTGACAGTTCAGAGAGGGAGACAGTAGGCAGAGCGAGCCGCTCTTTCCACACTATCGGCAGGTCGTATCTGTAGCTTTTTTTGATACAGTACTTTATGTTCTACTGTTATGAGCACTCTAATGAATAGCAACCCCATATCAAGTTCTGCAGTGGTTTTGGAGCAGCATGTTCCAACTGTATGGCTTTTTATAGTTTTTTTGTTGTTTTTGTACAACCCATTAATTGTGACCATCTCGTGACCCTTTAACATTTAACTAAAAGTGTAGTGCAAATTAACTGATGACCACTTACATATTGTGTTGGTGTGCAATAATATACATGCCTGTGTCCTTCTCGTAAGAATGCATATGTTCAGTAAACTTCCCGGTCTGTGTTCTATGTGTCCATGTACTGTGGAACTGAAACAAAGTGGATTGTTTAGCAACGCTACACCAAGCAAGGACAATGCTGGGTGAGTGGGAGGAAGTAACTTTATCTGGGCTTGGCTGAAGCAGCAGTGGTGGAAATAGCTTTGCTTTGAGGGGGCAGGACAAACGTTGATATCAAGGGTGAACAGTCAGAAATGTTCTCTGTGTAACCCACAGCATCCCTGTGATGTCACTGCCTACTGACAATGCAAAGATCCTACTGCTGTGTCCAGATACACAGCAGCGATGGTAGTCTTGATAGATGTGATAAAGAGATGGGCAACTTTGAAGGCGATGGGAGCCACAAAAACAAATCTGAACTCATGAAGGGACACAGTTGATTGCGGGTCTGCGTACCCACATCTAATTTTGTGAAATTATTTCTACTCGTTTTGCCATGGAGCGGAAAGGAACATTGCTGTTTTACAGCTAATTTCCTGCAATTGTACACATTTTGCCATAGGGTAGAGAAAAATGTTTGCAATTTCTAATATTATATTTGAGTGAGACTAACAAAATCAATAGGGGGCCCCCGGCAAGTAAGTTTAGATTGCTAAATTTGTTTTACGGCCAGAGAAACTGCTGATGCACAACCACATCTCATCTCGAAATTGCACCTTGTGTATTCTAACTCGCTTGAGTAACTTTTTGGGAAATTGTTCAGAGGGCCATCAAAAGAGGTGGCCCACCCTTCAGTTAACCACCCCTGCTGTAGATGTGGGTCATGTTGGTATGTGATGAGATTCCTAACTCCAGACATGAATTGGAAGGAAAGATAACGACCCCTTGTGTTGTGTGACAATTCAATACGAGAGGATTATAATAGCTAGGCTCTTGGACACAACTATTGGGCGATTCTATGATGGTGAAAGAGGATTACATCTCTTTCGTTCTCTGTGTGGACTATCTGTCTCTAACCTGATTTTTCTCATCTCTGCTCTAGTTGCCTGAAGTGGGTAGTACAGTGAACTGAGAAATGTTTGACACAAACCGGAGGACTATAGCAAGTTCAGCTTTAGGTCTACTTATTGTTTCTCTTTCGTCTCTTAGGTTAAGTGGACATTGAGCTGGTGAAACAATTTACACCTCCAATGATTCTCCAAGACCTCAGGCCCAAGTGTTCTGAACATCATTTACAGCCACTGACTTAAGATCTGCATAATTCAGAGATGGCGATCGTAGCCATTGTCTTACTTTAGATGGTGTCAGTCCTATGCCACGTCCGTCCTTCAACCGATCTGTCTTGTAGGACGTGAAACTTGTCTTAAAAATACATTGAAAAAAATCTAGATTTTGCTCATCCACTTAACACTAGTTCGTTATTCTGAATATCCGCTCTCCATTGCTGACACATTGAGCATGGTTTGCGAAGTAGCCACTAACCAAACAGCTGAACAAAGTTGCACCAGCGTGCAGCCTAGTGTGACCTTGTTTGAATGGATACTTCCTAGCCTTGTTGAGAACCAGGCTTCCCTAATTTGAAAGCCTGGTAAAGTGCATTGTTGAAAGTAGCTACAAAAGGGTGGAAACCAGTGACCCCTCACAACACATCAAACCAATCAAATGCCTTGTTTGGGCGGAGCTTAAAAGGTGGCCACTGGTGCCGTAGGAGCAACAGCGTGTGAGGATGGCTGGGAAATTGCAGAATGAAACCCCATCAAAACGTTAATTATTCCATGTTTGTGGTGACTTTCAATTGAAATAGACTATCGGCCACACTTGATACACTAAAATGTTACTATAGCCTGTAGGTAGACAGGTCATTACGTATTTTAGTTTTTAAGTTTTCAAGCAGAGGAGTTGTAATATCTTCAACTCAGAAAACAGTGACAAACACAACTCGCAACACCTCTTCGACAGGCATATGGGGGAGGGTTCTTGAAATGTAACATCCAATCAAGATGTAGCTGCTGGAATCCAGCACATCATTCTAGCTGTTTCAGCTAATACAACATTTTCCAACAACGGGATTTGGAGGTATGGTTATGTGAGACTTGATACTTCCTATCCCTGCAGCCTGTTACACCCAGAGTCCCTCTCCCAGGGGTCCTCTGTCCTTACCCTAAGTGACAGACAGGTCCTGTCTTTCTCTGTCTCTGTGTGTTGCCTTGAGAACATCACAAAGTACATAGTTACACACCCCAGATTTGTCAGCCAAATGTTTGATACCGCATGAGAGCTGCAGTGGAACGTTGAATGGTTCCTATAAAGAGAGACCATTTGAATTATGTTATTTTGGAAGTTGGCGGTTTGTGAGACTGAGGAAGCGGTAGTAGTCAAGTCATTGGCAGTGGGATGGCCAGTTGTATGGTGCTCTAATTACACTACTCTGCCAAGCTGAACCCAGACAATTAAGGAAAGAAAGACATGAAATGGGCAGACAAAGACTGAACAGGAATACAACGACCCTTCATAATGGATTATGATTGTAAATGCATGGTGGTGGGACTGGTTGCTTGTTAAGTGACTTCCACTCAAAGGCAGGCACTGTTTTATGAACCCCTTCTAAAGTAGACTAACAGGGGACAGACCTAGCAGCTTGATCTCTCTCTCTCTCTCTGCTATGCGTCTGTTTTAGCCTCAATGGAAACTGACACAGGGTGATGGAGATGGCGGGAGAGAGTGAGACTCATCAGCCACTAGTGAATATTGTGTGGTGTCTGTCTGTGTACAACCAGGCTGATAAAAGAGAATATAGATGACCTCAGAGCTCTGTGGAAGCTTTTGTTCAATGTAAAGGTCATGGCCAAGAAGCCATTTGAAAGTGACATTTTACAGGCGCAGGGGAAAGAGGAGCATCTAAAAGGCAATTACATCAGTCCACGGAGATGCGTGGAGGACGGTTATGGGTCAGTCAAATGACCATGGTCAACGATTTGAATAGGAAATTTCAGTGTGTTTAAGACACATTTTCTCCTTTCCTCCGCTCCTGACAGCATGTGCTGCTGCTGCAGGAAGGAGGGTGTTGCCTTGTTTGCTACAAACCCTTGCTTGTTTCAGCAAGGAGCAACAAAGTATCATCTCTCTAACACAGCATGTCACCCACCACCCTCAGTTTACACCTGGTGCTGTATTCAGCAAGAGAAATGAGCTAAGGCTAATTTTCTCATTTAGAATCATACCTGCTGCTACCCAGCTGTGCTGCTAGCTGCTAACCCACAGATAAGAACTAGTATTGCTCAGACCAGGAAGGGAAGGCCAGGGATGTATGGAGCCCAGGTTGGGGCCTGCGTTTCCCATCAGCTGACCCTGCTGCACACAACAACACCACCAGCCTAGATACACAGCAGCATGCATCAGCAGGTAGCCATGGCTACCACCACACCTCTCTCTCCTTTCTACTCATGCCAAGCAGGGGGGGGGGGGTTATTAACAAACACCTATCATTGAAACTAATCTCACACCAGTGAGGAACCATGAGGTAGAGATCTGCACAGGACTGATTCATCCTAAGAAATCGGTTCAATTACCAGAGATTCAGAAGTGGCCATTATATGCTAGACGTAGTTTGAAGAGAGAAACGTTGGGGAAGGACTTTACTTTTCAATACGTAGCTCAAGAGAAACTGCAAGAGTGCAATGCCTGTGCACGCGTTGTGGCTTTCCTTTTTCAATGGTTATCATTTTTTTTTTTATTGCGCCTTGACTCACGTTTTGTTGCGCTCCCTCCACTATAGTCTAATCATTTTTGAAAGTTCATTTCCTTGGAAAGATAACTGCCACGTGATTATCCGCCCACGCATAGGCATCCTACTCTATTTCAATGAGACCGAATACAGTGGCAAGGGAAAAGTATGTGAACCCTTTGGAAATAACTGGATTTCTGCATAAATTGGTCAGAAAATTTGATCTGATCTTCATCTAGGTCACAACAATGGACAGTCTGCTTAAGCTAATAACACAAACCAATTATACGTTTTCATGTCTTTATTGAACACACCGTGTAAACATTCACAGTGCAGGGTGGGAACAGTATGTGAACCCTTGGATTGAATAACGGGTTGACCCTCTGGCAGCAATAACCTCAACCAAACGTTTTCTGTAGTTACGGATCAGACCTGCACAATGGTCTAAATTTTGGTTCATTCCTCTTTACAAACTGTTTCAGTTCTGCAATATTCTTAGGATTTCTGGTCTCTTGAGGTCATGCCACAGCATCTCAAGTGGGTTGAGGTCAGGACTCTGACTTGGTCACTCCAGATGGCGGATTTTCTTCTGTTTAAACCATTCTGTTGATTTACTTCTGCGTTTTGGGGTCGTTGTCCTGTTGAGTCCAACTTATGTTGAGCTTCAATTGGCGGACAGCCTTACGTTATCCTGCAAAATCTCTTGATACACTTGAATTCATTTTTCCGTCTGATAGCAAGCTGTCCAGGCCCTGAGGCAGCAAAGCAGCCCCAAACCATGATGCTCCCTCAACCATACTTTACAGTTGAGATGAGGTTTTGATGTTGGTGTGCTGTGCCTTTTTTTCTCCACACAGTGTTTGTTTGTGTGTGTGCATGTTCTTTTCAAACAACTTAACTTTAGTTTCATCTCTCCAAAGAATATTTTGCCGGTAGCGCTGTGGAACATCCAGGTGCACTTATTCAAACTTCAGAGGTGCAGCAATGTTTTTTGGGGGGGACATCAGTGGCTTCTTCCGTGGTATCCTCCCCATGAGCACCATTGTTGTTTTACTTATCGTACACTCGTTAAAGATTCCAGGCATTTCTGTAAGTCTTTAGTTGACACTCTCGGATTCTTAACCTCAATGAGCGTTCTGCACTGTGCTCTTGCAGTCATCTTTGCAGGACGGCCACTCCTAGGGAGAGTAGCAATAGTGCTGAACTTTCTCCATTTATAGACAATTTGTCTTACCGTGGCCTGATGAACATCGAGGCTTTTATAGGCTGACCACACCACTCACGTCGCATGCATTGCAAAATAAATGTAGAAATCCATGTTATTCAATTATTGCTCCCACACTGCTCTCACGCGCCAACGAGCGACTGCATTGCCAAGGGCTAAAATAGAAATCAGTTCTATTTCTGACGCAGATCGCGCTGCAAGTCCTGCCTCTCCCATCTCCTCATTGGTTATACCCACGTGGGTGACTGAAGACGAACGAGGTCAGTGGCGGTAATGCACCTAATTTATGAAAGTTGCCAATGTATAGTCAAGAGAAGAAAAAGCCTGGAAGGAAGAGATGACTAGAAACGATTCGGTTGACCGTTTTATGTGTGGATTAATTGTCGGACTAGAGGACCTTGTGCATTTCAGGTAAAATAACAACTCAATGTTTATATCCCAGGACAAATTAGCTAGCAAGTGCAAGCTAGCTAGCTAAATTGGGATACATGTTTAATTAATGCTTTTCGACCTGTCCCCAAATTAATGTAATTGGTTGAGTTTCTTTTGATATTTTAACCTGCGTATTGTGATCGCGTTTGGTGTGGGGGTACAACTTTTATACATATGATGGCACGCAGCCGGTTTGGGTTCCGTGTAAGAGATACCTTTGTAACCCTTTCCAGCTTTATGCAAGCCAATCATTCTTCATCTTGGGTCTTCTGAGATCTTTTGTTTGAGGCATGGTTCACATCAGGCAACGCTTGTGAATAGCAAACTCAAATTTCCAACCTACACTGTGAATGTTTAAATTATGTATTCAATATAGACAAGAAAAATACAACTTATTATTAGTTTAAATACATTGTTAGATGAAGAGCTGATCAAATTTGATGGCCAATTTATGCAGAAATCCAGGTAATTCCAAAGGGTTCACATACTTTTTCTTGCCACTATATGTACTAGGCGCATTTGATCTCGCACGCCAAACTACACTAATAGGAAAAAAGGGTTCCAAAATAGTTATTTGCGGAGGGATAGGGTTCTACCTAGAACCTTTAACATCCAACAAACCGTTTTTGAAAGGCAAAGGTTCTACATAAAACAATATTAAATATTTCCCAGCATGCTCTATTGCTGGGAAATGTTCTGAATTGTTTGTCTTACTGTAATCTATTTTTGCATGTGCATTGATTGGTTAATTAATTTTAAGCTACATAAAAATATGTTTTCTAAACTAATCCAATCTGTTAGTAATTGGATGTATTGCATCCAGTACTGAGATGGTGGTTCCAGTTTAGATGATTGAGGTAGTCTTAGTATTCAAGCTCCCCTTCCCTGGCAGTTTTTCTGAATGCATGTTGCCAGTGATTAACAATTCCACTTGTTGGATTTCCTAACTCTGGCTGGTGGCTAATAAGGCTGGTGGGTTCAATCTGTTCGTAAAAGGTTGTGGGAAGAACCTTCCAAAGATAAAAGGGTTCTCAGTATAACCCTTTTATAGACAGTTATAGGAAAAACCTTTTTAGATGATTAAATAGTTATTGGTAGAACCCTTCATAGGGGGTTCTAGGCAGAACCATATACAAGGTGTTCTTTAAAGAACCCGAAAAAGGGTTCCCCTATAGTTTTTCCCAAATTGCTCTACTTTGCACTTTTTTCCCCCTAAGAGTGTAGAAGAGGCATGCTACTGAAGTTGAAGCAGCGAATTCAAAGTGTGTGTGTGAATAGTGCTTTTAATACTGTTCTGACAAAAAAATATTTCTTAGTCTAAATGCTTGAGTGGAATAGTGCCATTCACTGGTAACTTTCTCTGCTGTCCATTAACCTTTTCATACACTGCACAAAGGAGTGATTTTGTTATTGGTTCCTTAGCAACCAGGATGAATTCTTGTTCTGTCTGTGTAGGCTCTAAAGTAGCAGCAGTGTCCACTTGAATAATTGTTCAGCAATCTATTGGCTTTGGGGGGGGGGGGTAGAAGCTGTTAAAGAGCCTTTTGGACCTAGACTTGGAGCTCTGGTACCGCTTTCCGTGCGGTAACAGAGAGAAGTCTACGACTTGGGTGACGAATATTTGACCATTTCTTTGGTGCCTTCCTCTGACACCACCTAGTATAGAGGTCTTGGATGGCAGGTAGCTTGGCCCCAGTGATGTACTGGGCCATATCTTAGAGACACAGGCTGTGAGAACTGGTTAAAACCTGCTTTTATTTGTTTAAATGCTTTACGGGTGTATAGCTAATTACCCCTTATCTCTTTTGTAAACTTCCCTCCCTAGGAAGTCTAAACAGCTCTGTGTAGATTAAGTATATAAAGACCTTGACTTGTAAATAATCAAGTTACTCTATGGCTTTATCCTGAGGGAGAACTTCCTTGCAATTGCTTGACTAAACTCTTATAAACTGGAGAATGAACTCTGCCTGATCCTTGGAACATGTTTGTCCTCTGCTTACCTATTGTATTGTAAAGCAGAAAGATGACCATTTTCCAAATATTCCGTGGGATCCCAAAAATATTTTCAGCCCAAAGTCGTCTTTCTGACTGCCCGCTCTCACCCACAGCATGAAAAATGCAGAGTGCACTGCAATGATCTCTGTCTGGACCCACAAGTTCTGAAGGCATCCCATGGGAATGCAGCCCTCTACCATGAGGGCTTTCTACACATTCAGAGTAAGGATTTATAAAACAATTGTTGCAGTTTTAAAGAATAAATTTACTTTCTGAAGGCATTGTAAATATTGAAACTATCAATACCACATTTTGTTGTGTTACAGGCTGAATTTAAAATGCATTTAAATTGAGATTTTGTCACACTGGAATACACACAATACCCCATAATGTCAAAGTAGAATTATGTTTTCAAATGTATTAAAAATTAGATGCTGGAATGTCTTGAGTCAATACATATTTAACCCCTTTGTTATGGCAAGCCTAAATAAGTTCAGGAGTAAATGTGTTCAGCAAGTCACATAAGTTGCATAGACTCATTCTGTGTGCAATAGTATTTAACATGGTTTTGAATGGATACCCCATCTCTGTAACCCACACATACTGTACAATTATCTGTAAAGTCCCTCAGTTGAGCAATGAATTTTTAAACACAGATTCAACCACAAACCATGGCGGTTTTCCAATGCCTCGCAAAGAATGGCTTATTGGTAGATGGGTTTCTTTAAAAAAAAATAAAAGCAGACATTGAATATCATTTGGAGCAAGGGGAAGTTAGTAATGAGGCTTTGGATGGTGTATAAACACCCAGTCACTACAAAGACACAGGCGTCCTTCCTAACTCAGTTGCCGGAGAGGAAGGAAACCGCTCAAGGATTTCACCATGAGGCCAATGTTTAGTTTAATGGGGAAAAAACGAATGTATAAACAACATTAATTACTCCACAATGATAGCCTGAATGACAGTGAAAAGCCTGTTCAGAATAGAAATATTTCAAAACCTGCAATAAGGCACTGAAGTAATACTGCAAAATGTGGCAAAGAAATTAACTTTATGTCCGGAATACAAAGTGTTATGTTTGGGGGAAATCCAACACAACATATTAGTGAGTACCACTCCATATTTTCAAGCATGGCGGTGGCTGCATGTTATTAGTATGCTTGTCATCTGCAAGGACTAGAGTTGTGCTGGATAAAATAAATGGATTAGAGCTAAGCACAAGCAAAATCCTAGAGGACAACCTGGTCCAGTCTGCTTTCCAATAGACACTGGGAGACATTCACTTTTCAGCAGGAAAATAACCTAAAACAGGCCCAATTTACCATTTTTATTTAAATCTATAGTCATTTTCAAGTCTAGTCATCTACCAATGATCAACACCAACTTGACAGAGCTTGAAGAATTCAAAAAATATTGTACAATCTAGTTGTGCAAAGCTCTTAGACTTACCCAGGAAGACTCACAGCTGTAATCGTTGCCAAAGGTGATTCTAACATGCATTGACTCAGGGGTGTGAATACTTATGTACAGTATGATATTTTTGTTTTTCATTTAAAATAAATGTGTAAAAATGTTTTCACTTTGTCATTATGGGGTATTGATGAGTTAATTAAGAAACAATTGAATCCCTTTGAATTCTGGCAATCACACAACATGTGGAATAAGTCAAAGGGTATAAATACTTTCTGAAGGCAATTGTAAATAGTATTCAAATTATATTTTCAATGGTATTCTGATTTAATCTCTTCAATTTGTGTTGGAAAGGAAAGGGTTAACACTAAAGAGAACTATCCAAAGGAGGATTTTCTTTGGCGGTCTCTGGGGAGATGAATCAAGCTAGCTAAAACAGGAACTCAGAAGCTAGATAGAAGGCATCTACCATTCAACTGTATTAGGGCAGAATTTTGGAGTGACAGTGGAATCAACAAATCACATTTTGACGTGCAATGTGATTGGTGGGACCACTTTTACAAAAACGTATGGAAGGCCGACAGGTCGCAATAGCAAGCAGTAGTGTATTTTTCATAGCGGTCTAATTAGCTAGAGTTTGTTGGCTAGTTAAGTGCGTAGCGGCTGCAATGTGTGTTATCGGCGAGGATGTTAATTTGTTAGCTTCACCGTTTTCAAGATTAACTTTCAACAAGAAGTTCAGTTTCCAATGATCAGCATCTAATGAGTGGAACTTTCTTTTTAAAAATTGTATTGTTATTGCAGCTCTTCATGTTAGCGTTCTCTTTGAAAAAAAGGTTTATCGGTGAAACATTGAATTTAAACTGCTGAATGTGAAGGTTTTTGGTAATGGGAAGTGATTTCATTTTTTATTGGCACTATTTGTTTTACAATGTGTGCTTTTCCTACATTGAGTGTGCTGGTATTACTGTTGCTGTCACTTCAGCATCACGAGCCTGTCAGACTTTGTCACTTGTCGCTTTTGGTAATAGTGTGATAGTGATGGCGTACAGCTACCATGGGTTGTGTAAGCACTGTGGTTGTTGCTGTTAGTATTATCTGTGCAGGTGCTGTCTCTGTGTGAGTGGCAGCCCGAAGTTTGGCTCAGCCTCAGCCCCGTTTTGATTTAGTTGGTGCATTAAGCGATGTTTCTGTTATTCCCCCCCCCCCCCGAAGGCCTAGGTCCAATAGCCACAATTCACCACAGTCTCACACTAATCACTCAAAACACAAATACACATAATGATAATTACTGTTCTACTTTCACTCAAACACACGTTGGGACACACTCATGTACAAACATGCAAACACCCGCGCTGGAGGGGGAAAATGATATGGCTCTATGCTAACAGCTCAAGTTTTTCGTCAATCAATTTCAGCTCCACAACAAATCCTGTGCTTCAGACTCGCTCCCTATTTGCCTAGACATTACCTGAAAGCAAGAGTATTGACTCGATTGAGAGTTCTCCTTTCCGTCTCTCTGCCCCAGTGGTTTCCTCTTTTTGATGGTGTGGAATAACCTCTGATAGGGCGCTACTACTACGTGAAGACCAAATGAATACGATTGCCTACATGACAAACACACACTGACCATAAATGCTTACATACGGTTTTGTAGGAAGGCCATTCTGTTCCCTGCAGGTGGTGTGAGGAGCAATACTTGGACACTGTCTCAGACCATCAGCGTAAATCCTTTCAAGCAGTCAGCTTATCCCTCCTGGTCTCCGTACTCTCGACATTTCTTGGTCCTCTGGCCACCGTGTCTGTCAGCTTTGTTTGCCTGTGTTCAGCACCACGCCTCTGAATCAAGCCTCTGCAAATAATCTAAAGTGAAAACTGACAATAACCACAGGCTTGGGCCATCAGTGGCAATTACCCAGGATTCCTCACTCATCAGGAGCTTGTTAGAAAAGGCAGGGCTACAGAGATGACAGGAAAAGCAGATCAGACCTCACCAGGCCGGATATATCCTCTCCCTATCCCTGCCTCCTGTACTCCGCTATAACCATGTCTCTTCTGAACCATAGTACTGCGCGTACTGACAGTATTGTATTGATAACGTCCAGAAAACACCAGCCAATTGATCTACTCATTAAACTAAATAATAGGTCCACTTCCATCGAGTCTGAGGTACATGGTGAGTACAATCAATAGACTGGTTTAGGTATTGGCTTGATGGGCTGAACGGAAGCTGAGCCACACTCATGGTGTCGTTCTGTCTCTGTTCTCCCTTCATTTACAGTAGGGTTCCCAACTGGGAGATTTTATTTTTTGCCCCCCCCCCCAAGTTTTCTGAGAATGTATTTATTTTAAATTTGTGGACATAACACTGGGAGGAAAAAAAACAGCAAATCAGGTCCAAGTGATTTTTAATTTGGGAAATCTGTTGTAAAGTATTCCCACTCATAATAGAGATATGTGTTTGTACACAAATGTAAGCAAGGTTTGAAATTATTTAGTCAAATTTATTATGTTTGGGCTTCTTGCGGTCAATTTGCAGTCTTTAAAATATATATATAATAGGTAAGTCAGTTAAGAACAAATTCTTATTTACAATGACAGCCTACTGGGGAACAGTGGGTTTAACTGCCTTGTTCAGGGGCAGAACGACAGATTTTTACCTTCTCAGCTCAGGGATTCCATCTTTCGGTTACTGGCCCCAACGCTCTAACCACTAGCCTACCTGCCACCCCAAATTACAAATGATTTGTAATTATGTTTCAGCCCCCTGACCATCCACTCAAGAAAATTGTCCCTTGGCTGAATCTAGTTGATGATCCCTGACTTACGAGCGTGTGTGTATTTAGACCCCTTGATTTTTTCCACATTTTGTCACATCACAGCCTTATTCTAAAATTGTTTAAATAGTTTTTTCCCCCTCATCAATTTACACACAATGGCGCCGGAGGAGATAGGAGCCAGTAAAACAGCAGCTATCCAATTTTTTATTTATTTTTTATTTAACCTTTATTTAACTTGTGCTATTGTGTTTTTTCGTGTTATTTGTAGCTTATTTTGTACATAATGTTTCTGCCACTGTCTCTTATGACCGAAAATCGCTTCTGGATATCAGGACAGTGATTACTTACCTCGTACTGGACAAAGATTTTTTTTTCTTTAACGAGTCGTACGCAAAGGATTTACTTCAGATACCTGACAAGGCCCAAATCCCTGTCATTCGCATGAGAAAGAGATGAAGATATCTGGGATGTAGGTTGGGGTGCCTTGTAAGGATCTGATGGCGAGTGGCTAATATCACTGGGGCCAAGCTTCCTGCAATCCAGAACCCCTATGCCAGGCGATGCTGAGGAAGGCGCTAAAAATTGTCAGACACCAGCCACCCTAGTCATAACTCTCTGCTACCGCACAGCAAGCGGTACCGGAGTGCCAAGTATAGGCCTAAAAGGCTCCTGAACAGCTTCTACCCCCAAGCCATAAGACTGAACAGTTAATCAAATGGCTACCCGGACTATTTGCATTTTTACACTGCTGCTACTCGCTGTTTATTATCCATGCATAGTCACTACCCCTATCTACATGTACATATTACCTTGACTAACCTGTACCCCCGCACATTGACTCGGTACCGGTGCCTCGTTATTGTTGCTTTCCTTTTTTCCTTTCATTTTAGTCCATTTTAACTGCATTGTTGATTTAAGGGCTTGTAATTAAGCATTTCACGGTAAGGTCTACACCTGTTCCATTCGGCACATGTGACAAATTACATTTGATTTGAGGAGAAGGAGGACAAGAAGAAAGGTAATACAACAGATGGGAGGACAATACGGAAGGTAAGACGAGGAGGACAAGAAGGCTGAAGGAGCTAAAAACAACAGTTACAGTATTTGAAGTATTTTGTAGAATAAAGGTAACAAATCACAGACAGTCAGGGGTTGGAGGTCAGGGGGGTTAGAGGTTGGATTCATGTTATGTGGGTGTCGAATCACATTTTATTTGTCACATGTGCCAAATGCAACTGGTGTGGACTTCACCGTAAAATTCTACCTTATGAGTCCTTTTTTGAGACTGTGTCCAACACCACCATTCACAGGGCTGTGATTCAACCCACTATACGGCACTTTAAACACGTCTGATAAGAAACCTATGCTTGTGCCTCCAACAAATCTTCTGTTTTTATAATTACAGTAGTGATTTAATATTTTAATCAAGTGGCTCCTTTAAGTCAATTATGTGGAGGTAAAGCCTAGTTAATGGTATCATATACAGATAGGCTGGCTCCCACAGTGAGACGCACTGATGGCTGGCCTATCATCAGATTTAATTCAATATTATTTCAGATTCCGCTCAGCCACATAATTACTTCACAGTGGAGTTTGTGTGTGTGTGTTTCTCTGTGTCACCTCAGGTCAAAGACACTGAACAATACCAGAGTGGTTTAAGCCTGACAGTGAGCTTCAGAGGTTATGATGAGAGCATAATGACAGGGACTGACTGACTACTGACGTCAAACACTGGCTGATGATGGTAATCACTCTTTCTGAACCGGTACTTTCCAGTTTTAAGGCAGAGACAAATGTAGAGTGAAAAAATTAAACGTCATTATCAATCTGATGTAATCAAATGGTTAATAGGGGTGGGGGGGGTGTGTTCAAAGTGTACTGAATAATATTTGATGTACTGTATATACCATATACAGTGCCTTCAGAAAGTATTCACATCCCTTGTCTTTATATCAGATTTTGTTACTGCCTGAAATTTAAAATGGTTTAAACTGAGATTTTGTGTCACAATACCCCATAATGTCAAAGTGGAATTGTAGAAATCTTTACAAATGAATAAAACGTTTTGAGTAAGTATTCAACCCCTTTGTTATGGCAAGCCTAAATAAATTCAGGAGTAAATATTTGCTTAACAAATCATATTAAGTTTCGTTAATGGAGTTTAACATGCTTTTTGAACTAATACCTCATCTCTGTACCCCACACATACAATTCTGTAAGGTCCCTCAGTTGAGCAGAGAATTTCAAACGCAGACTTAATCACAAAGACCAGGGAGTTTTTCCAATGCCTTGCAAAGAAGGGCACCTATTGGTAGATGGGTAAAAAACTAAAAAGCAGACATTAACTTTACTATCCTCAAAGGAACATTCATTCATTACACTTTGGATGGTGTACCAATACACCCAGTCACTACAAAGATACAGGCGTCCTTCCGAACGTCGTTGTCGGAGTGGAAAGAAACCGCTTAGGAATTTCACCGAGGCCAATGGTGACAAACAATTAGAGAACTCAAACTGAGGATGGATCAACATTGTCGTTACTCCACAATAGGAACCTAAATGACAGAGTGAAAAGGCTGTACAGAATACAAATGTTTCAAAACATCCATCCTGTTTGAAATAAGGCACTAAAGTAAAACGGCAAAAAAACGAGACCCTTTTTTTCTTTTTCTTTTTTTTTTACTTTGTCCTGAACAGAGCATTGTTTTGGGCAAATTCAACACACCAGTACCACGCTTCATATTTTCAAGAATGGTGGTAGCTGCATTGTTATGGGTATACTTGTCACTGGCAAAGGATTATTTTATCTTTTTAGGATCCAAGTAAATCCTAGAGGAAACCTGGTTCAGTCTGCATTCAGCAGGAAAATAACCTTTCCTTTCTGCAGGAAAATAACCTAAAACACAAGGCCAAATATACACGAGTTGCTTACCAAGACATTGTATGTTCGTGAGTGGCCTAGTTACAGTTTTGACATAAATCAGCTTAAAGATCTATGGCAAGACCAGAAAATGGCTGTCTAGCAATGATCAACAATCAACTTGACAGAGCTTGTAAAAAAATGTGCAAATATTGTACAATGCAGGTGTGCAGCGCTCTTAGACTTACCCAGAAAGACTCACAGCTTTAATCGCTGCCAAAGGTGATTTCTAAAGTATATTGACTCAGGGGTGTGAATACTTGTGTAAATGAGATTTTATTTTCAATAAATGTGCTAATTCCTACTAACATTTTTTTAAACTTTATTATGATGTATTGTGTGTAGATGGGTGAGAAATAAAATATATTTAATAAAATGTGAATTTGTGCTGAAACAAGAATGTGGCGTAAGTCAAGGGGTATGAATACTTTCTGAAGGCACTGTACATGTACAGGCAAGAAGAGATGGACAAGAAATTACAAACATAGTTGAAACCACTGAGTGGTATTTTTGCAAGGATGAGTGGAATTAACCACTGACTTGCGATGACGCCACAGATGATAGCAGAACACACATTAGTCATACAGAGAAACTTTGTCAAATCTTTCATCAGATCTGCATTGGGTAAATGTATGGCCACACAAACAATTTGGTCATTGTTACAAGCAAAAATCGCTAGCATAGCCTATGGTTTTCTTAGATGGCATTAAACGATTCCATGGCAGCCATGTTAGTGCTTTCAGGGAAATATTGACCAACACAATTTTACACCAAGCTTAGCATGTCACTCAATAGAATGACAGGACAAAATGCTGAGAAGTAGCAACATTGTTTAGAAGTTTCATCCAAACTTTCTATGACTCAATCAGGATTCACTATTACAGCAGACATGAGTGGGTTGGTAAAGTGCCTAAAATGATAACACAGAAATTGTTGACCTGAGGCCCACTCCAACATCCCTATGAACATCGGCCACCCGTCAAGTACAATAATCAGACTGCCACACCCATTGCTGACAGGTGTATAAAATCGAGCACACAGCCATGGAATCTCCATAAACAAACATTGGCAATAAAATGTCCAATGTGACTTTCAACGTGGCACCGTCATAGGATGCCACGTTTCCAACAAGTCAGTTCTTCAGATTCTTCCCCAGCTAGAGCTGCCCCGGCCAACTGTAAGTGCTGTTATTGTGAAGTGGCAACGTCTAGGAGCAACAATGGCTCACCTGCAAAGTGGTAGGCCACACAAACTCACAGGACGGGACCGCCGAGTGTTGAAGCGGGTAACTGGTAAAAATCATCTGTCCAAGGTTGCAACACTTACTACATAGTTCCAAATTGCCTCTGGAAGCAAAGTCAGCACAATAACTGTTCGTCAGGAGCTTCATACAATGGGTTTCCATGGCCGAGTAGCCACCATTGGACTCTGGAGCAGTGGAAGCATGTTCTCTGACGTGATGAATCATGCTTCCACATCTGAGTTGCCAATGCTATCTGCCCCAATGCATAGTGCCAACTGTAATGTTTGGAGTAAGGAATAATGGTCTGGGGCTGCTTTATCATGGGAAATCCTAACGCTATAGCATACAATGACATTCTAGACCAGAACTGGAAAATTATTTTCCATGGAGGGCCACATTAGAATACATTTTTGCCATTGTGGGCCAGACTCATATTGCAGGATTATACATCATGTGTTGACAGATATATCTACTGTAATATGGATATGGTACTTTTTTAACATGCACAGAAATTAGCCACATCCATGTTCTCATTTTGGTAGGCATTCTCATTATTAAACATGCAAAGAACTACTACACAGAGGGAAAAGTACTCGGTGCATTCAGCACCACGGACAGAACTCTTGTTAACGGGTATGCACAAAAACACAAGAAGAGCTCAACATTACATTTAAACTACTCAATCAGTGTGAGGAGTGAAGTCTCTGATGGGCATTGACTAGAGCAGTGAAGTCCGGTATAGTTTCTGACGTCGCTATGTGCAGGATTGCTGAATGCTGAGTCAGTCAGAGATAATCTGTGCCTTGACTTGTTATATTTCATCACTGAAAATGTCTGTCCACATACATAGGTTGACCCAAACAGTACAAACATCTTCTGAGCATGACTCCTAACCTTTGGACTGTTTTATTCGAGAGATGCATAGAACCTCGTCAGTGACATTGTTTTGAATAGTTCTCCAATCACTGCATCAGACTGAAGATCGATAAGCTCAAGTTACAGGTCAGTGGGAGCGTTATCCACATTGAAGGTGAAAGGAAACGAAACCAACAGCATGTCATTTTCCAACACTTTGAAATCATCAAAACGATGCGAAAACGCAGCGTTCAAAGCACGCAGCAGCGACGTATACTTCTCCAGCCGGTCATCTGACAGGGAACAGACTAGTAGTGTCGGAAGGTGGGTGAGATTGTTGGCTTCTACTTGGCGGATCAGGAGGAGTAATTTTCCCTTGAAGGCTTTGACAAGGCTGTGCATCTGTGTAAAAAGGCCTTAAAACACCCTACATTCATTGTCTACTCTTTTTATTTGAAAACAGATTTTTTTGTGCAATTTCTAGCTAGCTATTTGTAACTGTGACATGTGTCAGCCTGTCAGTCACTGTCTGTCCTTGTGCAGTTGTTGTTTATAAGTGCCTTCAAAATAAATTTCCCACAAGCGGTGGGAATGTAAATCATTTACACAAAGTCGAGTATTCATTGGGCTTTTTAATTTGAATAACAAATACATTTTTCAAAACTTTACTATTGCAAATTCTTTGATCTGAGCATGATTCCGCAGGCCATATTGAATCAGGTCGCGGACCGCATATGGCCCCCGGGCCGGCTTTTGCCCAGGCCTGTTCTAGACGATTCTGTGCTTCCAACTTTGTGACAACAGTTTAGGGAAGGCCCTTTCCTGTTTCAGCATGACAACGTCCCCCGTGCACAAAGCGAGGTCATTGAACACATTTGGGATGAATTGGAACTAGGTTTGCACATTTTGGGGAATATTCAGAGGTGGAAACTTTCTGTTGGAATTAACAGGAATATATGCCAATTAGTGTTAATACCATTTTAAATGTAGATGTTTTTTTGCATTGGATATATTTACCATAGTATATGGAGACAAACATAAACCTAGTAGACATAATTGCAAATAATTAAATCCTTCCAAAAAAAATGTTAGTTACGAATTGAACTTTCATTTAATGGGTTGACTCATCACAAGGGATGATTTCACTGAACAAAAGAAAGGAAATATTGAATGATCCATCACATCTCCCAAAAGCAATCTGTAAAATGAAAGTTTCTAGACTAAAGCTTTGGTTGTCTTCGCCTCAGGCTTACATGTCTTCTCCCTGGTCCTCCTCAATGTCCACCTCTTGAACATCAGACTGAGGTGTCATCTTCACTGTCATTTCCCAACCTTGTTGAGAATGGCTTGTCAGGCTTTCAAATCTTGTATTGGTCAGCCTGTTGCGTGCTTTGGTGTGTGTGTGTGTTCCCAAACAAGGACCAGTTGCGCTCTAAGTTGGTGGGATTTGGAGGATGGTGGAGGCAACAGAGGAAGGAGCCTCAGATCCGCAATGTCCCTTCCACCAGGTGGCTGATGAGATATGTTGGCACGACTGCCATTTTGCATCTCCATTCCAAAGCCCTTGATTCAAAGTGTACTTAGCCAGACTGCCAGGAACCTTGCCCTCATCCAGGCCAAGGTGGTGAGACACGGTAGTGATGACACCATAAGCCTTGTTGATCTCTGCACCAGACGGGATACTCTTGCCAGCATACTTGGGGTCCAACATGTACGCTGTGGCGTGTATGGGCTTCAGGCAAAAGTCTTCACGCTTTTTGATGTAATTCAGAACTGCAGTTTCCTCTGCTTTGAGCAACAGTGAAGTGGGCAGGGCAGTATGGATTTCTTCTCTTACATCTGAAAACAGAGTCTGAACATCAGACAGGATGGCATTGTCTCCCTCAATCCGTGCAAAGGCTACTGCTATAGGTTTCAGGGGTTTCTGGCTGCTTACCACTCTCTCCCAAAATACATAATCCATGAGGATACTCTTGTTGGGGCTGTTCATATCGGCACACTGTGATATGGCAATTTCTTGGAGAGACTCCTTCCCCTCCAGGAGAGTGTCAAACACGATAACACCACCCCAATGGGTGTTGCTGCGCAGCATCAATGTAGTGCATTTATTCTTTTCACTTTGATGCTATAACTTGATGACCCTTCACATACAGTGGGGCAAAAAAGTATTTAGTCAGCCACCAACTGTGCACGTTCTCCCACTTAAAAAAGATGAGAGAGGCCTGTAATTGTCATCATAGGTACACTTCAACTATGACAGAGAAAAATGAGAGAAAAAAATCCATAAAATCACATTGTAAGATTTTTATTGAATTTATTTGCAAATTATGGTGGAAAATAAGTATTTGGTCAATAACAAAAGTTTATCTTAATACTTTGTTAATAAATACCCTTTGTTGGCAATGACAGAGGTCAAACGTTTTCTGTAAGTCTTCACAAGGTTTTCACACACTGTTGCTGGTATTTTGGCCCATTCCTCCATGCAGATCTCCTCTAGAGCAGTGATGTTTTGGGGCTGTTGCTGGGCAACACGGACTTTCAACTCCCTCCAAAGATTTTCTATGGGGTTGAGATCTGGAGACTGGCTAGGCCACTCCAGGACCTTGAAATACTTCTTACGAAGCCACTTCTTCGTTGCCCGGGCGGTGTGTTTGGGATCATTGTCATGCTGAAAGACCCAGCCACGTTTCATCTTCAATGCCCTTGCTGATGGAAGGAGGTTTTCACTCAAAATCTCACGATACATGGCCCCATTCATTCTTTACTTTACACGGATCAGTCATCCTGGTCCCTTTGCAGAAAAACAGCCCCAAAGCATGATGTTTCCACCCCCATGCTTCACAGTAGTTATGGTGTTCTTTGGATGCAACTCAGCATTCTTTGTCCTTCAAACACGACGAGTTGAGTTTTTACCAAAAAGTTATATTTTGGTTTCATCTGATCATATGACATTGTCCCAATCTTCTTCTGGATCATCCAAATGCTCTCTAGCAAACTTCAGATGGGCCTGGACAAGTACTGGCTTAAGCAGGGGGACACGTCTGGCACTGCAGGATTTGAGTCCCTGGCGGCGTAGTGTGTTACTGATGGTAGGCTTTGTTACTTTGGTCCCAGCTCTCTGCAGGTCATTCACTAGGTCCCCCCGTGTGGTTCTGGGATTTTTGCTCACTGTTCTTGTGATCATTTTGACCCCACGGGGTGAGATCTTGCGTGGAGCCCCAGATTGAGGGAGATTATCAGTGGTCTTGTATGTCTTCCATTTCCTAATAATTGCTCCCACAGTTGATTTCTTCAAACCAAGCTGCTTACCTATTGCAGATTCAGTCTTCCCAGCCTGGTGCAGGTCTACAATGTTGTTTCTGGTGTCCTTTGACAGCTCTTTGGTCTTGGCCATAGTGGAGTTTGGAGTGTGACTGTTTACGGTTGTGGACAGGTGTCTTTTATACTGATAACAAGTCCAAACAGGTGCCATTAATACAGGTAACGAGTGGAGGACAGAGGAGCCTCTTAAAGAGGTCTGTGAGAGCCAGAAATCTTGCTTGTTTGTAGGTGGCCAAATACTTATTTTCCACCATAATTTGCAAATAAATGAATTAAAAATCCTACAATGTGATTTTCTGGATTTTTTTTCTCATTTTGTCTGTCATAGTTGAAGTGTACCTATGATGAAAATTACAGGCCTCTTTCATCTTTTTAAGTGGGAGAACTTGCACAATTGATGGCTGACTAAATACTTTTTTGCCCCACTGTATATACTGTACTCTATACCATCTACTGCATCTTGCCTATGCCGTTCGGCCATCACTCATCCATATATTTTTATGTACATATTCTTATTCATTCCTTTACACTTGTGTGTGTATAGGGTAGTTGTGAAATTGTTAGATTACTTGTTAGATATTACTGCATGGTCGGAACTAGAAGCACAAGCATTTCTCTACACTCGCAGTAACATCTGTATGTGACAAATAAATAAAATATGATTTGTTGTGACTGCCTGGCTGAGATGGAGAGACAGTGGCATTGCTGACACTATCTGTCTGAGAAATGGAGTTAGTGTAGTTGTGAAATAGATGTTAGATATTACTGTGTCGGAACTAGAAGCACAAGTTTGTGTGTGTGTAACATCTGTGTGACAAATAAATAAAATATGATTTGTTGTGACTGCCTGGCTGTGATGGAGAGACAGTGGCATTGCTGACACTGTGTGTGTGTGTGTGTGTGTGTATTGTACAGTATGCGTGTGCAGGACACATAGCACATTTTCTCTGGAGACTGCAGATTGTTTTGTACCTTGAAGGTGAGCAAACGAGACGAAATGTCCCAGCTAAACTTCTATTACCTGAAGAGGAGGTGATAATATAATTTGGCACAGTATTTGCAAATGTACACAGCTTTTCCTTCTACATTAGCTGCAGTGAAATCAGATAGTGCCCATGGTATTTTCCTGTAAAGATTAGATTATTTTTTTTTTAAACAAATAAAATTCCATGTACAGATAAATAGTTAAGCAGGTAGATTAAACAACTCCTTTGTAAGATAAATGTTTTAAAATTAAACCTGTATGGAAACAGGTGAATTAACACTACTCAGTTAGCAGGCTCAAGCAAACTAAACCCCATATGGTATCAAAACCTAACAGGCAGAAATTGTTAAGAGTAGAAATGAATTAAACACACTTTGTTCTAGGCTACTATTTACTAGTTAACAAAACATTGTGTATGTCATAGAAAATATATTCACCCCACCCAGAATTGTAATCAAAACTTACCAGAAAGCATGCAGTGTAGTAGTGTGCAAGATCTTGAGAATCAGCTGTACATGTGATGGAAGAGTGCACTGTGCATGCAGAGGGTTGCAATTCCTCTGAACTGGGGATAGTTTACCCAAAATATGCCACTTGACCTGGAATTGCGTAAAGTTTATGACCCTTTGCAAACCTAATTGGATCTCCGACTGCGAGCCAGGCCTAATCGCCTGACCTCACTAATGCTCTTGTGGCTGAATGGAAGCAAGTTCCCACAGCAATTTTCCAGCATCTAGTAGAAAGCCTTCCCAGAAGAATGGAGGATGTTGAAGCAGCAAAGAGGGGGTCCAACTCCATATTAATGCCCATGACTTTTGATTGAGATGTTCGACGAGCAGGTGTCAATACTTTTTGTCATGTGTATTTTCAACACATTTGACTTGAAAACCTCAACAATTCAGGAAGCTTAATTTCCCCATCACCACATGTAATTCCAAGAGATGGGGATACAATTTTCCTGAAGCATGGTGCGTGTGGGTCCTGTTTAGAAAAATGTATGTGTTTGTTTGTGTATCATAAGAATAATCAACCAATCAATGTACTTGCAAAAACGAATGTATTGACACAAACTATTCTGAAAATCAACCTGTAATAGAGCACACTGGGAAATATGATAATGATGGGTGTGTTTTTGAGTGAACATGAATTTGTAATTTTACTCAATAAGCTTGTTCAAATTCAGCTCACTTCGAACAGTTGAGTAAACAATCTATAACACATTAGCTAAAGTTATTTTTCTATGAAGTCACTCAATTTACAGAATAATGCTGATTGGTTAAGTTTTTTTTACAGTGTGTGTGCCAGCCAGCATGCACGAGTACAGTGCCAAGACGGTACCACTGACGCTCTAAATACGGAAGTGGTCCAATGAAGCGGATGCTAAGCTACAGGACTGTTTCGCTAGCACAGACTGGAATATATTTTGGGATCGATGGCATTGAGTTTACCACATCAGTCACTGGCTTCATTAATAACCGCATCGACGACATTGTACCCACATTGACCATACGTACATATTCCAACTAAAAGCCGTGGATTACAGGCAACATCCACACTGAGCTAAAGGGTACAGCTGCCACTTTCAAGGAGTAGAACACTAACCCGAACACTTGTAAGAGATCCTGCTACACTCTGTGACGAATCATCAAACAGGCAAAGCATCAATACAGGACTAAGATTACATAGACTGACTCTCTTCGGATATGGCAAGGCTTGCAAGGATTACAAAGGGAAACCCATCCTCAAGCTGGCCAGTGACATAAGCCTACCAGATAAGCTAAATGCCTTTTATGCTCACTTCGAGGCAAGCAACACTGAACCATGCATGAGAGCATCAGCTGTTCCGGACAACTGTGTGATTATGCTCTCCGTAGCCAATGTGAGTAAGACCTTTTAAACAGGTTAACATTCACAAGGCCGCTGGGCACAGACTGCCAGGGTGTGTATGCGGAGCATGTGCTGACGAGCTGGCTTCACTGACATTTTCACCCTGACCCAGTCTGTAATACCTACATGTTTCAAGCAGACCACCATAGTCCCTTTGCCCAAGAATGCCAAGGTAACCTTTCTAAATGGCTATCGCCCCATAGCACTCATATATGTAGCCATGAAAAGCTTTGAAAGTCTGGCCATGGCTCACATAAACGCCATCATCCCAGACAGAGATGGGCAGTGTTTCTGTTCAAAATATTTGAAATATGTGCAGTACCAGTCAAAAGTTGACACACCTACTCATTAAAGGGTTTTTATTTGTACTACTTTCTACATTGTAGAATGATAGTGAAGATCTCAAAACTATGAAATAACACATATGGAATAATTTAGTAACCAAAAAGTGTTAAAACAATCTACATTTTTTTGAGATTCTTCAAAGTAGCCACCCTTTGCCTTGATGACAGCTTTGCACACTCTAAGCATTCTCTCAACAAGCTTCATAAGGTAATCACCTGGAATGCATTTCAAATAACAGATGTGCCTTAAGAACAGCTCAAATAAGCAGAGAAAAACGACAGTTCATTATTACTTTAAGACATGAAGGTCAGTAAGTCCGGAACATTTCAAAAACGTTGAAAGTTTCTTCAAGTGCAGTGCAAAAAAGATCAAGCGCTATTATGAAACTGAAACCAGAGTTACCTCTGCTGCAGAGGATAAGTTCATTAGATTTACCTGCCTCAGAAATTGCAGGCCAAATAAATGCTTCACAGAGTTGAAGTAACAGAAACATCAGCTGTTCATAGGAGACTCCGAGTCAGGCCTTCGTGGTCGAATTGCTGCAACGAAAACACTACTAAAGGACACCAATAAGCAGAAGAGACTTGTTAGGGCCAAGACACACGAGCAATGGACATTAGACTGGTGGAAATCTGTCCTTTGGTCTGATGAGTCCAAATTTGAGATTTGGACTCCGCCATGTCTTTGTGAGAACCGCAATGTCTTTGTGAGATGCAGAGTAAGTGAACAGATGATCTCTGCATGTGTAGTTCCCACCGTGAAGCAAGGAGGAGAAGGTGTGATGCTGCTTTGCTGGCGACACTGTCAGTGATATATTTAGAATTCAAGGCACACCTAACCAGCATGGCTATACAGCATTCTATAGCAATACAGCATCCTATTTGGTTTGCGCATAGTCCCACTATCATTTGTTTTTCAACAGGACAATGACCCAACACACCTCAGGCTGTGTAATGGCTATTTGACCAAGGAGAGTGATGGAGTGCTGCATCAGATGACCTGGCCTCCACAATCACCCGATCTCAACCCAATTGAGATGGTTTGGGATGAGTTGGATCACAGAGTGAAGGAAAAGCAGCCAACAAGTGCTCAGCATATGTGGGAACTCCTTCAAGACTATTGGAAAAGCATTCCAGGTGAAGCTGGTTGAGAGAATGCCAAGAGTGTGCAAAGCTGTCATCAAGGCAAAGAGTGGCTACTTTGAAGAATCTAAAATATGTATTTTGATTTGTTTAACACTTTCCTTGGTTACTACATTATTCCATGTGTTATTTCATAGTGTTGATGTATTCACTTGTATTCTACAATGTAGAACAGTCAAAATAAAGAAACCCTTGAATGAGTAGGTTTGTCCAAACTTTTGACTGGTACTGTACATACACTGTATCTACCTCAATTACTTCATACCCTTGCACATCGACTATTGAGTGTTTAACCTTTCTATTATTTATCCATTTTCTTTCTCTCTCCATTGTTGGGAAGGGTCCGTTAGCAAGCATTTCACTGTTAGTCCACACATGTTGTTTACGAAACGTGACAAATGTCATTTGATTTGATGGATTGGTTGATTGATTTGATATAGACTGTAATCAGAGTGAATTTGCAATAATAGACCCGACTGTGAAATTGAAACAGACAATGACAAATACCTTTTTACAACTACAAGAAACAACAGGGGTCAAGCAAAGGCTGGAGTCCACTCAGCAGAAATGTCTGATTGGGGCTAAACTGGATCGGTCGTCTCGGGGCCGTAGCTCTAACAGTGAATATCAATACATCAAGCTCTGCAAATGCATGCAAATAGTGCAATCCATCTTCTCCCCCCTGGGGACTGGATACACACACAGCACTGCTCATGCACATGAATCCATTCACATTTCAAGTTTCACGTTTTCATTCGTCGTATGTACGGGATACACATCGTCCAACTAAATGCTTACTTGCAGGTTCCTTCTTGACAATGCAACAACAATAAGAAATGATAAAAGATAAGAACATAAAGTAAATGGCTCAGTAGAATAGACATTTTAACATTTTACCTTTATTTTACTAGGCAAGTCAGTTAAGAACAAATTCTTATTTTCAATGACAGCATAGGAACAGTGGGTTAACTGCCAGTTCAGGGGCAGAACGACAGATTTGTACCTTGTCAGCTCGGGGATTCGAACTTGCAACCTTTCGGTTACTAGTCCAATGCTCTAACCACTAGGCTACCCTGCCAACTCATGAGCATAATACAGGAAGGAACAATTTATGGTACAATATTTACACGTTTTATCATGTGTTACACGTTTTACACGTGTTATCAAGTGTGTCACATACACACAGCCCTAAATGAGAGGCAAAGTACACAATACATTTTCCAATATTAAATCAACACATATTTTATTTTAACACTAGCTAAGATAACATATGGTCACACTCTACAGTGTGTAAAAAGTACTCTGATTATAGTGTTACATTTTGAGTGTTAATGTAACACTTTGTAATGGAAAACACTAACACATTTCAATTGCCAGTTACACTCACAGCGTTATTCCTATTCAACATTAGTGTTAATCTAGTGTTAACTCCTTTAGTGTTATGCAAAAACAATGTTACTATAAGTGATTTGGGGTGTTTTTAACACTATATGGCATAAAGCCTAATTTGCCTTTTCTAGTGAATTGTAGAGTTACCACCCATGAATGTATTTGTTAATGACAGACATGGTTGTTGAATGCTTTCCTTTTTAAAGGCCTCTGGCTTTCACCAAATGAGTACCAAGGTGAATGTTATCATTAAAAAAATGTAACTTCATGAGATTACGTTACATACATCACGAGGCCTTACTTGATGGCCTAGTTTTACCCTAACACAGTGGTGTTAGGAAAATCCTGGTTTACAAATTACAGGCCACATCAGGCCTGCAAGTCACATTTTGCTGGCAGGCAAAGTGATGTGTAATTCCTTTTGGAATCCAGCCAAAGTTCATTAAGATATCTATCCTGCATTCAGAATGACTACCAGGGTTCTTAACTCTGGTAAAGGAGACTACCTCAACCATTTAAACTGGGAAAAACCATTTCCGTAACGGGTGCAATAAATTGAAATGACCTGATTTGGATTTGTTTCGAAAAATAGCCAACAGCCAACTTCTTCAGCCGCAAACTGCATTCATAATGACTGTTCGGGTTAGGAACAATGTGAGGGGTCTACCAACCATTTCAGTGACAGGTACAGGTGCAAAAAAATATGATTGGATTAGTTTAGAAAAATGTATGCTATTTGTTGTTGTGTAGTTGGAGATTAATCAATCAATCAATGTACATGCAAAAACAATCCTAACAAAAATCTACCCGCATAGTATGCTGGGAAATATGATAATGATGGCCGTGGGTTTGATGGGACTGTTTAACTCTCCACAGTGTAAGACAATAACTCTGGTTATTAACACCGATACTGGAATTATTTTACGCCACTGAGTGTTAATTTCACTAACAGAGTGAATTTAACTCCTGAATCAACACTAGAAATGTTATACTGAAATCAACACTGCCCAATTTGCTGTGTAGGCTACAAGCCAATGAACAGAAACTAGCTACGCATTTTAATGCCACAGAAACACAATGATAACTGGTGTGGCCACCCATATCATTACTGGTCAGATAGTCTGTTACTGCAGAGGACTTTGGATCAGCAGTCATTCTCCAACTAGTTATCTGCGCAATGGCTGGTACTAAAATAATAATTAACACTTACTCCTGATGTTTACTGCCACTCTCTTCCCCACCGTTACCCCAACTCCACACCCACAGAAAGGCAATGTCATGCAGTGTTCAGACACCACCTGACCCTTCACTTCAACCGCACACAGTGGCGGTCGGTGCCTTTTGAGGGAGGACAATCTTTAAAAAATAAAATAAAAAATATGAGCATGGCCCTATTTCTATTACAGCATATTGGATGACTGTCATTCATATTCCATTCAGCCAGCTCAATGTAACAATGATAGATTTAGGCTACTTCATGATATTTAAATTTTCCTATTCCCATCATGAGGTTGCAACAAACTAGCCTATGAATTAAAGTTAACAACGTAGGTGCACAGGTCAAATTCTTTGTGATCAAGGTGACAGACAGGGACACATTCAATACCGCCTTGCACAGTCTTGCCTGCATCTAGCTGTTAGTCCAACAGCTGCAAACAAGAGTTTCTATTGGACAAATTTAGGCATGTTTATCCCCCTTTCGTTACATATGCTTCCGTTTTAAGAAATGTTTTTAAACCGAGTTGGCGGAATGAATACACCCTTGATGACATGTAAACACAGTTCACTTTAATAGCAGCCACATACAAACCGCACGATCACTTTGCTCGTTGTAATTCCTTCTCGCATCTACGCGCTCTCCTCCTCTCACCTTTTCCATTCGCTTGTGGACTTCAGCACACAATACGTCAGCTGTCTGTGACCAGGAGAAAAAACCTTTCCACGCCAAACCTTCATATCATAACCTCTAACCTCTACACACAGCCTACATCGTTGCCACCATATTATCTAACGTCATAGTGAACATAGCTAACAGAACTAATGCATTAGTAAACCTGCTACAATCAGGCAGTACAGTGTACAGTCAGCAAGAACTTTAGAAGTTACACCGGCAGTCCCCAGTGGCAATAAATTAATAAAACCAAAAACGTACCTTGACTTGGAAGAGTTCCAGCGTTGGATAGCCATTGCTAGCTAGCCAACAAAGCATCCCTCTTGGATTGAGCTAGGTGTTTTGTGTAGGCTAAACCAGCTAAGCAAGTGAAAGTCAAAAATACTGTGAAATATAGCTAGGTCTCTCTCCCTCTTTCTTGCATCCTTCATTTTCGAATACATTTATTTGTGGAAAACTGTTCAACTATTGTCTTTCTCTCTCTTGGAGTCAACTACTCACCACATTTATGCACTCCATTGCTAGCTAGCTGTAGCTTGTACTTTCAGTACTAGATTCATTCTCTGATCCTTGATTGGGTGGAAAAAAATTCAATTTATGCTGTAAGAGCTCTGATAGGTTGGGGGACGTCCTACGGAAGTTATCATAATTACTGTATGAGTCTATGGAAGAGGGTGAACACCATGAGACTCCTAGGTGTTGTATTGAAGTCAATGTACCCAGAGGAGGACGGAAACAAATTGTCCTCCGGCTACACCTGCATTGCTTGCTGTTTGGGGGTTTAGGCTTGGTTTCTGCACAGCACTTTGACATCAGCTGATGTAAGAAGGGCTTTAAAAATACATTTGATTTAAATTTGATTGACCATTGTGCTAACCTAAAGAGTGATGTTGAGGCTACTGTAGACCTTCATTGCAAAACAGTGTGTTTTAATCAATTATTTGGTGACATTAATATATTTTAGTATAGCTTTACCAAAAACTGATAGCTTTTTCCCCCCGCTTATTTATTTCATTTTTTACTGAGGAGGATGGTCCTCCCCTTCCTCCTCTGAGTATCCTCCACACACACTGGATGGCTAGGCCTGGCTTCTTATCTCCAGGCCAAAAGCATTAGATGTTAATAAATGGCTTGTAACACTGCGGAGTTCCCAGCTCCACAACACAACCACATACATTCCATAGCTGAATATATCTTGACATGAATAAACCAATCCTTATGCCTCTTAATGTGCTCTGTACACATTTTAGTATGGAATAGTACACTTCACAACATTTCTATGAGCGGTCTCTGTAATGTTAGTCAGATCCATGTCTGGGAGGCAAGTTCATAAAAGCAATTAGGTTCAAGTTCATAAAAGCAATTAGGTAAATGCAGTTACATTAACTAGAAAGATAAGGTGTGCAGTGACCTGCTCACGGTGGACAGACCGGAATGCTCTCCTTGGAAGCCACCCAGCCGTCGAGCCACAGGACCTTAGTCACGTCTGTCTCAAATCGACAGACATACAGAAAATCCTCCAGTGTTGAATTAACACGGACAGTGATAAATTTAACACTGGCCCAGTGTCTATACAGGTCCACACTTTTCAGTGTTAAATCATCACTTTGCTTAGTGATCACGTTGTCTCAATGTTAGGGAATTAACACTTTTAGTGTTACGCAATAACACCTCATATTATTTTTAACAATAGGGTGTGTATATACTGTAGGTTACATGCAATAACACCTCATATGGTATTTAGTACTTGAGCAAAAACCAAAACGTGCACCCAGGGGGGCCTTTCACTACACCCGCAATAACATTTGCTAAACATGTGAATGTGACCAATAACATTTGTTTTGAGAGAACCCTGGCCAAGAGGTCCGTATCTCTTGACAAGGTCACTTAGCATCGTGAGATTATAATATTATTTTCAACTTTGTCACGCGCTCTTATGAAAGCATTTACATACTTCAGAACTGACCGCAGTCATGCTAACATTTAATTTACATAACCATAGACACTTAAACTGGTATAACACTTCCACTCCCGGGTGGTCAAAAATAACTAACTGAAAACCATGCCCCCACTAAGCCATGCCTCCAATATAATTTCCCAGTGTTACTTGCCTTTGCAAGTGAATTGCAGAGTTGCCACCCATGACTGTATTTGTTAGTGACCGACATGGTGGTTGAATGTGTTCATTTTCAATCCTGTAGCCTTCACCTAGTGAGTTTCTAGGTAAAGGTTATTATTAAACTGTTTACATATCTCATTTTGCTTAGTTTTATCCTAATACTGTGTACTGAAACTACTGGTTTACAGGCTGCACCTGGCCTGCAAGTCACATTATACTGTTTTGCAAAGTGATGTAATTCTTATTGTTACTCTCTCCATTTTTACAAATGATTTGCCACTGGTCTTACACAAAGCTAGAATGACTATGTATGCAGATGATTACACACTCTGTCAGCACCCAAATTCTAAATAAGGAGTTACTTAGTATCAGAATGAATGATTCATAATAAACTGGTATTAAACACATATAAAACTAAAAGCATTGTATTTGGTTTAAAACATTATTTAAGACCTAAACCTCAGCTGGAGTTATACTTAAAGGGTGTGACCATTGAGAACGTTGAGGAAGCTAATCTCCTAGGTATAACATTGGATGGTTAATTATCATGGTCAAGTAATATTGACAAAGTTGTTGTGAAAATGGTGAGTTATAAAAAGATGTTCTGCGTCTTTGACACAAATCAACTGCACTACTGTAGTTATTCAGGCTCTGGTCTTGTCCCATCTTGATTACTGTCCAGTAATATGGTCAAGGGCAGCAAAGAAAGACCTAAACCTGCAGCTGGCTCAAAACAGAGCAGCACGCCTTGCCCTTAACTCCACATATAGAACTAACATCAACAACATGCATGGCAGTCTTTCCTGGTTGAGGGTTGACGAGAGATGAACTGCTTCTCTTCTAGTATTCCTGTAATGAAAATTCCAGATTGTCTGCATAATCAAATGACATCCAGCTCAGACACCCATGCATACCCCACAAGACATGCCACCAGGGGTCTCTTCACAGTCCCCAAGTCCAAAACCAATTCACAACAACGCACAATATTATACAGACATGATCGCATTGGAACTCAAAATGACCTTAAGATTAAACAACATTTCATGGAACGGCAAAGACTGTGAGGGGACACACAAACACAATGTTTTTTTTTACTTCTATTGTTTGTAGTGTTTTGTATTTTTATTTATTTTTTGTTTGTATATCATTGTATTTTTTATTTGTGTGACAATCCTTGTCTCTGTGTTTTGTTACTTGTCATGTTTTGTGTTTGTTGTGGACCCCAGGAAGAATAGGTGCCACTTCAGCAATAGCTGATGGGGATCTGAATAAATCAATAAGTTTATACATGCAAAAACACTGTCACGTTCTGACCTTTATTTCCTTTATTTCGTCATTATTTAGTATGGTCAGGGCGTGAGTTGGGGTGGGCAGTCTATGTTTGTTTTTCTATGATTTTGGGGAGTTCTATGTTTCGGCCTAGTATGGTTCTCAATCAGAGGCAGGTGTCATTAGTTGTCTCTGATTGAGAATCATACTTAGGTAGCCTGGGTTTCACTGTTTGTTTGTGGGTGATTGTCTTTGTCTAGTTGCATGTTAGCACTATGTTTCATTAGCAGTCACGGTCGTTTGTTGTTTTAGTAGCTTGTTCAGTTTACGTCGTGTTTTTCGTCATTCAATAAAAGAATGCACTCATACCACGCTGCGCTTTGGTCCGCTTCATACGACGATCGTGACAAACACAGATAAAAACCTTTTTGATGTGTGAGTTCCAAATATCTTTAAAGGTCACCACAGCGTGGGTTTTTGTGTGTGTGTGATGTCAGAATGCACTCACTGTTCCAAAACGTGATATGTTACGCAACAAGAAAGTTACCCCACACTGCCCTCAAACCAAAGCCTGTTAATTACAGTGCTTTCGGAAAGTTTTCAGAGCCTTATTCTAAAATGTATTAAATAGTATTTTCTTTCTCTTTAATCTACACACTACCCCATAACTACAAAGCAAAAACAGGTTTTTAGAAATGTTTGCAAATGTATTAGAAAAAATAAATCGAAATAACACATTTATATAAGTATTCAGACCCCTTACTCAGTACTAAGTTGAAGCACCTTTGGCAGCCATTGGTTTTTGCTTTGACATCATTTCCAAATCATGTCCAATCAATTGAATTTACCACAGGTGGACTCGAATCAAGTTGCAGAAACATCTCAAGGATGATCAGAGGAAACAGGATGCACCTGAGCTCAATTTGAAGTCTCATAGCAGATGGTCAGAATACTTATGTAAATAAGGGATTTCTGTTTTTCTATTAATACATTACTAAAAATATCTTTGACCCATCACGCTCTAGCGACCCCTGCGGCGGGCCGGGCGCAATTCACGCTGACACGGTCACCGGGGGGGCAGGTAGCCTAGTGGTTAGTGTTGGGTCAGTAACCGAAAGGTTGCTGGATCAAATCCCCGAGCTGACAAAGTAAAGGTCTGTCGCTCTGCCCCTGAGCAAGGCAGTAAATCCACTGTTCCCTAGGCGCCGAAGACGTGGATGTCGTTCATGGCAGCACCCCGCACCTCACTGATTCAGAGGGGTTGGGTTAAATGCGGAAGACACATTTCAGTTGAATGCATTGTTGTACAACTGACTAGGTATCCCCCTTTCCCCAGGTGTATACTGTTTCTTCCGACACATTGGTGCGGATGGCTTCCGGGTTAAGCGGGCATTGTGTTAGGAAGCAGTGCGGCTTGGTGGGGTTGAGTTTCTGAGGACGCACGGCTATCGATCTTCGCCACTCCAGAGTCCTTATGAGAGTTGCAACGATAGGACAAGACTGTAACTACCAATTTAGATGTCATGAAATTAGGGAGAAAAAAGGGGTAAAAAATAAAGTAACCTGTTTTCGCTTCGTCATTATGGATAGATGAGGATTTCTGATTTATTTAATCCATTTTAGAATAAGGCTGTAACATAACAAAATGTGGAAAAGGTCAAGGGGTCTGAATACTTTCCAAATGCATTGCATGTATAGGCTCTTTTTCAAGTTGTCAATTTCAAATAATTATTTTCTAACAACAGTTTGAATTGAGGTGTGCTCAGCCTCTTCATTAATTCACATAGAAGGTGCCCACATGCTTCAAGAGGGCCACCATTGTTCCTGTTTCCAAGAAAGCTAAGGTAACTGAGCTAAATGACTACCGCCCCGTAGCACTCACTTCCGTCATCATGAAGTGCTTTGAGAGACTAGTCAAGGACCATATCACCTCCACCCTACCTGACACCCTAGACCCACTCCAATTTGCTTACCGCCCAAATAGGTACACAGACGACGCAATCTCAACCACACTGCACACTGCCCTAACCCATCTGGACAAGAGGAATACCTATGTGAGAATGCTGTTCATCGACTACAGCTCGGCATTTAACACCATAGTACCCTCCAAGCTCGTCATCAAGCTCGAGACCCTGGGTCTCGACCCCGCCCTGTGCAACTGGATACTGGACTTCCTGACGGGCCGCCCCCAGGTGGTGAGGGTAGGCAACAACATCTCCACCCCACTGATCCTCAACACTGGGGCCCCACAAGGGTGCGTTCTGAGCCCTCTCCTGTACTCCCTGTTCACCCACGACTGCACGGCCACGCACGCCTCCAACTCAATCATCAAGTTTGCGGACGACACAACAGTGGTAGGCTTGATTACCAACAACGACGAGACGGCCTACAGGGAGGAGGTGAGGGCCCTCGGAGTGTGGTGTCAGGACAATAACCTCACACTCAACGTCAACAAAACTAAGGAGATGATTGTGGACTTCAGGAAACAGCAGAGGGAACACCCCCCTATCCACATCGATGGAACAGTAGTGGAGAGGGTAGTAAGTTTTAAGTTCCTCGGCATACACATCACAGACAAACTGAATTGGTCCACTCACACAGACAGCATCGTGAAGAAGGCGCAGCAACGCCTCTTCAACCTCAGGAGGCTGAAGAAATTCGGCTTGTCACCAAAAGCACTCACAAACATCTACAGATGCACAATCGAGAGCATCCTGGCGGGCTGTATCACCGCCTGGTACGGCAACTGCTCCGCCCACAACCGTAAGGCTCTCCAGAGGGTAGTGAGGTCTGCACAACGTATCACCGGGGGCAAACTACCTGCCCTCCAGGACACCTACACCACCCGATGTTACAGGAAGGCCATAAAGATCATCAAGGACAACACCCACCCGAGCCACTGCCTGTTCACCCCGCTATCATCCAGAAGGCGAGGTCAGTACAGGTGCATCAAAGCTGGGACCGAGAGACTGAAAAACAGCTTCTATCTCAAGGCCATCAGACTGTTAAACAGCAACCACTAACATTGAGTGGCTGCTGCCAACACACTGACTCAACTCCAGCCACTTTAATAATGGGAATTGATGGGAAAGGATGTAAAATATATCACTAGCCACTTTAAACAATGCTACCTAATATAATGTTAACATACCCTAAATTATTAATCTCATATGTATACGTATAAACTGTACTCTATCATCTACTGCATCCTTATGTAATACATGTATCACTAGCCACTTTAACTATGCCACTTTGTTTACATACTCATCTCATATGTATATACTGTACTCTATACCATTTACTGTATCTTGCCTATGCTGCTCTGCACCATCACTCATTCATATCTTTATGTACATATTCTTTATCCCCTTACACTGTGTCTAAGAAATTAGTTTTGGAATTGTTAGTTAGATTACTTGTTGGTTATTACTGCATTGTCAGAACTGGAAGCACAAGCATTTCGCTACACTCGCATTAACATCTGCTAACCATGTGTATGTGACAAATAAAATTTGATTTGATTTCACTGTTGCAGTCAATTTATGTTTGAGGCTTTACTGAGCCGGGACAAACTTCTCTCTTCGACGAAAGACCAAGCACTTCCCCGTGTTTACCCAGATTAAGTATGCAGATATTTAAGCATCTCCAGTCAGAAAAATAACTTGCACAAAGAGTTTCCCCCTGGCACATTTTCCGGCTGGCACCCGCATTGGCTTCATTGCTGTTTTCCTTACTAATAATAACTTTGAACATGTGTGCATTCCTATCAAAGTAAGTGTCTACTACGTCATTATTATAGTTGCTGTATGTCGTGTTGTTTCTACAGTAGCACACCGTATGTATGTATGTATGTATCGAGCATAATGTATTTACTGTTTTTTTTTATGTTCAAGTACCGGGGACAAATCATGCATTCCGATTCTTGCATAGACTGTAATGGACACATATGATGTGTGGAAAATACTTTTTTGGAAGGTTGTACTGATTATGATGAGCTAATGCTAAGATAAATGCCAGCTTGTGTGGCACCATGTTTGTTGACGATATACAATGCATTCTGGTTGTCACATAAACGCCTGTCAGACCAGAGATGTTATAACAAAATGAGGTGAAGGGATGGTTCACTCGACTGACTTAGATTGTAACTATCATTACTCAGGGTTGCCAGCTCTTTATTTTTATTTAGCTTTTAAACTCCTGTGTTTTCATCCCATTTATTGATAAATCCCCCATCATAGTAATATCTCCTGCATCATCTACCCCCACGATACCTTCCCCCATTTCTACCCCCCCAAATGATTCCCTATAAATAGCCTACTGTTTGAAATCATTTTTAAATACTTATTTCAAATATTAAACTCAGCAAAAAAAGAAACGTCCCCTCACTGTCAACTGCGTTTATTTTCAGCAAATTTAAAGTGTAAATATTTGTATGAACATAACTAATTCAACAACTGAGACATAAACTGAACACGTTCCACAGACATGTGACTAACAGAAATTGAATAATGTGCCCCTGAACAAAAGGGGGGGGGGGTCAAAAGTAACAGTATCTGGTGTGGCCACCAGCTGCATTAAGTACTGCAGTGCATCTCCTCATGGACTGCACCAGATTTGCCAGTTCTTGCTGTGAGATGTTACCCCACTCTTCCACCTGCAAGTTCCCAGACATTTCTGGGGGGAATGGCCCTAGCCCTCACCCTCCAATCCAACAGGTCCCAGGTATGCTCAATGGGATTGAGATCCAGGCACTTTGCTGGCCATGGCAGAACACTGACATTCCCGTCTTGCTGGAAATCACGCACAGAACGAGCAGTATGGCTGGTGGCATTGTCATTCTGGAGGGTCATGTCAGGATGAACCTGCAGGAAGGGTACCACATGAAGGAGGAGGATGTCTTCCCTGTAAGGCACAGTGTTGAGATTGCCTATAATGACAAGCTCAGTCCGATGATGCTGTGACACACCGCTTGTCTTTTCAAATAAAAATCTAATTCAAAGAATACATCTAAATACTTAATTACAAGTATCTTTGAAAGTAATTGAGATACCCTGATGTTATTTGAACCCAGGTCCAGATGGGACAGAGGCCCACATATTTTAAAGTCACAAAGACCTGGGTTGGGGCTAACCTGTCACAAATGAAATCCCCCAGAAATTAAATGACCCCCCCCCCAAAAAAAATAACAACTCTAAAATGGTTTCTCCCAAATCTGGCAACCCTGTGTAGCTTTTGTGCTACGGTTAGGCTAAGCAGTTGTGTTTGGGGCGATGATCTGTGAGAGAATTTGATTTGCTTTGTGATTTATCAAAAACTGTAAACATTTGTCAAGTCATGTGCTCCGATTCTTTTATACGCTGTAAAAGTACATCGAAGATTTGTAATATGCTGAAAAGTGGCCAAAGGGCACAGCCATCTTTGTTTATTTGCGTTTTATAGTGAATGGCATTCTGGGATTAGGGAGTGAGGGAGTCAAACATAAACAAACATGGCTGCCGTCATAAAGAATTGAACTGCAGTTAGCTTAGCAGACACGCATCTCTTTTCTAAACAATATTACATGCTCACCAGAGATGTGGTATATTGTAAACAAGTCTAGCTATTAAGTCACTAACTGTTTTTTTTGTCAGCGCAACATGTTATTTAGACTGGTTTATGGATTGAGTGTGGCTGTGACACTTGGATGATGAAGTTTACATTTATCTTTTACAATAAAAAGGTGAAATTGAGGAATAAAGTTGTGAAGACCTCATCAGTGCAATACATTGTTGCGATGCTTTTCAGGCAACAATGCTGTATAGACGCATTTGTTGCATCATATGTTCTGTTGCTACATATGTTCTGTTGCTACTGTTGCTATTTTACACCTCTGAGTGTTAATTTCTCTTAGAATTCATTTAACTCCCGAATCAACACTAGAAATGTTACACAAAATCAACACTAGGTAACACTGGCCAATGTTCAGTGCATACTTAACATGGCTGACTCACCACAGGCTCAGTTACATTCCCCCGAGTACCTTTTGTTATCCTTCTATCTGAGAGTACATTATGTACTGTATGTGGTCAACTAAGGGTGTTCTTGATTAAAGTGTATGCGTTTGAGCCTATTTTCTACAGTATTGAACGTGAGTGCATGTTTGTGTTCTTTGTTGAAGTATCTGTGAGTGTGAGGTCTTCTCTCAGAGTAAATTACATCAAGCACCCAGACATCTGTCTCTCAACTGTCAGTGACATGTCAGCTTAGTGCTATGTGGCAGCCAGGTCTCAAGGTCTCACACAGACACGGAATATTTCGTAGTCAGCAACCAAACTAGTGGTTTGGTTGAGGGATCAATGGAGTTAGAGGAAGTTGTGTTGTGCCGTGTTAGATTTGGTTTCGGCATGTGCCATTTACTGTTCTGTCTTTGCGGTGACTGTGTGACTAGCTTGGGGTTTAACAGTGATGTGCCACCGCACAATGCTTTACTCTCGAGGTAATTGTGTGTGTGTGTGTGCGCACGTTTGCACTCGCTGGGTGCGAAAATCAACACAGCTATTTAAGTCTAAGACTTGTCCTTTCATGTCAACAGAATTGGGCCAGACTGATGACTGACGCAAAATAAAAATGGCACACCACAATCCTAAACAGTGGCGTAGAGCCAGGTCTGAGCAAGCCTTATGATTTTTTTTTAGGATGGGGGGGACAGCTAACTTCTTACAATTGTACACATATTTCCATGGGGCAGAGACAAAAATGTGCAGTTTAGTAGCTAATCTCATGATATTCTACACATTTTGCAAAGAGGCTGAGAGAATTTGAGATTTTTAAAGCTGATTTCCTGTAATTCTCATCTTGCTGCCTCCAACTTCGAAGCCACAGCTCTGGTGTGTAGCACGATCAAGCAAGGTTTCTAGACAATGTTTTTTCTGTTTGGTAACACAGACTAGTTCTAGTCAGAATCTGATGTCAATAATAATTCTTGAAAGCTCAACCTATACAGAGAGAACGCAACAAATCAATCAGTTTAAATTGGTACTACGCTAAAATGAGTTGCAGAATGTTCTTAAACAAGATAGCACCTTCCTCCTCCACTTCTCTGAACTTGTTGTTTTTTAGTAGCAGTCCAACCAGTCAGTTCTTAGTCACTGTGGGTACTTATTCTCTGGTCGGTCGATACATCACCGCTTCAGCCAGCCTAGACACAGAGAGGGCTTAGGGCTCCGATCAATACCTCTGGGTGTAATTCTGACTATGTGGTTGTCAGCCATCATGACTCAATTTACCGATACTAAGAAAAAGGAGCGGGCGTTTTATTCTCCTCGCTCGGTCGTATTGTATCCTTTCCTTCATGAAAAACGAGTCAGTGCACTGCATACACAGAACTCTATTCCACATCAAGTAACTCATGCAAGCAGTTAAAATCGGATGGAAAAAACAAACAGAAAAATACACCTTATGAAACAGCGGGGACTGTGAAGAGACACACACACACACACACACACACCCACACACAGACATACATACTATACAAACGTACACATTGATTTTGTGTTGTAGATATGTGGTAGTAGAGTGTTGTGAAATGTATTGTAATTTTAAAAATATGTATATCAGCCTTCATTTTGCTAGACTCTAGGAAGAGTAGCTTCTGCCTTGGCAGCAGCAATGGGGATCCATAACAAATACAAATACTACACTGTATCTAGTCGGGAAAGTCTGGCAATGGGCTCAGGACTGATTTCTGAGAACAATAATGTATCAACTTCATCTGTCTGTTCATCTGTGGAACTTAGCTAAGTTCCAACTCTGTGATTGTCAATGAAACTAGCAAGTAGCAGATAGCAGGCACATTGAGAAGCCAGGCCACAATCAGCTTATTAAGTCACTGGTGAGTGGCAACGTGTGTGTGTGCTTTGATGCTGTTTATTTATTTTACAACTTTCTCACTATCTATTACCAGAGTGTGCATCTGTATAACAGTATTTCACAGTGAATCATGTCACTAAACAGGTCAAGGGAGGACACAAGATGCTCGCGAATGGGTTTTGAATTTTTGAATATTGACAAGTGGCAGTTGGGATTCAAGTGCACTCCGATCATCTCAAATCTCATTTTGCCCAAAACAGTGTCGTACTCGAGTGATCACTATGAAACACAAGTGATCACTCCATAAAGGGCTTAGGGGCCAAGTGTTCTTTCAACATAACATTGGTGATGTGTTGTCCTATGTAAACAAGTCAGAGGCGCTGCGTAATGGACGAGACTGGCCGAGACTGACTTTAATGACCAAAATCATCCTCTTTATACTTTTTAGTCAATTTTGAGACTAGAATAAACATTTCTGACAAATATCGATGCCACAGGCCGTTTCAAACCAGACAATTTGTTTATCGCCTTCAGTTGCTCTTTTAAATAGTTCAGATGATGATGGTATCCTGACATTGTTAAGTAGAGTTGTCAATTTAAAAAATCAAAGCAACCAGCTGCAATACTATTTCTAGTTTACTCAACTTTGGCAAATGTGTTGAGACAACTCAATAATATGTGCTAGCAGAACATTTCGGCAGCAAAGTTGAGTGAACCAGAAATCGTATTGCGTCTGTTTGCCTTGTTTTTTTTATATATTGATTAATTTAAAATTATGGCAGTGGAGTAGACATTGAGGTAGAGTTAGGGCAGGAAAATAATATGTGGTGTGAAGCTGAGCTCAGAGTGTAATCACAAGATTATAGATTATAACATGATTTCTAGATTACAAGCCTGTAATCTAGCTCTTTAGTCTTGTGTTTCTGAGAGCCTACTGACTTCACAGAGGGTGTTATTCACATTTCACATACACCCAAATCCCTCTGGGTAGATAACATTGTTGGTATTTGCACTGGGACCATTAGATTAGTGTTTCAATTGATATGAAACAGATCAATGTTCATGATATGGGTTAGACATATCATTGATTTAACACTATAGTCTAATCATCATCTCTCTCATCAGGATTGCATGCTGGATTTCACTGAATAACCCTAGCCAATAAAACATATGAAATGACAGACACTTTGTCATAGCTGCAGTAGTATCTCTGTCACTGGCATGGGATGGAACTAGACCTCGGTTCAAATACAAGTGTATTGGATTATTTACTTAAATATTTATTTTCTGTGTATCTCAGTATTGTGGCCAAATCAACTACTTCTATTGGAAGTATTTGAAAATATTTGAAAATAATTTACTATAAAAAGCCTAGTATTTGAAAGTCTTTTCAAATACTTATTTCAAATACTAATTTCGAATGCATGGGTTAAATGCATGGGAGTTTATTTGAGTCACTGTAGTCAACACATTCCAATATTCAACTACTTGTCTTTTCAAATAAAAATCTAATTCAAGGAATACATCTAAATACTTCATTCCAAATGTCTTTGAAAGTAATTGTAATACCCTAAATAGTATCTGAACCCAGGTCTAAAGGCCCACATGTTTTACAGTCACAGAGACCTAGCGAGGGGCTAACCTGTCACCAAGTCCCAAAACAAATGGTTTACCTGAAAACACTTTAGGGGAGAGCTAGATAAATGCCCTTTGGTGTGTGTCTATGAAAGAGAGTAGAGCATTTGTTGACATCAAAGAATAGATTAGTCACATTCAATTAATCTTGCGCCATTAACCTGGAGGGACCGTCAGGGCTGAGAGTGAATTGTTTTTTTAATCCACTCTGATGGCTTTACCTTTCTTTGTTCACAGAGAATGGGAAAACCTTGACCTCCATGTTATGACAACCTTTCATTAAGAGCATGTGGTAATGGAACAGTTGAAACATTTACTTGAAACTCATTCATTCAAAGGTCTATGTTCTCTCAGGCTATAATAAAGTGTATCCTCCTGTATCCCAAGAGGTACCCGAATAGGGGCAAGAGATCTTTATAATGAGAGCTGTACCGATTCTCCCCAAAAAATAATTGGTGGAGATTTTTTTAGCCAGGATCAGAACAGAGTAGAATAGGCTTGTCTTAATTTGAGGCTTGGAAAAACCCTGCTCTGGTATTTCCCACTGGTTCTGTTTAGTCATAAGAACCTCAAGCCAAGGAAACATTACAAAGCCTGATTTCTATCATCTCTCTATTACTGTTTCCTAACTCCCACGCTTCACACACTAGTTTCCTTCCCACTCTTGTCTTTTTCTGTAATTTCCTGAAGATATCAAACAAAGGAAGTTATATTTTGATGAATTAAGTCTCTGTCTTTGGCTCTGCTGGTTCAGTATGTGGCTGTAACACCTGTCCCCTCACAGGGGCTCTCCGAGCATGACTGTACTGTCACAAAAAGCAGCTTTGACAGCCAGGACTCCAGCTGCTGTCACTGAGCTTGATGTATTGGCCCCACCTATGGTCGTGACACAATAATATTTTACACAGCAGGCACTTCAGAAAACAGCTGGTGGAATACAAGATAGTACAGTATAGGCCAGATGCAACCTGCGGGGAAAATGAGTTTGACAGCCCTGAACTAGCCCATGTTAGCTGGTTAGCGTAACTAACCTACCTAGCTATCTAAATAGCCTGGCGATCATAACCACACTATGTCCCCATGGGGGTCCCCAAAGATGCTGAGTCATGGACACTCTGACTGACAGTTGTGGCTGCTTTGCGTGATGTAATGTCGTCTCTACGTTCTTGCCCTTTTCTGTATTTATTATTCTTTAAATGTTCCATAGATTAGATTTTTTTCTTTTAAGTTATCCCTTTAAGTTTTCACATTATGAAGTATATTTAGTCAATTTGTAATTATTATTTTATAAAAATGCAACCTTTCCGTTACTGTCCCAATGCTCTAACCACTAGGCTACCTGCTGCCCCAAAGGCTATATCACAACAAAATGTGGAAAAAGTCAATACTTTCTGAAGGCTCTGTGTTGTCCCTAGAGGTGTAAAATGTGTGATAGCAGTGCAGCAATGGCAGCTGTGTTGTCACTCTTTCTTTCATCCCTGCATTCCATACTTTTTTCCATAGGGATTTTACCGTACACTCTCAGAAATAGAGGTTTAGATTTTTCCTAAAGGGGTACCAACTGCTTGTCACTGTGGTGGTACCCTGTATGGTCCTCCTTTGTACTGTTAGTTATAGGTACATAATTGTACTCCAGTTCATAACTCAGTACCTTTCTCCACATTTAAAAAAAATAAGCTAGCTTTTTGCCTTCATAGAGTACCACCACAGTGAAAAAGTGGCAATTTTTTTTATCTCTACCGTAGAACACTTAAACTGGTACAACACTTCCACTGAAGGGTGGCCAGAAATAACTATCTGAAAGGCACGACCCCACTAAGCCACGCCTCCAATATAATTTCCCAGTGTGCCTTGCCTTTTTGAGTGAATTGTAGAGTTACCAGCGATGACTGTATGTGTTTGTGACAGAGACAAGGTTGTTGAATTTGATCATTTTATTTATAAATGCCTGGATTTTTTCAATTTAGGTGATTCTCTTATAAAATGGGTAAAAGTAATGTATAGCAACCCCAGGTGTAAAATAGTAAATAGCGGCTACTTCTTAGTTTTGAAATATCAAGGGTAGTTAAACAAGGGTGTCCGCTGTCACCATATCTATTTGTTATGGGCATTGAATGGCTAGCTATTAATATCAGCTCAAATAACAACATTAGAGGATTAGAAATCCAAGTCGTCCATGTATGCCGATGACTCTAGTTTTATATTAAGTCCGTAAGCTCGATCCCTGCAATGTCTCATTGAAGATCTAGATCAGTGGTTTCCAAAATTTTTATAGTCCTGTACCCTTTCAAACATTCAACCTCCAGCTGCGTACCCCCTCTAGCACCGGGTCAGCGCACTCTCAAAAGTTGTTTTTTGCCATCATTGTAAGCCTACACACACTATATGATACATTTATTAAACAGAAGAGGACTGGCCACCCCTCAGAGCCAGGTTCCTTTCTAGGTTTCTTCCTAGGTTCCTGCCTTTCTAGGGAGTTTTTCCTAGCCACTGTGCTTCTACATCTGGATTGCTTGCTGTTTGAGGTTTTAGGCTGGGTTTATGTATAGCACTTTGTGACATCGGCTGATGTAAAAAGGGCTTTATAAATACATTAGATTAATTAAACATAAGAATGAGTGTGAGTTTTTGTCAAAACCCAGCTCGTGGGAAGTGACAAAGAGCTCTTACAGGACCAGGGCACAAATAATAATATTATTATAATCAGTAATTTTGCTCTTTATTTAACCAACTTATATATAAAACCGTATTTGTTCATTGAAATTATGAATAACTCACCACAGGTTAATGAGAAGGGTGTGCTTGAAAGGATGCACATAACCCTGAAAGGATGGGTTGGATTGGAGAGAGTTTGTGCGCTTGATAACAAGCGCACTTCTGTATGTTGTAGAAGTGTTACATGGTCGCTGCCCATATCGTTGCATAGTGCAGAAAATACACGAGAGTTCAGGGGCCTTGCTTTAACAATGTTAACCATTTTCACTGTAGTGTCCAAAACGTCTTTCAAGCTGTCAGGCATTACCTTGGCAGAAAGAGCCGCTCGGTGGATGCTGCAGTGCACCCAAATGGCGTCGGGAGCAACTGCTTGCACGTGCGTTACCACTCCACTATGTCTCCCTGTCATGGCTTTTGCACCATCAGTACAGGTACCAGCATGAGCAGCAGCTACGTTGGCAACATATGGACTGATTTTCAATTAATTGAAAATGATACTTTTTTCAAAGTATCTCTCTTTTTCAAACAAGCGTTGCAGAGCTGGTTACAATTTCAATTTCAATTTCATCCCCCTGAAAAGATACAACAAATATTCCAACGGATGTTATGGCTGAACTCAAATGTGCTGGTTAATAAAATACCCGTATTTATGTCAAAGATGTTTCAAAAGGGTATTTTGTTTTAAATTCTATTGTAAATTGGAATGGTACAGTTATGTCTTTCATGGAGAATCAGAATTGTACGGGAAGGTCTGCTCAATCCAAGATTACAATCAATTGATTACAGCATTATCCCAAAAATGAAGGAGACAGGTGGCAAAGGGAGGAGGTAGGGAACTGATCTGTCTGCCCAATATAAAGGATCAAAACTGGCGGAGGAATACAATTAGCATAAATAGGGACGTTTACCAGTTTAATTTGAGGACCAGGATGTTGACAGCTGTGCCATGCAAAATAGTTGGGAAGAGATTTGATGTACCAATTCCATGAGTTGATATATAACATTACGCAAGATTCAAGACTTCATGCTTTTCAGCTAAAATGATTATATAGAATTCTTGCCACCAATAAAATGTTGAATATGTGGGGCATACAATCATCAAAGCTCTCCAGATTTTGTTGTGAGGATACAGAATCAATAGACCATTCATTTATTTTGGTATTGCCCTCAGGTAGCCCGTTTCTGGTCTCTGGTTCAGGAATGGCTGAAAATGCATAACATTGATCTAGAATTGACCCTAGAAATAGTACTGTTGGGAGATCGGGATAGTTACTGGATAATTACTAATATACGAATACTCTTAGTGAAAGTATTTATTTTCAACTCGCAATCTGTGGATTCTATTCAAATAGATTGGGGCGGCAGGTCACCTAGTGGTTAGAGTGTTGGACTGGTAGCCGAAAGGTTGCAAGATCAAATCCCTGAGCTGACAAGGTAAAAATTTGTCGTTCTGCCCCTGAACACCCCAGTTAACCCACTGTTCTCAGGCCGTCATTGAAAATAAGAATTTGTTCTTAACTGACCTGCCTAATTAAATAAAGGTCAAAATAAAATTGTATGTGAAATATCACAGCATAGTTGAAAGATGTATGGTGTGTAGAAATCCAAAGCGCGTGGCCAGCAGAGACTGGTGGGATGGGCTGAGGGTTGGGACGTGGAATTGGAGACAACTGGGAGTGGAGTTGCTGGGCGGGAGTAAGTAAAAAGAATCAAACATAAAGTATGTTTGAATGACACTGAGGGGCAATGTTACAACTAATGCCGGTTTGCCTGAGGCTGATGCCGTGCAGGTGTTTGTACACATGCATATACACACACATTCATTAAAATGCACATATGTAAATTGTGCATATGCAGTTTTAGTGCATGTATAAAACATACCATGTTATTATGATTTTTGTAGTACTTGATGTCTTTAGTTTTTTTGCATTGTTCTCTGTTTTCCTTTGTCCTTCTCTTTTGCTCATTTAGTTGGTTGTTGGTACATGGGGGGGGTATTGGATGGTTGGGGGGCAGCTCTTGAGGTACTGTGGGGGGGAATATTGGGGGGCTGGTGGCCTGGCAGTTGGGAGGTTGGGCTGGTGGCTGATGGATCGCTGGTTCGGGTCCACCTTGTGGGAGATCTGTCGACGTGCCCTTGAGCAGGGCGTTGACCCTGGTTGCTTCTGTGTGTCGCTTTGGATGACTAATGTCATGACTAATGTAGTTAGATGACTAATGTGATGTAGTTGTTGAGCAGCTTCACTGCAAGTTTATTGTATGTTTTAAATATTCAATAAAAAATATATATACAGTGCCTTGCGAAAGTATTCGGCCCCCTTGAACTTTGCGACCTTTTGCCACATTTCAGGCTTCAAACATAAAGATATAAAACTGTATTTTTTTGTGAAGAATCAACAACAAGTGGGACACAATCATGAAGTGGTACGACATTTATTGAATATTTCAAACTTTTTTAACAAATCAAAAACTGAAAAATTGGGCGTGCAAAATTATTCAGCCGCCTTAAGTTAATATTTTGAAGCGCCACCTTTTGCTGCGATTACAGCTGTAAGTCGCTTGGGGTATGTCTCTATCAGTTTTGCACATCGAGAGACTGAAATTTTTTCCCATTCCTCCTTGCAAAACAGCTCGAGCTCAGTGAGGTTGGATGGAGAGCATTTGTGAACAGCAGTTTTCAGTTCTTTCCACAGATTCTCGATTGGATTCAGGTCTGGACTTTGACTTGGCCATTCTAACACCTGGATATGTTTATTTTTTAACCATTCCATTGTAGATTTTGCTTTATGTTTTGGATCATTGTCTTGTTGGAAGACAAATCTCCATCCCAGTCTCAGGTCTTTTGCAGACTCCATCAGGTTTTCTTCCAGAATGGTCCTGCATTTGGCTCCATCCATCTTCCCATCAATTTTAACCATCTTCCCTGTCCCTGCTGAAGAAAAGCAGGCCCAAACCATGATGCTGCCACCACCATGTTTGACAGTGGGGATGGTGTGGTCAGGGTGATGAGCTGTGTTGCTTTTATGCCAAACATAACGTTTTGCATTGTTGCCAAAAAGTTCAATTTTGGTTTCATCTGACCAGAGCACCTTCTTCCACATGTTTGGTGTGTCTCCCAGGTGGCTTGTGGCAAACTTTAAACAACACTTTTTATTGATATCTTTAAGAAATGGCTTTCTTCTTGCCACTCTTCCATAAAGGCCAGATTTGTGCAATATACGACTGATTGTTGTCCTATGGACAGAGTCTCCCAACTCAGCTGTAGATCTCTGCAGTTCATCCAGAGTGATCATGGACGTCTTGGCTGCATCTCTGATCAGTCTTCTCCTTGTATGAGCTGAAAGTTTAGAGGGACGGCCAGGTCTTGGTAGATTTGCAGTGGTCTGATACTCCTTCCATTTCAATATTATCTCTTGCACAGTGCTCCTTTGGATGTTTAAAGCTTGGGAAATATTTTTGTATCCAAATCCGGCTTTAAACTTCTTCACAACAGTATCTCGGACCTGGCTGGTGTGTTCCTTGTTCTTCATGATGCTCTCTGCGCTTTTAACGGACCTCTGAGACTATCACAGTGCACGTGCATTTATACGGAGACTTGATTACACACAGGTGGATTGTATTTATCATCATTAGTCATTTAGGTCAACATTGGATCATTCAGAGATCCTCACTGAACTTCTGGAGAGAGTTTGCTGCACTGAAAGTAAAGGGGCTGAATAATTTTAAACGCCCAATTTTTCAGTTTTTGATTTGTTAAAAAAGTTTGAAATATCCAATAAATGTCGTTCCACTTCATGATTGTGTCCCACTTGTTGTTGATTCTTCACAAAAAAATACAGTTTTATATCTTTATGTTTGAAAACTGAAAAGTGGCAAAAGGTCGCAAAGTTCAAGGGGGCCGAATACTTTCGCAAGACACTGTATACGCTACCGTTCAACAGTTTGGGGTTACTTAGAAATGTCCTTGTTTTTGAAAGAAAAGCACATTTTCTGTCCATTAAAATAACATCAAATTGATCAGAAATACAGTGTAGACATTAATGTTGTAAATGACTATTGTCGCTGGAAACGGCTGATTTTTTATGGAATATCTACATAGGCGTACAGAGACCCACTATCAGCAACCATCACTCCTATGTTCCAATGGCACGTTGTGTTTATAAGTTTATAATTTTAAAAGTGTAATTGATCATCAGAAAACCATTTTGCAATTACGTTAGCACAGCTGAAAAACTGTTGTACTGATTAAAGAAGCAATAAAACTGGCCTTTTATAGACTAGTGAGTATCTGGAGCATCAGCATTTGTGGGTTCGATTACAGGCTCAAAATAGTCAGAAACAAAGACCTTTCTTCTGAAACTCATCAGTCTATTCTTGTTCTGAGAAATGAAGGCTATTCCATGCAAGAAATTGCCAAGATACTGAAGGTCTCGTACAACGCTGTGTACTACTCCCTTCACAGAACAGCGCAAACTGGCTCTAACCAGAATAGAACATGTGTTTTACTCAATTATTTCAATCACGGGTGAGCATTTTTTTATTTCACCTTTATTTAACCAGGTAGGCTAGTTGAGAACAAGTTCTCATTTACAACTGCGACCTGGCCAAGATAAAGCATAGCAGTGTGAACAGACAACACAGAGTTACACATGGAGTAAACAATTAACAAGTCAATAACACAGTAGAAAAAAAAGGGGAGTCTATATACAATGTGTGCAAAAAGCATGAGGAGGTAGGCGAATAATTACAATATTGCAGATTAACACTGGATTGATAAATGATCATGTACAGGTAGAGATATTGGTGTGCAAAAGAGCAGAAAAGTAAATAAATAAAAACTGTGGGGATGAGGTAGGTGAAAATGGGTGGGCTATTTACCAATAGATTATGTACAGCTGCAGCGACCGGTTAGCTGCTCAGATAGCTGATGTTTGAAGTTGGTGAGGGAGATAAAGGTCTCCAACTTCAGCGATTTTTGCAATTCGTTCCAGTCACAGGCAGCAGAGTAATGGAACGAAAGGTGGCCGAATGAGGTGTTGGCTTTAGGGATGATCAGTGAGATACACCTGCTGGAGCGCGTGCTACGGATGGGTGTTGCCATCGTGACCAGTGAACTGAGATAAGGCGGAGCTTTACCTAGCATGGCCTTGTAGACGACCTGGAGCCAGTGGGTCTTGCGACGAATATGTAGCGAGAGCCAGCCGACTAGAGCATATAAGTCGCAGTGGTGGGTAGTATAAGGTGCTTTAGTGACAAAACGGATGGCACTGTGATAAACTGCATCCAGTTTGCTGAGAAGAGTGTTGGAAGCAATTTTGTAGATGACGTCGCCGAAGTCGAGGATCGGTAGGATAGTCAGTTTTACTAGGGTAAGCTTCTCAGCGTGAGTGAAGGAGGCTTTGTTACGGAATAGAAAGCCGACTCTTGATTTGATTTTCGATTGGAGATGTTTGATATGGGTCTGGAAGGAGAGTTTGCAGTCTAGCCAGACACCTAGGTACTTATAGGTGTCCACATATTCAAGGTCGGAACCATCCAGTGTGGTGATGCTAGTCGGGCATGCGGGTGCAGGCAGCGATCGGTTGAAAAGCATGCATTTGGTTTTACTAGCGTTTAAGAGCAGTTGGAGGCCACGGAAGGAGTGTTGTATGGCATTAAAGCTCGTTTGGAGGTTAGATAGCACAGTGTCCAATGACGGGCCGAAAGTATATAGAATGGTGTCGTCTGCGTAGAGGTGGATCAGGGAATCGCCCGCAGCAAGAGCAACATCTTTGATATATACAGAGAAAAGAGTCGGCCCGAGAATTGAACCCTGTGGCACCCCCATAGAGACTGCCAGAGGACCGGACAGCATGCCCTCCGATTTGACACACTGAACTCTGTCTGCAAAGTAATTGGTGAACCAGGCAAGGCAGTCATCCGAAAACCGAGGCTACTGAGTCTGCCGATAAGAATATGGTGATTGACAGAGTCGAAAGCCTTGGCAAGGTCGATGAAGACGGCTGCACAGTACTGTCTTTTATCGATGGCGGTTATGATGTCGTTTAGTACCTTGAGTGTGGCTGAGGTGCACCCGTGACCGGCTCGGAAACCAGATTGCATAGCGGAGAAGGTACGGTGGGATTCGAGATGGTCAGTGACCTGTTTGTTGACTTGGCTTTCGAAGACCTTAGATAGGCAAGGCAGAATGGATATAGGTCTGTAACAGTTTGGGTCCAGGGTGTCTCCCCCTTTGAAGAGGGGGATGACTGCGGCAGCTTTCCAATCCTTGGGGATCTCAGACGATATGAAAGAGAGGTTGAACAGGCTGGTAATAGTGGTTGCGACAATGGCGGCGGATAGTTTCAGAAATAGAGGGTCCAGATTGTCAAGCCCAGCTGATTTATACGGGTCCAGGTTTTGCAGCTCTTTCAGAACATCTGCTATCTGGATTTGGGTAAAGGAGAACCTGGAGAGGCTTGGGCGAGGAGCTGCGGTGGGGCCGGAGCTGTTGGTCGAGGTTGGAGTAGCCAGGCGGAAGGCATGGCCAGCCGTTGAGAAATGCTTGTTGAAGTTTTCAATAATCATGGATTTGTCGGTGGTGACCGTGTTCCCTAGCCTCAGTGCAGTGGGCAGCTGGGAGGAGGTGCTCTTGTTCTCCATGGACTTCACAGTGTCCCAGAACTTTTTGGAATTGGAGCTACAGGATGCAAACTTCTGCCTGAAGAAGCTGGCCTTAGCTTTCCTGACTGACTGCGTGTATTGGTTCCTGACTTCCCTGAACAGTTGCATATCGCGGGGACTGTTCGATGCTATTGCAGTCCGCCACAGGATGTTTTTGTGCTGGTCGAGGGCAGTCAGGTCTGGAGTGAACCAAGGGCTGTATCTGTTCTTAGTTCTGCATTTTTTGAACGGAGCATGCTTATCTAAAATGGTGAGGAAGTTACTCTTAAAGAATGACCAGGCATCCTCAACTGACGGGATGAGGTCAATGTCCTTCCAGGGTACCCGGGCCAGGTCGATTAGAAAGGCCTGCTCACAGAAGTGTTTTAGGGAGCGTTTGACAGTGATGAGGGGTGGTCGTTTGACTGCGGCACCGTAGCGGATACAGGCAATGAGGCAGTGGTCGCTGAGATCATGATTGAAGACAGCGGAGGTGTATTTGGAGGGCCATCAACCGTGATGTGCTAAATTGTAAAGTAAGTAATTGCTATTAGGTAAATCATATTATGGTTTCTGTCAGCTGCCTACATTTTTGTTCTCTGTTTTATGAAAACAGTTAATAGAATAACATTTTTACCACAATTCTGTGAGATTTTTATATATCTGGCACACCTGCTTGTGTATTCAAAATCACTATGTACATTTTAAGATGCGGATTTGACCCAATAAGACCCCATTGAGTTGTTTGTCGGCCATATTGGACAAAGGCTTCTGGTGGGATGAATACCTGAATCCTGTGATGGCCAAGTATCTAGAAATCTTTTCTTAAACCCTGTTCTAGCTGTGTGTGTGCAATTTGGTGCTTCCATCACAAGTTACAATCCCAAAACATAGCTGAACCATTACATGGAATTATATGGCTTCCAACACTCTACTGTCAAAGGCACAATATGGGCTACATTTATTTTTATAAAAGTTGTATTTGGTGCTTTCAAAGTGAATTATATAATATAGAATTTGAAAGGTGACATTTCCGAACCACTTGTCAAACAAAGTTTAAAAAGTATCAGGGTTTCCACGTAAAAGGAATTTGTACAGGTAATTCTGATATGTACCATAGCTGTCAAAGTCCTGTTGACCTGAACTTTCTGAAAATGTGCCTTTATGGATAGCTGTGAAACTAGGCTTTCCAAGGATACATTATTAAAGGATACACGCGAGCAATAACTTTTTTTTATTCTGACGCTGATTGTCATAGGGTATATACACACGTAAACATGGACTTTGTATTGAAGATATGTGGTAGTGGTGGAGTAGGGGCCTGAGGGCACACACAGTGTGTTGTGAATGTGTTGGAATGTTTTTAAAATTGTATAACTGCCTTAATTTTGCTGGAACCCAGGAAGAGTAATGGGGATCCATAATAAATACATTCAATGCATTATGAAATAATGATATTAAAATGATTTTAGAGCTTTAGAATGGAAAATCCAAACCCCAAAATAGTGAACATTAAGTTGCTAAAACATAGAAAGGATTCCATTGTCTCGGTCAGGTCCACATTGGGTAGACATCAATAGAAAAATAAAAAATTACTAACTGAAATATTGTGTTTATATTTTATTACTTAAGTATTTATATGAGGACTTTAATTATTATTTTTCTATTCCATAAAGTCATCATCTCATCTCTGCTCAGACAGTAGCAGCCAGCCAAAGTGATATATGCGCTCCCCATACTATCTTGTTCTGTCCTAGATTATGGTCATTGTAGTTAATTACCACGTTTCTGAACTACGTTGAATATTTGCTTAATGAAAACTACTCCCTTCAGCACAGCGTCCCACATTGTTCTTGACTTGATTTCTTGTGAATTATTTGACTTCCATCTAGAAAAACAGCACGTTGTGCTCACAAAAATAAATAAATAATGGAATTCAAGTAATTGAACCAACGTAGGTCAATTAGCTGTTTAATAACCGGGAGGGAAAAAACTACATTTCTGGTAATCGCTCAGCACTAGAGATTTCTCATGTCTCTTCTCTTTCGATCTCTCTCTCTCTTACACACACACACACACACACACACACACATACACACACACACACACATAATGGGGGAGCGCTTAGAAGACATCCACTCAGCTGCTGAAATGCAAGAGGCTTTACAGAAATTGTGGAAAAGTGGAATTGAATAGGTAAGAACAGCTGGAGAAAACTTGCTGTGAAAACAGTTTATGAAAGGATTACCTATAGGGCAAGGTCTGAAATAGAAAAACATGTTGTTAAACAAAAGGCCAGGACCGGAGATTACCAATTTCACCAACAGAGCAATAATTTCCATCCTCCCAACAGTTTGGTACGACAGAGAAAGTATGTATGGGGACAGGTTACATGGTTTTGTTAAAAACTGATGGATTGATGTGCACGTGATCGATCCCATCTCTCTTTTTTAAAGCTCCATAATGGCCATGAAACGCATATTTCTCCTGAGTTACTGCATGACGGTGAGGTGCCTTAGATGGAGGGGATATTTTACATGCTATCTACAGTGTGTACTAACACTGTAGATAGCACACACGACTAACGCAGTCGTCTATCAAATCGGAGACCTGTCATCATACGATGCATTCGAAAAGTATTCAGACCACATTTTGCTACGTTACAGCCTTACTCCAGAATTCAATCCATTTTCCCTCAATCTACACATAATACCCCATAATTACAAAGCAAAAACAGGTTTTCAGAAATGTTTAATTAAAAAAATATATATACAGAAATATCCCAGTTACATAAGTATTCAGACCCTTTACTCAGTACTTTGTTGAAGCACCTTTGGCAGTGACTACAGCCTCGAGTCTTCTTGGGTATGATGCTACAAGCTTGGCACACTTGTATTTGGGGAGTTTCTCCCATTCTTTTCTGCAGATCTTCTCAAGCTCTGTCAGGTTGAATGGGGAGCGTCGCCGCACAACTATTTTCAGGTTTCTCCAGTTTTTAACTGACTTGCCTAGTTAAATAAAGGTAAAATAAAAAAAGGATCTCTCGGTACTTTGCTCTGTTCATCTTTCCCTCGATCCTGACTGGTCTCCCAGTCCCTGCCATGGAAAAACATCCCAGCAGCATGACGCTACCGCTACCACTACCATGCTTCACCATAGGGATTGTGCCAGGTTTCCTCCAGACGTGATGCTTGGCATTCAGGCCAAAGAGTTCAATCTTGGTTTCATCAGACCAGGGAATCTTGTTTCTCATGGTCTGAGAGTCCTTTAGGTGCCTTTTGGCAAACTCCAAGTGGGATGTCATGTGTCTTTTACTGAGGAATGGCTTCCACCTGGCCACTCTACCATAAAGGCCTGATTGGTGGACTGCCCATCTACACAGAGAAACTCTAGAGCTCTGTCAGAGTGACCATCGGGTTCTTGGTCACCTCCCTGAGCAAGGCACTTCTCCCCCGATTGCTCAGTTTGGCAGGGCGGCCAGCTCTAGGAAGAGCCTTGGTGGTTCCAAACCTCTTCCTGTTAAGAATGATGGAGGCCACTGTGTTCATGGGGACCTTCCATACTGCAGACATTTTTTGATACCCTTACCCAGATCTATGCCTCGACATAATCCTCTCGCGGAGCTCTATGGACAATTCCTTCGGTTGGTCTTTGGTTTTTGCTCTAACATGCACTGTCAACTGTGGGTAACTTATATAGACAGGTGTGTGCTTTTCCAAATCATGTCCAATCAATTCAATTCACCACAGGTGGACTCCAATCAAGTTGTAGAAACATCAAGGATAATCAAAGGAAACAGGATGCATGCAATTTTTAGTCTCACAGCAAAGGGTCTGAATACAGTGGTCCCTCCTTTAAAAGTTGCGTCATACTGCGGCACACCTTGAGTGCTGCCTCAGCACGTCATTTAATTCTCAGACATTTTTTCTGTTACTGCAAGATATTGCTAGTTTGACCACCAGAGGGCATCTTTGAGAAGTATTTGATAGTTTCCGTATTGGCATTACCAGAGAATTTAAAACATTTTTTGTAATAACATAGTATATGGGATTGATTTTAAGAAATTTGGCTGAATTAATTTGATTAATATTATGGTGTTTCTATTCAGAGAAAAACGAAACCATCAGGGTTTCTATGCGCTGTACGTAATGTCGGGAGTAGGCTACATGATTGGAGGATTCTAAATTGTTTGCCTTCATTAGACAACTTTGCTACAATATTTCTGTAAATCAGTGATATTTATTCCCATAATAATTCATTATGGATCCATAACTAAATCAACATCTGCATTTTGAAAGAGCATTTTTGTATCATTATTTTATTAATGAAATGTGTTTATTTGTTTATTAGGCTACTTTGCAGTCTACAATACATACTGTAGTAAACATGGGAAAGTGCCTAATTCCTTACATAAGGGAAAGCAGGCCATGTCAGAATGCAGGGCATGCGAGAGAACGGTGTTATGTAAATAAGTTATTTCTGTTTTTTTATGTTTGATAAATGTGCAAAACTTTCTAAAAAGCAGTGTACTAATTATTTATAATTACTTATATATTTATAAGCCCCCCGACCATCCACTTAAGGAAAAATCAGCCCGCGGCTTAATATAATCGTGGTACCCTGGTCTACAGTGTCCAAGAGAAGAAGCATGCCTCTACATTGTTCTGTAATCGGAGAATCCTTTTACACTAGACTAGGCAACACTTACACAGGGCAATTCACCTTTCAATTCATCCTTTCTTGGAGCTTGGCCGTGAGGACAATAGAAGAGTGACATTGACACTTGGTCAAAATATTATATTTAATCTCCCTAAACACCTTACCCTACCTCCAGATACCTGAGCAGGCACAGCGTTTTAAAAACCTGTCATACATCAGCTTTCTTTGCCATTAGGTGCAACATATCCGGTTAGTGTTTGTCACAACTACCAACACCAGGAAGCCAATATAAATGTCCTTACTGCCCATATATTACATAGCCACAGTGTGTTACTAACCACAGAGAGGTATTCTGATACTTTTGTAAATATAGTGTATGTGGACACCCCTTCAAATTCGTGGATTCGGCTGGTTCTGCCACACCCATTACTGGCAGGTGTATAAAATCGAGCGCACAGCCATGCAATCTCCATACACCAATATTAGCAGTAAAATTTACTGAAGAGCTCAGTGACTTTCAACGTGGTACCGTCATAGGATGCCACCTTTCCTTTCCAGTCAGTTGGTAAAATGTCTGCCCTGCTAGAGCTGCCCTAGTCAACTGTAAGTGCTGTTACTGTGAAGTGGAAATGTCTAGGAGCAACAACGGCTCGGCCGCAAAGTGGTAGGCCACACAAGCTCACATAACGGGACTGCAAAAGCACAATAACTGTTTGTCAGAAGCTTCATGAAATGGATTTCCATGGCCAAGCAGCCACACACAAGCCCAAGACCACCATGTTCAAAGCCATGCGATCATCAATCTGTTCGAGAATAAAGATCACTAGTTCAACAGGAAAGTGAGCCTGTCAGGTAGCCAGTAGCCTTTCTTCTTTCACAGAATCCAGCTAAGGTGATGCAAATGCAATTTTCATGATTTTTGAAGAGATAAAAATTGGGTAAAAAACTTAAACATGAGACATGAGGTTTGGACCATTAGTTTTCTTAGAGAATTATCTGCAAGATATGTTTTTGATTGGACACCCTAGCAGAAGCTATTTGACTTCCACTGAGGATTTAAATTACACATAGCCTTGCCTGTTGACTTTGACTAGACCAATGTCAAGCTGTTCAGATTCCATGCACTCCTTGTCCTGCGCTGAGAGTGGGTTGTTTGTCTGGGTAATCTATTTTTTGCCTCTTATCTGACTGTGTCCCTGTAGCACAGGCAATTACTGCTGCACAATACACAATGGGCAGAATTCCATCTGCAGAGAGCTTATTCAGTTCTTATCCACACTAGCTATCTTTGTTTCCTATCATGTCCCCCTGTAATCTGAAGGTGTTCAGCCTGGTGCTGACATATAACTTGCCTCTCTCTCTAGGCTCTATTTTAACAAACAACCCGAATGGTAAATCTTAGCGCTGGCAGTAGGGTTATAGGTTGGAGAATTTTTCACAACTGAAATTAAGGGTGCAGTAGCTGGCCGTGGTGTGAAAGGGCTGGGTTTTGATGAATAAACAAGTTGTGGGTGTGTCAAGGCTTGGCTCCTCACTGGCCAATCAGAACGTGCTCCATGGCTAAATATGTTGAGTATTTACTGAATTGTATGTATTGCTTTGTCATCAACTCCAATTCCAATGTGAGTCCATTATAGCCTAGTTCATTAAACAGCCTGCCCCATATTTGCTAAATATGTTGAACAGATTTGCAGTACACATTGTTCTAATTGCATAGCGTCAATATTGAAATACATTGTTAAACATTGGCCAAGATATAATGCTACATGCTATGTTCTGACAGAAATACTGTGTGTCTGAATACAGAAACCCTCCATCTTGCTCCCTGAAAAAAAGGGCCAAAGTTGAAAGACCGAGAAAAAAACGGGAATGTCTAACTGTTTTGCAAGTCATGATATTTTAATAAAACATTGGTTATGGGTCTTTCGATAAACTAGGGCACCAGTGAGTGTTTCCTATACTGAACAACTTGTTACATCTGTTGATAAGTCACTGATAATAATCTGCCAATCTTTATCATGTCATTACATTAAGATATAAGGTCGGAATCATAGCTAAATTCAATCAAATTCACGACTTTTTAAAAACCACAGTATGTTTAACCCTTTATCATGTTTGGCTTCTTGATGGATTTGTCCAAAATCTTATAAAACGTTACTTTTCTGTCTGTGTATTTATGGCAGTGTAAGTTGCCGTTTTATAAAATATTAAGCATGAATTAGTTAAATTAGACATTGAACTTGAACCCTGTAAGAATCCTGACTCTAGCTGTCAGACAGTCTTTTTTTCTGCGTAACATTTAGTTTCTCCTTATGTTACATAGTGAAAACAGTTTCCATGGGCACACTAATTCAAAATCATAAATGCGATAGCAAAATCAAATGCTTCTAACAGAAAGAGTCACCTTACCTGAGACTTAAAACCTAAATCGATACTGTCATTAACTTGGTTCTTCAATAATTATGCATAATACTGGACAAGCATTTGGGTTCCAGCTGATTAATTACACCGTAATATTTTCACACATCATCATCTGATCCAGGAAGGAATTTTCGGAACGACAGTCAAGTGACAAATAGCTGTTGTGAACAGCCCAAGTGCTGGGAAAAAACGCGATTCCTATTAATTATTCTGGATATAATGACAAAAAAAATGATAGCCTAGTGGGCTTATTCACAATATGATCTGGTAATAAATAACATGATAAATAAATATTTAAACAATACAAGAGGCTTGAAGTAGCTTACTTGAACTTCAATTTTGAGCTCAAAAATTCAAGTACCGGAAAATCTACATTTTCACAATTTGGTGCGTGAAAGGTCCTTGTAATTATTGTTGCCAATTTATAAGTTTGCCTACTCCCTTATAATTATCTGTGATAAAAAAATATGAATCCGTTTTTATTGCGGTAAAACCACGTGTGCTTACTATGACGACATCTAATGTTGGCTTCAACTTGGCTTTCCATACAAACCCTTCAATTAAAAACGATCACTTTCTCATGATAAAAACAGCGATGGTGACATTCAAAGGGTGAGATTAATGCTACTGCTATTAATATAGTTGGTTCAGAGTTTTAGTTTCCCGGAAGCTCCCCAAAATATAGTTCTTTCAACTTTGGCCCTTTTTTCAGGGGGTGAGATGGTGTGCAAATTGAGGATTTCTGTATTCAGGCACACAGTATTTCTACCAGAACATTGGCCAAGATGACGAAAGAGGTACTGTACAGCCAAGCTTTGTCAGCAGATGTTACAGTAACATCTTTACGCCCATCACAGGGCATAAGACTCCGCTGTTGTAAGGGATTTCCTCCTCTTCTTCCGAAGAGGCGAGAAGGATCGGAGGACCAATATGCGGCGTGGTAAGTGTCCATGGCTCTTTTAATAAGAAATACAGACGGGAGACTCTGGCGGCTCATGACAGACGGGAGACTCTAGCAGCTCTGTACAGACAGGAACACCTGTAGGGAGGAGACAGAGAGACAGCCTGGTGGGTCCTGTGGCTGCCCCACGTACCAGGCTGTCTGGGGTGACCTCCAGGAGTCTTGGTGTTAGGAGGAGGCACCTGAAGGACTGGGCTGTGGGGGAGCACTGGAGCTCTGGTGCGCAGCCTTGGCACCACTCCCCCAGGCTGGATAACTACTCTAGCCCGGACCCTCCAGAGTGCAGGCGCAGGTTGATCTAGTGCCTACTACGCACAACCTTCCCTTAGGCTCCACTCCCACATTTGCCCGGCACAAGCGGAGCGCAGGCATAGGACGCACTGCACCCTCCCAGCGCCCTGGAGACACAGCACGCAGAGCCGGCGCAGGATACCCTGGACCAAAACAGCGTACTGGCGACCAGACACGCTGAGCAGGCACCATACGCCCTGGCTGGATGCCCACACTCGCATGACACTCTCAGGGGGCTGCCCTATAGCGCACCGCGCTATGGGCACGTACTGGCGACACTGTGCGCTTAATCGCATAACACGGTGCCTGACCAGTAACCCGCTGCTTATAATAAGCATGAGGAGTGAGCTCAGGTCTGCTACCTGGCTTAGCCCCACACCTTGTGTCTCCCCCCCAAAATAATTTGGGGCTGCCCCTCGTACCTGTCGCGCTGCCGTGCTGCCTCCCCATATCGCCGCCGCTCAGCTTTCGCTGCCTCCAGCTCTGCTTTGGGGCGGCGATATTCCCCAGCCTGTGCCCAGGGTCCTTCTCTGTTCAAAATCTCCTCCCATGTCCAGGAGTCATGTGATGCTGGCCGCTGTTGTTGCTGCTGCTGCTGTCGTCGCTGTCTGTTACCACGCCGCTTGGTCCTTGGTTGGTGGGTGTTTCTGTTAGGGATTTCCTCCTCTTCTTCCGAAGAGGAGAGGCGAGAAGGATCGGAGGACCAATATGCGGCGTGGTAAGTGTCCATGGTTCTTTTAATAAGAAATACTTAACATGAACACAACTGAATACAAAAACAATAAACGTGAAACGAACGAAAACCAAAACAGTACCGTGTGGTGAAAAAACACAGACACGGACACAAACACCCACAAACAAACAGTGAAACCCAGGTTACCTAAGTATGCTTCTCAATCAGAGACAACTAATGACACCTGCCTCTGATTGAGAACCATACTAGGCCGAAACATAGAAATCCCATAATCATAGAAAAACAAACATAGACTGCCCACCCCAACTCACGCCCTGACCATACTAAATAATGACAAAACAAAGGAAATAAAGGTCAGAACATGACAGCTTTGGGATATCACAGGACATATGACTCCAGTGTGGGACATCACAGGACGTAAGACTCCGCTGTGGGATATCACAGGACATAAGACTTCAGTGTGGGATATCACAGGACATAAGACTTCAGTGTGGGACATCACAGGACATATGACTCCATTGTGGTTCCCTCTGCAAACTGGGTACCTATGCGACTCAGGACCCTGGGAAGTAATTTACAGTGGGGCAAAAAAGTACTTAGTCAGCCAAGAAGGTTACCCAGGGTAGGCTACTGTTATTCTTCACAACATGCATTGATTCAATTGTACGTCCATGTAGTCATCTTCCCTGGGACCAGAATACTTTACTGATGGTTAAATTTGGGGGTTTGAGTGCTAACAGGAGGGTAGTATTGAGATCAGACATGAGAAAAGTACAAGCTAATTATGATATGACACAGATAACATGGGATTCAGAGAGTATGTGGCCACACTGTGCATGTTGGAATAGACTACTGGATAACAATCTAATGGCACTACTAAGACAATGAAGCCAAACATAAACTATATATACAAAAGTATGTGGACTCCCCTTCAAATTAGTGGATTCGGCTATTTCAGCCACACCCATTGCTGACAGGTGTATACAAGCGAGCACACAGCCATGCAATCTCAGATCTCTAAGATCTGTTCGTAGGGAGCTTCATGAAATGGGTTCCATGGCCAAACAGCTGCACACAAGCCTAAGATCACCATGCGCAATGCCAAGTGTCGGCTGGAGTGGTGTAAAGCTCGCCGCCATTTGATTCTGGAGCAGTGGAAACGCATTTTCTGAAGTGATGCATCACGCTGGGTTTGGCGGGTGCCAGGAGAACGCTACCTGCCCCAATACATAGTGCCAAATGTAAAGTTTGGTGGAGGAGGAATAATGGTCTGGGGGTGTTTTTCATGGTCCAGGCTAGGGCTGTGGTGGTCATGACATATTGTCAAGCATATAACTGCCCCGTCTCATGGTAATTGACCGTTAATTAACATTTAGCATCTCCGGGCATCCACGCACAGCCTACAAGCCACTGATGCAGACCTTAGGAACAGCTACATTTTAAAAAGTCCAATAAATCCATTGCTTACACCATTAAAATTAATCCATGATGAATTTTAGACTAGTCTTAAGAAACATATGAGGAAAATGTAGTCTATTTCAGAAGAACAGAATAGCATACTACTTGTCCTTATGTTAAGCCCTGATCTGGCTATGCCATATGGCTGAGGGCTACACTAGTTCATTTAGCAGACAAGATTTGCTTAGTATTCCGTGGCATTTTATATTAATTTATAGTATGAAGAATACAATTGAACATAGCTATATAAAATAGAAAGGATCTTTTCTCCAAAAGATTTTTGAGGGAGTGTGCACAAACTTCTATTCTGTGTTGAGCGGTTAACAAAGTAACATATGCTTAATTTAGAGTTATTTATGCAACTTTATTTGTGATTAAAAACATACAGCCAAACATTTGCATTTTCAAAATAATTTTTATTTTACCCCCTTTTCTCCACAATTTCGCCTTCCGAAACACAACCCAACCAAGCCGCACTGCTTCTTAACACAGTGCGCATCCAACCCGGAAGCCAGCCGCACCAATGTGTCGGAGGAAACACTGTGCACCTGGCGACCTGGTTAGCGCGCACTGTGCCCGGCCCGCCATAGGAGTCGCTAGTGTGCGATGAGACAAGGATATCCTTACCGGCCAAACCCTCCCTAACCCGGACAACGCTAGGCCAATTGTGCGTCGCCCAACAGACCTCCCGAGCGGCTGCGACAGAGTCTCTGGTGGCACAGCTAGCACTGTGATGCAGTGCCCTAGACCACTGTGCCACCCAAGGAGGCCAATGTTTGCATTTTTAATACATTCTAAGGCTGCACGATGCGACTCTAATGATGATTTGAAAAAAGTTGCATGAAAGGAATGAGCTCTGCTTTGTTTCTTGCGCAGGCTGTACCCACATCATCAGTCCAAAGTTGTGGCAAAAGGGCTTAAGGACAACAAAGTCAAGGTATTGGAGTAGCCATCACAAAGCCCTGATTTTAATCCTATAGAACATTTGTGGGCAAAACTGAGTGATGCATCACGCTGGGTTTATAGTGCCCCAAAATGTTTGGTGGAGGAGGAATAATGGTCTGGGTGTTTTTCAAAATCGTGTGCGATTAAGGAGGCCTACAAACCTGACTCAGTTACAAGAGCTCTGTCAGAAGGAATGGGCCACAATTCAACCAACTAATTGTGGGAGATTTGTGGAAGGCTACCCGAAACATTTGACCCAAGTTCAACAATTTAAAGGCAATGCTACCAAATACTAATTGAGTGTATGTAAACTTCTGACCCACTGGGAATGTGATGAAAGAAATAAAAGTTGAAATAAATCATTCTCTCTTCTATTATTCTGACATTTCACATTCTTAAAATAAAGTGGTGATCCTAACTGACCTAAAACATGGAATTTTTACTCAGATTAAATGTCAGGAATTGTGAATAGTTGAGTTTAAATGTATTTGGCTAAGGTGTATGTAAACTTCCGACTTCAACTGTACATGAGGTGTGCAACTATGATTTGAAAAAGGTCGCAAAAAAGGGATGCAGTTTCTTGTCTTACTGCACACATGCTGGGCGTCATTCACAAGTGATAGTTTAACATTGTCACCCATCAGATTGTTCTTGATTTAATATTTTCTTTACATATACCATATATACAGTACCTATGGAAAGTATTCAGACCCCTTGAATTTTTCCACATTTTGTTACGTTACAGCCTTATTCTAAAATGTATTAAATATTTTTTTTTACCCATCAATCTACACGCAATACCCCATAATGACAAAGCAAAAACAGATTTTTATACATTTTTGGTAAATTATAAAAAATAAAATATCACATTTACATTAGTATTCAGACCTTTAACTCAGTACTTTGTTGAAGCACCTTTAGCAGCTATTACATCATTGACTCTTCTTGGATATGATGCTACAAGCTTGGCACACCTGTATTTGGGTAGTTTCTCCCATTTTTCTCTGCAGATATTCTCAAGCTCTGTCAGGTTGGAAAGGGAGCGTTGCTGCACAGCTATTTTCAGGTCTCTCCAGAGATGTTCGATCGGGTTCAAGTCCGGGCTCTGGCTGGGCCACTCAAGGACATTCAGAGACTTGTCCCGAAGCCACTCCTGTGTTGTCTTGGCTGTGTGCTTAGGGTCGTTGTCCTGTTGGAAGTTGAAACTCCACCCCAGTCTGAGACCAAGATTGCTCTGGAGCAGGTTTTCATCAAGGATCCTTCTGTACTTTGCTCCATTCATATTTGCCTCGGTTCTAACTAGTCTCCCAGTCCCTGTTGCTGAAAAACATCCCCACAGCATGTTACTGCTACCACCACTTGCTTCACCGTAGTGATGGTACCAGGTTTCCTCCAGACGTGACGCTTGGCATTCAGGCCAAAGAGTTCAATCTTGGTTTCATCAGACCAGAGAGTCTTGTTTCTCATGGTCTGAGAGTCTTTAGGTGCCTGTTGGCAAACTCCAAGTGGGCTTCATGTGCCTTTTACTGAGGAGTTGCTTCCGTCTGGCCACTCTACCATAAAAGCCTGATTGGTGGAGTGCTGCAGAGATGGTTGTCCTTCTGGAAGGTTCTCCTATCTAGCCAGCTCTAGGAAGAGCCTTGGTGGTTCCAAACTTCTTCCATTTAAGAATAATGGATGCCACTGTGATCTTGGGGACCTTCAATGCTGCAGAAATGTTTTGGTACCCTTCCCCAGAATTGTGCATTTTCACAATCCTGTCTCGGAGTTCTATAGACAATTCCTTCGACCTCATGGCTTGATTTTTGCTCTGACATACACTGTCAATTGTGAGACCTTTCCACAGGTGTGTGCCTTTAAGAAATCATGTCCAATCAATTGAATGTACCACAGGTGGACTCCAATCAAGTTGTAGAATTATCTCAAGGATTATAAATGGAAACAGGATGCACCTGAGCTCAATTTCCAGTCTCATGGCAAAGGGTATGAATACTTATGTAAATAAGGTATTTCTGTTTTTATTTTGAATAAATTTGCTAAACTTTCTAAAAACATGTTTTCGCTTTGTCATAGTGGGGTATTGTGTGTAGATTGATGAGGGGGAAAACTATTTTGTTTGGGGTAAGTTTCTCAAAAACAAGTGAAATCTGAAAAAGAAGTGTCTGGACCTTTCTATGACATGCCATTACATCAGAAATAGAGATTTGGCTGTAAAAAAAAGAAATATTTTCCATTAAGCTACCCCAGTAATCCCTTAACCACTTTGCTTTGAAAAAGAAGGCCTTTCAACACAAATGTTTTGAAACCTTTGATTGATTAGAATACTTGATTGGTTAGAAATGCAGCCTTCTGCTTCTCCTGTAGACTGTATGGAAGACAACACAGAAGAAACAGTAAGGACACATTGATCAGCACCAGGTACAGAAATTAGACGAGAGCTCTGAACTCATTCTGTGGCCATGAGAAAAACGCTATGCGCTAAGCTACTAGGGTGTCTTGGAAGAGTTTTAGTAGTAGTGTAGGGCCTTGGAGACATTGTAGAGCAACTGCAAACTGAGATTCAGGAGAGGCGGGAGTACCTTGATTTCTTCATGGCAGTCACTGCATTTTTAGATTAACAACAAATTTAGCAGGTGAGGTGAAAAAGACTGAAATTACTATCAATTTTCTTTTATACGTTTGCAATTTTTACACCCAGGACAAGATGAGAGAGGAGGTTATACAAATGATACAGCAACATAGAAGACTAAGAGACAGCAACAGAAGATGGCAGACAAGAAAGACAGCAACAGACGACACAGAGAAAGTGATGGAGAGAGAGAGAGCCGGGGTGAGCACAGAGTAGACTGTATCACTTAACACCGCTCTATGGATTCTAATTACTGGAAGGTGTGTGTTTTTGTGTCCGTGTGTGAGGGAGAGTGTGAGGACATTCTGTGGGATTCTTTAATCAGTTTGGCTCTAAAAGACAGGTCAGAGTCTGTTTTAAGTTGTTGAGTAGTATGAAGGTTTTTGGCAATACATTTTAGATGCACTCAATGTGCTCCAGAGTATAGAGAGAGACCCACAATAGCTACTGTAATTTATTAGTGGCAGCGTATGCTGTGGTAGGTGGGAAGGTGCAAATTTGCAAGTTACCTGAAAAATATCTAATCTCTCAATGTTTTAATCTCTCAATCTCTTTTAATCTTTAGCTATTGAAATTCCTCTCTTTTTTGCCAGGGGAGGATGCCCCCGGAGGCCCCTACTGGCTTTGGGTTAAGCCCTCAATGTCTTAAAATCCTAGCAACTACCCTGCTGTCAATCTGTAAAATTCCTGACAAATCCCTGTCAAAATCACTCTCCAGCATACATACTGGTTGTGTAAAAAAGCTGTTCTGAACATAATATTGATTGACTTGATGACTCATCCATGTTAATTTTTACCTAAGCAGATGCATGGGAGAATTTAGAACCACATTGATGAATGAATGGACTTGATTGAAATATCTGCTTGATCGAAAGCTCCGTTGCACTAGGATAATTGCTTTTTGTTCCCTGCTACACGAATTATGTTATTTATGCAGCGTTGGCAGAGAAAGCTCAGCATCAGAAGACAGTCGACCACACAGCAGTTTACGTAAATAAAAAAAATGTGCGCGCTGCTGATTAACACCCTACCGGTGGCAAGAGACCAGGTGGTGATGGATTTGCGATGCTTGTTTGGTGTATGGCAATTAAACCCATTACGCTACCACATATCAAAATTGCGGGAAATTCTAATAAAGAGTTTGAAGCACTCAGCCTAGAAACAGAGCTCAACAAGGAAGGCACACTGGCTATCCGTCCCTCCGGACAAACAAAGGATTAAGAATAAACGGCAACCCTTACCTAGTAAGAGCAGTTTTACCTCCCTTGCTGCCTTCTCTCCATCCTCACGGAGATTTTTATCAATCATCTTTGATCTCTCCACAGCAGCTTTGTCTTCTGCACTTAATGTACAACCCATGTTTCCAAAAGCACGCGCGCACTGACGGCCGGCGCAAGGATTCTTGAACGATTTCGTCTTGACTTCTGTTTGATATGCCTACACAAGAGAAACGGTTATCCAAAATACTTGCCAGCCCGTTCAAGAGACGTGATTGTGCGAATTTGCTATACTAAATAGAGGATGTCTCGTTTTATGGCACGCATAAAATGTCCAGAAAAAAGTCAGTCCTCGGCTGCGTTATTCTGAGTGATGTAAACTAACGTTCCATCAATATATCCTGTCCGTCGCAGAGCAATCTTCTTGGAGGTCAAAGAATGCCGCAGAAAGTTGCAGTCAAATCTCGAGTGGCTACGCGAATTGGTTATATAGTGTTGACCGTTTATAATCAATATGATAAATTCTGACAGACGCACCGATACAATCAATCGTATTCCTCGTTCCTACGTTTCTTCCGACCAAGTGAAGGTAAGGTGGAATCCAATCACATGGACGAGCGACTGCGCTCCCAGACTCACCCGCGCAGTCAAGTAAACATAGCTATCCAGTGGAAATCTGGAGAAACTGCTGGTGCACTTCAGCTGCCAACCTGCCGCCTGCTTTCTAAGGGGATTTGTTGGCACCCTTTCTGCTCCCAGTTGATATGTGACGTCGTAGATCTTTCACAATTCTTATTGTCTAACCACCCGTTGTGAAGTTTTCTGCAGAAATGCAATAGGCCTACTGTATTTAAATGTCCAACGCATCTGTTTGTATCTCTATATCAAATAATTTCTGGGTTGTTTTCATTGAAAATTGTCAAAAATAAACCAAAACAGCTTCTTCGAAGGGCAATTTATCAAGCAAAAATTTAGCAAGGACTGTCTGGGTGTGGTCTGACTGGGGAAGGGCGAACTGAAAAATAGCTGTTTCTGGCGGAGAGGTTTAGAACACATTATTTTTGGTCTATTAATTCATGTATTAACTAAATGACTGTTTAATAGGCCTGATTATCTAGGAATCCAGGTGTTTCTCTCTCCAGATAACTAAGAAATGTGTGCATATATGTACATGAACATGGGATGTGATGACAATAAAACGTGTGCACTAGCTATAGACTGCACTAAAAATAGACATCTCACTTTACATTAAGTGGCCTACAATTGTATTGTAGGCTAGTTACATAGGCGTTATAGAGTGTAATACAGTGCAGGCTAATATATAGGCTAATGGGTACATTGATGGATTTTGACAGTGTAATAAGTGTAATAACACAAACAACATATTAAACTGATGGATGTATTCTTCTTGGTTTCTTTGGTATCCAAACTATTCACATATGATTTCATATTCAAAAGCCTATTCATGAACACGCATTTTATAACATCACTAACTACTTAACAAGATACCACCCTTTCATACTGCCATCAGCTAAGAAATGCTCTGTTGAAGGGACCCTCAAGCAGATTTTAGTCTGTTTCATGTGGGCCTACAGGGAACAGTTTGTCCTCTCCAAAATTGTGTCGTTTTTAATAGTGATTAAAGAAGATTTATGTTTCATATGAATGACTACAGTGTCTGAAATGTTTGGATGGTGTGAGGGGGTTTACTTGAGCCGAAAATACAGCATATGACCTCTCAAGGAGCTTCAATTGCCCATTCATCTGAGAATAGTAGCAGGAGTTGAAAATGTATTAGATTTACACTGAACATGGCACTATACGTTGGAACATCAAAAGGGAGCATGTTATTTTCTGTACTTGCTCTACTGAAGCATCCGAGAAGACACATTCTCATAGCACAGTGCACAAGACTACATTATGGAGTGGTTTGTAGTGCCCTCAAGTGTTGGAAATTAGTAACAATTCTCTTGACATGAAGGGAAAATCGGACCAAACTGGAATCTGCCCAGAAAATGCCCCCTAGTTGTCCCATAAACATTTGAGTTGATATTACCTGTACAGGTTAAGCAAGGATTATCAGTAATGATCTAGGCCAAGTTCAGCTGTGCAGTAGTTCCTCTGGTCTGCCATGCTGGTCAAGGCAATGCTGAACTTCCGCTAGATTATTATGCCCCTGTCCTTGCCTAACCTGTACAGGTCCATGGATCATGGAGCAGGAACACTTAAGAGTAGCTATAGTAGACGGGTGAGCAAACAAACAAAGGACATAAGTGACACAGGTGTAAAAACTTCTACAATTGTTTTTTAATTGTCAGACTAAAACTGTCCCAGCTATTTACACTATACAAGCTAGATATGCATCAAGAATATAAAGGGTTTACATTTATATACATTATTTATATAAGCCGCTTTATAAGCCCAAAATTCATATATAACTTGTTATTCACTCACAGTCCTTTAATTTCCTTAGAAATAAATTGCAAAGGTAAAACAAGAGCTACAACAACAGGTTAACTGGCTGGCATAGTTTGGGTATAAGAGAAAGAGGCAAAATGTTGAGAATGTTGCCTCTGACATTATAATAGGGGTAGCAAAGCTCTAAAGTTGAAGAGCAAGGCCTCTCAGAGAGAAACAGTTAGGTAGTAGCTAGATATGTAGACACAATCCCAGACAGAAGAGGCCTAATCCCAGTCTATGGCAAGCTGTTGCCTCCTTGACTGGTCTTGACCAGGCATTCATTTTTACCACAACCACTGCCTCAGCAAGACCAGGAGAAATATAGGGTTGAGTCAGATACATGCAATATCCTTTTAGCTGTTGATGAGTAAAAGAAACAGCTCAATAACATTCTATTGATTACAAATTAAAAATCAATTAATGTACACAAGAGAAAGCAACACCAGCTGCAGTGTTTTAGAATAAAATAAGGAACAATTGTCTTACATACATTACGTAGGACTTGCCAGGATATATTGGTAACAATGTTATTACAATGCTATTTATGTTTTTTGAGAGATACGATGTCACAGTGTTGAATGTTGCACTACACAATTGAGAAGCCTTAAGAAGGGGCATTGGGCTATCGAATCAAACTAAATCGAACAATCACAATTCACTTAATTGTCAAACTGTACTTGATCACAAGAGCTCACTGTTAGAGACCAGATACGTTTTGGAAATAGAGCCCAAACATCAACGTATTATGGATTGAATATCACAGTAGTTACGGTAAATTAATGAATTAAATCAGCCAATCACCAGACAGACTGGACAGGTGACACATCAGCTTTCCTTCACTAAAACGTCAACCACAATATCAATCACAAAACAAGTGGAAAAGAGATATTAAAATACAATATAGAGTAGTTCAACAACATGGACGGACCGTATGTCACAACTAACACATAACTAAAACACGTTTCTTCCATATTTTGTCATGCCAAAAACAGTAAGCTTAACCATTCGTAGTAACTGAAAGGGTTCACTTGAACTGTACTGAATTTAAACAAGGGTTTACAAATTAATTGTAGAAATATAAGTATGAGTGAAATATGTGCTATTAGTGTTAAAAAGGCAAGTTTAAGTTGATGATCTTAAATTAAAACACAATTGATCATAAAATCAGTCAATTCTGTATCGAGGATGTCAGTTGATCATCTAACTAACATGAATGTAAAAGGCTCTATATGTTTTTTTTTCTTCATCAGCTCAGTGCCCTATCGCTCACCTCCTACACATTCAACTGTCACCTAAACCCTCCAATATGCAAAATCATCGAATATAGACTGTGCATACCATCTATAAGGTCTATCAAGATACCTGATCATATAGTTAAATACTTTGCTCTGAGGTCCATTAGCTCACTTGTGAAATTTAAAAAAAAACATGGATATAGCTAGTTAAATAAATATACATTACTGTTTCAACGAAAAGGCTATGTGTGTGGTTGGTTGAACGCCACGCCTCCATTATCCATTATCTGAGTGTACTGTATGTACCAGGGATACAGCGAGAGTTAAACACCATAATGCATCATGGGACATCAGCCTGCCCTGAGCCCAACAACCACAAACCACATTCAACCTTCTCTTTGGCACATACAACAGCTCAGGCTAAATGCACTCTTGTGAGAAAACATGGGAAAATAAACTGTAGTTGAGTGCTACTGGCACAAAGTGATAGACAGGATACAAAGACAGCCACAGACTCTTTGTTTTACAGTACTCACCTAATCTATAGATGTAGCTATTTCTTCTATTGACAAAATGTCAGGTTTTCTCATACAAAGATGCCAAATGACATGTAATGTATAGAACATGTGCTTTCCTTTCCTTCCTTTACATAGCAATTCAACCTTATCTCCATCTGTGCTTCTTCTGCACAATACTAGCTGCAGTTGACATGAATTAAGGCGTCGGAGGGGAAGAAACAGGCGGATGGAAAAGAGATAAATAAGGATGGGAGGATGGATGAAGGGAGGGGGGAAAGGAAGGGAAGCCATCATGAGTTTCTTCAGGATTTTCCATTATGGATTGACTAGGATGCACTATCCCCACTCATAAATAATACACATTATCATGATTTAAAAAAAGACCACGTCTAGTGTTGATGATTCATATAAAAGCACTCCTCTGTGCAGGGCTACATACTGCGTTACTGTAGTACAGACTGTTTTGTCGGAGTCTTTAGTCTCAAGAAGACTGAAATGCTCAGTATGGTTTTGCCCAGCAAGTTGATTCTGTCTCTCCCTCCCTACTCCAATCATCTTTGTCCCTTAACCTCTAACCCTTGCTCTACCACAGAGGGGATAGTGCATCAATTACATGAAACAGTTCTAAAAAAACACACACACTCCTAGGTATCCCCTCAAAGCCCCTGCCAGCCCCTTGCCGACCCCGGCCTGCACAGTGCAGAGGGCGGTCTCTAGTGGCCACCGCCAGAGTTGCTGCTCCCCGTTGTCCAATCAATAATGATGAAGCTCAAACTCATGATCATGAAGGCGACCCCCAGACCAGCAAAACAGGCGGCCTGGGAGGACAGAGGAAACACCATCATTAGAATGTATTTTAATGGGGTAACCATAACCTTACAGTAGCCATAAGGACACAATACTAATCCTAAAGATCATATTACAATTATCGTGGAGAGGCTTGGAAAGATGCCATCACGATATGGTGATATAGCGTATGGCTCGGGTGAAACGGGGGAGAGGATGAGATATGTGCTCACCAGTATCTTGGGGATGGAGTGCATGGGTTCCTGCTCCTTAGGCACAATGCGGATGTAGAAGATAGCAGGGAAGATGAAGATCAGACAGGGGGCAGATGTGGCACCTGGAGGAAGAAGAGGATGGAGGAAGAGGGGGGGGGTGAAGAACAGGGCTACAGTTTACACTTCTAGGTTTAATCTGTGCAACTAACCGATAACGCCGAAGATTCCCAGGATGTTGGGGGCGAAGATGACCAACATGTTGATGAAGGAGAGTAGAGTGACGGCAATGGCCACATGACGAAGCCAGTTAAATGACTTACTGGCGAAGAACATCTGATTCAGAGCCCTCCGCACCTGAGGGGAAAGATAGAGTGAGAGAGAGAGATGGAGAGGGGCAGAGAGAGGAGGGAGGGCGGGAGCGATAAGGAGGGGAAAGGTACTAAATCAAAGGAATCTGCAAGCTGCTCTCAGAAACAACAGGGGTCATTCCACTTCAAATGAGCATCTCAATTCAGCAAGCCACGACACCCATCATTTCAGATTAAGACGTGAGGAATCCAAATGATTGGTCAAAAGCCACCCACTAACCACCCCCCCCCCCGCAGACCCCACACAAATCCCACCCCAACGGATAGTATACAATATCAGTTCTGTCTTTTAGATGAGGGGAGAGTATATAGTGGAGGGGGAGTAACTTACAGGGAAGAGCACAATGGGGACGGTCAGTGTGACAGCGGTGAGGACAGCCAATCGCACGCACAGGATCAGCGTGTCATAAGGGTCGATCCTGCTGTATGTGTGCAGCAGCTCTGTCTCAGTTTTACCTGTAAAGGTAATGTCAGGGGGAATGTCAAGAGGTGCAGTATTATACACTAAAACCCCAGACTAAGCCGCACTTGTGTTGACTGAGACATTGATGTCTGCCGTTCCTCATTGAAACGCATAATCCAACGTGTCACAAGGTAAAACATAATAGTAGTGTAGTGTGCAGTACTACATTATGACCACAAGGGAGAGTTATGCTCCTACTTCCAATAGACTGAGGCAACTGGCTGCAAACAAGTGTTTGGGTAATAATAATATACTATTGTAATTTCCATTCAACAAAACTGACATTGCAACTGTTCAATAACATTCAATATGTTCATGAGGGCACAGGGGAGTATCCCGAAAGGATATAATGTTTCTGTTCAATACACAGTGCGGCATTCGTTTTGTATCTTATGCATGCTAGCTTGTTGCAAGTCAGATTTTAGTTTTGAAACACTGTCGCTTTGGAACTCTACCCATTCAAAATACTTGATAGGTTTCCATCTAGATATTCAACCCACGTTAGACTACCTTCCGAGGAGAACCTCCCCGGGCTTTCGAACGTAACGTGAGAAGCCTGGGCCTCCGAGGCTACAGCACACCTAATCATGAGTACGGTATATTTCAGGCAGAGGAAAGGGCATGGGGTGGTGAAGTGAAAGTGCTCACCGTAAAAGGTCAGGTAGCCGAAGAGAGCAGCCAGGAAGTACATGGTGTACATCACCAGGATCGAGAGGTTGGAAACGTGCTGCATCCTCCTCTGAGTAGGGCTGGATAACACTCACACACACACACACACACACACACACACAGGTTAACGTCACAGCCAGCACTGACAATCCAACGGCTCAGTTGGTGCTCGCAACAAGGTCTTGACGGGTTTGAATCCCACATGGGGCCGCATATACTATATACACGCGTTGCATGCCATTCCATTCGCTCCACCCATTATTACAAGCCGTCCTCCCCTCGGCAGCCTCCTGTGATACACGCGGGAGCCTATGAGCAGAGGTTTCGTGCTGACACTAGGGAGGAACTGTGTGGAGAAAGACGGCGCAGGGCAGGAAAGGGCTGGTATACTCACTTGCGGAGCTCAGTGTAGATAGGCAGAACCTCAGGATGACACACAAAGGCAAAGGCCAGGATGGGGATGGTGTACGCGGTCTGTAAAGGAAACGCACGCAAACGCCCAGTGTTACCATAGACCACTGACCTACCTCAGAGGGGCCGCTCATTGACTCATCTACTAGACTTACATGGCCTGCACCTTTGCAGTACATAGGTGAGCAAAGGCCGCGTTTACAGTAGTACCCTATTCCCTATGTAGTGCACTACTTTTGACCAGCTATGGTCAAAAGTACTTTACAACGCAGGGAATGGGGTGCCATTTGGGACACAGGCAAAGTGAACGAGGGTAATGGTGAAACATTGGGCCTCGAGTCTGGTGTGCTGTACCTGAGAGTTCATGGTGAACATACGGGCGCCGCAGTGGGAGTCATCCATCTCATGTACCAGACCATTATCATGGGTAGCATGGTTGTCAGTGATGTTTAGGTGAATGTCGAGGTGAGACACTGTGTGATTGGTTGCCGAGAACTCCTCGAATGGACAGGGGATCTGAAACTTCTTATAGATCACCTGCAGGGAGAGCGAGGAAGAGGAAGGAGAGAGAGGAGGAGGACGATGAGAGAGAGGGAGAACGAGAGGGAGGTAGCATACACGTTAAGCAATGCAGCAACAGGTCTGAGAGATCAGTGTCATATGAAGAAACAGGAGGACTGGGACGAGAAAGATGGGGAAAGAAGGAGGGAAGGAGAGATGAGGAGGGAAGGAGAGGGAGTATCACGGAGCCCAGAAAAGCCATTTCACAGTAGATTAGAGTGAGTCAGTCTCTAAGGACTTTGGTTGAGCTCTTTCCCTTTGATGTGTTTACTGCCATCAACACGAAACATTCCCATTCATATATGAAATACCTATGAAAATAGATACAGGGAGAGAGTGGAACCGATAAGGAGATCTGAGTGACAAATCACATAAACCTTCATCCACAGATGATGTGAACTGACTTTTTAAATAGTTCCTGTATATAAACTCAGCAAAAAAAGAAACATCCCTTTTTCAGGACCCTGTCTTTCAAAGATCATTCGTAAAAATCCAAAAAACTTCACAGATCTTCATTGTAAAGGGTTTAGACACAGTTTCCCATGGTTGTTCAATGAACCATAAACAATTAATGAACATGCACCTGTGGAACGGTCATTAAGACACTAACAGCTTTGTGTCGACCCTCCCACTCGATCTTTCTCTTTGCTTTTGTTTTCCTTATTAGGATGTCGGTGGGTGGAGCCGGGAGGGTCGTCAGCGATATGGGACACATCTGGGCCCGGGTGTGTCCCAGGATAAATACACCTCTTCCCCATTCATTGAGGAGACTCTCTCCATACAGACACACTGTTAGATTTTGGTTGTGGCATGGTTTTTTGTGACCGTTTTGTTTGTTTGTTTGTTTGTTTGTTTGTTTGTTTGTTTGTTTGTTTGTTTGTTTGTTTGCTTGCTTGCTTGCTTTGGCACCTTTCAACACCCCTCATTATCACATTAATGCATGCAACCACTCACTTACACTACTGACAACACACACCATTGTTAATTGTATTTACGTTACTTCAGTTAACAAATATATTTTTTGTTATTCCTAATCTCCACGTGGTCTCCCTTTTTGTTAAGGACTTCGAGTCGGTTTGTGACAGCTTACAGACGGTAGGCCATTAAGGACACAGTTATGAAAACTCAGGACATTAAAGAGGCCTTTCTACTGACTCTGAAAAACACCAAAAGAAACATGCCCAGGGTCTCTGCTCATCAGCGTGAACGTGCCTTAGGCATGCTGCAAGTAGACATGAGGACTGCAGATGTGTCCAGGGCAATACATTGCAATGTCTGTAATGTGAGACGCCTTAGACAGCGAAACAGGGAGACAGGAGGGACAGCTGATCATCCTCGCAGTGGCAGACCACGTGTAACAACACCTGCACAGGATTGGTACATCCGAACATCATACCTGCGGCACAGGTACAGGATGGCAACAACTGCCCGAGTTAAACCAGGAACGCACAATACCTCCATCAGTGCTCAGACTGTCCACAATAGGCTGAGAGAGTCTGGACTGAGGGCTTGTAGGCCTGTTGTAAGGCAGGTCCTCACCAGACATCACCGGCAACAGTGTCGCCTATGGGCACAAACACACCATCGTTGGACCAGACAGGACTGGCAAAAAGTGCCACGGGTTTGTCCCACCAGGGGTGATGGTCGGATTAGCGTTTATTGAATGAATGAGCGTCAAACCAAGGCATGTACTCTGAAGCGGGATCGAATTGGAGGTATAGGGTCCGTCATGGTCTGGGGCGGTGTCACAGCCTCAACGGACTGAGCTTGTTGTCATTGCAGACAATCTCAACGCTGTGCGTTACAGGGAAGACATCCTCCTCCCTCATGTGTTACCCTTCCTGCAGGCTCATCCTGACATAACCCTCCAGCATGACAATGCCACCAGCCATACTGCCTGTTCTGTGCATGATTTCCTGCAAGACAGGAATGTCAGTGTTCTGCCATGGCCAGCGAAGAGCCCGGATCTCAACCCATTGAGCATGTCTGGGACCTGTTGGATCAGAGGGTGAGGGCTAGGGCCATTCCCCCAAGAAATGTCTGGGAACTTGCACGTGCCTTGGTGGAAGAGTGTGGTAGCATCTCACAGCAAGAACTGGCAAATCTGGTGCAGTCCATGAGGAGATGCACTCCAGTACTTAATGCAGCTGGTGGCCACACCAGATACTGACTTACTTTTGATTTTGACCCCCCCCCCACCCTTTGTCCAGGGACACATTATTCCATTTCTGTTAGTCACATGTCTGTGGAACTTTTTCAGTTCATGTCTCAGTTGTTGAATCTTGTTATGTTTATACAAATATTTACACATGTTAAGTTTTTTGAAAATAAACACAGTTGACAGTGAGGGGACGTTTCTTTTAGTATGCATACTTTGTATATTTCATATTTCTTGCTCTTAGTTCTCGTGTGCCTTTTTCTAGTAATACGTTGCCATTGATTATTATACTGTTGCGTTTTGAGAAATGCATATCACTGGACTTGTGCACATGGCATAGATAAAATGACACTTAACAAGATGAACTTAACGAATGGAGAGAGAGAGGATGGGGAAGACGCAAACGTACCGCACTGAGGAAGAAGACCATGCAGCTAAGGGAGAAACCACTGGTGTAGCCCAGGTAGCCTGTAGAGCACAAAACAATGACAAATGTTATATTAGAAACAATGAAGTAGAATTGTGAGTTCATTGCCGTTCAACCCACATCTGACTCCTGGAGTTGCAATTTACAGGGAGGTTTTTCTACAGTGTTATGGAGTTGGGTGATCACACTAGAATTGGAGAAAGGCCAACTCCGATTACATGTCTTTAACATGGACATGAATACCAGTGTAGACTGAAAGGAGGGGATTGATGCGTTTAATTTCTTGAAATGAAATCAGTGTGCTGCAGGTGCATGGAGCCACCATAATTGTCAGCGCATGCAATGTGTGTGTGATGCATGGTCTTATGTGTTAGTGTTGTCTTTTGCTTGTCTACTCCATGTTTCTGAGCTCCATGGAGGCATGAAGCTAATTGGGCCTCTGACATTTCCACGTCTGCACCAATACCAGGACAGGAGAGAGGGAGCGGTGTGAGGGTCTGATAGGCTTCTGTGTTACACGACCCATGAGGTTTGTCAATGTTGTCAGGACATCCGCATGTCAATGGAAACCGTATCACACCCCTCTCTTCCTCATAATTTAAATCACATACACTACCGTTCAAAAGTTTGGGGTCACTTCGAAAAAACTTTTTTTTTTAAAGAAAAGCACATTTTTGTCCATTGAAATTACATCAAATTGTTCATAAATACAGTGTAGACATTGTTAATGTTGTAAATGACTATTGTAGCTGGAAGGCGTAGGCGTACAGAGGCCCATTATCAGCAACCATTACTCCTGTGTTCCAATGGCACGTTGTGTTAGCTAATCCAAGTTTATCATTTAGCTAACACAACGTGCCATTGGAACACAGGAGTGATGGTTGCTGATAATGGGCCTCTGTAGCTGGAAGGCGTAGGAGTACAATAGTCATTTACAACATTAACAATGTCTACACTGTATTTCTGAACAATTTGATATTTTAATGGACAAAAACATTTTTTGCTTTTCTTTAAAAAACAAGGACATTTCTATGTGACCCCAAATTTTTGAACGGTAGTGTACATAAATATAGTGCAAGTTAAAAGTTGACACACCTCAAAGGTTTTTATTTATTTAGAATATTTTCTACATTGTAGAATAGTAGTGAAGACATCAAACTATGAAATAACACATCTGGAATCATGTAGTAACCAAAAAAGTGTTCAACAAGTCAAAATATATTTTATATTTGAGATTCTTCAAAGTAGCCACCATTTGCCTTAATGCAAGCTTTGCACACTCTTGGCATTCTCTCAACTGACTTCACCTGGAATGCTTTTCCAACAGTCTTGAAGGAGTTCCCACATATGCTGAGCACTTGTTGGCTGCTTTTCCTTCACTCTGCGGTCCAACTCATCCCAAACCATCTCAATTGGGTTGAGGTCGGGTGATTGTGGAGGCCAGGTCATCTGATGAAGCACTCATCACTCTCCTTCTTGGTCAAATAGCCTTTACACAGCCTGGAGGTGTGTTGGGTCATTGTCCTGTTGAAAAACAAATGATAGTCCCACTAAGCGCAAACCAGATGAGATGGCGTATCGCTGCAGAATTCTGTGGTAGGCATGCTGGTTAAGTGTGCCTTGATTTGTAAATAAATCACAGACAGAGTCACCAACAAAGTCTCTTCTTCTTATTAGTGTCCTTTAGTAGTGGCTTCTTTGCAGGAGTTCGACCATGAAGGCCTGATTCACACAGAGTCCTCTGAACAGTTGATGTTGAGATGTCTGCTACTTGAACTCTGTGAAGCATTTATTTGGGCTGCAATTTCTGAGGCTGGAAACTCTAATGAACTTTTGGACAGCCGTGTGTGTACTTTTGTAGTGGTGGTTCAGTGAACTTGATTAGTAACCTTGCCAGAGGCCTTAAGACCTTAACTCTCAGAGCATAACGGCTTGGCTTTAGCTTTGTTAAGTCAAACAGTATTGAGTCGTAACAAACCTGTGTTTACACCTGCTTGGTCACACATACAAGGTCGATGTTATTTTGAGGGAAAACAAAGAGGTTAGAGAGGAGAAGAGGTGCAACTTACCGAGCTGCTTCATCAGGGCCAATGGTAGGATAACGCCAATAGAGACCATGACCACCAAGTAGTTCCCATTCAAGTACCACAAACTAGTGAGAGAGCAGAGAGAGTGAAAATAAGACAGAGGAGAGAGGTTACTTACAGCAAGGGTTTTCAAACTGGGGTCCACAAATACATTTATTTTATTTTTTATTTTTTTTGGGGGGGGGGGGATATTTTTTATTATTATTAATATCGCTAGCTGCAACAAAATACCACTCTGGATACTGTTTGTATGTCTTAAGGAAGTATGAAGGGAGTTAGAGGAAGTTTCACGAGCCAATGATACCTAGCATTAGCGTAATGACAGTTTACAGCAGGGTTCCCCAACTGGCAGCCCACAGTTGATTTTATTTACACCCCAGTTCTCTTTTTATTTTGTTGTTGTGGGACGTAAGACTAAAAACACCAGCAAATCAGCTCCAAGTGAGTTTAATTTTGGAAATCTGTTCCAAAGTATTCCCACGCATAGAGAGATATGTGATCATATACAAATGTAAGCAAGGTTTGAAGTTACTATGTTTTAGTCATTAAAACCTATCCAAACCAAAACAAACATGGGTAGATGGCAGCATTCGCACAAAACTGAAAGTGCATACCACCGCAAAACGTTAGTACAGAGACAAAGTGAAGTCATAATTCAATGGCTCAGACACGACCCCAGACAATCACGGATTACAAAGTGAAAACCAGCCATGTCGCGGACACCGACGTCTTGCTCCCGGACAAGCTAAACAACTTCTTCGCTTGCTTCCTAGGGAAACACAGTGCCGCTGACCTGGGCCACCACAGCTCCCATGGACAGTGAGCTCTCATTCTCCATGGCCGATGTGAGTAAGACATTTAAGCATGTTAACCCTCACAATGCTGCTAAATCTCTCCCTATCCCAGCCTGTTGTCCCAACTTGCTTCAAGATCGCCACCATTATTCCTGTACCCAAGAAAGCGAAGGTAACTGTACTAAATTACTATCGTCCCGTAACACTCACTTCTGTCATCATGAAATACTTTGAGAGGCTAGTTAAGGATCATATCACCTCCACCTTACCCGACACCTTAGTCCTACTGCAATTTGAAAACCGCCCCAATAGATCCACGGATGACGCAATTGCCATCGCACTGCACACTACCCTATCCCATCTGGGATAATCAATTTTAGAATAAGACTGGGGTCTGAATTCTTTCCGAAGGCATTATATATGTATATATATATATATATATATATGTATATATATATATATATATATATATATACAGAAGGAAAGTACTCAAACCCCTTGACTTTTCCACATTATGTTACATTACAGCCGTATTCTAAAATTGATTACATTTATATTATCCCTCAATCTACACACAATACCCCATAATGGCAAAGCGAAAACAGGTTTAGAATTTTTTGCAAATGTATTTTATTTTTTAAAAGAGAGAGACCTGATCTCCCCAAATACAGGTGTGCCAAGCTTCTAGTGTCATACCCAAGAAGACTCAAGGCTGTGATCGCTGCCAAAGGTGCTTCAACAAAGTACTGAGAAAATGGTCTGAATACTTATGTATTCAGTTTTATAGTACATTTATTTGTGGAAAATATTCCATAACCTGTTTATACTTTGTCATTATGGGATATTGTGTGTAAAGCTGTAACGTCAAGGGGTCTGAATACTTTCTGAATGCACTGTATGGATAGTACATGGATAAAATATATATATTTATACTCGTCCTAATATTTCTATATTCCTTAATTCCATTCTTTTACTTTTTAGATGTGTGTATTGTTAGATATTACTACACTGTTGGAGCTAGGAACAAGCTTTTTGCAACATCTGCAACAACATCTACTAAATATGTGTACGCAACCAATAAAATTGGGTTTGTTTGTTCTTTTTGCGGTCAATTTGCAGTCTACAAATTATTTGCAATTATGTTCCGGCCCCTTGACTTCAGGAAACAAAACGGTGCGTGGCTGAATCTAGTTGATGATCCCTGGTCTACTTGAACAGTTAGCATGCTAGCTGTTCCTGTTTATCCGACTCTGGGGAAGTAGATAAATAGGGCTAATGACAGGGTTTTTTCTGTATAGACAATTGTTCTGCGGGCCATCTTAGTGGTCATTTTCGGAATAGAAAAACAATTTCAGTGTCAGATTGAAAGCATACAAAAAAATTTGAACTAATATATATATATATATATATATATATATATATACTGTATATTTAAACAATACCATCTTTGACAACTATCAATCAAATCAAAACTAGACAGTCAGGGAGAAATTGGGCATTCAAGGCACATGCCCATTAACCAACTGCAAAATTGTCTCTTAGCTCCATGCCAAACTGTGTAGAATTGCTGGAAATGAGCTTCAAAACTGAAACATTTTATCTATGCTGCCAAGCAAATAGACTATGTTGGAGTTTACACTTCCTTTTCCAATGCACTGTGTGGAGGTCAAAATAATGAAACTGTAAACCAAATCTATTAATTTAAAAAAACGTGGATTCCTTTCCTTTCCATTATCATTCATCTGATGACGGCATGTGCTGACTGGTCGACTGAGTCGCTGCCAGTCAGAATAACAGTCTGCTCTGTCCTGTTCTGTGAGAGCCATAGAAACAGCCTTGATTTACAGTAGAGTGCCTGTAGTGCTTATTGTGGAAATATGTCCATTTCTAACCGTTGTTGCTGCGAGACGTTGCTCTATTCATCTGGCACGCGGGTGTACGCCACTCTCTTATGTACGGCTACTGATTTATGTTGACGTTTACAGTTCCAATAAGGGTGGCATATAGGGACCTAAACAGCACTGAGGTTGAACTTCTCAATAAGTGAGAATCGCCCTGTTCCCACGCCATCCCGCTTGCTTTTTGGCAGCTATCTCTCTCCTCATATCTGTGTCCCTCTAGTAACCCCCCCCCAACCAAAATACCCTCAAGTACTAACTACCCCTCCAACCCAAACACACTTCTCTTCAACCCCCCCAGTCCCACACACCCACCCCCTCCCCTGACCCAAACATACTTTCCTTCCACAGGGCCTTGGCCTGAGCAGTGCTCCAGTACGTGTGAGGAGCAGGTCTGGGCTGGGAGATGCTATTCTTAGCCTGACTCCCCCTCCATCCCTTTCCCTCCCTTCAGCCAAACACTGGCCAGGCCCCTCTACATGCATCTCTAATACAGTATATGGGAAACACACGTCCTCCCATCAAAACTGTGATTTGCCTCTCATAAAAAATGTAATTGGATTCGAGGGTCCTAAATAGCCATAAACAGTACATACTGTACCTATAACGGTCTGCATGTGTTCACATGTGCACTTCATGCAATTGTGCACGTGACCAGGCATTGAGATGTGCTACATGTCGCATGCTCAGTGTTGAGAATGTTGGCTACAGGGTTTATCCCATGGTCGGATCACATGGTGGCTTGGGACAGGTTGAGTGCCACTTGCTGTTTTACCCTGGGCTCAGTCTGAGACAACCATTCCTGAAATCAAATTGTCTTTTAATTGGTCTATATGAAACACCTCAGGCCTGATTGGCCATGTCCTGCTGCTGCCACTTTGCTGCGAACAAGCTACGGTAGTTACATTAGCAGCACGGTGAAATCAGTGGCAGGGCGGCTAAGTGGTACAGCAAAATACAATCACAGTCTGACACGCTTTCCAGCGAGAGGGTCTTTGAGCCCTTGTATTCTACAACCTGGGTATGAGAGGCTCTTTCAGACATATAGGCTCCAGGTTAAGCTGCTACGGCTGTTATTCTTAACCCTCTCTGCGAGCAAGACCACACAACAGATAGGGCTGTCTGGTCCACGGCCTACAGTGGGCTTAATGCACTGTCCTTTGTCTGTGCATGGGTGTGTGTGTGGGTGGGGAGGAGGGTTGGAGGGGACTTTAGAGAGTCCCTAGAAAGCAGGAAGCATAGACCGTGACGGAGTGAGTCCAGATGATTTTGTTACAGATCAGGGTCTAGGGGGTCCTGGACCCTAAGTCAGTCCCATGTGTGATCCACCTGTCCATCTCCCTCTCTGTCTCACTCTGAGTGTTTCAGATTCACAACACCTCATTTCACCAATAGCGTTCAACAGTGATATTCATCTTCTACAATACAGCATTCTATTCCCTGTATTCAAACCCTCTCCTGTTCTATCCAGCTGCCAATAACCGATTGTACTGCTCTTCCTTAGCATGTAGCCCTCTACCCATTCAACTCCTGAAACTCCTATTAGCTGTGTTGTGCTTGCTTCTAATGTATTTTTTTAAAGCCAGCCGTTCTCACTAAGTGTTTTACAGATACCCAGCCTAGAACCCCAAAGAGCAAACAATGCAGAGGCAGAAGCACAGTGGCTAGGTGGCACAGTGGCTAGGAAGAAACCTAGAGAGGAACCAGGTTCTGAGGGGTCCTCACAAGGATAGTAAAACAAGGACAATTCGGACAAGTGGGAACATTTCACCTGTCCCCAAAAGGAAAAAGGCTATTTTAGGCTTAGGGGTTAGGGTTACAATTAAGGTTAGGTTTAGGGTTTTGAGGTTAAGGTTAGGGAAAATAGGATTTTGAATGGGAATCAATTGCTTGGTCCACACAAGGATAGTAAAACAAATGTGTGTGTGTGCGCGCGCGCGCGCGTGACAGACCCTAATACAGCCGTCAGACACACTGTATGAATCACTGTTAACCCAACTCTATTTAAAGAGCCCGAGGCCATAAACAAACCCCTCCCAACCTTTGCGGGAAAACTGGTGCGTGCGCAAGGAAAAGACTAAACTTTCCAGTTTTCCTGCAAAGGTTGGTATTTAGACATTTCGAAATTGACGGGAAATCTCCACGCAAATCTCAGACCACGCTTAAGCATAACTTCTAGTGGTTGAGCAACTGTATTGCAAGCAAATATTGTTATTTTGGGTGAAACGGGGGTGGTGTTTGATGCACAGGAATCATAATAATGGTATGCTAATAAAAACATTAAAGCGTAGGCCTAATGATAAAACAAATTCATTTCCCATTGGTAGATCAGAAGATCACATAGCAGCATGTCTCCTATACATTTGACTTTTAGTGCACAGGCCTAAATCATAATCATATTGTAGGGCATGTCTCTCTTTTCTAACATGACTGGTTTATTCCCGCTACGCAACAAGTATTAGGCCACCATTTTTCAATCGCTCATTGAACAGACAACCACGCATGACAGTAAATAGACCGGTAGCCTATGACAGTATGGGGCAGGCTACAGTATTGCTGTGCGATAGGATGCATGACATAGCCTGTTTAATCTCAGAGCCTATACCAAGGCTGGAGATAGAAACACAATCATGTATTGATAAACAACATTTTGATACACACACTTTCCCGTCAATTTCAAAATGTCTAAATACCAACCTCTGTGGGAAAACGTGCAAAGTTGAGTGTTTTCTGTGCACACGCACCTTTGATTAATGAAACCAGAAAACTGAATGCTACAAAAGTACTAGCTGCTGGCCATTGGACAGAGAGAGAGAGTGAGTCTATAGAACCTCTGTAAGTGGGTGGATGTCTGGGCGTTGAGAGTCTTATTCATGTCATGTTTGGGCCTGGGCTGACAATACATTGAGTGTGGCCTCTTGAGGTTGGCCAACTGTCAGCTGTCACATGAGCGCATGTGTGCGTGAACCAGCATACTGCTGGTCCTACCCCCAACACACACACACACACACACGTCACAATTTGAATCTGTCACACCCCTCCTCATCAACACAAAGGGTGCTGACAGGCCTTCAAAGAGCTTTAAAATCCCTATGGAGAAATCTCTGCACTCTCCCAGGAATGAAACACACACGCATAACTGCAACTCTGAAACACTTAGCTACAGGACACAAATAAACACAGACAGGAGGCAGAACATCAGGCCGGATGACACACAGGGGTCAGACCCAGAGCAGAGAGAAAGGATGGTGAAGCCGTCTCAACACCATTGTGATTTAATATGAGTCCATTTTACTGCTCTTCTAGCTGCACTGCTGTACATTTATTTCATGTATTCAACTCCCCCGTGTCAACTATAGCCAGTGTGCTTTGATGGAGGGCTGAGCCCTTTGGACAGACTAACAGAGAAGGGAGTTGTGGAATGACGTTTCCTAGAGCAGCCTGCCTGGCTGGCTGGTTGGGTAGGGCAGGACAGGGCTCAGCTCTCAGCACTCCCTGTCCTCTCCGGTCTAGTCCAGAGTTTGTTTTTAGATCCGGTCAGGGGGAGTAGCAGAGCAGGAATCCCTTTCTTACCGCCAGAGACCGCAGTTGCGCCACAACACACCACCCCCATCACCACAATACTGCTCTTTGGAGCAGTTGTCACCTCAACCTGGGGGGGTTGGACCGGGAGAAGAGGTGTGTGCTAGCCATTCCCCTTTGTTCTGTCTAGCCAATAGCAGACTCACGCCCCTGCCCCACCCCCTCCCCTGGAATACTAGGCCAAGGCCACCAGGCCACTGTACACGGCATCAACCTCTGAGGACACCACCCCACAGCTCATGCCAGGTGATCCTGGGTAATGGTACAAGCTCAGCTACCAGCTAAAGCTACACAAGGCAGAAAGGGCCGTCTCTAGGCAGTGGCCTACATCTGAATGTTCAGCAGAGCACAACGGTGTGGAACATTCAGATATAAATATACTTTATAGAACAAACATGCCTCTGACATGTAGAATAAGGAATCACATCGACTCTACTCATGCATTTTCTATGTGCAAACATTCGCCGACTAAACGTGGGACTGGAATGTAGAGAAATGTTCAGGTAGATCTAGTGGATAGACCAATGAGTACTCACTCAGCGGTGGGGTCCGCCCTACTGAAGGCCTGGATGACCAATGGGAACTCAGACTTGACGATGTACAGGTAGCTGGACATGGCTGTGAGGGAATAGAGACAGACAGAACTATGAGTGACACGGCCAGTAGCTAGGTTTCCATTCAACTGGCAACAGATTTTCATGCGAATATTCTACAATCCGCATGAAATATGCACATTTTCCCACCTGAAGTCTTTCTATCCATCAAATTGACTTGTTGGGGATAAAAGGCTTTGCGGGTTGACATATTGCACATTAAATAACTTAAATAATACAATTGAAATTGGATTCCATTGCAAACCAACTGCTGAATAATTTTGCACACCCAATTTTTCAGTTTTTGATTTGTTAAAAAAGTTTGAAATATCCAATAAATGTCGTTCCACTTCATGATTGTGTCTCACTTGTTGTTGATTCTTCACAAAAAAAATACAGTTTTATATCTTTATGTTTGAAGCCTGAAATGTGGCAAAAGGTCGCAAAGTTCAAGGGGGCCGAATACTTTCGCAAGGCACTGTAGGTGGGTAATGTGAAAGGCTGCACTCCAAGTGGACAGTTTTAGGTGAATCGAACGGCCAGGAAGACGAGACAGTCTGCTGCTGAGCTTTGTGATTTATAATATAGCTGAGCTTTGTGATTTATAGCACCATACACTCTACAAACACACAGAGATTTGTGTTGTGGGACACTAGACCCGTGACCACAGTGACTTCTCACCTCCGATGTTCTGCAGTGTGATGGCGATGCCAGCGGCCATCTTGCCTGGGGTGCCAAAGGCCCTGTAGCCAAGCTGTTCATAGGCTCGGATTCCTGGGAGAGAAAGTGGGTTGCGCAACATCATCATTCCACAACTTTTACAGGGGGACACCCAGGTAGTAAGTTAAACAACACTTAGTTGGATAGTCAGTGTAGAATCTCCTCGTTCATTTACAGGTTTTTCATGCCGGGCCTCTATTTCCATGCTAGGCACCTACAGCTGAATATGAAGAACAATATATTTAGTTTTGTTAAACATCCTTAATGCTAAGCCATTGGGGAACTATTCACAGAATTACAGGGAAATACCAAATGAATCAAGACATGCTAGCGTGGCAAATATGCAAGCCATAATATCTTTCTCCATCTGGCCCAATCCCTGGGACTTCACACTGCAGCGACCCCCAATATGTAATACCATCATCTCCTCTCAATGGTTCAGCAACAGGGTGACCCATCCCTACGGGTTACAGTGTTGTTACACATGCACTATTGAAGCATGAGTTCAACTGAAGACGAGGGCCAGCTTACCCACAATGCCAGAGGATTTGAGCAACAGGTGAATGGAATAGCAGGAGAGGACCGCCACAACAGTCAGAAGAAACCTGGAGGAAGGAGGGAAAGAAAGTACAGTTGAAGTCGGAAGTTCACATACACTTAGGTTGGAGTCATTAAAAAGTGTTTTTCAATGACTCCACAAATCTCTTGTTAACAAACTATAGTTTTGGCAAGTCGGTTAGGACATCTACTTTGTGCATGACACAAGTAATCTTTTCAACAATTTTTTACAGACAGATTATTTCACTGTATCACAATTCCAGTGGGTCAGAAGTTTACATACACTAAGTTGACTGTGCCTTTAAACAGCTTGGAAAATTCCAGAAAATTATGTCATGGCTTTAGAAGCTTCTGATAAGCTAATTGACATAATTTGATTCAATTGGAGGTGTACCTGTGGATGTATTTCAAGGCCTACCTTCAAACGCAGTGCCTCTTTGCTTGAAATCATCGGAAAAATCGAAAGAAATCAACCAAGATCTCAGAAGAAAAAAAATTGTAGACCTCCACAAGTCCGGTTCATCCTTGGGAGCAATTTCCGAACACCTGAAGGTACCACGTTCATCTCTACAAACAATAGTATGCAAGTATAAACACCATGAGACAACGCAGCCTTCATATGCCCAGGAAGGAGATGCGTTCCGTCTCCTAGAGATGAATGTACTTTGGTGCGAAAAGTGCAAATCAATCCCAGAACAACAGTGAATTACCTTGTGAAGATGCTGGAGGAAACTGGTACAGAGTATCTATATCCACAGTAAAACGAGTTCTATAACGATGTAACTTGAAAGGCCGCTCCGCAAGGAAGAAGCTCCTGCTCCAAAACCGTCATAAAAAAAGCCAGACTTCAGTTTGCAACTGCACATGGGGATAAAGATCGTACTTTTTGGAGAAATGTCTCTGGTCTGATGAAACAAAAATATTACTGTTTGGCCATAATCATGATGTTTGGAGGAAAAGGGGGATGCTTGCAAGCCGAAGAACACCATACCAACCGTGAAGCACAGGGGTGGCAGCATCATGTTGTGGGGGTGCTTTGCTGCAGGAGGGACTGCTGCACTTCACAAAATAGATGGCATCATGAAGGAGGAAAATTATGTGGATATATTGAAGCAACATCTCAAGACATCAGTCAGGAAGTTAAAGCTTGGTCGCAAATGGGTCTTCCAAATGGACAATGACCCCAAGCATACTTCCAAAGTTGTGGCAAAATGGCTTAAGGACAACAAAGTCAAGGTATTGGAGTGGCCATCACAAAGCCGGACCTCAATCCTATAGAAATTTGGTGGGCAGAACTGAAAAAGTGTGTGTGAGCAACGAGGCCTACAAACCTAACTCAGTTACCAGCTCTGTCAGGAGGAAATGTGCCAAAATTCACCCAACTTATTGTGGGAAGCTTGTGGAAGGCTACCCGAAACATTTGATCCAAGGTAAACAATTTAAAGGCAATAATACCAACTACTAATTGAGTGTATGTAAACACCTGACCCACTGGGAATGTGATGAAATAAATAAAAGCTGAAATAAATCATCCTCTACTAATATTCTGACATTTCACATTCTTAAAATAAAGTGGCAATCCTAACTGACCTAAGACAGGGAATTGTACTAGGATTAAATGTCAGGATCTGTGAAAAACTGAGTTAAAATGTATTTGGCTGAGGTGTATGTAAACTTCTGACTTCAACTGTACATGATAAGACATGTCATTACCTCATTTCAATGCAATAAAAGGAGGTTAGTTGAGTATAGCAACAAACAAGCTCAGAACTAGCTGTAGTAGTGAAGGCCTCAGCTCCTCTCTATCAATATGTAAGAATAGCACACACACATTTCTATGACAAACCCTTGCACTTAGTGGCTTGACTTATAAAACCAAAATAAATTACAGTTTGAGATTACTGCCTCAGTATAATTCCAAAAAGAAACATTTAGGTTTCACTGAAAAGGCATTAATTGTATCCTGAAGGGAAAGTGAATTACACTAGCTAGAACAAAGCCGCCTGGCTGGTTAACTACCAACTGTAGCCATGTGATCTCAGGGCTCAAGCCCAGAGAGTTAATAAAGGCAAGTGCTTTCTCAGCAGACTCTGAATGTTATGAAAACGCTAATAATGTTGCCAACAGTCTGAGAAGATCATGTTGTAGTAAGAACCCAGTAGCGAGGTGTGTGTGTGTGTGGGGGGGGGGGGGGGTATAACAAAGGACATAACTCTCCTTCCAGCAATCCTGGCCCAGTGTAATCTGAGAGAGAGCATTTCCCCACAACCCATCTCCCTCTTAAACCCCTGTGCCCGAAAGGGAGACCAGAGAGGAGCCGCAGTCTGCCTACAGAAGCACTGGCCCCTGAGGAAGGGAGCAGTACATTCCCCAGTCAGCATTCCTAGATGGTCAGAGGGCACTCCCAGTACCGTCACCTTTCCCAGACCTCAGAGTCCGGCCCCTGCAGCCAGATGGAGGCCCCTAGACTACTGACCACAGTAGAGGTAAGGATCCTAGCATTTGGCCACAGTGTGGGCACATAGGTTGAGACCTGACATTCCAGTTAGTTTCAAGGCCCCCAATTTGGGTCATAATTCAGAAAGGGCAAAGATTCAGCCCTGTGTAACAAACTCTGTGTAATGATTACTCAGGGAGAAAAAGTGGTAGATTCACGCACAGAGCGCGGCAGGTGTTTATTTTGCCTTCGCAGAAGGCAGGAATCGTGGTCACAGGCAGGCAATGGTTATACACAGGTAGGCAAACAGGCAGGTGAATCAAAACTAGGACCGAAGGCTATAACTGATTCTCACAAACGAGCTAGAAAAAGGCTTGGTAGAGACAAAACGAAAAATACCTCACAAAGGCACAAACAGAATGAACTGAACTAAATAAGGAGCTGAGAGACCAGGTGAGTAACTAACACAGGTGAAAGCAATGAACAAAAATGAAAGACAGGGCTACATCCAAGAACACAACGAAACAGAACACAAGGTTGACTAATAAAATAAATACAGAACCTTACAGTACCCCCCCCCCCCTCATTGGTCCCGAATGACGCGAGGACAGAACCTTTTGCAAGGGAGGCGGGGCAGGATGTCTCTGGTAGAGAGCCACACACACTGTCCATGGTGAAAGAGTGGCATATGTCAGCGGCGTCTGTCGGCAAAGCATTTCTGGGTATTAGAGGCTTCCTGCCGATGCCGGTGAGTGGTCTCACATACCCGCTCACTACGCCAAAACCAGTCATCGACAGCTGGGACAGTACCAGGCTCCGGCTCCCAGGGAAACATGGGGGGTTGGTAACCAAACACACACTGAAACGGAGTAAGGCGGAGCGATGAATGCATGGGTGAGCTCTGAGCGTATTCGGCCCAGGCCATATACCGACTCCAGTTGTGTGGAGAGGCAGAACATTGTTGGTGGAGGTACTTCCCTATTTCTTGGTTCAGGCGTTCTGCCTGCCCGTTGGTCTGGGGATGGTACCCGGAAGAGAGGCTGAAGACGACCCCCAGTCGGTCACAGAAGTCTTGCCACACCCGGGAGACAAACTGGGGCCCACGATGTCTACCGGAATCCCATACAGATGGAACATAAACTCAGCCAATTCCATGGCGTTAAGTAAATGAGGAAGAGGAATCAGACACATTTTTGAAAAATGGTCTATGACAAGGATGGTGGTGTTACCAGAGGATTCAGGAATGTCTGTGATGAAGTCAACAGCTATGTGGGACCAGGGTCTGAGGGATTGGCAAAGGTTGAAGCTTACCAGAAGGGAGATGACGAGGGCTTTTTGTTTGGGCGCAGACTGGACAGGAGAGTACGTAATCCCTTACGCCGGATGCCAATGAGGACCACCAGAATTTACGGGCTAGAAGTTCAGTGGTTTGTGTAATGCACGGATGTCCTGACCCCAAGGACGTGTGACACCATTGCATCAGTTGGGGTCTAACAGCTGCTGGTACGTAACTCTTCCCAGCTGGTGTCTCAGGAGGAGCTGGGTCTGAGGCTAGGGCTTCTTGTATGGTCGAGTGAACCTCCCACTGTTCCGGTCTCATAATGCAAGAGGAAGGAAGAATGGGTGTAGGGTCTGAGTTACTGGTCGAAAGGTCAAACTGGCAGGAGAGAGCATCAGCTTTTATGTTTTTCTTCCCAGGGATGTAAGTAACATGAAAATGGAAGCGTGTGAAGAGAGCCCAGCAGGCTTGCCTGGAGTATAACTTCTTGGCCCCTCTGATATATTCCAGATTACAATGATCTGTTAGGATGAGAAAGGGATGTTGTGCGCCCTCCAACCAGTGGTGCCACTCCTCGAGGGCCAGGTTGATGGCGAGGAGTTCTCTGTTCCCCACATCGTAATTCCTCTCAGCGGAGGATAACTTCCTGGAGAAGGCGGCACAGGGATGTGATTTTGGAGGTGGTCCCATCAACCTCCAGGGTGAAAGGAAGGATCGGATCAGATTGGCGAAGGACAGGAGCTGAGGTGAAGAAACGTTTCAAGTTGTTGAAAGCAGGTCTTTTGGCTGGTAAGGGCAGTGAGGGGAGCAGCAGTAGAAGTTCCGAACGAACCGGTGAAAGTGGTTGGAGAACCCAATGAAACGTTTGAGTTCCTTAACGGTGGTGGGTTTGGGCCAGTTACTGACAGCGGTGACTTTGTTCTCATCCATGCTGACCCCTCCAGGTGTCAGTACAAAGATGAGGAAGTTTACCGAGGTTACATGGAAGGTACTCTTTTCAGTCTTCACATAACGGTTATTTTCAAGGAGCCGTTGAAGAACCTTTTGCACATGCTGTATGTGCTCCTTCAGGCAGTAGGAGTAAATCAGGATGTCATCAACGTAGATGATGAGAACGCTTGATGATATCCTGGAAAACTTTGTTCATAAAGAATTGGAAGACGGCGGGGGCATTAGTAAGGACGTAGGGCATGACCAGGTATTTGTAGTGCCCTCGTGCGGAAATAAAGGCCGCCTTACATTCGTCGCCTTCACGTATACGGACAAGGTTATATGCACTTCGCAGGTCGAGTTTTGTATAGATGTTGGAGCGGACCACTTGTTCAAGGGTCGCTGGGATCAGAGGAAGAGGGAAACGATTCTTGACCGTGACGTCATTCAGGGAACGAAAATCAATACATGGACGGAGACCACCGTCCTTTTTCCAACAAAGAAGAAGCTGGAGGCAGCCGGGGAAGAAGAATGAATGAAACCGTTTGAGTGATTCATCAATGTAGTTCTCCATTGCCTCATTTTCCGGCATAGACGGGGGGTGAACATGGCTCTTCGTTGGGGACACTACAAGGAGTAAGTCAACAGCACAGTCCCCTGGGCAATGTGGAGGCAGAGTGGAGGCCTTGATTATGCAGAAGACATTGCTGTACTGGGCGTATTCAGATGGTATGGTAGGTGGCACTGCAGAGGCAGAGTCGTCAATGGTGGTGGCTCTGCAGGGTAGGCTGGGACAACTGGAGAAGCAGGTAGAAGACCAGGACAGTAGTTCACCTTGTTGCCACGAGATGGCAGGCTTGTATAAACAAAGCCAGGGGTGTCCGAGGTTGAGTGGCTGTTTGGGGGATGAGAGTTCCATGAGTTGAATGGTTTCGGTGTGTTAGACTCCAATCCTGGAGGGTGACGCTCTGTGTCAGATACGTAATGAGGCCAGTGCCCAATGGTTATCAATACTGGGATGGAGAATTGCTTCTGGGAGATATTTAGACATACGGACACTCCTACCTCAATGTATTTGCTGCATTGCATCAGAAATCCCATACATTTCCCAGGTGAACCGTCATATTTTCCAGGCATGAATATGAATGAAGGAGGGCTATGGGTTACGATACCTGGCATTGGAGGAGTCGGGATAGCTTGGCGGAGAAGATGGCAGATTTCCTCCATACGCTCCTCTTGCTGGGTTAGGCGCCGCTGTAGCTCCGCTGAATCCATTCCGTTTTTAAGCGAGGTATTCTGTAATGAATACTTAGGGAGAAAAAGGTGTAGATTCACGTACAGACCGCGGCAGGTGTTTATTTCGCATTCGCATACGTACAGAGAACTGTCCCTACATTGGCGCTCGCACTGAAGTCACCCACCAGCTGTTTGGGAGTGCTCCGTGGACAGGTGGGTGTGGGCCCTTTTTGCTCCCTCTGTGTTCCAGCGTCCAGCCTTATCGCCACACCGCTCCTCCTCCAACACCAGCCCAGACTGATGAACATACCCTCCATCACCCCCACCCTCTGATCCCTCTCCATCCATTTCCCCCTTTCTCCCATTACACTTATCCCTCTCACCAGAATCAGGAACCAGTCATCACCACACCAGAGGAAAGACCAAAGATCTAGACCTACATGAGAAAGCCACAGGGGAGTACCATCACTTCCAGTTGTGTCTGCTTGTCCTTCCTCCCCTCTACAGATCCAGCACCAGACCCAGTCACAGCAACAGGACACCGGCAGAGACACGGAAGAGGGACCAAACACCAGACCTTCACCCGTAGCGAGCGGACCACAGGGGAGTGCCACAATAGTCCAGGACTCCCTTGGGTGTCTGCTTGCTCCCCAGGTTGTATTTCCTCCCTTCTGCAGATCCAGTCCCTGACTTCCAGTGTCAGCCCAAGCATCAAACCACCAGATGAGGAATGGAGGAGGGACAAAATATCTTCAGCCGAGCAGCCCACAGGGAAGTACCACCATTGACCTCTGGGTCTAAGGCTCCATTGTGTGTCTACTCGCTCCTCAGATTTTCCTTCTTCCCCTCTACAGATCCCGACCCAGCACCAGCCCCAGTTCCTGGTTACCAGTCCTGTTTTCCCCAGTCCCGGGCACCACCCCCTTATATCCAACCCAGCCCAAACACTAACCCAGGTTTTCCTGGTCCCAGTCATAGCCCTAACACCAGCAACAACCCTGGACACAGCACCGACCAGCCACAACTACTACATCTATCCAGCAACTGCCAGCCCAGTCCCCACCACTTTCCCTCCCACAGCACAAAGACACTAACACACCGTCAACCACTCCTACAGACTGACTGACTGATTAACTAATTGATGGACTGATTATTGCTACCTGTTTTTTTTATTGAATGCATTTGTTTTTTGTTGTTTTTTTAATAACATGATTATTTAAACATCATAACACAGTGGTACCTATCCCAACATTGGGATATGCATAGACACTTGAGGAACTCATACGCTTGTGTAAGCCTTATTAAAGCTACAAAAGCGTCAGTACTCAATTGTGTTGACAATGCTGAATGACATTTATTCTCACGGGTCGACGAAAATAACAATCTGAATGCCACACGCCTACTAAGCCATGCCTCCAGTCTTCTGATCTGACCCTGTGGGTAATAGCCAGGGATGGGTTTAAATTACAAATTACAACTATAAAATACCCAAAAGACAATGTATCGAAATAAAATATAAGATAACGGTTACAGAAACATCTTACTTGCTATGACTGTGATATGTTGTTTATCTACCTTGAATGCACTGTCACTCTGGATAAGAGCATATGCTATATTAGGGTTTCTGCAAAAATCCTGGGGCCCCCCTGGGTGCATGTTTGTGTTTTTTTTGCCCTAGCTCTACACAGCTGATTCAAATAACCAACTCATCATCAAGCTTTGATTATTTAAATCAGCGGTGTAGGCCTAGGACAAAAAAACAAAACGTGCACCCAGGGGGGGCCCTCAGGACCGAGTTTGGGAAACCCTGCGCTAAATGGCCAAAATGTATATGTGAAAATGAGCAAATGCAAAGCACACTGGGTACTGTCATTAGACCAATATCCAATATGGTTGCTAATATAACATGATCTGTTTTTCCATGGGAAAAGATAGGACTTGGAACAAGGACTTCGAAATTTGATCACATCTTGCTTGCTCCAGGAATCTAGACTTATCAGCTTACTTTTACCAGAAGACAATACTTTGAGTCCAAAGTCGATAATACTGTACTTGGATGGAAATAAAAATCCATGGGGCAGAATACACAGTAAAAAAAAATCATGTGAATTGATTCCTGCTTCTCAAAGTCCAAACAAATATATCTGTCTAAACCTTTTGAACCTAAGCTCTCACAAATATATCTGTCTAAACCTTTTGAACCTAAGCTCTCCTGTACTATAGCCTGGAGTCACAAAAGCGATAAACAGGAGCTGTATGTTTCCATGAGAAGCTGTTTGTTTCCATGAGAAGCTGTATGTTACATGAGAAGCTGTATGTTTCCATGAGAAGGACGGGGGGGGCAGAGGGAGGAGGGACAGAGCAAGGAGAGGGGAGGACATGTCCAATGCTACAGAGGGGGCCAGTGGCGTGGGGACTGGCAGGCGGGGGCTATTCTGGGATGTGGCCTTTCTGGGGCCTGTATGTGCCCACAAGGGCGGGGACAAGGGTTGGAGAATACTGGAGGATGGGAGGGAGGGGATAGTGTGGATCATGCCATGAGAAGTGTCACGTCACCACAGACCCTTACCCTGCCTCCAGCCCCACCCTGGCCCCTTATCACTCCACCCAGGCACAGGACCCTTCTTGAGGCAGGCAGGCTGGGGCTCTGGGCAAATAGCATTCCTGGCTGTCCCAGCTCCCTCCTACAAGCGAAGGTCGTGGCTATTTTCAACCCCCACCCTGGCCCTTTCCACTGTGTGGACTCTATGTGCAACCTAAAGGCTATAACTGGGACTGGGGAGCACGTTCTCTACAGGCACTCTTGTTAAGCAAAGGGATATCATATCACAACAAGCTGGCAGCCCTACTATCAACAGAGACCAACCAATAGCTAATGTGTGACTCCTACTGTGTCTGTGCTCAGTGTGTTAGTGATTTGAAAGTCAGTGTGTCGTTTTGCAGTTTCCCGGGGTTTTATGAGAAGAGGAAGGACAAAAACACTAAGCCAAGTGGGGAACGGAATGACTAGGAGACCGTTAAGAAGCATGGGCAGGATTTTACATTTTGGTATTTTAACAGACGCTCTTATCCGGAGCGACTTACGGTCATTATTACAGACATGTAGAGACATGTAGAAAGCTGACAGTTTGACTTACAGGAAGAGGAGTATGCCAGTGTTGGCCATGGCATAAGCCAGTCCCAGGATTCCACTGCCCATGATAGCATTCCCCAGGTTGAACACAGACATGCCGAAAGACGTCTTTCCCTCAAACTAATCAAAACAAATACAACAATCTCAGATTTAGTTAATTCAATAATAATGTATAGCTGAAAAGTTCAGATTTTCTTACATTTCAAAATTCGTGTTCTTGTCAAGTGCAATGTGACAAGCCGAATGTGTCATTAGCATAGTGTCTGCTTCCCAAATGGCACCCCACATTGACACCCTATTCTCTACCCAGCTAGCACATAATTTTATGATAACCATATGTTTCCTAGAGCTTGGTGTGAGTGTGGTTGTCCTATGGTTATTTTACATACAACTTTTCAAGAACGTTCTGGGATTGGTGCAGGATAGTTGCTTGGCCTTGGAACATTCTCAGCACATTTAAGGAACTTTACAAAAATAACGTTATTGATCTTGGTTTTCATTACTTTAACAGAACTATTACTAATCGTTCAAACATGGATACATTTAACTACATTTGGGTAATGTTCTAGGAACCCACTCCAACTGGTTTTGACATTGGGAATATTCTCTAATAGTTCAGAGAACGTTAAGAAACAACATTCTCCTGTGGGAATTTCAGTACTTCAGCATAACGTATTCTGCAGGAATACTCATGGCTCCATCTAAAGTCATGTTCTCAGAACATTAAGAACCCTTTCCACGGGGCGGGGCAGCAGGTAGCCTAGTGGTTAGAGTGTTGGACTAGTAACTGAAAGGTCGAATCCCCGAGCTGACAAGTTAGAAATCTGGCATTCTGCCCCTGAACAAGGCAGTTAACCCACTGTTCCTGGGCCGTCATTGAAAATAAGAATTTCTTCTTAACTGACTTGCCTAGTTAAATAAAGGTAATAAAAATTTGAAAACACAAGAAAACATTAGTAATGTGCAAATAATGTTCTAAGAATGTTATTGAAAATAATATATATTCCGTTCTCAGCTTCAACAAAACTATCTATCCTTGATCTTGTGAGTTCAGGTATGTTAGCCTCGCCCCCTAATTGGCCACGCCTAATGTTAATGAATGCTTGTTTGCTTTGACATGGGGTCTGTTTGAATAGACTAAAATGAACAGTTTTGTACAAGTAAAAAAAACATGGTATGCTAGTTCCATCCTGGTGTTACAGTGGACTAATTCCATGGATAGACATCAGAATATAGGTTTGAATCTTACTGATGCCATGCCACAAAAAAAATGAATGTGTTTGAATGACAAATGCCTAAGCAAATTAATTTACATGTGTCCTATCTGTGCTTGGAGTTCAAGAATGTTGAAATCATTTTCTGTTTTACTGGTCAGGAAACGTATTGCTTCGTTCCCAGAACCAAAGGGAAACCAAAAAGTTACGTTCCCACAACTTCGAAGGAACCAAATGTGCTAGCTGGGTACACTCTTAGAAAAAAAGAGTTCCAAAATGGTTCTTTGTCTGTCCCCATAGGAGAACCTTTTTGGGTTCAGGTAGAACCCTTTTCGTTTCCATGTATAACCCTCTGAACGGGTACTACATGTAACCAAAAAGGGTTCTTCAAAGGGTTATCCTTTGGGCACAGACAAATTTAAAGAGTCATTTTCATGTAAAATAAATAAATAATAATAATTGAAAACCAGATGTTTTAGGCTTAGTTTTAGTGAAACATGTCAATTCTAGTCTTAATTTTGACAGTTTGTTGCAAAAGTGATATATTTGGTATTTTAGTAGTTAATCTAGCTCTTTTTTGGCCCTAGCGCATTTGTATTCAACTCTTGCCCAAAGAGGTCCAGAGTCTGCTGGTTTTCTGTACCTGATAATTAATTGCACCCACCTGGTGTCCCAGGTCTAAATCAGTCCCTGAGTATAGGGAAACAATGAAAAAAAGCAGTGCAACTGCCTTTGAGGTCCTGAGTTGAGTTTGAGGGCCCTAGCGGTTCAACTCTACCATTGAAATCACCTTGAGAAGGTGCCTCTACGTCACCCCAAGGGAGGAATTCAGTATGAAATACACTCCCTTCTAGATGTGCTGGGCATTACCACTGTAGGCTCATTACACCACCTCAGGGCTTACTATAAAAGCCGGTGACAGTGCTCCTCATTTGGCAATGGTCTTGGTAAGTGGAGTGTGGCCAATATATTGGTCATGATGCTTCCTTGACTTGACCACTGACGTTAAATAAAATTAAAAAGGCAGAAAGGCACATTTCTGCATGTGTTTTTTTGCTTACAGTTTCATGCACATCTATGTGCTTTAACAAAGAAAAAAAAGACATGTAGCCTATGAGCGACATCCATCATAACAAGAAATAGATGACAATTGTGGCCATGTCAACTTGTCCTATGGGCTGGACATAGGGAATAGGGTGCCATTTGGGAAACATCCCAGTGAGTAATGTTTCAGTTGTGGCGATAGTAAAGTCAGTCACACTCACGTCTGTGAAGCGCATGGGCTTCGTCCCATCTCCGTTGGGCAGAAACTCCTCACTCTCCAGGATGCCATCGGGATCATCAAACCTGGGCGAAACAGAAAAGGACATTACAATTGATAGTCCCTAAAAACCGGCACCTTAAAATGAGGGACTCAAGCTACACAAATAGAAGGGAGTTTATTGTCGAAACAGTGGCAAGGTGCTTCACTGAAAGGATTGTAACGATGTTACATAGTCAGTGAGCCTACTACATAGAGATTGTGTCTGTGTGACTGTATATCTGAAGTATAAACATACCTGGCATTTTGAGTACCATTTCTGTGTGGCAAACAAAGGATCCAAGGGCGACGATGGGACAAAAACAAGGCAAACATGCACTTAGGAAATCAGTTATATTGTCTGTTCAGACGTCATTCACGGCGTATAAACGCTTCATCCTCATTGCTGATGTCATACACTTTAGCAAGGAGGACTGGGCGAGCAAAGCACAATTTGCATGGCGGAAATAGAAACGGGGTTTTAAGAGTTCTGTCTGTAAAATGGTGTCTGTATTAGAGGGTAAGTCACCCGCTTTTGGATAGAACCATGTGGATGAATATCAGGGTTGAAATTAGAATTTCAGTTTATTTCCAGAATTGATTGAATTGAAAAGGAATTGACCCCAAAACCCTGATGAATACAGGCTACTGTATTTTTAAAGAAAAACACAGATGACATTTACAGACTGTTAAATGGACTTTGGTTTCCATACTGGCAGGTAAATGACGACAACACGTGACACGTTCACAGTTTAACCCAACACAGCACAAAACCCATTACTCTCTCCAGTTTATGGGCCGGGCACAACAGCGGGCTAAATGCCACCGCCCTTATGCAATAACAGTATCAAAGCATCAGTTCAAAAACAATTGGAATTAAATTCATTGTATCGCATTGTATTGTTTCTGTGGTGTAGAGGCACAAAGACAATCAGGTGAGTGTATAGAACGTTTCAGATGCTTATCAGACAGATATGCAAAGCCTTGATTCTGTGGCTGTTTCGCAATACAATTATGTGACAATGATGTACATGTACAGCAAAAAGAAACTCACGTGTCTAATTCCTCTGGCATGGTCTTCATAGGCACATACTTGTCATCTCCTAGGTTGTGACTTTTCCCATTGGTCGAGCATCCCAAGATGCTCATCTCTGATTGTGCCGGCTCCATACTCTAGTCAGCAGTTATCCCGGAAGTCTGTTTGGTTCGTGTGGTGTCTGTTCACTGGGTGTGGTCCTCTCAGTCTGCTCCCTCAGATACTGTATCTAGAGGAGAGAGACAGAACGTAGTTCATTGACACAGATCCCATAGCTACTCTTCTGTCTGTCTTTCTACTGGATACGACCATTTGGGGACACTTGTGTATGTTAATACTGCATTTCTGTAAATACATCCAACTGAATTCCACAATACACCTGAACAGCGAGTCTCTCTCTCTGCTAATGACTATCTGGCTACTCTTATTTACACAGTAAACCTTTCACTTCAACACACAAGATATGGTCTGTTTCAAACACTTCCTGCATACATTGGCTGTGTTTACACAGGAAGCCCATTTCTGAGCTGCCCTTACAAATATTTGTGTTGGTACTTTTATTTATACCATGGTACTATTATGGTACTTTCACATATAGTATGGTATAGTCTGAATCATGGACATGTACCATGGTGTTAGTCTTGAAGTATGATGGTAGTACCATGGTACTGCCATTGTACCTAAATATTACCATGGTATTGCATTTATACCATGCAAAGATCTGAATCATGGAAATGTACCATGTTTTTAGCTTTAAAGTATGATGGTACATCTATGAACCTATATAATAGGTATTGCATCATTTATACCATGGTATAGATGTGGATCATGGAAATACCATAGCTTTAACCTACATTCTACATTGTTGTTTAATTTATTTTTAATTTAACAAGACAAGTCAGTTAAGAACAAATTATTATTTACAATGATGGCCTGCCCCAGCCAAACCCTAACGATGCTGGGCTAAATGTGCACCGCCCTATGGGACTCCCAATCACGGCCGGTTGTGATACAGCCTGGAATCAAACCAGGGCCTGTAGTGACACCTCTAGCACTGAGATGCAGTGCCTTAGACTGATGGGCCACTCGGTAGCCCATGGTAATGCACAACTATGATAAATGGTACCAACATTTTTTTTATATGATACCATCTTTATTCATTGTGGTTACCATGGTACAATGGCAGTATAGTGCATTAAATAAATACACCCACCAAGGTCAAAAGAGGTTGGTTGGTATTATACTGATGCATTTATATACCAGCATAGGCACGTCTCTGATAAGAGGCATTAGGCTGCCACTAGTTTGTCTGTAACATCAATGAAAAAGGGAATAGTTGCTGTCAAAAAAGGGGTAATACTTACTGTATTAATAGTAAGTTGTTTTTTGCTCATGTTTGGGTTCCCTGTATTGCCAACCAGAAATGTGTGAGAATGTGAAATATACAGTGTGGTAACCTAACCTTTGCACGCCTATGCTTTTCCACGGATTTAAGTATTTTGGTTTTTATCCTCAGATGGAAGGAATAAATAGTATGAATTTTCTTATCAAAATAATGTGCAGAACACATTACAGACATTACATAATTGTTCTTGACTCAGTTTCACACGGGCTATTTCGGCACTGTGTTTATGGGACTAACCCTGAAAAGTCAGTGCTAACCCTGCTCTGGAGCAGGGCCAGCTAGCCCTGAGCTAAGGATGGTGCTAGCTTACTTTAGAATGTGTAAGTATGAACACTCGCTTAGGAGGCTCTTGGCCCTGGACTAATGTGCAGTGTGAACACGCCTAAGGAGTCATTTGAACGAGAGAGACAACTGAAAACTGAAGAGAGAAGCACCAGACAAAACTATTATTTTAAACCTTATCTTCACAGTGAGCGAGTTATAAAGCATAGGATATGAAACACCAAGTTAAGCAGAGTGATAATATATTATTGTAATTTTTTTATGATGTTTTTATAGTTTAATGCATTTATAAGAGTCCGTTAGCATTGAAGCTAACGTCAGCTAACGTTAGCTCCAGTCAAGCTAGCCTCTCGTAGTCAAGGCGACAGAGGACTCCAACAAAAGTTCACACAGAGAGTGTAAACAAAGGGAAACATTGCAACTTGCTGTTGTGAGGTATGGCATGTTAAAAAACATGAGCTGGCACACACCCAGAAACATTAGTTTGTGTGGAGGTGCTGACTAACTGCGGATAAAACATAAACTATCAAAATAAAGAAAGTTGCACACTCCATATATAAACTCCCAGCAATTTAATGGGTATTTACCAACGTTTCGGCATCACTGTGTCTTCCTCAGGGTAATGTCATGAATACTTGAACCAGGTTATGTAGACAAACAGTGCAATTAGTGCAACCAATGTCAAAAGTGAGGGCTGTGTCATAATGATTAAGTTAATTCAAATGAATTAGTGAAACTGTTAAAAAAATAAGAATAGTTTATGGCATATTAAATATATTACGCTTGTCACGTCCTGACCATAGAGTTCTTATTTTCTATGGTAGAGTAGGTCAGGGCGTGACTGGGGGGTTAGTCTAGTTAATTATTTCTATGTGGGGTTCTAGGTTTGTTTTTCTATGTTGGTGATCGTGTATGATTCCCAATTAGAGGCAGCTGGTAGTCGTTGTCTCTAATTGGGGATCATATTTAAGTAGCTGTTTTTCCCACCTGTGTTTATGAGATATTGTTTTAAGTAAGTGCACGTATCATCTCTGTTGTCACGGTTCGTTGTTAGTTTATTGTTTATTTGTTTTTGTCTTTGCTTAGTTTCACTTTCTATTAAATAATGTGGAACTCAACATCCGCTGCGCCATGGTCCGACATTTATTCTAGCGAACGAGACAGAATATCCCATCACAACAGGACCAAGCAGCATGCCCAGGAGGAGAGGGATACATGGACTTGGGAGGAGATTCTGGACGGGAAGGGATCCTGGACTTGGGAAGAAATCCTGGCAGGACAGGATCTCCTTCCATGGCGGGAGAAGCAAGGAGAGAATGGAGAACAGCGACGACGCCGGGGGTCGCGGCCACAAGGAAAGCCCAAAAGACAGCCCCCCAAAAAATTGGGAGGAGGCACACGGGGTGGTCGGCAGAGCCGAGGTGTGAACCAGTGACAACATGGGAAGGGGTAGAGAGGTGGTCGGTCGACCCAGGGAGAGTGCCAGAACCCGCCTGGGAATCAATAGAATAATTTGAGGAGGGATACCGGGGAGTGGAGATGGCGAGGAGTATGCGGCAACGCAGGAGTTTGGAGGAGCGTGTTACCAGTCCGCTGCAATCTGTGCTGGTCCCACGCATCAGGCCTCCAGTGCGCCTCGCCAATCCGGTACGTCCTGTGCCTGCTCCTCGCACTCGCCCAGATGTACGCCTCCACAGCCCAGTACGTCCTATGCTAGCTCCTCGCACTCGCCATGCAAAGTGTGTCATAGTTCCGGTACAATTTGTGCCGGCTCTACGCACCAGGTCTCCAGTGCGCCTCCACAGCCCAGTGCGCCTCCACAGCCCAGTGCGTCCTGTGCTAGCTCCTTGTACATGGCGTGCGAGGTGTGTCATCAAACCAGTACAATTGATGCAGGCTATACGCACCAGGTCTCCGGTGTGCCTTCATAGCCCAGTACGTCCTGTGCCTGCTCCTCGTGCTCGCCCTGAGGTGCGTGTCACCAGTCCGGTACAATCTGTACCGGCCCCACGCATCAGGCCTCCAGTGCGCCTCCCCAGTCCGGTGTCCTGTGCCTGCTCCTTGCTCGCCCTGAGGTGCGTGTCACCAGTCCGGTACCACCAGTCCACGCACCACGCTTCCTGCGACGATCCCCAGTCCAGAGCTTCTGGTTCCCAGTCCAGAGCTTCCGGCGTTTCCCAGTCCAGAGCTTCCGGCGATGGTTCCCAGTCCAGAGCTTCCGGCAACAGTTCCCAGTCCAGAGCTTCCGGCGACAGATCCCAGTCCAGAGCTTTGGGCAACGGTCCACGGTCCAGAACCTCCAACGACGGTCCACGGTCCGGAACCTCCTGAGGCGGTCCACGGTCCGGAACCTCCTGAGACGGTCCACGGTCCGGAACCTCCTGAGACGGTCCACGGTCCGGAACCTCCTGAGACGGTCCACGGTCCGGAACCTCCTGCGACCGTCAATGGTCCGGATTATTATAATTTTTTTATTAAATTAAATTTCACATAATTGTTTTGTATTTAATTTCACATTTGTCACATGTAATCTTTTGGTTCAACCTTAATGTATAATGAGCATAATCAACAAGGGGAACATATTGGGTGTACGCTAATACGCTATAGCAAGAACATGTTAATTTATAAGACTTGTTCATGAAATAAAGATTTGTTTTTTTGATTTCATAAAAAGGGCCTGAGATCAAAGCATTTCTTTTCAATATAAGATGATAATACCTTTTTACAAATAGTTTTTAGGATGTTGGCTATTTACCAACACAAAAACATCCTATGGCGTTCTGCATTAGCATCGAACAGCCCCCGTGATATGCAGCTGTTCAGGGAAGCTAGAAACCATTATACACAGGCAGATAGAAAAGCCAAGGCTAGCTTTTTCAAGCAGAAATTTGCTTCCTGCAACACTAACTCAAAAACGTTCTGGGTCACTGTAAAGTCCATGGAGAATAAGAACACCTCCTCCCAGCTGCCCACTGCACTGAAGATAGGAAACACTGTCACCACTGATAAATCCACCATAATTGAGAATTTCAATAAGCATTTTTCTACGGCTGGCCATGCTTTCCACCTGGCTACTTCTACCCCGGTCAACAGCACTGCACCCCCCACAGCAACTCGCCCAAGCCTTCCCCATTTCTCCTTCTCCCAAATCTGTTCAGCTGATGTTCTGAAAGAGCTGCAAAATCTGGACCCCTACAAATCAACCGGGCTAGACAATCTGGACCCTTTCTTTCTAAAATTATCTGCCGAAATTGTTGCCACCCCTATTACTAGCCTGTTCAACCTCTCTTTCGTGTCGTCAGAGATCCCCAAAGATTGGAAAGCAGCTGCGGTCATCCCCCTCTTCAAAGGGGGGGACACTCTTGACCCAAACTGCTACAGACCTATATCTATCCTACCATGCCTTTCTAAGGTCTTCGAAAGCCATGTCAACAAACAGATTACCGACCATTTCGAATCTCACCATACCTTCTCTGCTATGCAATCTGGTTTCAGAGCTGGTCATGGGTGCACCTCAGACACGCTCAAGGTCCTAAACAATATCTTAACCGCCATCGATAAGAAACATTACTGTGCAGCTGTGTTCATTGATCTGGCCAAGGCTTTCGACTCTGTCAATCACCACATCCTCATTGTCAGACTCGACAGCCTTGGTTTCTCAAATGATTGCCTCGCCTGGTTCACCAACTACTTCTCTGATAGAGTTCAGTGTGTCAAATCGGAGGGTCTGCTGTCCGGACCTCTGGCAGTCTCTATGGGGGTGCCACAGGGTTCAATTCTTGGACCGACTCTCTTCTCTGTATACAACAATGAGGTCGCTCTTGCTGCTGGTGAGTCTCTGATCCACCTCTACGCAGACGACACCATTCTGTATACTTCTGGCCCTTCTTTGGACACTGTGTTAACAACCCTCCAGGCAAGCTTCAATGCCATACAACTCTCCTTCCGTGGCCTCCAATTGCTCTTAAATACAAGTAAAACTAAATGCAACCGATCGCTACCCGCACCTGCCCGCCTGTCCAACATCACTACTCTGGATGGCTCTGACTTAGAATACGTGGACAACTACAAATACTTAGGTGTCTGGTTAGACTGTAAACTCTCCTTCCAGACCCATATGAAATATCTCCAATCCAAAGTTAAATCTAGAATTGACTTCCTATTTCGCAACAAAGCATCCTTCACTCATGCTGCCAAACATACCCTTGTAAAACTGACCATCCTACCAATCCTCGACTTTGGCGATGTCATTTACAAAATAGCCTCCAATACCCTACTCAACAAATTGGATGCAGTCTATCACAGTGCAATCCGTTTTGTCACCAAAGCCCCATATACTACCCACCATTGCGACCTGTACGCTGGCCCTCGCTTCATACTCGTCGCCAAACCCACTGGCTCCATGTCATCTACAAGACTCTGCTAGGTAAAGTCCCCCATTATCTCAGCTCGCTGGTCTTCATAGCATCTCCCACCTGTAGCACACGCTCCAGCAGGTATATCTCTCTAGTCACCCCCAAAACCAATTCTTTCTTTGGCCGCCTCTCCTTCCAGTTCTCTGCTGCCAATGACTGGAACGAACTACAAAAAGCACTGAAACTGGAAACACTTATCTCCCTCACTAGCTTTAAGCACCAACTGTCAGAGCAGCTCACAGATTACTGCACCTGTACATAGCCCACCTATATTTTAGCCCAAACAACTACCTCTTTCCCTACTGTATTTAATGTATTTATTTATTTTGCTCCTTTGCACCCCATTATTTTTATTTCTACTTTGCACATTCTTCCATTGCAAATCTACCATTCCAGTGTTTTACTTGCTATATTGTATTTACTTTGCCACCATGGCCTTTTTTTGCCTTTACCTCCCTTATCTCACCTCATTTGCTCAGATCGTATATAGACTTGTTTATACTGTATTATTGACTGTATGTTTGTTTTACTCCTCTGTGTCGTTGTATGTGTCAAACTGCTTTGCTTTATCTTGGCCAGGTCGCAATTGTAAATGAGAACTTGTTCTCAACTTGCCTACCTGGTTAAATAAAGGTGAAATAAATAAAAATAAATAAAATTTAGAATTGTATATGAGTAGCCTAGTCAGTTGAAGAGAGAGAGACAACAGAAAACTGTATTGAAGAGAGAAGCACCAGTTAAAATAATTATTTTAAACCTTATCTTCAAAGGTGTCACACTCCTTTTACTATTTTCACCATACCCTATACGGTTCCCAAGGTTTAAGAGGGTACGCTACACTACTAGACCATGTGTGTTGTTGTTTTTCACTGTGAGCTAAAGGGGTTTAAGAGGGTACACTACACTACTAGACCATGTGTGTTGTTGTTTTTCACTGTGAGCTAAAGGGGTTTAAGAGTGAACACTACACTACTAGACCATGTGTGTTGTTGTTTTTCACTATGAGCTTAAGGGGTTTAAGAGGGTACACTACACTACTAGACCATGTGTGTTGTTGTTTTTCACTATGAGCTAAAGGGGTTTAAGAGGGTACACTACACTACTAGACCATGTGTGTTGTTGTTTTTCACTATGAGCTAAAGGGGTTTAAGAGGGTACTAGGCCTACGCTCAGTGGTGTAAAGTACTTAAGTCGTTTTTTTGGTTATCTGTACTTTACTGTACTATTTATGTTTTTTCACAACTTTTTATTTTACTTCACTACATTCCTAAAGAAAATAATGTACTTTTAACTCCATACATTTTCCCTGACACCCAAAAGTACTAGTTACGTTTTGAATGCTTAGCAGGACAGGAAGATGGTCCAATTCACACACTTATCAAGAGAACATCCCTGGCATCTCTACTGCCTCTAACCTGACGGACTCACTAAACACAAATGCTTTGTTTGTAAAAGAGTGTTGGAGTACGCCCCTGGCTATCTGAAAAATATATATACAAAAATAATATAAGGACTTTGAAATGGGTTATACTTTTACTATAAGATGATAATACCTTTTTACAAATAGTTTTTAGGATGTTGGCTATTTAGAATTGTATACGAGTAGCCTAGTCAGATGAAGAGAGAGAGCCAACAGAAAACTGTATTGAAGAGAGAAGCACCAGATAAACTAATTATTTTAAACCTTATCTTCAAAGGTGTCAGACTCCTTTTACTATTTTCAGTATACCCCAAGGTATACGGTTCCCAAAGGTTTAAGAGGGTACGACTACACTTCTAGACCATGTGTGTTGTTGTTTTTCACTGTGAGCTAAAGGGGTTTAAGAGGGTACACTACACTACTAGACCATGTGTGTTGTTGTTTTTCAATGAGTGTGTTGTTGTTTTTCACTATGAGCTAAAGGGGTTTAAGAGGGTACACTACACTACTAGACCATGTGTGTTGTTGTTTTTCACTATGAGCTAAAGGGGTTTAAGAGGGTACTAGGCCTACTAGACTCAGTGGTGTAAAGTACTTAAGTCGTTTTTTTGGTTATCTGTACTTTACTGTACTATTTATGTTTTTTCACAACTTTTTATTTTACTTCACTACATTCCTAAAGAAAATAATGTACTTTTAACTCCATACATTTTCCCTGACACCCAAAAGTACTAGTTACGTTTTGAATGCTTAGCAGGACAGGAAGATGGTCCAATTCACACACTTATCAAGAGAACATCCCTGGCATCTCTACTGCCTCTAACCTGACGGACTCACTAAACACAAATGCTTTGTTTGTAAAAGAGTGTTGGAGTACGCCCCTGGCTATCTGAAAAATATATATACAAAAATAATATAAGGACTTTGAAATGGGTTATACTTTTACTATAAGATGATAATACCTTTTTACAAATAGTTTTTAGGATGTTGGCTATTTAGAATTGTATACGAGTAGCCTAGTCAGATGAAGAGAGAGAGAGCCAACAGAAAACTGTATTGAAGAGAGAAGCACCAGATAAACTAATTATTTTAAACCTTATCTTCAAAGGTGTCAGACTCCTTTTACTATTTTCAGTATACCCTATACGGTTCCCAAGGTTTAAGAGGGTACGCTACACTTCTAGACCATGTGTGTTGTTGTTTTTCACTGTGAGCTAAAGGGGTTTAAGAGGGTACACTACACTACTAGACCATGTGTGTTGGTGTTTTTCACTGTGAGCTAAAGGGGTTTAAGAGGGTACACTACACTACTAGACCATGTGTGTTGGTGTTTTTCACTGTGAGCTAAAGGGGTTTAAGAGGGTACACTACACTACTAGACCATGTGTGTTTGTTGTAGCAATTTCTTTACTTTTGATATTTGAGTATATTTAAAACCAAATACTTTTAGACTTTTACTCAAGTAGTATTTTACTGGATGACTTTCACTTATACTTGGATGATTTTCTATTAAGGTATCTTTACTTTTACTCAAGTATGACAATTGGGTACTTTTCACACCGCTGGCTCTGCTTTGCCATTGCAGAGCGAGAAGTCAATGTTGCATTATGTGTACCATACTATGTTTTTGGTCACTTTACCTGAAAAATAGTGGGACATAGACAATCATGATAATACATTGGAAACAACTACCATGTTTTCATGTTGCAATACATGCTGCTAGTACCAAACCAAAGTATTTTCCTAACGTGGTAGTGACCAGAAAAACGTACCACCCTGGTACATTTTTGTAACATTGTAATAGAATGAAAAAAATACCATGGTCCTACATTTTTCTGGTCACTACCACGTTAGGAAAATACAAACATATTGCTTCAAATACCATGGTATTTTCCTGCCATGGTTGTAACGGCGTTCTTCGTTTGTCGAAAGAAAGTCGGACCGAAATGCAGCATGGTGGTTACTCATGTCTTTAATGGATGAATCGCGGTACATGAAATAACTGATACAAATACAAAAACAACAAAACGGAACGTGAAACCTAATTACAGCCTATCTGGTGAAACTACACAGAGACAGGAACAATCACCCACAAAATACACAGTGAAACCCAGGCTACCTAAATACGGTTCCCCATCAGAGACAACAAGAATCACCTGACTCTGATTGAGAACCGCCTCAGGCAGCCAAACCTAAACTAAACACACCCCTAATCAACCACAATCCCAATGCCTACAAAAACCCTAATACGACAACACAATAACATAAACCCATGTCACACCCTGGCCTGACCAACTAATTAACTAAAACACAAAATACTAAGACCAAGGCGTGACAATGGTAGTACAATGAAAAAAATACCATGGTACTATTGTGTTTTTTTGGTCACTAATGTGGCAAGAAAATACCTTGTTATTTGCAACATTACTATGGTATTTTCCTGCCATGGCAGTGACCAAAAAAACATTATAGCACCATTGTATGTTTTTGATTGTACTATGAAGGTACATTTTTTGTAAGGGTGATCACGAGGTTCAAACCAAACCCTCTGTTGAAAAGTTAATCGAATGACTACCCGGGCTATTTACATTGACCCCTTTATTATTTATTTATTTATTTAACTTTGTTTTTTGAACACTCCACACACACACATACTACATACACTCTCTCTCACACACACACACACACACACACACACACACACACACACACACACACACACACACATGCATGTTGATGCTACGCACACACACACATATAAACACTTTCACACTCTTCACATATGCTGCTGCTACTATGTTTATTATTATTTATTCAGCAAATATTTGTCTTACTTAAATATGCACTGTTGGGAAAGGACTCTTAAGTAAGCATTTCATGCTAAAGTCTGCACCTGTTGTATTCGTTGCATGTGACCAATAACAATTATTTAATTATGTGCGGGAGTTATCTTTTCTATGATGATGGTGTAGTTACTCCCCACTGGGTTGCATGACCTCAGTGACACCGATTTACCCCATTTCCAATTTCCTCTGTGAGATCAGAGGCCCCGGGGGAGTCCGTTCCACAGACAATGGGCTGTTGTTGTTATCTAGCTGCTTCCTGGGTGGAGACAGCAGCCCCATTGTGTCACCACAACAAGTGTCACCCGGCCTGGCAGAGCATCTTTAGCCGCAGCTCTCCACACAGCTGGTAATGGATCACCCACCACCACTCCAGTTTTAAAGTGAACATTACAATATGTGATTAACATAAGGAAACTGAGCCGCAGTGAGGTTCATTGGAGACCTTGAATATCTCTCAGCAACTTCGAAATGAGGGACATATGAGTAAAGGTTCAAATGTAACATTCATTAATTTGAATCTGAAAGGTTGCAAAAGATCAATCGTCATCTTCCCTCTCTGACTTGGTGGGGTGCAGTGCTGCCTGGCAGGAGCTGGATCAAGCAGTGAGGAGATAGATCCAGAATTTGTTCTATCAAAGGTTATTAAAGATCAGATGAGTCAACAGAAGGCTGAGTGTCTATTTAGGCCCCGTTTTATATCTGTGGCCTTGGCTGATGATCTAGGACACTGGCAGACCACACTTTTTGGAAGACGTGAGATGGTCTGTTCAGGGTCAAAGAAAAGACGACACCCAATTTCCACTAGACAGATGAACACAGACAAAAAGAGAGACACACAGAAAATACACATGGACTGTACCTATCCCCTTGTGGGTGAGAAATAGACTATGGAATGTGAAGATCTCCCTCAATAATAGCATATTGCTTCTGCTGAGTTGCTAGGCCACTTTAGTGTCCCTGGGGACAGAAATAACATTATAGTTGAGTTCAAGTTCAAGAAATATTAGCCCACTACATCAAATACACTCTAATTACCAAAGTATCCTCATCTTTCATTTTGAGCATGGGAATATTAAAGCAATGTTTATTATCCGACCTGTCACTGTCTGAATTTGTTTCCGAATGTTTCACTGTATCTCAGGCCTCTGTAGACTCTCTCATACTGCTGTCTCTCTTGCTCTGCACCTTTAGCCCCCAGTCTCTGTATGGCCACCGTGTACATTTCCTGTCTCTATACTTTATTTGGCTCATTTTCTCTTCTCATTCACTTCCTCAATGCTCTCTGGACACAGATGCGGTTCTCATTGTCAGGCCTAATGTAAATATTTGAATATGTATGGAGTTTATTTCCCAACGTAAACACTGTATTAAATGAAAACGATATGATTGGATAGGGGTGTTAAGTCAGGAAGATCCCAGTACATGCATTTATTACCGTTGTACTAATGGAGTAGCGTCCACTCTTTACAACCGTAATCATTGACTATGGCTTATAAAAGCAACACGTTCCTTTCTCTGTGACTCATTGTTAGTAAGTACATCGCAATTGATTTTCTGAACCATACAAGCGTTTGCCATAGGCTTCTCTGAATCAATTTCAATCATGTTGTCCCCTTGGATTTGGTGAATTGTTCCCAGAAAGCTCTGCACTCTGGAGAATATGAACACACATGGAATCATTATGTGTGTGTGTGTGTGTGTGTGTTGTGTGTGTGTGTGTGTGTTTGTGTGTGTGTGTGTGTGTGTGTTTGTGTGTGTGTGTGTGTGTGTGTGTGTGTGTGTGTGTGTGTGTGTGTGTGTGTGTGTGTGTGTGTGTGTGTTTGTGTGTGTGTATTTATAGAGCAGCTGGCTGTACAACCTGTCTATGTCCTTTACTTGTAGTCCTCTTGTTACAGAGAGGGTTCAATGGTAAGACGTCTCACAGAAGAGTCCACTTCCATCTTTACACAGTCAGACACACACACATCTTTCAATGTTTGTATATTTATCTTGGGTTGTTATAACCCCTTATTTAGTCTGTACTGTATGTGTCACTGTGCCCACCCTACCCAACACAATCCAACACACAGACCAGGAGTGTATTTACTAGGAACCAAACCAAACCAAACAGATGAAACGTTGTCTAATAAGCCATTTTTTGTTGGTGTACTTTTTATCCCTTTTTCTCCCCAATTTCGTAATATCCAATTGGTAGTTGCAGTCTTGTCCCATCGCTGCAACTCCAATATGGACTCGGGAGAGGCGAAGGTCGAGAGCCATGCGTCCTCCGAAACACAACCCTTCCAAGCCACACTGCTTCTTGACACACTGCTTGCTTAACCCAGAAGCCAGCCGCACCAAAGTGTTAGAAGAAACACCATATAACTGGCGACACGAGTCAGCGTGCAGGCACCCGGCCGGCCACAAGGAGTTGCTAGAACGTGATGGGACAAGGACATCCCGGCCGGCCAAACCCTCCCCTAATCCGGACGAAGCTGGGCCAATTGTGCCACGCCTTATGGGTCTGCCGGTCACGGCCGGCTGCAACACAGTCCGGGATCAAACCCGGGTCTGTAGTGATGTCTCTAGCACTACATAGCAGTGCCTTAGACCGCTGCGCCTCTCGGGAGGCCGCAGACAATGCATTTTTAGTTGCAAAACGTTTTCTGTTGGAAGATGTCTTACTCGTCTTCTACAATGGCATCCCTGAGTTTACTACTGTTAAGCAGGGGGGGAATGAAGGTGAGTGGGGACCAAGTCAGTTAAGAACAAATTCTTATTTGCAATGACGGCCTACCCCGGCCAAACACTCCCCTAACCCGGGCGACGCTGGGCCAATTGTGCGCCGCCCTATTGGACTTCGGATCACGGCCGGTTGTGATACAGCCCAAGATTGAACCCGGGTCTATAGTGACACCCCTAGTGACACTGTGATGCAGTGACTTAGACCAGCAATACCTTCTGACATACCATACCATGTACCACATCCGCTTCAGGAGGGGTGTGCATTCCACACCATGCTCCTCATCCACTTATACAGTCAGGGGACGGTTCGGGCCCGTTGGGGTCGGTTGGGGGTGGTTGGAGGGCGGTTGTTTGTTTTTGCTATAACACAACCCTGCCCTCACCCCAGTATGTATCTCATTCTACATGGTATGACCACATGTGTCACACCATGATACACAGCAGGGTCATCCTTTAACTTACGGTTCTATGGTGCTGTTATGTAACCCATTAGCCACACAACCACCTGAGAGTTCCTTGTTGCCGTCTCAATCTGACTCAAAATAACCCCCTTGAAAAGTTAACGAGGTGAGTAAAAACAGAACAGGCAGAGTGGAAGGAAGCATTTTCGTCAGCTCTATTAGTGTACAGCGGATCCTATAGCCATCCTCAATGTGACTGACCTTACTATAAACACCTTGTCGACTTAGCCACATCTGTCTGGAAAACACTTCAGCATGTTAGCTTTTTCCATTCTTTATTCTATGACTTGGTTGATGTCTTCATCTTAACCCATCAGTGTAGCATGCTGTCAAATAAGTTCCATTCCCTTGGACTCAGAGTCTCCACCTGTTGGCCAGGGGGGGAAACAGGGCTGACACAGAGCCGGAGCAGGCAGTGGGCACATGTGGAGGGATGAGGAGATGCCCCTGCCCAGTCCGTGTGTCGGTACATCAGGAGAAGCCACCACAAGATACCAGCACAGACAGCCTGGAGGTGATTGCTCCTCACCATCCAAAGCCAAATGTCCATTAAGCGCTTAGACACAAAGGGAACATCTCCAGTCCACCTTGGCAAAGATGACAACAATGTGTGTGGGTGTGTGTGTGTGTTAGGACTGGGAATTCCCAGGGACAATACAATATTACCACAATACTTTGGTGCCGATTCTATATGCATTGCGATTCAATACTGCAATTTTATTGAGATTTGAACATAATGCTCACTATACAAGTAACTGCAAAAATAAAGGAAACACCAACATAAAGTGTCTTAATAGGGTGTTGGATCACCACGAGCCACCAGAACAGCTTCAATGCACCTTGGCATACTCTTCAAGAGTCTGGAACTCTATTGGAGGGATACGACACCTTTCATCCACAAGAAATGACATAATTTGGTGTTTTGTTGGTGGTGGAAAACGCTGTCTCAGGTGCCACTCCAGAATCTCCCATAGGTGTTTTCATCCGACCTCAACCCAATTGAAATGGGATGAGTTGGACCGAAGTGTTAAGTAAAAGCACCCAGCAAGTTCTCAGCATATGTGGGAACAAGCAAAAAAGTGTTAAACAAATCAAATTATGTTTTAGATTTTAGATTCTTCAAAGTCGCAAACCCTTTGCCTTGATGACAGCTTTGCACACTCTTTGGATGTTCTCAACCAGCTTCATGAGGTGGTCACCTGAAATGCTTTTCCAACAGTCGTGAAGGAGTTCCCACATATGTTGATCACTTGTTGGCTGCTTTATCTTCACTCTGCGGTCAAACTCATCCCAAACCATCTCAATTGGCAAAGCAAAAATCTCATATTTGGATAATCAGACCAAAGGACAGATTTCCACCGGTGTAATGGCCATTGCTCGTGTTTATTGGCCCAAACAAGTCTCTTATTTTTATTGGTGTCCTTTAGCAGTGGTTTCTTTGTAGCAATTCAACAATGAAGGCCTGAGTCATGCAGTCTCCTCTGAACAGTTGATGTTGAGATGAGTCTGTTTATTTGGACTGCAATTTCTTAGCTGAAGCTCGAATGAACTTATCCTCTGCAGCAGAGGTAACTCTGGGTCTGCCTATCCTGTGGCGGTCCTCATGAGAGCCAGTTTCATCATAGTGCTTGATGTTTTTTGCGACTGCACTTGAAGAAACTGTTAGGAGAATCTCATGTTCTTTAACCAATTCAAATAAATGAGTCTGTTAAATCAGGATTTGTAGGATACTGATAGAAATTAAAACAGACAGAGGCCCAGTCTACAATAGTCAAATGTTTATTCACGGGAACATTCTCCCTATCATTTCCGGTACATTGGTCTATATACCTCACATTTCGTCATAAATGTCCCTCCTCCTCTCAGATACTATGGCAATATAGTTCACAAGCCTTCTCACATTGTCTGCCACCTGTTAAATAATCTACTACAAGCCCAAGGCCTCTCCCCTCCCTGGGTAGGGACAGAATGTCCTGTCAGGAACACAGTATTCCAGCCGGTCTGATGATAGCTCCATTCGTTTCTAACAAGGAACAGAAAGTCCTTGTTCTAATTCAGAACTAAAACTACACACATTATATTCAGTGTTATGATTATAATAAGATTCATACATTCATACAGTGACAGAGTAGTATTCTGTTAAGTTATAGTTCTACGTTAAATGTATACATCATTTAGTCATTATTCATAAAAATCCCATAACAGAAACTTTCAAAGTTCTTGAAATCTTCCTGATTGACTGACCTTCATGTCTTAAAGTAATGATGGGCTGTTGTTGTCTTTGCTTATTTGAGCTGTTCTTGCCATAATATGGACTTGGTCTTTTACCAAATAGGGCTATCTTCTGTATACCAACCCTACCTTGTCACAACACAACTGATTGGCTCAAATGCATTAAGAAGGAAAGAAAATCAACAAATTAACTTTTAACAAGGTACACCTGTTAATGGAAATGCATTCCAGGTGACTACCTCACTAAGCTGTTTCAGAGAATGCCAATAGTGTGCAACGCTAACATCAAGGCAAAGGGTGGCTACTTTGAAGAATCTGTTTGTTCAACACTTTTACTACATGATTCCATATGTGTTATTTCATAGTTTTGATGTCTTTGCTATTATTCTACAATGTAGAAAATAGTAATAAATAAAGAAAACCCCTTGAATGAGTAGGTGTGTCCAAACTCTTAACTGGTACTGTATATACACGGAACAAAAATAGAAGATCTCCGCTATACATAGAATCTCTCTGTGACCGCCGATAACTTCAGTACAAAATAAGTTTCCAATGTCTTTGCACTTGATACAAACAAGTGACATATAACAACATGCTTCAAATAAAAACCGAGAAGACTGCATTAAAATATAAACAGTAGGCAAGGGATACTCAACTCTGACCCTGTGAGGTCCGGAGACGGCTGGTTTTCTGTTCTACCTGGTAATGAATTGCACACACCTGGTGTCCCAGGTCTAAATCAGTCTGACTAGAGGGGAACAATTAAACAATGCAGTGGAACTGGCTTCAAGGTCCAGCGTTGAGTTTAAGCGCTGTGGACGTTTTGACCCCCATTTCATCTTTGATCCTCCATCCCGCTCTCACAGTACCAGGGCTTGCCCCCCCCCCCTCGCCATCGTGGATGCGTGAGCTGAGAGAACCCAAAGAAGTGTGCATGGGGATACATACACAAAGAGCATGGCAAAGTGGACTGAATCTAGCACCAGAGCCGACGGGAATGGGGTGCCTCTGTGCCATGGGCAGTCAGTCCACGTTGAGATGTAGAGCTGATAATCTCAAGTGCAGCTGTTCCACTCGGTTACACCACGTCTCATCAAATTCAGCCACGTCAGGCGACAATCGTTATAGCTTGCTGGAAACCATTGAAATGTACTGAAGCTGGGGTGATATTTAATATGTTACCCAGTGGTCTCACTGTAATGGAAAACCATGATACTTTACATAGACCATTAGATAGAATGGTGTAATAATACACCCCCTAATGGCTAAAGCTCTGCGACAGCACACTGTATAGAACGTGAAGTCTACACGCAGTAGGTTAAAAAAGTCTGAGCGTCATAAGAATATCCCTAGAATAGGGATGCCTCGTCAGTTGCACAACTGAATGTATTCGACCTCAAAATCCAAGCAAACACAAAGCAACCAAAAGCATTTTCATACTCGGTAAAAAAACGAAACATGTGAAAATGGTTTTATTCAAATTAACCCCTTCCTTTCCAAACCTGGTTAAGCAAAGCCAACACAAGCCATTTAGTAATGCAAAATCCCCCCTCTCCTCAATGGTCTGGTTCGGACATAGAGCCAAAACCAATTTTGCAGGCACATGAATATCCCTCAGCCTGAGGGAGTCGTGTGGAAAACATTGGAACATTGTTCTTAGAAGCAACAGGGGCGAAATGTCAACTTACTGCAAAGTGACTAATCAACCTACATGAAAGGACTGGTATACAAAATAAAATGTCAGTGGCACTGAAATAAACACATACCCAGCTGAGAATTTTTATGAAAGAAATAAACCTCCCGAGCTGACTTCATTATAGAGGTTACATAGAGGGAACATTGCTCGAAGTAACAGCCTGGCAACAGAGTGTTAGCCACAGAGCCACTTTGCAATTAGGCTCCAGGCGCTACTTCGCTTCTTCTGACACTTGAGGCACAACTTTGGGTCTGAGCCCAGGTCAGGATGGCTCCATTGGCTCTGCTTACACTTGTGACTTCACAAGCTACTAGTGATGTGCAGTTTGCGAACGATTCATTCTTTATGAAAGACTCTTTACTGACTGGGGAGTCATGATTTATTTTTCTGACGGACTCGTTCAATTTCGCCGTTCATTTGACCTGCTAGTGCTGACCGCAATGAGTCCTACAGCCGGATTAATCCTGCTCCTCCAGGCTCAGCGGCTCCAGAGACATGCTCCAACCACCAAGTGCCAACTGTCTAATATGCGTGCAAGGAAATAGATCATGAGCATAAAGAAGAAAAACACATGTTTTGAACTGATAATTGATCACATGTTGCAAGAATAAATTAAACGAATTGCCAATTGAATGTTATCCTCTTGAAACTCTGGGGGCGCAATTTCATTTTTGGATGAAAAACGTTCCCGTTTTAAACAAGATATTTTGTCACAAAAAGATGCTCGACTATGCATATAATTGATAGCTTTGGTAAGAAAACACTCTGAATTTTCCAGAACTGCAAAGATATTGTCTGTGGGTGCCGTAGAACGGGAGCTACAGGCAAAACCAAGATGAAACGGCAACCAGGAAATCAGCAGGATTTTTGAGGCTCTGTTTTCCATTGTCTCCTTATATGGCTGTGAATGCGAGAGGAATGAGCCTGCCCTATCTATCGTTCCCCAAGGTGTCTGCAGCATTGTGACGTATTTGTAGGCATATCATTGGAAGATTGACCATAAGAGACTACATGCCGGTGTCCTCCGTCAAAATTGGTGCGTCATTTTCAGCTGCTGGTATTTTTCCATGCGATTCTGAGGGGAAAGCAGGCTTCCACGAACTGCATATCAATGAAGAGATATGTGAAAAAACACCTTGAGGATTGATTCTAAACAACGTTTGCCATGTTTCGGTCGATATTATGGAGTTAATTCGGAAAAAGTTTGACGTTTTGGTGACTGAATTTTCGGTTCGTTTCGGTAGCCAAATGTGATGTACAAAACGGAGCGATTTCTCCTACACAAAGATTCTTTCAGGAAAAACTGAACATTTGCTATGTAACTGAGAGTCTCCTCATTGAAAACATCCGAAGCTCTTCAAAGGTAAATGATTTTATTTATTTGGTTATCTGGTTTTTGTGAAAATGTTGCGTGCTAAATGCTACGCAAAATGCTAAGCTAGCTTGCAATACTCTTACACAAATGATTGATTTGCTATGGTTCAAAAGCATATTTTGAAAATCTGAGATGACAGTGTTGTTAAGAAAAGGCTAAGCTTGAGAGCAGGCATATTATTTTCATTTCATTTGCGATTTTCAGAAATTGTTAACGTTGCGTTATGCTAATGAGCCTGAGGCTTTATTCACGATCCCGGATCCGGGATGGGGAGTATCAAGAGGTTATGGACACAGCTTTGTAGAACCAAAACATACACAGCCTCTGCTCAACAAACTCGAGAACAAATCGTTTTGGGGGCTGTAGTTCGAGAACAACTTTGCTTATCATCCTCGCGGCAGTCAAGTAATGTATTCCGTCAACAGTCGCTCACAGTTTTAGTTCAATTGTGGCAACAACTAGACCTTGTTAATTTTGTCATTCTTTATTTAACCTTTATTTAACTAGACAAGTCAGTTAAGAACAAATTCCTATTTACAATGACGGCCTACACTGGCCAAACCCTAACCAGGACGACGCTGGGCCAATTGTACGCCGCCCTACGGACTGATCACGACCGGATACAGCCCGGGATCGAACAGGGTCTGTAGTTTCAAATGTATTAAGAAATATTTGTATTTGTATGCCTAGCAATGAACACATGTACATTATTTAAATCACAAGTTTACGAGTCTATCACAAATGACAGCTCAAATAAGTTCCGTATGGTGAACGACATGTGAACGAGAGGCTAGTTCATCGTTCACTGATAGGGGTCCTGAGTGCTCTGGACATTATTGACTCTAATGAAAAAAATTAGTCAAAATATGATTTATTTTAACTGAAATTCCCATCACTACAAACTGAGATGTAGGATCTTAATTTGATCGCCCTGTTGCAGAAGAACTTTCCTGCAATGCAGGAAATCTAAAACTTGTAGTCTATTTAAAATGGCTTCTGAAGTTTGTCATTTACACCTTGAAATGTTGGACTTGTTTTTCCCTTACGAAAAATGTATCAACACACACAGAATTTGCCATGAATTATAATCCACGTAATACTTCACATTTCCTGTTGCTGCGGGATTATTTTCAGTAGCAAACTGGCTCAAATTAAGATCTGACATACACAACTCTGTAACATCACACAGTGTCTGTATCGGTCTATTTGACTTTTCACTACGCAACACTCTGATTTACTTCCCTTAAGCCCCTGTCAAAATAAACACCTGCATCCATTACAGTGAGCTCATTGGTTGATGGTTGTTGTGTTTTAATGGACAGATACAGGAAACTGACAAAATAAGGGAAACACCAACATAAAGTGAATTGACAAAATAAGGGAAACATAAAGTGTCTTAACAGGGCGTTGGATCACCACGGGTCCGAACACGTTCAATGCGCCTTGACATACAGTGCCTTGCGAAAGTATTCGGCCCCCTTGAACTTTGCGACCTTTTGCCACATTTCAGGCTTCAAACATGAAGATATAAAACTGTATTTTTTGTGAAGAATCAACAACAAGTGGGACACAATCATGAAGTGGAACGACATTTATTGGATATTTCAAACTTTTTTAACAAATCAAAAACTGAAAAATTGGGCGTGCAAAATTATTCAGCCCCCTTAAGTTAATACTTTGTAGCGCCACCTTTTGCTGCGATTAAAGCTGTAAGTCGCTTGGGGTATGTCTCTATCAGTTTTGTACATCGAGAGACTGAAATTTTTTCCCATTCCTCCTTGCAAAACAACTCGAGCTCAGTGAGGTTGGATGGAGAGCATTTGTGAACAGCAGTTTTCAGTTCTTTCCACATATTCTCGATTGGATTCAGGTCTGGACTTTGACTTGGCCATTCTAACACCTGGATATGTTTATTTTTTAACCATTCCATTGTAGATTTTGCTTTATGTTTTGGATCATTGTCTTGTTGGAAGACAAATCTCCGTCCCAGTCTCAGGTCTTTTGCAGACTCCATCAGGTTTTCTTCCAGAATGGTCCTGTATTTGGCTCCATCCATCTTCCCATCAATTTTAACCATCTTCCCTGTCCCTGCTGAAGAAAAGCAGGCCCAAACCATGATGCTGCCACCACCATGTCTGACAGTGGGTATGCTGTGTTCAGGGTGATGAGCTGTGTTGCTTTTACGCCAAACATAACGTTTTGCATTGTTGCCAAAAAGTTCAATTTTGGTTTCATCTGACCAGAGCACCTTCTTCCACATGTTTGGTGTGTCTCCCAGGTGGCTTGTGGCAAACTTTAAACAACACTTTTTATGTATATCTTTAAGAAATGACTTTCTTCTTGCCACTCTTCCATAAAGGCCAGATTTGTGCAATATACGACTGATTGTTGTCCTATGGACAGAGTCTCCCACCTCAGCTGTAGATCTCTGCAGTTCATCCAGAGTGATCATGGGCCTCTAGGCTGCATCTCTGATCAGTCTTCTCCTTGTATGAGCTGAAGGTTTAGAGGGACGGCCAGGTCTTGGCAGATTTGCAGTGGTCTGATACTCCTTCCATTTCAATATTATCGCTTGCACAGTGCTCCTTGGGATGTTTAAAGCTTGGGAAATCTTTTTGTATCCAAATCCGGCTTTAAACTTCTTCACAACAGTATCTCGGACCTGCCTGGTGTGTTCCTTGTTCTTCATGATGCTCTCTGCGCTTTTAACGGACCTCTGAGACTATCACAGTGCAGGTGCATTTATACGGAGACTTGATTACACACAGGTGGATTGTATTTATCATCATTAGTCATTTAGGTCAACATTGGATCATTCAGAGATCCTCACGGAACTTCTGGAGAGAGTTTGCTGCACTGAAAGTAAAGGGGCTGAATAATTTTGCACGCCCAATTTTTCAGTTTTTGATTTGTTAAAAAAGTTTGAAATATCCAATAAATGTCGTTCCACTTCATGATTGTGTACCACTTGTTGTTGATTCTTCACAAAAAAATACAGTTTTATATCTTTATGTTTGAAGCCTGAAATGTGGCAAAAGGTCGCAAAGTTCAAGGGGGCCGAATACTTTCGCAAGGCACTGTATTTCCCCAATGCTTCCTGAAGCACCTCCCACAAGTTGGATTGGCTTGATGGGCACTTCTTAAGTATCATACGGTCAAGCTGCTCCAACAACAGCTCAATAGGGTTGATATCCGGTGACTGTGCTGGCCACTCCATTATAGACAGAATACCAGCTGACTGCTTCTTCCCTAAATAGTTATTGCATAGTTTGGAGCTGTGCTTTGGGTCATTGTCCTGTTGTAGGAGGAAATTAGGTCCAATTAAGCGCCGTCCACAGGGTTTGGCATGGCGTTGCAAAATGGAGTGATAGCCTTCCTTTTTTAAGATCCCTTTTACCCTGTACAAGTATCCCACTTTTACCACCATCTAAGCACCCCCAGACCATCACATTACCTCCACCATGCTTGACAGATGGCGTCAAGCACTCCTCCAACATCTTTTCATTTTTTCTGCGTCTCATAAATGTTCTTCTTTGTGATCCGAACACCTCAAACTTAGATTTGTCTGTCCATAACACTTTATTCCAATGTTCCTCTCTCCAGTGTCTGTGTTCTTTTGCCCATCTTAATCTTTTCTTTTTATTGGCCTGTCTGAGATATGCCTTTTTCTTTGCAACTCTGCCTAGAAGGCCAGCATCCCAGAGTCGCCTCTTCACTGTTGATGTTGAGACTAGTGTTTTGCAGGTACTATTTAATGAAGCTGCCAGTTGTGGACTTGTGAGGGGTCTGTTTCTCAAACTAGACACTCTAATGTACTTGTCCTCTTGCTCAGTTGTGCACCGGGGCCTCCCACTCCTCTTTCTATTCTGGTTAGGGTCAGTTTGTGCTGCCCTGTGAAGGGAGTAGTATACAGAGTTGTACAAGATCTTCAGTTTCTTGGCAATTTCTTGCATGGAATAGCCTTCATTTCTCAGAACAAGAATAAACTGACGAGTTGCAGAAGAATGTTTTGTTTCTGGCCATTTTGAGCCTGTAATCGAACCTAAAAATGCTGATGCTCCAGATACTGAACTAGTCTGAAGAAGGCCAGTTGTATTGCTTCTTTAACCAGAACAACAGTTTTCAGCTGTGCTAACATAATTGCAAAAGGGTTTTCTAATGGTCAATTAGCATTTTAAAATGATCAACTTGGATTAGCTAACACAATGTGCCATTGGAACACAGGAGTGATGATTGCAAGTAATGGGCCTATGTACGCCTATGTAGATATTCCATAAAAAATCAGCCGTTTCCAGCTACAATAGTCATTTACAACATTAACCATGTCTACACTGTATTTCTGATCTATTTGATGTTATTTTAATGGATAAAAAAAAATTGTTTTCTTTCAATAACAAGGACATTTCTAAGTGACCCCAAACATTTGAACGGTAATGTATATTATTACAGAATGTGACAAGGTCAGGTCTGAAGGGGGCCTGTCTGGCCCAGATAGAGAATGGACTGGGATAAGAATAAACTCCACTTTAACGGAGCCGGATGCTTGGCTCAAACAGAACTATTCACAGGGCTTTTCACTTCAGACTGACAGGAGAGCACAGCTGGACCCTTTCCCATCCAGCCTGGTCCCCAGCCCCCCACCAATCACATCTTGGATATTGAGCCAGGTCAACCAATCATCTACTCCAGTGGTCACCAATTGGTCGATCGCGAGGCCTTCCTAGTCGACCATCAAACATTTCTGTATTATTCTTTTTTTCCTTTTAGCGCTGTTGGAGGTAGGTGCACTTGATTCAGCTGCCCTAGCACCGGGATGGGAAAGTGTTCCCATTTTTAACCATTTCATGTGTCTGAAGGTGTAACTCTGCAAACCCGGCAGGCCCAGAGAGCAAATCAAGTGCACATATAGGACTACCACTGGCCAATCAATCTGCACAGTTTTCCCAAGCCATAGGATGTAAAAAGAAGCCTAGAGCGCACAGCAAAATTGATACTGGGAGATTTCGAAACGTTTAAAACCTTGACTTGACCGAGACGCAATGAACAACAAAGAGCTGCTGTTTTTATAAGTAAGTTCCTGTTTAAGTTGTTATTCAGCACTGTCAACACTTTGTTCAAAATTTTATAAGCCATAAAATGCTTGTTCTCCCTACTTCCACTCATGCTACAACCAGAACTGAATGAGTACAGTGTTCCGATAAACTTGCGTGGTTATTAATATCAAGGAATATTTCACTTTCTCTGGTCATATGAATAACAACATTAATTGGTGCATGAGGCAGAAATAATGCAGTGTGACTTGAGTTTCGCCATCAGCTGGAAGACTGTGTCCCCTTTCCACAGCGGAGGGAAGGTTAGTCAGCCTCACCGATGCAGACTCATTGCTGCTCTCCCTTCCCCTCTCCCTTCAGACTGACCATCAGGTGCAGGCCATCAGTCCAGTAAAAAAGATTTTTTTAAATTATTACGCTCACTCCGCTGTGCCTCACAAGTAATACAACAAATTATCTACTACCAGTGTGATCATATACCTACAATTTGGAAATCATTTCTACATTGTCTGAGAAGACAACATTGGCAGGGCAATTCAAGCATAGCCAATATGCTGTGATAATGAATTGAGCCTAAAGCCTACCAACAAACTCTCACAGTCTCAGGTCAGAATTAGATGTTTATCCATGTTTCTTAAACGTCACATTTCGAAATTGTTTCAAATGTCACATTTTGAAGTGTTTAAGTTGAGTTTAGGCATTAACTCCGAAATATTAAGGTTAGAAATTAACTCTAAATGGTTAAAGGCAAGGGTTAAGGTTTGGGATAGGCAAAAACAAAAATCTCAAAAACAACTTTCTATTGCTGGATTCAAACACATGCAACCTTTTGCACCAGAGGCAGATGCTTACACCCATCCACAACATCCACAACACTCTAGCAAAACCAAAACATACTTGAAGGTAACATCGCTCACTGTTGCCCCCTAGTGGCCAATTTCCAAGTAATTTCCCGATATCCTCAGAATTGGATGGACTTCTAATACTGACTTGTATAATGGGTGACCTGGCTGAGCCTACTGCACAAACCTCATTGCTACGGAACTGTTTTTTTTTATTGTGTTTTTTTTTCAGCTAACTTTTTTTTCTTTTTTTCTTTTTTTTACCCCGTTTTCTCCCCAATTTTGTGGCATCCAATTGTTTAGTAGCTACTATCTTGTCTCATCGCTACAACTCCCGTACGGGCTCGGGAGAGACGAAGGTTGAAAGTCATGCGTCCTCCGATACACAACCCAACCAAGCCGCACTGCTTCTTAACACAGCGCGCATCCAACCCGGAAGCCAGCCGCACCAATGTGTCGGAGGAAACACCGTGCACCTGGCAACCTTGGTTAGCGCACATTGCGCCCGGCCCACCACAGGAATCACTGGTGCACGATGAGACAAGGATATCCCTACCGGCCAACCCCTCCCTAACCTGGACGATGCTAGGCCAATTGTGCGTCGCCCCACGGACCTCCCGGTCGCGGCTGGTTACAACAGAGCCTGGGCGCGAACCCAGAGTCTCTGGTGGCATAGCTGGCGCTGTAGTACAGCGCCCTTAACCACTGCATGACCCGGGAGGCCCTTGAAATGTTTTTAATAGGTTAGTGTTGCATAGGCTTATGTTCTTTAAATTATATCTGTTCAAATAATGTAATCTGAGCGGTAGATCTCGGGCCTGCTTTTGGACTCAGAAAGTGATCTTGACTCAGAAAAGGTTGGTGACAACTGATCTAATCCAATCCGTCATGCCCTATCTGGGGGATCATTGACCGTGGCCCTGCTTATCTGCCCTGTTCTCCAGCCTCATGAACCCTGACCCTGCTCCTCGTGTTGGTTAGTAGTGTTTAGATAAAGGCCAAAGTCGAAAGCATCACACCCCAGCTCCTTTCCCGGGAAATCATGGAGGACACTCATGCAGGTCTAGAGTCAAACTCCACCAAAAGAAATATGTGCCCCAGCTAGCCAGAATCACTTATCAGTTTCAACTGAAATCTACTGGTCCACACTGAAATGTACTGAAATGTCATATCAACCGATTATGTTAAAAAAAATACCTTTCAATGGTCATCTCAAGGGCAGTAAATAGGAAGACTTGACACATGGTAGACTGTGCTCAAACTAACCTAAGTGGAGCGAGCATTAGTGTAACATTAGTGTCAATTACCACATTCATTTTGGGATTTATGACAGATTTCTTGAGTGATTTTAGATTCATTCAGACTATTTTGAGGCGTTTCAAGAGAGACAAAGAGTACTAATTGCTGCTATTTTCAATTTCTTTAGCCACTAGGCGACAGCCGAACCGAAGCCTTTAAGCTATAACCAATTTTTTATATATATATATATATAACGGACTCTCCTTAACTATCTTGTTATCTTGTGTTCTCTCTTAATTCGATAGGCTACATCAATATGAAGGCTACACTTCATTGTATTACGCATGGCTTTCTCCCGATCAAATAATGAATGTAACAGAGTTCCATCTCAAAATCAAATTGAATCAAATCTATTTGTCACATACACATGGTTAGCAGATGTTCATGCGAGTGTAGCGAAATGCGTTTATGATCACTACACTTGATGTAAAGCTACAAGATGACATAGCCTCATTCTGTTCAGAACAACCCAGGGTACGTTTGTTGTGTTGTGAAGAAGACTTGCCGTGGACCACGCATCTGAATGCACTCATGACTTCACATGCATCACTAAAATTATGACCATCTTCTCTTGAGGTGTTAGTGAAAGCCTAACACCATTTAAATCCTACTTTATAATTTAGCTAGCCATGTTGAACAGAACAAGCTTTCAAATGATGACCACGTGACCCAGATTGAGATGTATAAATGGACTGCTTTTGGATTGCGTGAACAACAGCAGTAATTGTGTAAAGGCAGGGATGCAGGGGTGTGTTCTAAAGAAAACTACTAGAAGTGTCTTTGCTTTAGTTCCTCAACGGCACAGCTAGGAGAGCTCAAATTGCACGTTATAGTTAAAGATTCATCTCAGAGTCATAAAAGTACATAGAAATTAGGAACTTTGGAGCCTTGTGTGGCAACTTGGAAACATCAATTAGACCTCTAACTCAAACCCGTCTCGTTTTTTCCCCCATTGTTTTTTGTCTTATTCGGTGAAGTATTTTACTTCCAAACTCACATATTCAGTAGGCTATGGTGGGTTATACACTGTTAAAATTGCTTTGTAACACCAAACTAATGGCAACTGAGCTGCCACCAAAGTGAAAGAGACAAAACCTTCAATTTGTTGGAGTACTGAAATACATCCTGAGCTATTTTGAAACCTTACATGGTGTGCTGTAACACCACTTAATCAACTGTTGTGCAAAACCTTGCCAGGGACTGGGAGCACTGACAGAAATGGTCGAAAACCCTATTTTGGTGTTTTGAGTTCTGTTCAGCACAGAATTAGATACTTTCTGTTTTGGTGTTGCTTCCTCTCACTGTAGCTTCTAAAAACTATAATGGTGTTTCAAATCCTGTCTACTGCAGAATGAGATCACTTCTTCTAGAGTGTTTTCATGTATAACATGGATTTATGTGTCTGATCATTTGCCAGTTTTACCCATTTTGGCAGACATTGTTGCGCAACGTTCTCAATACACCAGCAGTAGCTAGAAGTTTGCAGAATACTGTATTTGCTGACACCATTAAAAGTTGGAAAAGCGGGAATGGGTCGACCTCATCGTTGTTTTGATATCCTTTGGTTATCCTCATAAAATATACTTACATTTCGAGCAACATATTAAGTTGGATTTATTCTTAAATGTTTTTGGTCAAATGAAATGAACAAATCATTGAAATTACTTGCATTCATTCCTTTTTTTTTAGTCAATTTCAATTCACCCCAGAATTATTATTTTTTTTGCTGTGAAATGTAACCTACGATCGCTTCAGCCCGCTTCCGCCTGTCCCATTTTGACTCCTTCTCAGTAGCGGTGCGTGGTTAAAATCCCTGGGGAAGCCAAGCCAGGGGAAAAAGGCCATATTGCAACCTACGTGTTGTGATAATTGCGTTGTTTGCTCTATAACCTGTTAGTTCATATGCCTTTCCACCGTGATATACAGGCCTAGGCCGAGACAATAAGAAGTCACAGTGGCAGACTAAATTCAATCACACCTTTGTTTTATCACAAAACCAGAGAGTCCACAAAGCATATTGCATTTAACAAACAGTTACATGACGTACAGCATGGTCAATCAAGTTAATGTTTCCGACATATTCGGACTGCTAAACAACTATTGATTTAGAACACCGGAGAATTACTGCAACTCGCAACCAAATCAGGAGCTGTCACCACTAGCACCATTTCAACTTTTGAACATCATCACCTATGCTTAGTCTAATATAGTGACAACTAAAAGATTCCCAAAAAATGTTTGTCCAATCAATGTAAGGTAGATATGATGTGGCTTCCCATGGTACTGATTTATTTGTGTGTGTGTGTGCGTGCGTGTGAGTGTGTGTGTGTGTGTAGAAAACATGTTGACTCACCTGACTTATAGAGAAACGCCAATGCCCTCCCCTCTCTTTCATGTTGCCAAAAAAGTCTATGACTGTCATACAGTACACGCTTTTAGTTTTTGTTGTCCTAGTCTACCTGGCTAAAATGCTTGCTCGCTACCCTAACTTCCTTTCATGTGCAACGATTGGCCAGCTGGTTGACATTAGTCTACATCTAGCTACTTCCATCCTCTCAGGCCAGATGCACAATGTAGGAATTTTAATGAATTAATAGCACAAATCCCTATCTCCATCCATGGCTAATTTAGGAAAGGGTCCATTTTAGCTAGCTAGCCACCAGAGGACAACGACACAACGAGATGCAACAATTCATTTTTTTTTCTGTCAATGACGTTTGGCTTGATGTGCTGGGAATGGTGACACTTGTTTTGGTATGCCAGGCCCATTTACAGTTGAGTGCACTCAGTTTAGTTATTAATGTTGGGGGGGGGGGGTTATCAAGTGAGGCTAAATGCTACCGGCAGCCACAATGTCATACTGTTTTTGACCAGACAGAATTAGGCACATGGTTGACGATATAACTAGATATTTTCTATATTATCTGACTGAGCATACAAGCATACAAGTATCTAAGTATCTGACTGAGCAGTGGTAGGCAGAAGCAGGCGCGTAAACATTCATTTAAACAGCACTTTCGTGCGTTTTGCCAGCAGCTCTTCGTTGTGCGTCAAGCATTGCGATGTTTATGACTTCAAGTCTATCAACTCCCGAGATGAGGCTGGTGTAACCAAAGTGAAATGGCTAGCTAGTTAGCGTGCGCTAATAGCTTTTCAAACGTCACTCGCTCTGAGCCTTCTAGTAGTTGTTCCCCTTGCTCTGCATGGGTAATGCTGCTTCGATGGTGGCTGTTGTCGTTGTGTTTCTGGTTCGAGCCCAGGGAGGAGCGAGGAGAGGGACGGAAGCTATACTGTTACACTGGCAATACTAAAGTGCCTATAAGAACATCTAATAGTCAAAGGTTAATGAAATACAAATGGTATAGAGGGAAAGAGTCCTATAATTCCTATAATAACTACTGTCACGGTTCATGAATCCACTGCCTCCGTCTCTCTCTCTCTCTCTCTCTCTCTCTCTCCAGTGTTTGTGTGGGCGTGGTTTCCCAATCTCGGCCTGATTGTCTGCGCCAGCTGGAACCACTTATCTTCCCTTTATATGTTCTGTTACCAGTGTTTCTTGTTGTCAGATCGTTGTTTCTTCTCTGAGGTTGTGTCGTGTGTCCGTGCTCTTCTCTTGTGTGGATTATCTGCTGTGCTCCTTCCTACTCATCTGGACACACTCCCTGGTTTTCTCAGCACGTTATGATCGGAAGATGCGCCCGAGTTCCTGGGTCGGATTCCTTCTGAGTACAGTCTGTCTGTCATGTTGCTGCTGTGAACTACATTCATTAAAACCATCGTTGCTTGCATCTTGCATCCGCCTCTGTGTTGTAACAGAACGATCTGACCAGACCATGGATGCAGCGAGTTCAACGAGTCTGACCGAATTCCTTTCCCGCAGTATCACGAGAATGGATCAACAAGAGGAGAACATCTCCAGCACAGGTCGTGCAGTACAAGCCCTTTCGACGCAGGTATCCCAGCAGGACCCAACAATTGCAACATCTGAGGGGTTCCGCTGCGCCACCTACACCGGCAGTTCAACCCGCCCCGCCAGAGCCGGATTCCCAGCTAGAGCCACGGCTACCGACACCAGAGGGTTATTCAGGTGATCCTGACTATTGCAGAGCCTTTCTTACGAGATGTTCCATGCATTTCTCGTTGCAGCCACGGACCTTCAACCGTGAACAGTCTAAGGTAGCATTCGTACTCACACTGCTATCAGGCAAAGCGTCTCTCTGGGGAACGGCGGTGTGGGCGAACCAGGACCCATGCTGCACCTCTTTCCAGACACTCTCCGAGGAGATGAGAAGGGTCTTCGATCGGGCCGTGGCGGGTAGGGAGACGGCCAGACTACTCGCTGACCTTCGCCAAGGAGACCATTCAGTATCGGAATACTCCATCCAATTCCACACTCTGGCCGCTGAGTGTCAGTGGAACGAGGAGGCGCAGTGGGACATGTTCCTGCATGGGCTGGAGGACCGGATCCAGAAGGAGATTTATGTTCTGGACCTTCCCAGGAGTTTAAATGGACTAGTGGAACTAGCCCTGAGGGTCGACGCTCGTCTGAGTCGTATTGGCCACCGAGCATGCCCTAACAGACCGTATTACGACACGGAGGGCTGGCATGCCAGCGTCGGGAACACGGCCAGTTCAGCCTCCGCTCACGAACCCACGCAGCTGGGGAGAGCTCGCCTCTCCCGGGAAGAGAGGGAGAGGCGGAGATCCCAAGGACTCTGTCTCTACTGTGGTAGAGCGGGCCACTTTATCCACTCCTGCCCGGTAAAAGATCAGGCCCGGTAGTAAACATGAGGCTACTATCGGGTGGTGTCACCACAGAGAAGACCTCATCATCTACTCTCCTCCCGGTAAGACTAAGATGGGCCACCCACACGCACGACACCCAAGCCTTACTGGACTCAGGAGCAGAGGGTAATTTCATGGACTTCAAGCTCGCTCACAAACTCCAGATCCCTATCACCTCACTCACGCACAAGATATCCGTCAACGCTCTCAATGGTCAAGAACTCCCCAACATTTCTCACACCACTGAACCTATCACACTCATCACTTCTGGCAATCACACTGAGACACTATCATTCCTACTCATGGACTCACCCCTTGCACCATTAGTTCTCGGCCACCCTTGGCTCACCCAACACAACCCCAGAGTTGACTGGGGTCATAACTCTATATCCATGTGGAGTAACAAGTGTCTTGAGTCCTGTTTAGTGTCTGCTTGTTCGTCTGTGTCTGATTCTGTGTTTCTAGAGGAGGCAGTGGATTTGTCTAACGTGCCCGTTGAATACCTCGACCTGAAGGAGGTGTTCAGTAAGTCCCGTGCTGCTTCCCTTCCTCCGCATCGTCCCTATGACTGTGCAATAGAATTATTGCCAGGTGAGTCTCCGCCTAAAGGCAAGTTATATTCACTTTCTGTTCCTGAGAGGGAGGCTATGGAGAGATACATCTCTGGTTCTCTGGCATCTAAATTCATTCGTCCTTCCTCTTCTCCAGCGGGGCGGGGTTCTTCTTTGTGGGGAAGAAGGACGGATCTCTGCGTCCTTGCATTGATTACCGTGGGTTGAATAACATCACAGTGAAGAATACCTATCCCTTACCGTTGATGTCCTCCGCCTTTGAAAGGTTACAGGGAGCATCCGTGTTCACTAAGTTGGATTTACGTAATGCATATCATTTGGTTCGCATAAGGGAGGGGGACGAATGGAAGACCGCGTTTAACACCCCCAGAGGGCACTTCGAATATTTGGTCATGCCTTTTGGGCTATCCAACTCCCCAGCGGTTTTCCAGGCACTCGTCAATGACGTGCTGAGAGATATGATTGATCAGTTCATATATGTTTACCTGGATGACATACTGATTTTTTCTTCTTCTCTCCAGGAACACGCTCAACACGTCAGACGAGTGCTTCAGAGGTTGCTGGAGAATGGACTTTTTGTCAAGGCGGAGAAATGCATTTTTCATGCACAATCCGTTCCATTCCTAGGTTACATCGTTTCGACTGAAGGTATTCGCATGGATCCCGATAAGGTTAAGGCTGTGGTGGATTGGCCAAGCCCAGATTCCCGTAAGGCCCTACAGAGGTTTCTGGGATTCGCCAATTTCTACCGGCGTTTCGTTCGCAACTTTAGCCAGATAGTCGCTCCTCTTACCGCCTTAACCTCTCCCAGAGTGACGTTCAGGTGGTCCGATACAGCCGAGGCTGCATTCGCCAAACTCAAGAGCCGCTTTGTTTCGGCTCCTATCCTCATAGCTCCCGATCCCTCGCGTCAGTTCGTGGTGGAGGTGGACGCTTCAGAGGTGGGGGTAGGTGCGGTACTTTCCCAACGTTCCTCTTCTGACGACAAGATGCACCCTTGCGCGTTCCTTTCCCATCGGTTATCACCTGCGGAACGCAACTACGACATTGGCAACAGAGAGTTGTTGGCAGTGAAGTTAGCACTGGAGGAGTGGCGCCATTGGTTAGAGGGTTCGGGGTACCTTTTATAGTTTGGACCGATCACAAGAATTTGGAGTATATCAGAACCGCCAAGCGACTCAACTCCAGGCAGGCGCGGTGGGCACTCTTTTCGGACGTTTTGACTTCTCTCTCTCGTATCGCCCGGGTTCCAAGAATGTCAAACCCGATTCCCTTTCTCGCATTTTGACCATTCCGAACGCCCATCCACTCCCGAGTGCATCCTACCCGGGACCCTAGTGGTCTCCACACTCACATGGGAGGTTGAATCGAGGGTCAAAACGGCCTTAGAGGGGTCACGCCTCCGCCCGGTTGCCCGCCTAATCGGTTGTTTGTGCCGGAGGGTGTCGGTCCGATGTTATTCGGTGGGGGCACTGCTCCAACGTAGCGTGTCATCCAGGAGTCAGCCGCACTAGCTTTTTGGTTAAGCAACGCTTTTGGTGGCCATTGATGGCTCGTGACATTCACAGTTTTGTCTTGGCCTGCTCGGTTTGTGCCACTGGGAAGACTTCTAATCGACCCCCAGATGGGTTACTCCAACCGCTGTCGGTCCCTTCGAGACCCTGGTCCCACATCGCGCTAGATTTTGTTACCGGCCTCCCGCCCTCCCAGGGCAAGACGGTTGTTTTGACCGTGGTGGACCGGTTCTCGAAGGCGGCTCATTTTATTCCCTTGCCTAAATTACCATCTGCCAAGGAGACAGCGGTAACTGTCGTGGATCACGTCTTTCGCTTACATGGCCTGCCGATGGACGTAGTTTCTGACCGGGGGCCCCAATTTGTGTCCAAGTTTTGGCAAGAGTTTTGTAGGTTACTGGGAGCGAGTGTCAGCCTGTCTTCAGGGTTTCATCCCCAGAGCAACGGTCAAACGGAGAGGGCCAACCAAGATTTGGAGAGAGTGTTGCGATGTTTGGTTTCTAAGAATCCCTCTTCCTGGAGTCAACAACTCTCTATGGTTGAGTACGCTCACAATTCGTTGCCAGTGGCAGCCACGGGTCTCTCTCCGTTTGAGTGTAGTTTAGGTTACCAGCCACCTATCTTTCCCAGTACGGAGTCCGAGGTCACTGTTCCCTCCGCTCACGCTTTCATCCAGAGGTGCCGTCACGCATGGAGCAGAGCCCGTGAGACTCTTCTCCGGGTGGGGGCGCGCACCAAGGCTAAGGCCGATCGCCACCGGTCGAAGCCTCCGGTATACGTCGTTGGCCAAAGAGTGTGGCTTTCTACTAAGAACATTCCACTCCGATCCGTTTCGAACAAGCTTGCCCCCAAATTTATCGGCCCGTTCAGAGTCACCAGGATCATTAGTCCGGTGGCGGTCCGGCTCAAGCTTCCTCCGGCGTATAGGAGAATTCATCCTACCTTTCATGTGTCTAAAATAAAACCTGTGTTTCAGGCACGCATTAACCCGCCGGTCCCGGTTCCCCCGCCGCCACGACTTGTTGATGGGGAGACCACCTTTTCTGTCAATCGTATTTTGGACTCTAGAAGGAGGGGACGCGGATTCCAGTACCTGGTGGACTGGGAGGGTTACGGCCCGGAGGAGAGAAGTTGGGTACCTGCTAGGGACATTCTGGATCACTCCCTTATCGATGATTTCAATCGACAGGTAAATTCGCCTGGGAACGCCAAGAGGCGTTCCTAGGGGGTATTGTCACGGTTCATGAATCCACTGCCTCCGTCTCTCTCTCTCTCTCTCTCTCTCTCTCCAGTGTTTGTGTGGGCGTGGTTTCCCAATCTCGGCCTGATTGTCTGCGCCAGCTGGAACCACTTATCTTCCCTTTATATGTTCTGTTACCAGTGTTTCTTGTTGTCAGATCGTTGTTTCTTCTCTGAGGTTGTGTCGTGTGTCCGTGCTCTTCTCTTGTGTGGATTATCTGCTGTGCTCCTTCCTACTCATCTGGACACACTCCCCTGGTTTTCTCAGCACGTTATGATCGGAAGATGCGCCCGAGTTCCTGGGTCGGATTCCTTCTGAGTACAGTCTGTCTGTCATGTTGCTGCTGTGAACTACATTCATTAAAACCATCGTTGCTTGCATCTTGCATCCGCCTCTGTGTTGTAACAAACTACAACTTAAAACTTCTTACCTGGGAATATTGAAGACTCATGTTAAAAGGAACCACCAGCTTTCATATGTTCTCATGTTCTGAGCAAGGAACTGAAATGTTAGCTTTCTTACATAGCACATATTGCACTTTTACTTTCTTCTCCAACACTTTGTTTTTGCATTATTTAAACCAAATTGAACATGTTTCATTATTTACTTGAGGCTAAATTGATTTTATTGATGTATTATATTAAGTTAAAATAAGTGTTCATTCAGTATTGTTGTCATTGTCATTATTACAAATAAATATTTAAAAGATTGGCAGATTTAATCGGTATCTGCTTTTTTGGTCCTCCAATAATCGGTATCGGCGTTGAAAAGGGGCGCTGTTTCCCTGGCTTGGATGCTTTCTCCAGTGAGATACATTCAGAGTTTGCCAAAAGGCACCTAAAGACTCTCAGACCATGAGAAACAAGATTCTCTGGTCTGATGAAACAAAGATTGAACTCTTTGGCCTGAATGCCAAGCGTCACGTCTGGAGAAAACCTGGCACCATCCCTACAGTGAAGCATGGTGGTGGCAACATCATGCTGTGGGGATGTTTTTCAACGGCAGGGACTGGGAGACTAGTCAAGATCGAGGGAAAAATTAACAGAGCAAAGTACAGAGAGTTCCTTGATGAAAATCTGCTCCAGCGCTCTCAAGACCTCAGACCCAGGCGAAGGTTCACCTTCCAACAGGACAACATGTGCTAAGCACATAGCCAAGACAACACAGGAGTGGCTTCGGGACAAGTCTCTGAATGTCCTTGAGTGGCCCAGCCAGAGCCTGGACTTGAACCCGATCAAACATCTCTGGAGAGACCTGAAAATAGCTGTGCAGCAACGCTCCCCATCCAACCTGACAGAGCTTGAGAGGATCTGCAGAGAAGAATGGGAGAAACTCCCCAAATACAAGTGTGCCAAGCTTGTAGCGTCATACCCAAGAAGACTCAAGGTTGTAATCGCTGCCAAAGGTACTTCAACAAAGTACTGAGTAAAGGGTCTGAATACTTATGTAAATGTGATATTTCCGTTTTTTTTGCAAAGATTTATTGATTGATGTGGAGAAAATAAATCATACATTTTAGAATAAGGTTGTAAACAGAACAAAATGTGGAAAAGGTCAAGGGGTCTGAATACTTTTCGAAGGCACTGTAAATTATTTTATGTTTTTGGCATCCATGAATACACACCACTGCTCTTTCTCCATCTCCTCCTGTTCCTAATCTATCAATGGTGGGAAAAGTACCCAATTGTTATACTTGAGTAAAAGTAAAGTTACGTTGATAGATAATGACTCAAGTAAAAGTGAAAGTTACTCAGTAAAATATTACTTGAGTAAAAGTCTAAAACATATTTGGTTTTAAATATACTTAAGTATCAAAAGTGAAAGTATAAATCATTTCAAATTCCTTACATTAAGCAATCCGGACTGCACCATTTTCTAGTTTTTTATTTATTTACGAATAGCCAGGGGCACACTCCAACACTCAGGAATAATTTACAAACAAAGCATTTGTGTTTAGTGAGTCTGCCAGATTAGAGGCAGTAGGGATGACCGCCAGATCAGAGGAATTCTGGATGATTTTATAAGTGCGTGAATTGGACCATTTTCTTGTCCTGCTAAGCATTCAAAATGTAAAAAGTACTTTTAGGTGTCAGGAAAAATGTATGGAGTATAAAGTACATTATTTTCTATAGGAATGCAGTGAAGTAAAAGTTAAATAGTAAAGTACAGATACCAAAAAAAACGACTTAATTAGTACTTGAAAGGACTTTTACTTAAGTACTTTACACCACTGTAATCTATAAAGCATAAAAAAGGGTGGAATGCCACCCAAAAATATTCTCCATAGAGAATGGAGAATTCAATTCCATTCTCCATATCGTCAATCAATATTTAGACGAAAAACCATTTGCAATTCTTAATCATTTGATTGTAGCAGCTACAGAGTCTGACATTTTTTTTAAAACATATATTGTGTTTTGATGGTGCCTTTTACACTCACTTTCACAAGACTTAAAAACAACAATATTCAGATTGAAGAACCACTTTGGATGTTTCAGAGTACTTCCATTCTGGGTTTTTTTAAACACTTTCTGTGTATCATAACACATACATTGGGTTTAGATTCAAACACCCCCCCAAACACCAAATATCAGGTTAGGTGCACTACTGTTCGTGGTTTCATTACACAATCACTGTGTTTTGGGTCTTTCTATTTTCACAGTTTACTATTATTTTGTTAATATCAGGGACCATAGCATTTGCTATCCGACAATTAAACTTGAGTCATCGCACATGGAGTGCACAAAATATATTGTGAAAGGTGGCTATATCAAATGAAAATGTGAGTGTTATGTAGTCTTAAAATTACAAACAATGAAATTAACTTACAATTGACTCCTTCGAAGAAGGCAGATGGTGGTGAAATTAAGATGATCAAAATAAATACAATAAGGATAAATAGACAAATTAAATCGTACATATGATATCAATAAATTGTTCATTCATGTGAATAAGGAATGGCTATTAACAAAAAATATATTGTCTTTAACAATGTGTTGACGCTCACTTAGGTTTATTTTATGAATGCAATTCTCGTGCTATAAAAAGTTTGTATTAATTATGTTGGCTAGTAAATTGTGGAACAATCGATCAAAACTTTCGAACATTTCACAAGTCACAGGAATATGAAACACTGGAATATGTTTAAATCTTACCAGTTGAGTCGAGTGCCACGCTGGTTTCGAATGAATTCCGCGATTAATGAGACATTTTACACGTCTACTTTATCTCGATACTTTCCTCTTCTGTTTCTTGACTCCTAGGTCTCTTCTCCGTATACGCTCTTCGGTAAACGCGCGCACTCAATTATCTCTCGTAGTAACCTAACAGAAAATTGTCGATTGAGATATTAACTGCATTTGTACATGGTCTCCTCTATGGCTGAACTGTGGGGCTCGTTTAAGTTCCGCCTCCTTCCCTAGATACTGTTCGTTCATGCTTCCCACTCTCTGCGCCTGGTGAGAAAATGATACCGACGGTGGACTACGGAAAATTGGCTCTCATGTCGCTCATCACTTTGCTTTCATGTTCTGCCTGTAACACGAACACACATACACACACGTGCACACAAAAAATACACACAATTGTACACTCACCATATGCTTCTGCTACTCTGTTCTTTATTGTACTCTTGTTATTACCTATCCCCATGCCTAGTCACTTTACCCTGCTTTCATGTAGGCCACATATCTCAATTGCCTCGTACCCCTGCACATTGATCTGGTACTGGTACACTCTGTAGGCTAGCTCCATACTTGTGTATTTGAGTTGATTCGTCTTGTGTTACCATTCTTGGTAACACTTCCTTTTAAGGGATCCTTATTACAGTGTAATTACACGGTAGCAAGTAACAACAACAGTAACAACTCAGATACTTAAGTGATAATGCCAGGGAAGCCGGTGTTTGGAGGATAACAATGGGTTACCAACATATTCACATCAAATCAAATTGTATTTGTCACATACACATGGTTAGCAGATGTTAATGCGAGTGTAGCGAAATGCTTGTGCTTCTAGTTCCGACAATGCAGTAATAACCAACAAGTAATCTAACTAACAATTCCTAAACTACTGTCTTATACACAGTGTAAGGGGATAAAGAATATGTACATAAGGATATATGAATGAGTGATGGTACAGAGCAGCATAGGCAAGATACAGTAGATGGTATCGAGTACAGTATATACATATGAGATGAGTATGTAAACAAAGTGGCATAGTTAAAGTGGCTAGTGATACATGTATTACATAAGGATGCAGTCGATGATATAGAGTACAGTATATACGTATGCGTATGAGATGAATAATGTAGCATAAGTAACATTATATAAGGTAGCATTGTTTAAAGTGGCTAGTGATGTATTTACATCATTTCCCATCAATTCCCATTATTAAAGTGGCTGGAGTTGAGTCAGTGTCAGTGTGTTGGCAGCAGCCACTCAATGTTAGTGGTGGCTGTTTAACAGTCTGATGGCCTTGAGATAGAAGCTGTTTTTCAGTCTCTCGGTCCGAGCTTTGATGCACCTGTACTGACCTCGCCTTCTGGATGATAGCGGGGTGAACAGGCAGTGGCTCGGGTGGTTGATGTCCTTGATGATCTTTATGGCCTTCCTGTAACATCGGGTGGTGTAGGTGTCCTGGAGGGCAGGTAGTTTGCCCCCGGTGATGCGTTGTGCAGACCTCACTACCCTCTGGAGAGCCTTACGGTTGAGGGCGGAGCAGTTGCCGTACCAGGCGGTGATACAGCCCGCCAGGATGCTCTCGATTGTGCATCTGTAGAAGTTTGTGAGTGCTTTTGGTGACAAGCCGAATTTCTTCAGCCTCCTGAGGTTGAAGAGGCGCTGCTGCACCTTCTTCACGATGCTGTCTGTGTGAGTGGACCAATTCAGTTTGTCTGTGATGTGTATGCCGAGGAACTTAAAACTTGCTACCCTCTCCACTACTGTTCCATCGATGTGGATAGGGGGTGTTCCCTCTGCTGTTTCCTGAAGTCCACAATCATCTCCTTAGTTTTGTTGACGTTGAGTGTGAGGTTATTTTCCTGACACCACACTCCGAGGGCCCTCACCTCCTCCCTGTAGGCCGTCTCGTCGTTGTTGGTAATCAAGCCTACCACTGTTGTGTCGTCCGCAAACTTGATGATTGAGTTGGAGGCGTGCGTGGCCACGCAGTCGTGGGTGAACAGGGAGTACAGGAGAGGGCTCAGAACGCACCCTTGTGGGGCCCCAGTGTTGAGGATCAGCGGGGAGGAGATGTTGTTACCTACCCTCACCACCTGGGGGCGGCCCGTCAGGAAGTCCAGTACCCAGTTGCACAGGGCGGGGTCGAGACCCAGGGTCTCGAGCTTGATGACGAGCTTGGAGGGTACTATGGTGTTGAATGCCGAGCTGTAGTTGATGAACAGCATTCTCACATAGGTATTCCTCTTGTCCAGGTGGGTTAGGGCAGTGTGCAGTGTGGTTGAGATTGCATCGTCTGTGGACCTATTTGGGCGGTAAGCAAATTGGAGTGGGTCTAGGGTGTCAGGTAGGGTGGAGGTGATATGGTCCTTGACTAGTCTCTCAAAGCACTTCATGATGACGGAAGTGAGTGCTACGGGGCGGTAGTCGTTTAAATAATGATTGACATATTTTAATGAAAAACTTTATTTTGATTAATTGATTCATACTATTTCATCCTTCCACAAGATATAGTCCCAACACAAATCTAGGGTTGCTAGAGACGCAACCCAGTCGTTCAGTCTTTTTGTTCTGTATCTATGACTGGCAACGTTCTTATCCTTTGCTTGCTAGCTAGCCAGCTACGGCTAACTTACAGTCACGTCAAAAGGCCAAAATAACAGCAAAGTAGCTGCATTTGCATTTGTTTAAACTGTTTTCGACCCATTAAGCTGCTCCCCAACCCCTCCTGTCTCAACCACCAGTATTTATGATGCAGTAGTTTATGTGTCGGGGGGCTAGGGTCAGTCTGTTATATCTGGAGTATTTCTCCTATCTTATCCGGTGTCCTGTGTGAATTTAAGTATGCTCTCTCTATTTCTCTCTCTCTTTTTCTCTTTCTTTCTTTCTTTCTTTCTTTCTCTATCTTGGAGGACCAGAGCCCTAGGACCATGCCTCAGGACTACCTGGCCTGATGAGACCTTGCTGTCCCCAGTCCACCTGGCCGTGCTGCTGCTCCAGTTTCAACTGTTCTGCCTGCTGCTATGGAACCCTGACCTGTTCACCGGAAGTGCTACCTGTCCCAGACCTGCTGTTTTCAACTCTCTAGAAACAGCAGGAGCGGTAGAGATACTCTGAATGATCGGCTATGAAAATCCAACTGACATTTACTCCTGAGGTTGCACCCTCGTCAACCACTGTGATTAATATTATTTGACCCTGCTGGTCATCTATGAACATTTCAACATCTTGGCCATGTTCTGTTATAATCTACACCCGGCATAGCCAGAAGAAGACTGGCGACCCCTCATAGCCTGTTTCCTCTCTAGGTTTCTTCCTAGGGTCAGGCCTTTCTAGGGAGTTTTTCCTAGCCACCGTGCTTCTACACCTGCATTGCTTGCTGTTTGGTGTTTTAGGCCGGGTTTCTGTACAGCACTTTGTGACATCAGCTGATGTAAGAAGGGCTTCATAAATACATTTGATTGATTTTCAATTTACATTTATTTGTATATACCCATAAAAATAATTCCATCTGATTCATGATTTCGACTGGCTGAGAAATGCTGCCTGCCTATCAATCTCGTCCCGACTCCCGACACGTTCATTACTATTTTGACAGCAGGAGATCTAATTTGAATATTGAAACAATGTTGCAAATGTCAGAGAGACAGACAGCAAGGTTTATACAAATCTCAGAAATGCTTGTTTAAAATAAATGTGAGATTATGTCTAGATGCTTTTTATAGTGGAGTTCAAGTTTATAAATTGCCTGGCTGGGCTGAGACAGTGGATTGTGTAGTCAGATTGAACAGAGTAAATGGCATTTTAACATCATAGATTTAGCTGGTGGAAACTTGTGGAATAGACACCGGCTGGAATGCGGTTTTAACCAAGCAGCATTCAGGGTTAGACTCACCCATTGTATAAAATTTGGTTGAGTTTACGAAAACAGATTTATTATGAATGTAATCCCAGATGAAGAATAAAACACAATTTCAAAGCACGTGTAATGTTTGCCTAAGTACAATGTAATTACTAGTTGTTACACAGGATTTAGCTTGTTAATGACGTGTATCTTGAGGGGTATTTACTTGTAACTAATTGGCACTTAGGCTCCTGAGTGGTGCAGTGGTCTAAGGCACTGCATCTCAGTGCTGGAGGCATCACTGCAGACCCTGGTTTGATCCAGGGCGGTATCACAACTTGCCATGATCGATAGTCACATACGACGGCGCACAATTGGCACAGTGTCGTCCGGATTAGGGCAGGGTTTGGCCGGGGTAGGGCATCAAAGGTAAAATAAGAATTTGTTCTTAACTGACTTACCTAGTTAAATAAAGATTAAATGTAAAAAATGTATGAATACTTATGCAGTACATTACCCATCCTGACAACCTGGCCCTCATTTTAAAGCTTCTGGAAGTACGATCCAAGGGGGTGGGGGGGGGGGGCACACTAGTACACCATAGATGACATGTACAATGTACAATGTAATTACTAGTTGTTACAAAGGTTTTAGCTCATTTTAATTAAGTTTATCTGTAAGAGTACTTACTTGTAATTATAGAGTACTAATAGCCAGTAGTGGAAAAAGTACCCAATTGTCATACTTGAGTAAAAATAAAGATATCTTAATAGAAGGTGCCTGAAGTAAAAGTGAAAGTCACCTAGTAAAAAACTCTAAAAGTATTTTGTTTGAAATAAACTTAAATATCAAAAGTAAAACTATAAATAATTTCACATTCCTTATATTAAGCAAACCAGACAGAACAATAAAACAATAAAAAAAAATATATATTATATACTACTATAATATATACTGAGTCCGCCAGGTCAGAGGCAGTAGGGATGACTAGGGATGTTCTTTTGATAAGTGAGTGAATTTGAACATTTTCCTGTCCTGCAAAGCATTCAAAATGTAATGACTACTTTTGGGTGTCAGGGAAAATGCATTGAGAGTAAAAAAGTTAATTATTTTCTTTAGAAGTGTAGTGGAGGAAATGTAAAAGTAGTAGAGTACAGATACTCAAAAAAACAACTTATGTTTTTTTACTTGAAGATCATCTCAATTATTTTTTTGAAGTGGTTTTGAAGTGGTGCTCATGAGTGTTCCCCATTTTTTGCTTACTACATCGTCAAATTAAGTACTATGTCATCCATTTTGTATGAAATGTTACATCCTGCAACAAAGAAATTGTGAGTGCAATTCGTAAGATAAGTTACGAATCCAATCCATTCTATATGTCACAAATTTGTTTTGCTTAAGTTCCTGGAGTGCATCTTTAAGTTTCGGTACTTTTGTTTACACCACTGCCGATAGCATTCCAACACACCATATTTCAGCCTGCACAAACCCTGTGATATGTGTTAGCCAACTGAGAACCGATCTCCTCTGCTTAGATCACTTTCTCTCTCTCTCTCCCGCTCTCACACAGAGAGCTATGATTCCGTGACTGCTAGCCCCTGCCTGGGACACTGCGGCCTGTGCCTTACAACGGCTACCTTCTTTTCCTCATGCTAGTCTCCAGCCTCCAGGTTGTAATTTAACTTTGTTAGTTTTGTTGACTAGTTTAGCTAGCTGGCTATTTTTTACTAGCTGGCCAATGCTGTCGCTGCTAGCAAGTACTGAGCTAGCCTAGCTCGCTAGCTAGTTGGTTAATAATGTTAAGTATACATACCTTTGTAATCTGTTAAATAGATGATACATTGAATGTAAAGCCCTCCTATTTGCTTTTCAGGACTGATATAGTGGCCCAAGCAATTATGTGGACATAGTTTACGATCAACTTCGGCAACTCCCGAAGGCACTGAGAGAAAACAATTTTCAAGCTATCTTGTCCAAGATGGCGTAGCAGTAAGTCGTCCTGTCGTATCGTCTCTCTGTATATATCGTCTCTTTTTCGTTTTAGATATTTTTCTTCGCATATCTTTATTACATTTTTTTTGCTAAACCTAAGCTTCCAAATACTCTCCTGCAACCCGCCTCACCCAATGTAGCTACTTTTCCTAAAGTATTTATATTTACTTCGGAACCAGAACTCCTCAACTGAAGCTAGCCAGCTAACCACCAGCTATGCTAGCGGTCTTCAGCTAACCGGTCATCAGCTAACCTTTAGCTCGGAAAGCTCTCACCAGTTCGAACAACGCGACGCTAACCAGAGCATAACGGACCTATTTATTTTTTATCCCCGGATTCCCACCGCAAACGGAACATTTTTCAGATGGATCTTCACAACTAGCTATCGAGCTAAACCGCAACCCTGGTTGATTACTCCTGGCTAGCGTTTCCACCCACGTAGCTTGAAGCTAGCCCGGCCAGAGCTCCTGTGCTGCCACCGTAGCATACTCCTGGGCTACAATACCCGGACCCACGACCGGTCTATCGATGTCACCGCATGAAGAGGAATAAACAGACTCACCCCATCGCGACGTCCCCCAAAGGCTAACTCTCTAGCCCTCGCTATCTCCTTGCTTGCTAATTCGGCATGCTAACTGCTAGCTTGTTTAGCCCAGGTCCGCTAACTACTACCTTGTTTACCCCGGCCTGCTAATCTGTTAGCTTGTTAGCACAGGCCTGCTAACCGTCTGCATCGCCGCGTCCCAAACACGCAGTGGCCCATATGTACTTTCTATCTCTTCCCGATTTAAAAAATAAATAAAAAATAAAATAAAATAAAATTGTTTATACCTTCCGGAAACCTGCCTCACCCAATGTGATACGGAATCGCTATTATCTTTAATTTTTAGAACACACTCAAGAACCTCCAGAAGCTAACCAGCTAACTAGCTACAAGCTATTTAGTCATTGTTTGTTTTTTAACCTGGATAACACTCGCCAGTCCAGCCCCCCTGCCCCATCCACCACTGCCCCTGGACTCTGATCACTTGGCTACATATATTCTACCATGCCCAGAAACCTGCTCCTCTTATTCTCTGTCCCCAACGCTCGAGGCGACCAGTTTTGATAGCCTTTAGCCGCACCCTCATACTACTCCTTCTCTGTTCCGCGGGTGATGTGGAGGTAAACCCAGGCCCTGTATGTCCCCAGGCACCCTCATTTGTTGACTTCTGTGATCGAAAAAGCCTTGGTTTCATGCATGTCAACATCAGAAGCCTCCTCCCTAAGTTTGTTTTACTCACTGCTTTAGCACACTCTGCTAACCCTGATGTCCTTGCCGTGTCTGAATCCTGGCTCAGGAAGGCCACCAAAAATTCAGAGATTTCCATACCCAACTATAACATCTTCCGTCAAGATAGAACTGCCAAAGGGGGAGGAGTTGCAGTCTACTGCAGAGATAGCCTGCAAAGTAATGTCATACTTTCCAGGTCCATACCCAAACAGTTCGAACTACTAATTCTGAAAATTACTCTCTCCAGAAATAAGTCACTCACTGTTGCCGCCTGCTACCGACCCCCCTCAGCTCCCAGCTGTGCCCTGGACACCATTTGTGAATTGATTGCCCCCCATCTAGCTTCAGAGTTTGTTCTGTTAGGTGACCTAAACTGGGATATGCTTAACACCCCGGCAGTCCTACAATCTAAGCTAGATGCCCTCAATCTCACACCTTATAGTACCCACCACTGCGACTTGTATGCTCTAGTCGGCTGGCCCTCGCTACATATTCATCGCCAGACCCACTGGCTCCAGGTCATCTACAAGGCCATGCTAGGTAAAGCTCCGCCTTATCTCAGTTCACTGGTCACGATGGCAACACCCACCCGTAGCATGCGCTCCAGCAGGTGTATCTCACTGATCAACCCTAAAGCCAACACCTCATTCGCCGCCTTTCGTTCCAGTACTCTGCTGCCCGTGACTGGAACGAATTGCAAAAATCGCTGAAGTTGGAGACTTTTATCTCCCTCACCAACTTCAAACATCAGCTATCTGAGCAGCTAACCGATCGCTGCAGCTGTACATAATCTATTGGTAAATAGCCCACCCATTTTCACCTACCTCATCCCCACAGTTTTTATTTATTTACTTTTCTGCTCTTTTGCACACCAATATCTCTACCTGTACATGATCATCTGATCATTTATCACTCCAGTGTTAATCTGCAATATTGTAATTATTCGCCTACCTCCTCATGCCTTTTGCACACATTGTATGTAGACTCCCCTTTTTTTCTACTGTGTTATTGATTTGTTAATTGTTTACTCCATGTGTAACTGTGTTGTCTGTTCACACTGCTATGCTTTATCTTGGCCAGGTCGCAGTTGCAAATGAGAACTTGTTCTCAACTAGCCTACCTGGTTAAATAAAGGTGAAATAAATAAAAATAATAATAAAAAAGCACTGAGCGACGACTTCTGGTTGCTCCGTAAATAGTGGTGACTGCTTCGAGCTTATAAAGGGCTCTGGAGTCCCAGGTCAAGCTTTTGTTTCAAATTCATGGAATCTTATGAGCGCAGTGGCAAAAACTGGGTCACAAATGGTTCACATCAAAAAATAGTTAATATTATTAAATTTGATAATAGGTCAATTGCTTAAAAATCAGTTAAACATTTATAGACACATTAGTAAACAAGTTAAGGTTAAAATTGTGAGATAGTCATTTGTGTTTGCCAAAATGTAAGCTTGGTTGAATAATGGTTTATAAATGCACTTAACATGGTCAGAAAACAAACTCTTATTCCATAATGTAATCTTGTACTGTTGAAGAGCATTCTTACTTTTGGATGTCATGCATTAGTGCTATTATTTATTTATCCCAAGAATTAAGGCATTTCTGTAACGGTTTTCTATAGGTGAAGGAGAGTCAGACCAAAATGCGGCGTGGCTATTGCGATCCATGTTTAATGAAAACAAAGTGAACACGAATCAAATACAAAAACAATAAACGTAATACGAAAACCGAAACAGCCTAAAACTCATGCTAAGTAACACACGACAGAAAAGGACATAAGGACAATCACCCACGAAACACTCAAAGAATATGGCTGCCTAAATATGGTTCCCAATCAGAGACAACGATAAACACCTGCCTCTGATTGAGAACCACTTCAGACAGCCATAGACTAACCTAGAACAACCCACTAAGCTACAATCCCAATACCTGTGAAAAAAACCCAAGACAAAACACACCACATACAAAAACCCATGTCACACCCTGGCCTGACCAAATAGATAAAGAAAACACAAAATACTAAGACCAGGGCGTGACAATTTCAAGGAATTAATGCTTAATGTCTGCCCATCTGCTCAACACGCTCTAAAAAAAGAATTACCTTAAACGTATCCCCTTGTGCGAAAGAAAAAAAGTGTTATAGACGAGACAAAAAATGTCAAGACAGGAGAGAGAAAGTAAGTTTTCCATGCAATTTATTTCGTTTTTGGGGGGAACCATGATTTCTGCTGGGCAATTTTGCATAAAACGTTAGCTATCTAGCTAGCATTTTCCAGCTACCTAGCCAAGTCCCCCATTGAAAGTGACTCAGACGGAGCACACCTAGCATGTTAACGTTAGATCTACGTGTTCCTATTCAATGTAGCTAAACACTAGCTAATTTCTAGGCTACTCACCATTCTATAGGCAACAGATTTGAGTCACCACAAGAATAGTTATTTTTATGTTATTGATCTAATTAATTACATTATTAATCTAACTAGGGATGGTGTGGTGTGCGGCCGGACTCCCGGCCGCACACCAAAACCCATAGGGGAGGGCCGGGTGGGCGTCTGTCCACGGTGGCGGCTCCGGCGCGGGACGTGGACCCCACTCTAACAAAGTCTTTGTCCATCTTCCTCGCGTCCTTAGATAGGCGACCCTCGCCGCCGACCTTGGCCCAGTAGTCCTCACCAAGGACCCCACTGGACTGAGGGGCAGCTCGGGACTGAGGGGCAGCTCGGGACTGAGGGGCAGCTCGGGACTGAGGGGTAGCTCGGGACTGAGGGGTAGCTTAGCACTGAGAGGAAGCTCAGCACTGAGAGGAAGCTCAGCACTGAGAGGAAGCTCAGGCAGGTAGTTGGCTCTGGCAGATCCTGGCTGGCTGGCGGATCTGGAAGAGTCTGGCTGACTGGCGGATCTGGAAAAGTCTGGCTGACTGGCGGATCCTGGCTGACTGGCGGATCTGGAAGATCCTGGCTGACTGGCGGATCTGGGAGAGTCTGGCTGACTGGCGGATCTGGAAGAGTCTGGCTGACTGGCGGATCCTGGCAGACTGACGGCTCTGGCTGCTCCATGCTGACTGACGGCTCTGGAAGATCCTGGCTGACTGGCGGATCTGGAAGAGTCTGGCTGACTGGCGGATCTGGAAGAGTCTGGCTGACTGGCGGATCCTGGCAGACTGATGGCTCTGGCTGCTCCATGCTGACTGACGGCTCTGGCTGCTCCATGCTGACTGGCAGCTCTGGCTGCTCCATGCTGACTGGCGGCTCTGGCTGCTCCATGCTGACTGACGGCTCTGGCTGCTCCATGCTGACTGACGGCTCTGGCTGTTCCTTACAGACTGGCAGCTCTGGCGGCTTCTTGCAGACTGGCAGCTCTGGCTGCTCCATGCAGACTGGCAGCTCTGGCTGCTCCATGCAGACTGGCAGCTCTGGCTGCTCCATGCAGACTGGCAGCTCTGGCTGCTCCATGCAGACTGGCAGCTCTGACTGCTCCATGCAGACTGGCAGCTCTGGCTGCGCTGAACAGGCAGGAGACTCCAGCAGCGCTGTAGAGGAGGAAGGCTCTGGCAGCGCTAAACAGGCGGGAGACTCCGGCAGCGCTGTAGAGGCGGAAAGCTCTGGCAGCGCTAAACAGGCGGGAGACTCCGGCAGCGCTGTAGAGGAGGAAGGCTCTGTAGGCCTGATGCGTGGTGCTGGCACTGGTGGTACTGGGCCGAGGACACGCACAGGAAGCCTGGTGCGGGGAGCTCCCCCCGGAGGGCTGGTGCGTGGAGGTGGTACAGGGTAGACCGGACCGTGCAGGCACACTGGAGCTCTTGAGCACCGAGCCTGCCCAACCTTACCTGGTTGAATACTCCCGGCCGCTCTGCCAGTGCGGCGAGGTGGAATAGCCCGCACTGGGCTATGCAGGCGAACCGGGGACATTGTGCGCAAGGCTGGTGCCATGTAAGCCAGCCCAAGGAGACGCACTGGAGACCAGATGCATAGAGCCGGCTTCATGGCATTTGGCTCGATGCTCACTCTAGCCCGGCCGATACGCGGAGCTGGAATGTACTGCACCGGGCTATGCACCCGCACTGGGGACACCGTGCACACCACAGCATAACACGGTGCCTGCCCGGTCTCTCTAGCCCCCCGGTAAGCACAGGAAGTTGGCGTAGGTCTCCTACCTAGCGTCGCCATACTCCCTGTGAGCCCCCCCAAGAAATTTTAGGGGCTGACTCCCGGGCTTCCTTGCCAACCGTGTTCCCTCATATCGCCGGCTCCTCTCTCCGGCTGCCTCTGCTCTCCTCGCTGCCTCCACCTGTTCCCATGGAAGGCGATCCCTTCCCGCCAGGATCTTCTCCCATGTGTAGCAACCCTTGCCATGCAATATATCGTCCCATGTCCAATCCTCATTGCGCCACTGTTGCTGTTGCCTGTTGTCACGCCGCTTGGTCCTGTTGTGGTGGGTGATTCTGTAACGGTTTTCTATAGGTGAAGGAGAGTCAGACCAAAATGTGGCGTGGCTATTGCGATCCATGTTTAATGAAAACAAAGTGAACACGAATCAAATACAAAAACAATAAACATAATACGAAAACCGAAACAGCCTAACACTGGTGCTAAGTAACACACGACAGAAAAGGACATAAGGACAATCACCCACGAAACACTCAAAGAATATGGCTGCCTAAATATGGTTCCCGATCAGAGACAACGATACACACCTGCCTCTGATTGAGAACCACTTCAGACAGCCATAGACTAACCTAGAACACCCCACTAAGCTACAATCCCAATACCTGTGAAAAAAAAACAAGACAAAACACACCACATACAAAAACCCATGTCACACCCTGGCCTGACCAAATAGATAAAGAAAACACAAAATACTAAGACCAGGGCGTGACAATTTCAAGGAATTAATGCTTAATGTCTGCCCATCTGCTCAACACGCTCTAAAAAAATAATTACCTTAAACGTATCCCCTTGTGCGAAAGAAAAAAAGTGTTATAGACGAGACAAAAAATGTCAAGACAGGAGAGAGAAAGTAAGTTTTCCATGCAATTTATTTCGTTTTTGGGGGGAACCATGATTTCTGCTGGGCAATTTTTCATAAAACGTTAGCTATCTAGCTAGCATTTTCCAGCTACCTAGCCAAGTCCCCCATTGAAAGTGACTCAGACGGAGCACACCTAGCATGTTAACGTCAGATCTACGTGTTCCTATTCAATGTAGCTAAACACTAGCTAATTTCTAGGCTACTCACCATTCTATAGGCAACAGATTTGAGTCACCACAAGAATAGTTATTTTTATGTTATTGATCTAATTAATTACATTATTAATCTAACAATATATTTTGTAAGAAATGTAAGGTGTTTTTACACGTTGCAACAAAGTTGACTAAAGTAGAAGCTCATCTATTGTTTGTTGGCATTTTCAATTTGTAATGTGTTCTAGGCCTACAGTAACTAATTATATAGAAATTGGTCACTACTGTGTAACACCTAGTAACTACATTGTATTTATGCAGATATTGCATGTACTCTGTGGTGTACTGGTGTGTTTCTTTATCACATGGATTTCGCTTTCAGAAGCTGATGATTAGTGTACATACTTTGTATGTACACTAGAATTACGACTAAGTACCCCTCAAGATATACTTTATTTTAACTAGCTAAATCCTGTGTAACACATAGTAATTACATTATGCGTATGCAAATATTGCATGTACTCTACTGTGTGCTTGTGTGTGTATTCTTCCACCTGGATGGCATTTCCAGATACTTAAAAAATGAGGGCCAGGTTGTCAGGATGGGTAATGTACTGCATAAATATTAATATTTTTTTTTATATAACCTTGATTTAACTAGGTAAGTCAGTTAAGAACAAATTACACATTCATTACAAGTGCCACTCAAAATACACTGCAGGTTAACTAGCTAACTCCTGTGTAACAATTAGTAATTACATTGTACTTAAGAAAACATTCCATGTACTATGCTTTGAAATAGTGTCTTATTCCTCATTTGCGACAACACTCATATTAAATTTGTTTTTGCAAAGTCAACCATGTTAACCCAGACGGTACGCTATATTTTGGGGGCAAGTGCTAGCAACAACGTTGACTGGAGATATATTTTGAGCAGTGCACATTCATGGTTAAGTAATTGGAGCCTATTGAGCATTGGCTGTAATCTCTCAGACACGCATCCACAAGGGAACCCAACTGTTGTCACAGTTGTTAATGAATCGGATGCAGCAGAGAAGAAGCGAAACAATAAGTTGGTGAATTTAGTGGAAACCTGACAAATCAAATTGAATTGATTTATAAAGCCCTTTTTACATCAGCAGATGTCACAAAGTGCTTATACATAAACCCAGCCTAAAACCCCAAACAGCAAGCAATGCAGATGAAGAAGCACGGTGGCTAGGAAAAACCCTAGAGAGGATCCAGGCTCTGAGGGGTGGCCAGTCCTCTTCTGGCTGTGCCTGGTGGAGACTATAAGAGTGCATGGCCATTAAGGCCAGATCGTTCTTCAAGATGTTCAAACAAAATTAATCACAGTGGTTGTAGAGGGTGCAACAGGTCAGCACCTAACAAGTAAATGTCAGTTGGCTTTTCATAGTCGAGCATTCAGAGAGAGAGAGAGAGAGAGAGAGAGAGAGAGAGAGAGAGAGAGAGAGAGAGGGTCGAAAACAGCAGGTCTGGGACAAGGTAGGATGTCCAGTGGAGGGTTCCATAGCCACAGGGAGAACGGTTGAAACTGAAGCAGCAGCACAACCAGGTGGACTGAGGACAGAGACAGCCAGAAGTCATCACCCAGGTAGTCCCGAGGCAAGGTCCTAGAGCTCAGGTCTTCCAGGAGGGGAGAGCGAGAGAGATGAGATAGTTAGAGGGAGCATTCTAAAATTCACACAGGACACCAGATAAGACAGGAGAATTTCACGAGATAGTACAGACTGACACTAACCCCCGGCACCTAGACTATTGTAGCATAGATACTTGAGGCTGAGAAGGGAGGGTCAGGGGACACTCTGTCCGATGATACCCTCGGACAGGGCCAACCAGGCTCTCTCAACCATCCTACATTTTGGAAGAAATAAAAGCTGAAATAAATCATTCTCTCTACTATTATTCTGACATTTCACATTCTTAAAATAAAGTGGGGGTCCTAACTGACCTGAGACAGGGAATTGGTACTAGGATTAAATGTCAGGAATTGTGAAAAACTGAGTTTAAATGTATTTGGCTAAGGTGTATGTAAACTTCCGACTTCAACTGTATCTTATATGGGCAGAAAGCTTACATTCTTGTTAATCTAACTGCACTGTCCTATTTACAGTAGATATTACAGTGAAAACATACCATGCTATTGTTTGAGTGCGCAGTTATGCACTTGAAAATGTATATATTGTCCAATTAGCACATTTGGGCAGACTTGATACAACATTTTGAACAGAAATGCAATGGTTCATTCGATCTGTCTCAAACTTTGCACATACACTGCTGCCATCTAGTGGTCAAGATCTAAAAGCGCCTAGAGTCCTAAGTCAGATGATGGCTTTTTTCTCTTGCATTTCAAAGATGATTGAACAAATATTTTTTTACGAGATCCAATGTGTTATATTATTCTACAATTAATTTCACATTTCCACAAACTTCAAAGTGTTTCTTTTCAAATGGTATCAAGTACAGTGGGGCAAAAAAGTATTTAGTCAGCCACCAATTGTGCAAGTTCTCCCACTTAAAAAGATGAGAGAGACCTGTAATTTTCATCATAGGTACACTTCATCTATGACAGACAAAATGAGGAAAAGAAATTCCAGAAAATCACATTGTAGGATTTTTAATGAATTTATTTGCAAATTATGGTGGAAAATAAATATTTGGTCAATAACAAAAGTTTATCTCAATATTTTGTTATATACCCTTTGTTGGCAATGACAGGGGTCAAACGTTTTCTGTAAGTCTTCACAAGGTTTTCATACACTGTTGCTGGTATTTTGGCCCATTCCTCCATGCAGATCTCCTGTAGAGCAGTGATGTTTTGAGGCTGTTGCAACACGGACTTTCAACTCCCTACAAAGATTTTCTATGGGGTTGAGATCTGGAGACTGGCTAGGCCACTCCAGGACCTTGAAATGCTTCTTACGAAGCCACTCCTTCGTGGCCCGGGCAGTGTGTTTGGGATCATTGTCATGCTGAAAGACCCAGCCATGTTTCATCTTCAATGCCCTTGCTGATGGAAGGAGGTTTTCACTCAAAATCTCACAATACATGGCCCCATTCATTCTTTCCTTTACACGGATCAATCGTCCTGGTCCCTTTGCAGAAAAATAGTCCTAAAGCATGATGTTTCCACCCCCATGCTTCACAGTAGGTATGGTGTTCTTTGGATGCAACTCAGCATTCTTTGTCCTCCAACCACGACGAGTTGTGTTTTTACCAAAAAGTTCTATTTTGGTTTCATCTGACCATATGACATTCTCCCAATCTTCTTCTGGGTCATCTAAATGCTCTCTAGCAAACTTCAGACGGGCCTGGACATGTACTGGCTTAAGCAGGGGGACACGTCTGGCACTGCAGGATTTGAGTCCCTGGCGGCATAGTGTGTTACTGATGGTAGGCTTTGTTACTTTGGTCCCAGCTCTCTGCAGGTCATTCACTAGGTCCCCCCATGTGGTTCTGGGATTTTGGCTCACCGTTCTTGTGATCATTTTGACCCCACAGGGTGAGATCTTGCGTGGAGCCCCAGATCGAGGGAGATTATCAGTGGTCTTGTATGTCTTCCATTTCCTAATAATTGCTCCCACAGTTGATTTCTTCAAACCAAGCTGCTTACCTATTGCAGATTCAGTCTTCCCAGCCTGATGCAGGTCTACAATTTTGTTTCTGGTGTCCTTTGACAGCTCTTTGGTCTTGGTCATAGTGGAGTTTGGAGTGTGACTGTTTGAGGTTGTGGACAGGTGTCTTTTATACTGATAGTAAGTTCAAACAGGTGCCATTAATACAGGTAACGAGTGGAGGACAGAGGAGCCTCTTAAAGAAGAGTTACAGGTCTGTGAGAGCCAGAAATCTTGTTTGTAGGTGACCAAATATTTATTTTCCACCATAATATGCAAATTAATTAATTAAAAATCCTACAATGTGATTTTCTGGATTTCTTTTCTCATTTTGTCTGTCATAGTTGAAGTGTACCTATTACGAAAATTACATGCCTCTCTCATCTTTTTAAGTGGGAGAACTTGCACAATTGGTGGCTGACTAAATACACTGTATATGCATATCCCTGCTTCAGGTCCAGAGCTACAGGCAGTTAGATTTGGGTATGTCATTTTAGGCGAAAAGTGAGTATTTGTGCATGTATCTGGTATCCCCTTAATCATTTTACATATACAGTACTAACATATCTGTTATCTTAGCCATGAGTTCTGCCTTTCAAATGAGTATTTTATTGAGCAGAGAGTAGGAGAATAGAAGGGAGTATGAGTGAGCCAGCAGTGTGTTGTATGGTCCAATTAATCAAGCAACACAATAGTGATGACATACTGTGTGAGTAGCTTTTTAATTACAGATCCAAAGGCCTACACAATGCAACCCTGCATAAAGCAACACAAAACAAATGCTGGGTTAAATATTGGGTTAAATATTGGACAGAAAATACTTTGGGTTATTTCTGACCCAGCCAGTTGGGTAACTTAGTTGGGTTGTTTTGGCCACACGTGACAGTGAATGTCATTCCAGTTCACGTGTTGTATCGTCATCACATGTTAAGGTTGAACACTGCCACTTAAGTAGCTTTAATGAGGCTTACACAAGTGTATGAGTTCCTCAACTGCCTATGCATAGCTCAATGTTGGAATAGTTACCACATTGTTACAATATTTAAACAATAATGTTTTAAATGTACATTAAAATATGTCATGTGCAAAAATATTTAAGTTTGCAGTGTAGAAACTTAACATATTGAACAGGAATGACATTTACTCTTATGGTGGCCAAAAATAACTACCTGAACGCCTAATTAAAAAGATACCCAGCATGAAAGTGAATAAAACCCCAAATAATGGTTAAATTAAGCTATGTTTGGATAATCTGGTTATTTGAATTTGTTATTTTTCAGCCACATGTGAGAATAAATGTCATTCCTGTTCATCAAGTTAAGTTTGTATACTGCAAATTGAAAATTTCCTTCAATAATATTGCACGTTACATATTTTAATAAAATGATAAAAGAATTACAACAAAGTGGTAACTATCCTAACATTTGGATATGCATAGGCACTTGAGAAACTCATACTCTTGTAAAAGGCTTACAAAAGCTACAAGATGGCAGTCCTCAGCATTAACATGTGATGGAGATACAACAGAACATGAACTGGAATGACAAAAATAATTATCTGAAAGCCACACCTCCAGTATTCTGATCTGACCCGGTGGATCAGAGCTCAAGCACCCAACTAAGTGACCCAATTGCTGGGTCACTTAGTTTTAAACCCATCATTTCTTTGAGTGTGGGGTCCGGAGTTTTACCTGGTTAAGTTAGCCAGAAAAACTCTAGACCCCAGAAAAACACTCCTGTGGTGCCACCTCTGGAATCATGACATAATATTACAAATTAATAAACATGGCCTCCCGAGTGACACAGCAGTCTAAGGCACTGCATTGCAGTGCTAGAGGCATCACTATAGACCCGGGTTCGATCCCAAACTGTGTTGCAGCCGACTGGGAGACCCACGAGGCGGCGCACAATTGGCCCAGCATCATCCGGGCTAGGGAAGGGTTTGGCTGGCCGGGATGTCCTTGTCCCATCGCGCATGCACACTGACTTTGGTTGCCAGTTGTACAGTGTTTCCTCTGATGCTTTGGTGTGGCTGGCTTCCAGGTTAAGCGAGCAGTGCGGCTTGGCAGGGTTGTGTTTTGGAGGACGCATGGCTCTCGACCTTTGCTTCTCCCGAGTCCATACGGGAGTTGCAGCGATGGGACAAGACTGTCACTACCAATTGGATATCACGAAAAGGGGTAAAAAATTAATTAACATATTTTATACATATGGTCTACTATCTCAAAAGTCTACTATCTCAAGAGTTAGTAACACAAAATACCCCCCCCAAAAATTTGACTTAGTATGTCAAAATGTTTAGATATTATGTAGACATTTTGAGATAGTATCAAAATTTGAAAAATGTTGGGGTGGCGGGAAAGAGTTCCATAGGATAGAAAGCAATATCTACCCAAAACTTTATTCTTACTCTTCATGCAAGGCACTTGGACTTGGATCTGGAAGGCACGCCGACTACTCCAATATTTGCCAGTCACATCAGCAAGCCTAATTGGTTACCATACAGTACCATAGAGAGATTTGACACCAAGGTCTCTGATGTGAGGATGCTGTGTCTCTAGAACGGGAAGTGGAGCAGATGCCCCATGGTGAGATGTGAGAGAGAACAATAAGGCTAGAGAGCCAGAGGTGGAGAGGTCACCATTTGGGCTGACAGATGAATAGTCTGGCTGTGTGACACTTCACTAATGAATTGGATTTAATTGATTGGTTCCGCAGCAGGCTTGGTTGGATTATGCTGCCACACTTGCACTTGTAGGTTATTTTGGTTAACAACCCTAAAACATACTAGTCTGTGTGTGTGTGTGTGTGTGTGTGTGTGTGTGTGTGTGTGTGTGTGTGTGTGTGTGTGTGTGTGTGTGTGTGTGTGTGTGTGTGTGTGTGTGTGTGTGTGTGTGTGCTGAGAATATCTGGTAGGGGGGCTACTTAGACCCCAGAGCCAAAAGCTCTCCAGACAAAGAGCTTAGCCATTGCTGTGCTGTTGATGTGGTTTTAATGTGTGATTTTCTAATTAGATGAAATAATGACCACTGAGTATTTGTTTCAGAAGTCTTGATTGGAATGGTTTGTCGTGTTGAGCTCTATTTTACAGAGGGCTAAGTATTATACTTGATGTGATGAGGATATTATGAGGAAATGGAAAAAAGTTACATTATTGTCCATGAATACTTTATCTGCTTGAAAGGAGTAAATAATCATCCAGTATGAGTGTTTGATACATAAAAAAACAATGGGTTTTTCCCAAAACATTGTCTTCCCTCCCCACTGATTTTGGCCTCTGTCTCCATCCTTCAGTGAGATCCATTTTTCCATTCCCGGCTTATCGATCATTGCCATTGGTGCTCGTGTAACGGATTGCGATTGCACAGGACAAAATCAACTACAGCTATCCATTGAATCAGATACTTTTCAGTGGTGCGACTGGTTTGGGCATTGACAAGCAGTCAGACGGAAGATATCTTACCTATATTAACTGACATGTCTGAAAGACAGATCAAATGACACACAAGTGTCAATGATAACAGGAATGGAAGATTTGTCTGTGGTATTTGTTATAGGTTATGGGCTAACAAACCCCAAACCCTTGACTGAAATGTAAATCAAAATGGGAAGGTGTGGTAGTAAGGAGCTGTGGAGATCAATGATCCTGAACGTCTATTTGAACCACTTCCACTTGGATATTGTTCATTGGCACAGGAGTAGTGCTTCCTTTTGTACTTTTAGAGACTGTTTGTCCTGCCAAAGACCACAGAAACGCACCAAAGTCAACATGTCTGAGCAGCAAAGGCTCTATTATGCCACATGCGAGGTCATTCTTCTGGATACACCACCCCGATATGGTCAGCAATGAACATTTAAATCCAGATGTTAATTTCTGGTGCGACAAATAGAGAAATGTATTTATATTCTATGAGAACATGAAATGAAGATGTTTTGTTCTTCTTTTACAGTACTTTGATATACACTGAGCGTACAAAACATTAGGAACACCCGCTCTTTCCATGGTATAGCCCTGACTTGTCAAACTCATTCCATGGAGGGCTGAGTGTCTGCAGGTTTTTGTTTTTTTCTTTCAATTAAGACCTAGACAATCAGGTGAGGGGAGTTCCTTACTAATTAGTGACATTAATTAATCAATCAAGTACATTTTACATAGACTGATCCCTTATTGATGTGTCCTGTTAAATCCACTTCAATTAGTGAAGATGAAGGGGAAGAGACAGGTTAAATAATGATTTTTAAGCCTTGAGACTATTGAGACATGGATTGGTAAATGGCCAAGACAAAATATTTAAGTGTTTTTGACCAGTGTCTTGACTGTCTTGTGAGGATCCAAATGGGTCAGATCAGCTTGACAACGATTGACAGTAACCAGACCCTCTCTCACCCACAGAGGGGGGGAGGAGGGAGCTGGTAGGGGGTTGACAGCTCACACCCTATCGTAAATTAAAGGAGAGGAGATCTTGGGTCTCCCACTCCAAAATCCACAAAGGAATGTGCTTTGTCTCAAGAAACTTTCCCACGTTCAATAGCGAATACTGGAACATTATTTATAACAAAAGAATGTGGGGAATGGTCAGAGGTGATCTAAAGAATAATAATGTCATATGGGTTGTTATTTTGTCATTATAAAGGTATAATGGAAATACTATCACTGGAAAGTATATACACTACATGTACGAAGGAGCATCTTCCAGAGTGAACAACAGTAGGACATGGGGAGGCCTGAGGACAATCAGAGCCTTGTAAGTGTGCCGTTGAAAGGCGCAACACCATTCCTAAGGCGGGCTGGTTCCGATAGAGATCCACGGTGAACGAAGGCATTTAAACGTAAATATATTAATGATTTCTTACTTCAAATGGGCGGCATTTGTGTGCAAAGTATATAAATACTGTGAGAATAGTTCCTAAACTGTATCAACAATAAGTGTATCTTTCTCTCTCTCTCCCCCATCTCCTTTGTAAAAAGCCGCCATATGTGTCAGTCCGCTAGGGACCTGTTTTAATGTATTAATTGTGTATGTTTATTCTGTATTATCATTTAGTTAGCTAGTAAATAAATAATTAAACCAATTTGTGTAGTACTGAATCATAAGTAAGGCTAGGGTTTTTGTAGATGCAGGAGGTTACGACTGTTCAGAATGATGATATGATATGAAGTTATGATTAATACGTTGACTGTTTAATGGATGTGATAGGTAAACAACCGCTCTCGTGGTAACCCAAATTCCTAATGAGTTAATTGTTACATGATTCATTTAATCGGGTAACAATTAAGTATAGTTAGTTGATTCAGTAAATAACAGTCATCAGATGAATGAAAGTAAAGTCACGACCACCAGGGTATGGTAGTAGGTTTGAGTGTGTCAAGAACTGCAATGCTGCTGGGTATTTCACGCTACAAGTTTCCCGTGTGTATCAAGAATGGTCCACCACCCAACCAGCTCACAGCAGAGTAAGAGTTATGCTTCTGACTTTTCTGGGAGAAATTATATTAAACAATGCATTTTAATGTCCAATATTGTTTTCCCAGCAGTCTAGCCAACTGCACTTCAGGAAAGGTTTGAGAATACTTGATATTGAAATATCTTAATTTAATCTGATCCGAGCCTATTATAGGATAAGGTGTCACGCCCTGGTCGAAATATATTGTGTTTGTCTGCATTTATTTGGTCAGGCAGGGTGTGACATGGGTTTATTGTGGTGTGTTTTGTCTTGGGTTTTTTGGGTTTGTGGCTTAGTGGGGGTATCTAGCAAAGTCTATGGCTGTCTGGAGTGGTTCTCAATCAGAGGCAGGTGTTTATCGTTGTCAATGATTGGGAACCATATTTAGGCAGCCATATTCTTTGAGTGTTTTGTGGGTGATTGTTCCTGTCTCTGTGTTTATTGTCACCGGATAGGCTGTATAGGTTTTCACACATTTATTGTTTTGTTTAGTTATTTCATGTCGAGTTAATTTTATTAAAGAACATGAATAACCACCACGCTGCATTTTGGTCCGCTTCTCTTCCACCAGACGAAAGCCGTTACAGAATCACCCACCACAACAGGACCAAGCGGCGTGGCAACAGGCAACAGCAACAGCAGGAGCAACAAAGAGAGGAATGGACATGGGAGGACGAATTGGGAGGACGCGCTGGGACCACCCTAATCTGGTGGTCCCAGCGCGCACGACCCACGTGGAGTTCCAGGTCTCCGGTAGCCTCTGGAACTGCCGATCTGCGGCCAACAAGGCAGAGTTCATCTCAGCCTATGCCTCCCTCCAGTCCCTCGACTTCTTGGCACTGACGGAAACATGGATCACCACAGATAACACTGCTACTCCTACTGCTCTCTCTTCGTCCGCCCACGTGTTCTCGCACACCCCGAGAGCTTCTGGTCAGCGGGGTGGTGGCACCGGGATCCTCATCTCTCCCAAGTGGTCATTCTCTCTCTCTCCCCTTACCCATCTGTCTATCGCCTCCTTTGAATTCCATGCTGTCACAGTTACCAGCCCTTTCAAGCTTAACATCCTTATCATTTATCGCCCTCCAGGTTCCCTCGGAGAGTTCATCAATGAGCTTGATGCCTTGATAAGCTCCTTTCCTGAGGACGGCTCACCTCTCACAGTCCTGGGCGACTTTAACCTCCCCACGTCTACCTTTGACTCATTCCTCTCTGCCTCCTTCTTTCCACTCCTCTCCTCTTTTGACCTCACCCTCTCACCTTCCCCCTACTCACAAAGCAGGCAATACGCTCAACCTCATCTTTACTAGATGCTGTTCTTCCACTAACCTCATTGCAACTCCCCTCCAAGTCTCCGACCACTACCTTGTATCCTTTTCCCTCTCGCTCTCATCCAACACTTCCCACACTGCCCCTACTCGGATGGTATCGCGCCATCCCAACCTTCGCTCTCTCTCCCCCGCTACTCTCTCCTCTTCCATCCTATCATCTCTTCCCTCTGCTCAAACCTTCTCCAACCTATCTCCTGATTCTGCCTCCTCAACCCTCGTCTCTTCCCTTTCTGCATCCTTTGACTCTCTATGTCCCCTATCCTCCAGGCCGGCTCGGTCCTCCCCTCCCGCTCCGTGGCTCGACGACTCATTGCGAGCTCACAGAACAGGGCTCCGGGCAGCCGAGCGGAAATGGAGGAAAATCCTCGCCTCCCTGCGGACCTGGCATCCTTTCACTCCCTCCTCTCTACATTTTCCTCCTCTGTCTCTGCTGCTAAAGCCACTTTCTACCACTCTAAATTCCAAGCATCTGCCTCTAACCCTAGGAAGCTCTTTGCCACCTTCTCCTCCCTCCTGAATCCTCCTCCCCTCCCCCCTCCTCCCTCTCTGCAGATGACTTCGTCAACCATTTTGAAAAGAAGGTCGACGACATCCGATCCTCGTTTGCTAAGTCAAACGACACCGCTGGTTCTGCTCACACTGCCCTACCCTGTGCTCTGACCTCTTTCTCCCCTCTCTCTCCAGATGAAATCTCGCTTCTTGTGACGGCCGGCCGCCCAACAACCTGCCCGCTTGACCCTATCCCCTCCTCTCTTCTCCAGACCATTTCCGGAGACCTTCTCCCTTACCTCACCTCGCTCATCAACTCATCCCTGACCGCTGGCTACGTCCCTTCCGTCTTCAAGAGAGCGAGAGTTGCACCCCTTCTGAAAAAACCTACACTCGATCCCTCCGATGTCAACAACTACAGACCAGTATCCCTTCTTTCTTTTCTCTCCAAAACTCTTGAACGTGCCGTCCTTGGCCAGCTCTCCCGCTATCTCTCTCAGAATGACCTTCTTGATCCAAATCAGTCAGGTTTCAAGACTAGTCATTCAACTGAGACTGCTCTTCTCTGTATCACGGAGGCGCTCCGCACTGCTAAAGCTAACTCTCTCTCCTCTGCTCTCATCCTTCTAGACCTATCGGCTGCCTTCGATACTGTGAACCATCAGATCCTCCTCTCCACCCTCTCCGAGTTGGGCATCTCTGGCGCGGCCCACGCTTGGATTGCGTCCTACCTGACAGGTCGCTCCTACCAGGTGGCGTGGTGAGAATCTGTCTCCTCGCCACGCGCTCTCACCACTGGTGTCCCCCAGGGCTCTGTTCTAGGCCCTCTCCTATTCTCGCTATACACCAAGTCACTTGGCTCTGTCATAACCTCACATGGTCTCTCCTATCATTGCTATGCAGACGACACACAATTAATCTTCTCCTTTCCCCCTTCTGATGACCAGGTGGCGAATCGCATCTCTGCATGTCTGGCAGACATATCAGTGTGGATGACGGATCACCACCTCAAGCTGAACCTCGGCAAGACGGAGCTGCTCTTCCTCCCGGGGAAGGACTGCCCGTTCCATGATCTCGCCATCACGGTTGACAACTCCATTGTGTCCTCCTCCCAGAGCGCTAAGAACCTTGGCGTGATCCTGGACAACACCCTGTCGTTCTCAACTAACATCAAGGCGGTGGCCCATTCCTGTAGGTTCATGCTCTACAACATCTGCAGAGTACGACCCTGCCTCACACAGGAAGCGGCGCAGGTCCTAATCCAGGCACTTGTCATCTCCCGTCTGGATTACTGCAACTCGCTGTTGGCTGGGCTCCCTGCCTGTGCCATTAAACCCCTACAACTCATCCAGAACGCCGCAGCCCGTCTGGTGTTCAACCTTCCCAAGTTCTCTCACGTCACCCCGCTCCTCCGCTCTCTCCACTGGCTTCCAGTTGAAGCTCGCATCCGCTACAAGACCATGGTGCTTGCCTACGGAGCTGTGAGGGGAACGGCACCGCAGTACCTCCAGGCTCTGATCAGGCCCTACACCCAAACAAGGGCACTGCGTTCATCCACCTCTGGCCTGCTCGCCTCCCTACCACTGAGGAAGTACAGTTCCCGCTCAGCCCAGTCAAAACTGTTCGCTGCTCTGGCCCCCCAATGGTGGAACAAACTCCCTCACGACGCCAGGACAGCGGAGTCAATCACCACCTTCCGGAGACACCTGAAACCCCACCTCTTTAAGGAATACCTAGGATAGGATAAAGTAAGCCTTCTCACCCCCCCCTTAAATGATTTAGATGCACTATTGTAAAGTGGCTGTTCCACTGGATGTCATAAGGTGAATTCACCAATTTGTAAGTCGCTCTGGATAAGAGCGTCTGCCAAATGACTTAAATGTAAATGTAAATGAATTGGACGGAGAAGGACCCTGGGCTCAGCCTGGAGAATATCGCCGCCCCAAAGAAGAACTGGAGGCGAAGAAAGCTGAGAGGCGCTGGTATGAGGTGGCAGCACGGTGACTCGGATGGAAGCCCGGGTGTCAGCCCCAAAACACTATTGGGGGGGGACTCACATGGAGTATGGCGACGCTAGGTAGGAGACCTACGCCAACTTCCTGTGGTTACCGGGGGGCTAGAGAGACCGGGCAGGCACCGTGTTATGCTGAGGTGCGCACGGTGTCTCCAGTGCAGGTGCATAGCCCGGTGTGGTATATTCCAGCTCTGTGTATCGGCCGGGCTAGATTGAGCATCGAGCCAAATGCCATGAAGCCGGCTCTACGCATCTGGTCCCCAGTGCGTCTCCTTGGGCCGGCTTACATGGCACCAGCCTTGCGCACGGTGTCCCCGGTTTGCCTGCATAGCCCAGTGCGGGCTATTCCACCTCGCCGCACTGGCAGAGCGACCGGGAGTATTCAACCAGGTAAGGTTGGTCAGGCTCGGTGCTCAAGAGCTCCAGTGCGCCTGCACGGTCCGGTCTACCCAGTACCACCTCCACGCACCAGCCCTCCGGTGGCAGCTCCCCGCACCAGGCTTCCAGTGCGTGTCCTCGGCCCAGTATCACCAGTGCCAGCACCACGCATCAGGCCTACAGTGCGCCTCGCCTCTCCAGCGCTGCCAGAGCCTTCCTCCTCTCCTGCGCTGCCGGAGTTTCCCGCCTCTCCAGCGCTGCCAGATTCTTCCTCCTTTCCTGCGCTGCCAGAGTCTCCCGCCTGTTTAGCGCTGTCAGAGCCTTCCTCCTATACAGCGCTGCTGGAGTCTCCTGCCTGTTCAGCGCAGCCAGAGCTGCCAGTCTGCATGGAGCTGCCAGTCTGCATGGGGCAGCCAGAGCTGTCAGTCTGCATGGAACAGCCAGAGCCGTCAGTCTGCATGGAACAGCACGAGCTGCCAGTCTGCAAGAAGCCGCCAGAGCTGCCAGTCTGCATGGAGCAGCCGGAGCTGCCAGTCTGCATGGAGCAGCCAGAGCAGTAGTCTGCAAGGAGCAGCCAGTCTGCAAGGAGCAGCCAGTCTGCAAGGAGCTGCCAGTCTGCAAGGAGCTGCCAGTCTGAAAGGAGCTGCCAGTCTGCAAGGAGCCGCCAGAGCTGCCAGTCTGCAAGGAGCCGCCAGAGCTGCGAGTCAGCAAGGAGCAGCCAGAGCCGCCAGTCAGCTTGGAGCAGCCAGATCTGTCAGTCTGCCAGGATCCGCCAGTCAGCCAGACTTTTCCAGATCCGCCAGTCAGCCAGACTCTTCCAGATCCGCCAGTCAGCCAGACTCTTCCAGGTCAGCCAGGATCTGCCAGAACCGCCAGCCAGCCAGGATCTGCCGGATCCAACAACCTGCCTGAGCTTCCTCTCAGTGCCGGGCTTCCTCTCAGTGCCGGGCTTCCCCTCAGTCCCGAGCTTCCCCTCAGTCCCGAGCTTCCCCTCAGTCCCGAGCTACCCCTCAGTCCCGAGCTGCCCCTCAGTCCCGAACTGCCCCTCAGTCCAGTGGGGTTCTGGGTGAGGACTACTAGGCCATGGTCGGCGGAGAGGGTGGACTATCCTAGGACGCGAGGAGGAGGGACTAAGTCACTGATAGAGTGTGGTCCACGTCCCGCGCCGGAGCCGCCACCATGGACAGACGCCCACCCGGACCCTCCCCTATTTGTTTTGATGTGCGTCCGGGAGTCCGCACCTTAGGAGGGGGAGGGCGGTTCTGTCACGCCCTGGTCGAAATATATTGTGTTTGTCTGCATTTATTTGGTCAGGCCAGGGTGTGACATGGGTTTATTGTGGTGTGTTTTGTCTTGGGGTTTTTGTTAGGTATTGGGTTTGTGGCTTAGTGGGGGTATCTAGCAAAGTCTATGGCTGTCTGGAGTGGTTCTCAATCAGAGGCAGGTGTTTATCGTTGTCAATGATTGGGAACCATATTTAGGCAGCCATATTCTTTGAGTGTTTCGTGGGTGATTGTTCCTGTCTCTGTGTTTATTGTCACCAGATAGGCTATATAGGTTTTCACACATTTATTGTTTTGTTTAGTTATTTCATGTCGAGTTAATTTTATTAAAGAACATGAATAACCACCACGCTGCATTTTGGTCCGCTTCTCTTCCACCAGACGAAAGCCGTTACATAAGGAAAGTAAACAGCAAAGTGATTCTGTGAATTTTAGCCCATTAATCAATCCCTCACCAAGGGACAATTGGATAGATCAGACATTTTTTCCTCTCCTCATGGAACCATCCAACAACTGTAATGGATTACCTATGATGGATGACACCATTACGCTGACTGTACTGTACACTGTAAACCCCAATATGTTGTCATTACCCCAATTTTTTTTAAGAACAGTTACTTAAAGTGATTTTGTAGTCGTTACTCAAACCAATAGAGTCGCTGTGATTCTGTATGGGGTCCAGATGTGAGTTGTATCAACTTGAAAATATTGAGTAACGCCCTCCACTAAGCCACGCCTCAAATATAATTTCCCTGTGTGCTTTGCCTTTACGAGTGAATTGTGGAGTTACCACATGACTATATTTGTTAGTGACAAAGACATGGATGTTGAATTTGTTCATTTTCAGTCCTATGGAAGTCATCAAGTGAAGTCCTAGGTTAATGTTATCATTATAATTAAACTGTTTATGACGGCCTTATTTTATGGCCTAGCCTTGCCCTAACACAGTGATCTGAAACTCATGGTTTACAGGCCACACCAGGCCTGCAAATAGGGTTGCAAAACCTTCATAATGAGTTCATAATGACTGCTCGGTTTAGGAATCGTGTGAGGAGACTACCTAAGCCATTTAAACTCGAACAACCATTTCAGTAACAGGTGCAAAGAATCTAACTAGATGATTGGATTAGTTTAGAAAAATGCATGTTTTTTATATTTGTGTTGCATTAGATTAATTAATCAATTACTAAATGTACATGTGAAAATACAGATATTAGAAATAATTCCCCAAAATCTTGGAAAAAGTACTCAATTGTCATACTTGAATAAAAGTAAATTCTACGCATTAAATTCCTTATATTAAGAAAACCAGACTGCATGATTTTGAATTTTTTTATGGACAGACAGGAGCACATTCCAACACTCAGACGTCGTTTACAAACACAGTATTTGTGTTTAGTGAGTCCGCCAGATCAGAGGCAGTAGGGATTACAACGCATTGATATTGTGCATAAAAAACAAGAATCATTGAGAAAAAATCAGATAACAAAAAGAACTAGAATGAAATGTCTCTACCTACATGTGCATTTATCCTACTGTTTTTACCAAACAATTGTCAAATATTTTTACCAAATAAATGTGTACCTTTTACCCTTTTGGGGGAGGGGGCTTTTCATATTTGGCTTTGTTTATTAGATTATCACAAGGCAGGCATTGCCAACTGACTGGACGTCAATGCCTGAAACAGTGATTCAACAGTGACTGCAGATTCAAAACAGTAAAATATTTAATTCAAGAGCACATTTTTTTGAAGGCATTTGAATTTAAATGAATACAAAAATCTACAAACTCTTGTTTAATTTCATTTCCATTCGACTGTTGGTGAGGAAAATCTGTTTTGTATTAAATCAATCCATAATAGGACCTTACACAGAGCTGACATATTGAAATCGATTCAACCCCCAAATTGGTTCTTGTGAAGAGTCGTTCAGTTTCTTCAGCCAATGAACGTACACTCAAAATAATGCTGGGTTGTTTGGTTGACCCAACTGCTGGGTTGCAGGCGTTGGGTCACATAGTTGGGTTGTTTTCTTTAAAAAGAGCAATGTTTGGTTGTTGATGCTGGGTTATTGTTGCTGGGTGAATGAGCTATGACCCATGGGGTCAGATAGGACAACTGAAAGCGTAGTTTAGTAAGGGGCGTTGGTTTCCGATAGTTATTTTTAGCTACCGGTCAGAGCAAATGTCATTCCTGTTCATCTGTTAAATTCAAACATTGACAATTATGTAGCTTTGATAAGGCTTAGAGGACTGTGTGACTTCCCTAAAAGCCTATGGAAAGTCAATTGTTGGGATGCAATATGGTGATAAACCTTATTATGATTAATAATCATAACATTCTAGAAGAATGTATAAAATGCTAAACAAATGAAGGAACACATACGTTTGTCGTATGTAAACTTAGAATGATGAACAGGAATTACATTTACTCTCACGGGTTACCATTAAGATTTATCTAAAATCCAAATCGCCTGAAAACATGCTAAGTATTACACTCAAAAAGACTTAGATGCTAGGCAAACGCAGCATGAAAGTAGAAAATACCCAAATGATGGTTAAATTAATATGCTTGTGTAATCCCAACAACCCAACATTTTGGGTTATTCACAGAGCCCAACTGGCTGGGTCAAAATAACCCGGCATATGTTCTGTCCAATATGTACGCTGCGCTGGGTTACCAAATAACCCAAATCGGGTTGTTTTTAATGCAGCATTTTTTTAAAGTGCAGAGCTGTATCGTAAGTCCCTCTCCCTACGTCACCCTACATTGTGAAATCGTTCTTTTATCTCATAATGACTGTTTTTATTTGCTCACTACGTCATGTATGTTCTGTACCTGGGAAGCTGAACTGAAGGCTTATGTACATACATGCATTACTAACTAACTGGGTCAGCTAGGCACCAGGATTTGACCAATCCCGACTACTGTAAACAGGATGAAAGTGTTGAAAGTGACTGCTGAAGGAATGTGGAAAATTTGTCTCATAATGGCACGCAATGGCACACAATGCAGGGCTCAGAGATGTGAGGCACCAAATTGGCCACATTGTTTCCTATCAAAATCCTAATTTGCCAAATAATGATAATTTTGGGCCAAACACCCAATTGATAGGCAGGCACACTGGGCAAAATAGGGAACAGCCAATTTGGGATTTGCTAGAATTTCCCTATGGCCAGTCCGTCCCTATTTGCGAAGACAGTAATTAACTTCCTATCAAGTACAGTAATTGACTTATGTAGTATTTCACTGTACTTTGTATCTTTGTATGTTTTAGTTTGTCAGCAATGCAAATAGCCTGATTGAGGTAACAATTTCAGTCAATGTATTTAACAATTTATTGCTTATTCATGAACTATCTATAAACTAATAACTAACCGCTTATAAACTACTTATAAACCTCTTTGTGAATGTTTTTTAAATTAACCTTGATGTAAAGTGTTGATTGAATTTGACAGTTGACTTCTTGACCTGCTGCCAGATTAAATGAATCTCAGACTCCAACGTAAGTCCTAGATGTGTAACCATGCGGCATCACCATGTTGATGTCTTAATTGAGAGTTGACAAATCATCATGGAAAATGTAATTGTAGTAATATGATTGTACGAAGGGACTTAATTACATCCTCACTCTGTGTACCCGATGGCGTCCCTGATTTCCCCCCTGTCTTAGTGTTGGACCAATCTCACAGGGGCTTACACAAAGCCTTGTGGTGCTAGCAGTGGAAGGAACCATCACACAAAGAGGGGAATGATCTTCCATGGGATGCCAAGCACCAGCTATGCCACTCTGGATGGAGTCAATCAGTGGATTCTTGAAAAAGCATGCCTTGCCTGGTTATAAAGCTCCAGAACATTCCATTTTGAGCATTTCTGGACCGGTTCCGACTGACATTTTGGTATAAAGAGCGCTCTATGAAAGTCGTAGGGTCCAAGTGCCTTATAGCGCCAGAAAGCCCCATATGTCTGCTCTCTGCTACCACTCTGTCAGTGGAGCTAATGGGAGTGATGTGACACATTTTCTGGTCTATCCAGACAAAGAAACAATTTCCTCTGCCTCTAAGCGATGGAGACAAGCCTGCACTTTAAGAAATGATTGGTTGAAAACAACCCAATTATGGTAAATATTGGACAGAATACACATTGTTATTTTGACCCAGTTGTTGGGTCACTTAGTTGGGCTGTTTTCTTTAAATAAGCACCAGGTTGGGTTGTTGATGTCATTAACATGATGACCAGTAATGACATGTAATTTCATGGGGTGGCCAAAAAGAGCTATACGAAAGCCACGCCCCTTATTACATTAAAAAATACCCAGCGGCTGGGTCAACCCAGCATGAAAGTGAATTAAAAACCCAACTGATGGTTAAATTAACCCATGTTAACCCACAATTCATGTATACAGTGGATATGTACAAATGTATGTGAGTCTCTCACATTTCAGTAATTTAGCAGCAACTCTTATCCAGAGCAATTAAATTTTAAATTACCCAAACATGGATTCATTTAACCATCAGTTGGGTTTTTATTCACTTTCATGCTGGGTTGACCCAGCCCCTGGGTCTTTTTTAATGTAATAAGCTATGGATTGCAAAGCATTGTGGGAGACAACCATCTGTTTTTTCGGGAAGCAAAGGGCACTACATGCTCATAAATGATTGATGTCGCCACCTATCATTGGTTATCAATGCATGTTTACTTTTTTGGGGGGCATGACTATTTAGAGCTTAAATACATCTTCATCCTTACATCCTTCCAATCTAATTGCATAGGCTACATGTGATCCACATTTCTAACATAAATCAATGAAACATCCTACTTGTGGAAAACATAGCTAATGTATTTAGCTAGATGTTACTGTAACGTTGTGTCTGATGTTATAGCCTACAATTTGTCTTGTCTGTAATATTTTCACCAAACAAATTCGAATTGGTTGATTTTCTATTAATTGTGAACAAAATTGAATATATATTGTAGGCGAAGTGGAATTTTCATATCATCTACTCCATCGGCAATGATAAAGGTGAATGCCATTGTCGCGTTTCCTAGAAACAGCAGAAAATGTCAGACTTGCTGTCGCTGTATATGTACCTCTCCCAACATTTCTCCTCGGCTTCCCCTACAGTCTACAGTCTACTTTCACCTTACCACTCAAAGGTGCCCACTGAGTGATCGTGCTGAATTTGTCATTATTTAACTAGGCAAGTCAGTTAAGAACAAATTCTTATTTATAATGACGGCCTACCCTGGGCCAAACCTGGACGACGCTGGGCCACCCTATGGGACTCCCAATCATGGCCGGTTGTGATACAGCCTGGAATCGAAACAGAGTCTGTGGTGACGCCTCTAGCACTGAGATGCAGTGCCTTAGACTGGATCTCATCCTGCAGCCATCGCCTTCATTGTGGGAGGCTCTATTGTCAACCAATCATTAGGGTGTTTTGTTATACCCACGCAAATGAAAATGTGACTGAAATAACTTTGCCACAATTCATGTATACAGTGGATATGTACAAATGTATGTGATCCTCTCTCTCACATTTGAGTAATTTAGCAGCAACTCTTATCCAGAGCAATTAGGGTTAAGTACCTTGCTCAAGTGCACATCAGCAGATTTCTTTTACCTAGTCAGCTTGGGGATTCAAACCAGCAACATTTTGGTTACTGGTTCAACGGTCTAACCGCTAGGCTACCTCACCAATTGAATGTACACACCTAATTTCAGTTTGTGTGTGATATGGGGTTGGAGACATGTTTATTTCAACATTATAAAGAACTACTTTTATAAACAGCCTTGAGGTTGAAAAACCACATCAATGTCCGACTTTCAGCTGTGGCAGATGCACCTCCCCCAACTTCACTCCTCGACTTTCATCTTCAGTCGGTTGCTTTCGCCTTACCACACAAACGAGCCAAACTTCTTTCGTCAATTAGCTTCAGCTGGCTGGTGTGGAATCATGGCAAAGTTGGTTTGTCTTTGGATAGGCTATCTCTGAGGCTCGTTAGGGACCGTCAATAAACTACACAATGTAAATGGAGCAATATTTTAATGTTACACATCTTTTATTTGTCTTAGTAAATGTGTTCAATATTTGTATATGAATTTCTACACTTTATAATTGGTTTGAGGTTTTTAAGTCATTGAAATTTGGAGCTATTGACCATTTCAGATATTGTCCTATGTACATTATAGATAAGGATAAGAATATCAAATGTTCATGGTCAATTTGGTTTGACATTCGATATACTTATCCTTATCAGTTCGCATGCAGCTGCACTCGCCGAATTGATGATTATTTGGGTCCTGCCAGCTGTGGGCATGTAGGCAGGATTGAAACAAGCCCAAACCGAGGAAAACTGTTACGGTACCCTTCATTCCGTGACATACCATTTTTTCCTATCATCTCTCAAATCTTAGTTTTGGACCAGACTGAATTTATGATCAAGAATATCCTATTTATACTTTATAGTCAATTTATGACACAATAATAAATGTTTTGGACTCATATCGATGCCACATAGGCTGTTTTCAAACAATAAGTTAAGGTTAGTATTTGATGAGTTTATTTCCAAAATTATACATAAACCACAAATGTAAAAATTGGTGTTTCATCAGAAATGATTGCTTATGTGTGTGTAAAATATTACTATTTTTAAGGTGTTCCTGAAGTTTGGTATACACCATTGTTCAGTGCAATGGAATGTTTACATCCTGTATATTTGATATGTTGTCTCACCTAGCTTGAAGGGACATGCCAAAATATTTCAACTTCATATTCATCATCTCCAGCACAACCCCAACATATATGAAAATGGCGTGTTTCTATGCTTTGTAGGAAAAAAGATAAGCCTTTCCAATGACATCATCAACCAATTAGTAGACAATTTAGTAGGAAATGCCTACTCACACTTGGTCAAAATCACACACTGCAGACCGATGATGTCATTGGAAACACTTATTTTCCTCAATCTTCTTTACTACAAAACATAGAAACGCACCATTTACACATATGTTGATGTTGGGGTGGTGCTGGAGATGATGAACATGAGTTCACTGACGGCTTTGGGTTTATCCCTGTCATACTATAGTAGTGCAGGAAACAATATAGAAACAGATTAAACAAGATAACTTTGAAAGCTATGGGAGATGCATCGTGGGAACCCAACCATTCTCGATTCTTCTATCGAGATCCTTAGGAAAACAGACCCACCCCTCGTCCTTCCCGGCGTGGCTCCTCGTCCCCTGTGCAAACCAACATGGTGAACAGAGAAGCTCTTTGTCCAGGTCTCTCTGGGATGCGCCTACCCGCTGTTCCCTCACATGGGCCATGTGTCCCATACACCCTGGCCAGGTCCTGCTGCTTCAAACGTGGACCAGAGTTGGACCAGAGTCCATGCCATTCAATCTCACTCTGTTTGTTTGGAGAAATAAGGCAGTGTAGAGTATCTTCAAACATTTTGAATAGGCAGATGGGGAAAAGGTTCTATGGCTCACCGTCCTCTTGTAATATTTCCTGGAATTGGGAATGTGGAGGGAGAGGAGGGAGAAAGAATAACAGACCACTGATTATAAAGAGATGTGGCAAATCCCAGGGTGGGCTGAGAAGCAAGTCAGCACATTGTGCCTGAGAAGGTGTAATATCAGGACAATATCTGAAGCCCATCGGGACTTCCAAGAACTGTCATTCGCAAACTCAAGACAACTCAAGAATTGCGAGAGCCCATGTCGAGAATCTTGTCCCTGCCTCCTTTTCTGTCCATCTGTCTGATTTTCCTTTTTCTCCCCATCTCTAACACACAAACAGACGCACAAACAAAGACCTTGATCTCAGAAACCCAGAAAGCAATGATAGAAGAGTAAAGTCAACAGTAGTTCTCTCCCGACTTCCAAATCAAATTACAAACAAGGGGCTCCCCAAACATGGACCGTGACTTGTCACATGAGTCACATGTTCCAGGGTTTGACCAAATAAAAGTGATTACAAAACTTTAAAAGTTAACGGTTTAATTTTTTTTTTTTTTACACACACACACACACACACACACAGTACCAGCCAAAAGTTTGGACGCACCTACTCATTCAAGCATTTTTCGTTATTTGTACTATTTTCTACATTGTAGAATAATAGTGAAGACATCAAAACTATGAAATAACATATGTAATCATGGAGTAACCACAAAAGTGTTAAACAAATCAAAATATAGTTTATATTTGAGATTCTTCAAAGTAGCCAACCTTTGCTTTGATGACAGCTTTGCACACTCTTGGCATTCTCTCAACCAGCTTTATAAGATAGTCACCTGGAATGCATTTCAGTTAACAGGTGTGCTTTGTTAAAAGTTCATTTGTGGCATTTCTTTCCTTCTTAATGCGTTTGAGCCAATCGTTGTGTTGTGACAAGGTAGGGGTGGTATACAGAAGATAGCCCTATTTGGTAAAATACTAAGTCCATATTATGACAGGAACAGCTCAAATAAGCAAAGAGAAACAACACTCCATAATTACTTTAAGACATGAAGGTCAGGCAATCCCAAAAATGTCAATAACTTTGAAAGTTTCTTCAAGTGCAGTCACAAAAACCATCAAGCGATATGATGAAACTGGCTCTCACGAGGACCGCCACAGGAAAGGAAGACCCAGAGTTATAAATTCACAGAGTTTAAGTAACAGACACAACAACATCAACTGTTCAGAGGAGACTGCGTGAATTAGGCTTTCATGGTCAGATTGCTGTAAAGAAACCAGTACCAAAGGACACCAATAAGAAGAAGAGACTTGCTTGGGCCAAGAAACACAATCAATGGACATAAGACCAGTGGAAATCTGTCCTTTGGTCTGATGAGTCCAAATGTTTGATTTTTAGTTCCAACCTCCATGTCTTGTGAGACACAGTATAGGTGAACAGATTATCTCCGCATGTGTGGTTCCCACCCTGAAGCATGGAGGAGGTGTGATGGTGCTTTGCTGGTGACACTGATTTATTTAGAATTCAAAGCACAGTTAACCAGCATGGCTACTACAGCATTCTGCAATGACACACCATTATTATTTTTAATTTAAGCTTTATTTAACCAAACAAGTCAGTGAAGAACCAATTCTTATTTACAATGACAGCCTAGAAACAGTGGGTTAACATATTTTTACCTTGTCAGCTCAGGGAGTCGATCTAGCATCCTTTTGGTTACTGGCCCAATGCTCTAACCACTAGGCTCCCTGCTGCTTTTTCAACAGGACAATGACCCAAAACACACCTCCAGGCTGTGTAAGGGATATTTAACCAAGTAGAGTGACGGAGTGCTGCATCAGATGACCTGGCCTCCACAATCACCTGACCTCAAACCGATTGAGATGGTTTGGGATGAGTTGGACCAGAGTGAAGGAAAAGCAGCTAACCAGTGCTCTGCATATGTGGGAACTCCTTCAAGACTGTTGGAAAAGCATTCCTCGTGAAGCTGGTTGAGAGAATTCCAAGTGTGTGCAAAGGGTGGCTAATATACTTGGTTACTACATGATTCCACATGTGTTATTTCATAGTTTGTCTTCACTATTATTCTACAATGTAGAAAATAGTAAATAAAGAAAGAAAACCCCTTGAATAAGTTGGTGTGTCCAAATGTTTGACTAGTACTGTATATATATATATATATATATTCACATTTAGTAAGCAACTGTGGTGTCACAGAGCTGCTTATGTCTAGTTTGGTAGGATGACATCAATTCAATTGGTTTTATTTATTTATTTAACAAGGTAGGCAAGTTGAGAACAAGTTCTCATTTACAATTGCGACCTGGCCAAGATAAAGCAAAGCAGTTCGACACATACAACAACAGAGTTACACATGGAGTAAAACAAACATACAGTCAATAATACAGTAGAAAAATAAGTCTATATACAATGTGAGCAAGTGAGGTGAGAAGGGAGGGAAAGGCAAAAAAAGGCCATGGTGATGAAGTAAATACAATACAGCAAGTAAAACACTGGAATGGTTGATTTGCTGTGGAAGAATGTGCAAAGTAGAGACAGAAATAATGGGGTGCAAAGGAGCAAAATAAATAAAGTAGGGAAAGAGGTAGTTTTTTGGGCTAAATTATAGATGGGCTATGTACAGGTGCAGTAATCTGTGAGCTGCTCTGACAGCTGGTGCTTAAAGCTAGTGAGGGAGATAAGTGTTTCCAGTTTCAGAGATTTTGTAGTTCATTCCAGTCATTGGCAGCAGAGAACTGGAAGGAGAGGCGTCCAAAGGAAGAATTGGTTTTGGCTGTGACCAGAGAGATATACCTGCTGAAGCGTGTGCTACAGGTGGGTGCTGCTATGGTGACCAGCGAGCTGAGATAAGGGGGGACTTTACCTAGCAGGGTCTTGTAGATGACCTGGAGCCAGTGGGTTTGGCGACAAGTATGAAGCAAGGGCCAGCCAATGAGAATGTACAGGTCGCAGTGGTGGGTAGTAAATGGGACTTTGGTGACAAAACGGATGGCACTGTGATAGACTGCATCCAATTTATTGAGTAGGAAGCTATTTTGTAAATGACATCGTCGAAGTCGAGGATTGGTAGGATGGTCAGTTTTACAAGGGTATGTTTGGCAGCATGAGTGAAGGATGCTTTGTTGCGAAATAGGAAGCCAATACTAGATTTAACTTTGGATTGGAGATGTTTAATGTGAGTCTGAAAGGAGAGTTTACAGTCTAACATGCTCACCTAGGTATTTGTAGTTGTCCACATATTCTAAGTCAGAGCCGTCCAGAGTAGTGATGTTGGACAGGCGGGCAGGTGCAGGCAATGATCGGGTTGATGAGCATGAATTTAGGTTTACTTGTATTTAAGAGCAATTGGAGGCCACAGAAGGAGAGTTGTATGGAGTCGCCTGGAAGGTTGTTAACACAGTGTCCAAAGAAGGGCCAGAAGTATACAGAATGGTGTCGTCTGCGTAGAGGTGGATCAGAGACTCACCAGCAGCAAGAGCGACATCATTGATGTATACAGAGAAGAGAGTCGTTGAACCCTGTGGCACCCCCATAGAGACTGCCAGAGGCCCGGATAACAGATCCTCTGATTTGACACACTGAACTCTATCAGAGAAGTAGTTGGTGAACCAGGTGAGGCAATCATTTGAGAAACCAAGGCTGTCGAGTCTGCCGATGAGGATGTGGTGATTGACAGAGTTGAAATGGCTGAGGTGCACCCATGACCAGCTCTGAAACCAGATTGCATAGCGGAGAAGATATGGTGGGATTCGAAATGGTCGGTAATCTGTTTGTTGACTTGGCTTTCGAAGATCTTAGAGAGGCAGGGTAGGATAGATATGTTTGTAGCAATTTGGGTCAAGAGCATCACCCCCTTTCAAGAGGGGGATGACCGCAGCTGCTTTCCAATCTTTGGGAATCTCAGACGACACGAAAGAGGTTGAACAGGCTAGTAATAGGGGTGGCAACAATTTCGGCAGATCATTTCTAGAAAGAAAGGGTCCAGATTGTCAAGCCTGGCTGATTTGTAGGGGTGCAGATTTTGCAGCTCTTTCAGAACATCAGCTGACTGGATTTGGGAGAAGGAGAAATGGGGAAGGCTTGGGCGAGTTGCTGTGGGTGGTGCAGTGCTATTGACCGGGGTATGGGTAGCCAGGTGGAAAGCATGGCCAGCCGTGGAAAATGCTGGCTAGCTTCTGGCTAGATTCTATTGTGGATTTCAGATGTAAATAATACTTTATTTTTTAAATTGGTGAGGCGGGTTGCAGGAGAGTGTTTTGAAGTTGAGTTTTTGGAAAAGAAAATGTATAAAAGATATGTGAACAAAGGTGCTAAATAAATAAATATATATGGGACAAGACGAGGACGTCTGGCTGCTATGCCATCTTGGGATATATAGTATTAGTGCGCAAACAAATTGTTTGTTACTTCGCTAATATTAACTCTTTCTATTCATGTCTTTATTGAAGGGGTTGATTATTGATTGGTTAACAATTGTATGGTCAAGGTGCGGACCATACTGGGAGAATATTTAAACCTTGTTATTCCTCTTCCAGTGAAACAGGGGACAGGTTTCTACATGGCTCTTATTGTGCATTTGAGGCCTGGGTATTGAATGCTGGGAAATGCAGCAGATTGCCTTAGGGATAGGTAGCTGGCGTGAATAGGGTTAACCCATTTGGTGGGATTTGTAACATGACTCATTATAGTGAGGATCGCTACACTGCCCCCTGCGAACTGAAAGGCATGTGCTATGACCACTTCAGCCTCCTCACATATCCCTGTGCGTTCAGATGGCCTCACTGCTGCCATCTCACTTCTGAAACGAATACAGTGAATGGTGAGACAGGGATGCATACCCTGGTCATTGTTTTCCATTCATTGGCGTGAAGGGCAAACACTCTGGGATAATGTGCCAGTTGGTGGGAATTGTAACGTGGCTCATGTGTGTTGGTCAATAGAATATAAAGCACTATAAATGTGAATATGCCCTCAATCAACTTGCTAACTCACGTGCTGCACCTCTGAACCCTTTTATGAAACCCAGGATGGTGCATTCCACAGTCAATATGTTTATTATGTTTCCCAAGACTGAGTATAAGAGAGCGTTTTCACAGATCCCTCATGACCTTGCTTCACCACATCCAGGCATCAGAGTAAACCGGCTTGTACGACAGCAGTGACAGCGCGCTGAGACCTCTGGGAAGAATGAAGCCACGCAGGAGAGCCTATTAAAATATAATGGGAATGTGGACTGGAGTAAATGGAGAGGAAGATACGATAATGTCTCATTATGAAGTTAAGTCTCTAAATGCCCTTGGTCAATTCCTTTAAACCAGGGCTTTCCCACTCTGTTCCTGGAGAGCTATCCTCCTGTAGGTTTATGCTCCAACCCCAGTTGTCACTAACCTGATTCAGCTAACATGCTGACCAGACATGTCGTGTGCACGAGCATTGCAAAATAAATTTAGAAATCCATGTTATTCAATTATTGCGTCAACGAGCGTCTGCGATGCCAAGCTCTAAAATAGAACTTATTTCTATTTCTGATGCAGATCGCGCTGAAAGTCCTGCCTCTCCCATCTCCTCATTGGTTTAAAGAAGCAGGTACCCACGTGCCATCTCCTCATTGGTTATACCCACATGGGTGATTGAAAGACTAACTGTTTTGCCGGTCGTCGTGGTAATACTATGAAAGTTTAGATGCCGATCACATTTAAACATTACATTTACATTTAAGTCATTTAGCAGACGCTCTTATCCAGAGCGACTTACAAATTGGTGAATTCACCTTCTGACATCCAGTGGAACAGCCACTTTACAATAGTGCATCTAAATCATTAAGGGGGGGGGTGAGAAGGATTACTTATCCTATCCTAGGTATTCCTTGAAGAGGTGGGGTTTCAGGTGTCTCCGGAAGGTGGTGATTGACTCCGCTGTCCTGGCGTCGTGAGGGAGTTTGTTCCACCATTGGGGGGCCAGAGCAGCGAACAGTTTTGACTGGGCTGAGCGGCTCACCATATAAGTTCAAAGATGAAAAAGCCTGGAAGGAGTAGAGCTGATTAGAAACGATTCAGTTGGCCGTTTTAAGTGTGGATTAATTGTCGGGGGGGAATACCTTGTGCATTTCAAGTAAAATAACAACTCAATGTTTATATCCCAGGACAAATTAGCTAGCAACAGAAAACTAGCTAAATAGGACAAATTAGCTAGCAAGTGCAAGCTAACTAGCTAAATAGCCATACATGTTTAATGCTTTTCGACCTGTCCCCAAATTAATGTCATTGGATCAGTGTTTGTTTTGATATTTTAACCTGCGTGTCATGATCACGTTTGGGTTCCATGTAAGCAACCAGCTAATTATTAGAATCCGGTGTTCTAGATTAGGGTTGGAGTGAAAACCTACAAGACAGTAGCTCTCCAGGAACTGGGTTAGAGAGCCCTGCTTTAACATATTCACGTATGGCACTGTAGAATAATATTGGCTTCAGACAATAAAAGGCCTCAAGATAATCAGATCACTAAAAGATAAAGCATGTGCAATCATAAAATGTTTACATGTCATGCAATAGGAAGAATGAAAAGGCACATGCACAGCTCAGTGGGTTTAAAAACAAGTTACATTTAAATAAAAAAATGAAAAGGTTAACAAATCCCCATCAAACTCTTACTTCATAAGTGCACACTGTCCTGCTTCCTGGCAAATTGTATTGTACACAACATCTTCTGCAACTTGTATAAAAGGCAACTTACTTTACTGTCCATTTCAAAATTGCATACACAAAAGAAAGTCAAGAGAATTTAGAATGCCAACAGACTAGGTATTGTCTCAGACCACCCTTCATGTATTTAATAACTGTTTCTCAAAGCCGACAATGTTGTCTCTGTGGATCCCAGATGATCTGGATTCACACAACATCCTTTAATACCATGTGAATCATCTGAAGCAGGTGTTCCATCTTGAGCAAGGGTATTCAGCTCTTACCCTGTGAGGTCCAGAGCCTGCTGTTTTTTTGTTCTACCTGATCCTTATATATACACACACACACACACACACACACACACACACACACACACACACACCTGTTGTCCCAAGTCTGAATCAGTCCCTGATTAGAGAGGAACAATAAAAAAGAGGAACTGGCTTCTTTTTTTCTTTTCTTTTTTTACCCTTTATTTAACTAGGCAATGAACACATGTAAAATATTAGTAGACAACATTTGTAAGGGTCTCTAGACCCCTTGTAAACAGGGGTTGTGTGTCTAGACTTATAGCTGTAACCTGGAGTCTGGGTGGTAGGTGTAAATGAGGAGAAATGGGGGTGACATGTTAAAAGTGGCTATTGTCCGATGGTACCAATGTTGATAACCAGGGCCAATTCCAGGCATAAGTGTGTGTGTGTGGACACACACACACAGTGGGGTCTAAACTTATTCTTAATAGTAAGAATAGAGATTCTTAAAATGAGATCCAACAAGAACATCAAGGGGTTAGAAATCCAGGGGATAAACAGTGTCAATGTATGTCTATGACTCGTTTCTTCTTAAGTCCGCAATCTGGATCCCTACAGTCTTATTGAGATCTTGATCACTTTTCTAGCCTCTGGATTAAAACCCAATTATGACAAGTGTACCATATTACATTTGGATTGTTAAAAATAAAAAGGGTTTACACTACCTTGTAGTTTATCAATAAAATGAGCGGATGGTGAAGTAGACATACTTGGTATTCACATCTCAAAAACTATAAATGAATTTAACACAATCAATTTCAATAGAAAGTTAGCAAAATAGATAAGACTCTGCAACCATGGAGAGGTAAATACCTGTCTATTTTTGGAGGGGGAAAAGAGAAATCACATTGATTAACTCTTTGGTCCTATCACAGTTTACTTACTAATGGTGCTGCCTACTCCAGACGACTCGTTTTTTTTAAATCATTTGATAAAAACATCTAATTTTATTTGAAATGCTAAACCAGACAAAATTAAACGTGCCCATTTATATAATGAATATGAGTTTGGGGCTAAAATTATTAAATATTAAAGCTTTAAACCTCTCACTAAAAGCTTCACTCATACATAAGTGAACTTAAACCCAAAATGGTTCTCCAGTAGATTATTAAGAAGAAAAAAAAAAACTGCCTTTTTGCCTTCATACAAATTATCAAAATGAAATTGTTAAAAGTATCGTCCTTTCTTAAACAAGCCATACAAAGCTGGTTACAATTTCAGTTTATCCTCCAGAAGGACTGAACAAATATTACAAAAAATGTTGTTTAAACTCAAATATACTGATTAATTTTAAAAAATCATGGATTTTTTTAAAGAAAATTGTATTTATTAATGATATTATGAATAGAAACAGGAGTTATGTCACATATGCAGCTATCAAAAATACAGTATATGGGAATATCTGCTCAATCCAAATGTACAACCAACTGATTGCAGCATTAGCACACAAAAAAAAGAGGCACGTGCTTGTCATATATTAAGACAAATTGGCTGAAAGGAACTGGCATAAATAGAAAAATATACCAGTTTCATTAGAGGACAAAAATGTTGACTGCTGCGTCATACAGGCTGTAAAATAAATGGGAAGAGATTTGATATACCAATTCCATGTCACATGGTTAATGAACTGGTACAAAAAAACTACACTTTATTCAGCACAGAATTTATTTATTTAAATTATATAAAATTCTTGCCACCAACAGAACGCTATATGTATGGTGCATACAACAATCTCAGCTCTATAGATTTTGCTGCGAAGAGAGAATCAATAGATAATTTATTCTGGTATTGCCCCCATGTAGCTTGTTTCTGGTCACAAGATCAGGAATTGTAAAAAGGATTCACAACACACTTAAAAATAACCTTACAAATAGCAGTGTTGGGCAATGCCATAGTCAATCAATAATACTCATAGGAAAGGTTCTCATCATTATGTATATGTAGCAGAAAAGATGTAAAAAAATAAAAAGATGTGTCATCCGAAGGGAAGGGTTAATAAAAAAAAACATTTAAATAAGAATAATAGTAGATGTCTTTCACTAACAGTCATGAAATGTCAAGGGGTGGAATTGATCGAGCCAGCTATCATGATCAAAAAACAACTGGGAACACAGCATGAACCCAAGAGCCCTGACCTCAATGCGTCCTGAGCAAGGCACAAAACCCTAATTTCTCCTGTATGTCACTCTAGATACAGAGTGTCTGCTAAATTACTCAAATGTAAAATGTAGATGGGGAGGTGGGGGGGGGGGGTCTCCCAACCAAATCTCGCTAAGGGCCCCCAAAAGACTAGAGCCGCACCTGTCGTTAACCTCAGTCTGAGTTCACGGAATTGATTGATGTTGTTTAGGCCACTTGTTCAGTGCACCAAGTCGCTCTTTCAATTTAGATACATATTTCATCTAGGTATCTTTTTTTAACAATACACTTAACTATCACTTAATCAAACTGCTCAAAACTAATAACTACTGAACCAAAATTATGTAGTTCATATATAGTTTGATAACTGCTGAAAACTGTACATTTCTATATTTTTATCTCATAAATATATCAATTTGACATCAATTTATGTTGGAAGGTAAATCCAAATCATATATGGATGTGGCTATAAAAGCCACATCATTCTCTTTCAGCCAGTGTGCTTCAATAGGATTAAGTGGGAAAGAGTCACTATGTGCTACCAATTATAGTGTAGTGTGCAATGCACTGCTGAAATAACTGGGTTATACTTTTTCCCACCCCCAATATTTCATGGATTGAATTTGACTATGACAACTTTCAGGATGAATCAAACATACATTTTGGATTCATCAATATATTTTGTGCGTAAAAGCTCACCAAACCTGTTTCGGTAATGATTCAAACATATTTCCTAACCCCAAAATGGGCCTAAATAATAATACATTATTTTTTAAATCTACCCCTTTGGTGCTGAAACAGAGACCAATATGCATGTCTTGCTTTCTTTGATCTCTATTTTCTGAAAGTTCCCTCTATGTATTCTAGTGAGTCTGATAAAATCAGTTGGCCAGCAAGTGGGAGGGTTTTCAGTACACAAGGGAACCACGCCTGCAAAGCATGTTACACACCTGGATAAGCTAAGTCTGAATACCAACTTCTGAGAAAAGCGTAGGAAAGGCATACATTTTCTAAGTCTGAATCGGGCCCTATGTGAATAGTAAATGCCTTATCAAAATGCCCTATCACGTATTAACTGAAAGCTCTCTCAAATTCAGAGTGATGCCAAAAACAACAGTGACTCAAACAAGCAGTGAGATCAAACAAGCAGCCTTGATCCCCTTCACTGAACTGCTGATGTAACTATTGGAATAGGGATGGAGAAAGAATTCTCTCACGCACCGTTTGTCTTCACGACATACACACACACTCCGGATGACCTGTGAAAAGACCAACAGTGACGGTCACGATGACACACCAAAATCAATGATTGTCTGGCACTGCACTCCTTGAAATGGGCAATTACTATACAAATTAGAGTGGGATTTGCCCCTTTTTTAAATGTGTAAAACGACATACCCAAATCTAACCTCCTGTAACTCAGGCCCTTAAGCAAGGATATGCATATTCTTGTTACCATTTGAAAGGAAACACTGAGGTTTGTGGAAATGTGAAAGGAATGTAGGAGAATATAACAATAGATCTGGTAAAAGATACAAAAAAATATATATATTTTGTATTTTGTTTGGTACCATCATTGAAATGCAAAAGAAAGGCCATAATATATTGTTCCAGACCAGGTGTAATTTAGATTTTGGCCACTAGATGGCAGTGTATGTGCAAAGTTTCTGACTGATCGAATGAACCATCGCATTTCTGTTCAAAATTTTGTATCAAGACTACCCAAATATGCTAAATTTGTTCATTTTTAACTTTGTAAAAAACTAAACACAAACAATAGCATGGATTCTTTCACTAATAGCTACTGCAAATTGGACAGTGCAGTTAGATTAACAGGAATTTAAGCTCTTTTTACCCCCTTTTTCATGGTATCCAATTGTTAGTAATTACTGTCTTGTCTCATCACTACAACTCCCGTACGGACTCGGGAGAGACAAAGGGCGAGAGTCTTGCGTCCTCCGAAACACAACCCAACCAAGCCGCACTGCTTAACACAGCACGCATCCAACCCGGTTGCCAGCTGCACCAATGTGTCGGAGGAAACACCGGCCAACCCCAGGGGTCGCTAGTGCGCGATGAGACAAGGATATCCCTACCGGCCAAACCCGGACGACGCTAGGCCAATTGTGCGTCGCCCCATGGACCTCCCGGTCACGGTCGGCTGCGACAGAACCTGGGCTCGAACCCAGAGTCTTTGGTGGCACAGCTAGCACTGAGATGCAGTCCTTTAGAGCACTGCGCCACCCGGGAGGCAGAATTTAAGCTTTCTGCCAATATCAGATATGTATATGTCCTGGGAAATGTTCTTGTTACTTACAACCTCATGATAATCGCATTAGCCTACGTTAGCTCAACAGTCCCGTGGAAGGGACACCGATCCCCCAAAAAACGTGTTAAGGAATACCATTACTTCCCTGTTGTACAAATTGGGTAATCTTCACACAAAAGAGTCATGGCAGTCATATGCCCTAAGGAACATCTATTGGTAGTAGGTGATCAACAATGAATAATGCAATAGACAGGTTATTTACAATTATTAAACAATTATTAAATTGTATTGGTGAGTAAGCCATGGCTTCTTGCAAATACATGCAAAACTGTCGCAAATGAAATAACTAAATGAGACATCCAGATATTAAGACACTTAAGAAAACATTGAGAGATAATGACAAGGGGCAGCAACTTAACTTCAGTTACCAGGATTCTGGACCTACCCAGGCTGTGAGCCTCATTCAGTAACTGTCTGGGAGCTGCATGTGGTCAAGACCAGAGGAGATCGTGGTTCTTAATCTCCTCTGGTTTTACCCGACAGGTATAAATACTGAGGCGGCAGGATCCAAGCAGGATGATCCAGTCTGAGGCAACCCCGCCCCCTGCTGCTCCACCACCACCAGACCTCTCTACAGAGCACTAACAGCTGCCACCTGGGCCCTGCTGCCAGCTTGGCCCTCAGCACCCTCCTGTCCTAATTATCACACTCATTTTAGTGTCTCAGACTAGACGTAACATAGTAAATGTAAATCCATGAGACCAGGCTGCAGCTAAAAGTCCCGAAGCTTCTGTATATGTGGGAGATTCTCTACTTGTTGAGAACAGGCTACTCTGGCATACGGTGCCCTTTTAATAGATCAAAGCTTTATCAATATCTGCAGGATCAGATAATGATCATACTCTACATAACAGAACAAATACAACGTTAAGACAAAAAAAACAATTCTTCGATTTTAGAAGCATATCCCCATGAAACTGATTGAGATCAAATAGTTTGTATGCAGATGGACATTTCACCGGTAAAACTCACAAAAAAAGTATCATTCACAATTGACAGTGGGAAATGCACACGGGAGGTTCTCTACAAGTAGAGCAGAGCCTGAGTAACGCAGAGAATCCCACACATGCACAGAAGCTTTGGGACATTTAGCTGTCGAGAAGAAAGGTCCAGAACAGTCGGATGTGCAGTCTTGTCCTTTTCAATCAATCACCAATTACCATTTGAGCACTCAAAAGTTGAAATCCCACCTACATTATTGGTAGCCAATGATTTGAGGCAGATCAGATTATTTACTGGGTTACTTTGATATAAGATAAAATCTCCATCTGCTGAGGGATAGGTGCAGCATCTGACCTGTCAACTCCTCTTTCAAGCTTTGTCCATCTTGACCCCCACCCCATCTCTCTCCTTAATAACACACCTGGAACGACCTGTCCAAAACCACAGCCATCCCCCAGAAAGAATTACAGAAATTCAGAGCCTAATCATGTGGTTGAATTCAAATATACTAATAAGTGTTTCTGGAAAAGGGGATCTTATTTTTTTGTTTTTTTAAATCATTGATAGTAATGGGAATGTTATTTGATTTAAAACACACAATGCACAATGTATGGGGATACTACATGGAGCGTACAAAACATTAGGAACACCTTCCTAATATTGAGTTGCACCCCTTTTGCTCTCAGAACAGACTCAATTCGTCAGGGCGTGGACACTACAAGGCGTCAAAAGCATTCCACAGGGATGCTGGCCCATGTTGACTCCAATGCTTCCTACAGTTGTGTCAAGTTGGCTGGATGTTCTTTGGGTGGTGAATCATTCTTGATACACACAGGAAACAGTTGAGCGTGAAAAACCCAGCAGCGTTGCAGTTGACACTCAAACTGGCACCTACGACCACACCCCATTCAAAGGCACTTCAATCTTTTGTCTTGCCCATTCTCCCTCTGAATGGCACACACAATCCATGTCTCAATTAAAAATCCTTCTTTAACCAGTCTCTTCCCCTTAATCTACACTGATTTGAGAGGGTTTTAAAAGTGACATCAATAAGGGATCATAGCTTTCACCTGGTTAGTCGGTCTTGGAAAGAGCAGGTGTTCCTAATGTTCTGTACACAATGTACAAATCATAATTACAATCAGTTACTTGCAGAAATTCTAACAGAAGGGAAGAAAAAGTTAGGGGAAATATAATACTTTTTTTTTTAGATCTCATTAAATCTCAGATGGTTAACTAGAGAAAAATCAATAGACATGTACAATTTTCATTTTGGAAAATAAATGGTCTGCCATCCCAAACAGATTCCACTCTTATAGCAGTTTGATACTCCCATCCCTTGCAAAGGGATTTATTTTGATTTATAAAACAGACTCCACTATCCAAACGTTTCAGTTGAAGATATTGTCCACATTTCTGGCTACTAACAAGATGTTGCAAATATGGATTATCGAAGAATCCCCTTTGTGCTATTGTCGTCATGTGGAAGTGGAGGATGTTACACATTCTGGTATTGTACGTGTTTACTCCCTGTTTTACACAATTTTATTATCTCTACACAAGGTTGTATTGGGTGACTTTAAGGGACAGATGCAACGTGATATACAATCTCTTGATTCTGCTGGGGAAGGTTAGATTTTATTTTTTTTTACTCAGAAAACAAATACTGGATTCTTTTGAAAATAACTAAAACACTATTATACACTGGGATTGATTGCAAAAGAAAGTAAGAGGTCTCAAGATTTTACTGATAAGTGGGACCAAGTAACTTGTGTTAAGAGGTATGGGCAAGATTTTCATATACATGGAAAGGTGCTCCTGATCACCAGCCACATGACAAATCTAGTTGTTTTTAGTATGCATGCATTTTAACGTAACTCCTGCTTGTCTTTTTGTAATTTTTTAGGGAAATTTGTGTTTGTTTGCTTTTGTGGGTCCTGCACACCAAAGTAGTGGGCTGAAGAGGAGGAGATTGTGTGGGGGACCCTGAACCTTAAGCTCCCACTTCCTTATTGTGGGATGGTTATTTGTAACGGCAGTCAATGGTATTGCATGCCTACCATTTTTTCACCCCCCAAAAAAAGACAGCTCCTTGGAATATTAAATAGCATCCCCAGCAGCTCCTTGCATGTTTCTAATAGTGCATTGTGACTTGGATTTAGTTAATCAGTAACTGAACCAGTTCTATGTGCTTCAACTAATGACAACTTCATTAAGCAAATCTGCAAACTGTATTAGAAAACACGAGACCGCTATGGAACGCTACCACTATAGATCACTACTGTAAGACAGTCTGACAACTTTACCAAAATTGTTATATTATTTTGCATACAAGGAGACATGGTTCTCGTATTTAGAAGACGAATCCGACGGTCTAAAAAAGGATTACAATAGAGCACAGTTCGTAATTAATTCAATGTTGCCATCAATCGAAACGATTACCACTTGTCAGTGCTCTTGTTCCAGCTGTGTGAAGAACGGGACCTCTTGAGTCTTTGCAACCAGACTCAAACTACAGCGCAACACTAGCCAGTCCATTGGACAGCAATTGATATAAGCAAAGACAACTATCTAGTCAGATCCAGAAGAGTAAAAAGGAGCTGTAATGAAACATCCTTTCAACAATGCTAAACATAGTAAATTAGCTCCACCGGGTCGCTTACCTCGTACAGTGAGACACCAGGGAGGTCCTAATGGCAAAGGGGTAGCCGGGTAGTCTGCAGTACTCTACAGCTTAATTCTGGTAGAATGGCCATGCCTGTGGGAGGAAACTCATGGAGAGGGGTCAACTGCATCTGCAAAACATTTACTGTAGGTTGAAATCAAATGAAGGGGCCTTGCTTCAGAAGTTCGACCCAAGATGATGGTAGACTGAAGAGCCCACACAAACTAAACAAATGCCTGAGTTTCTCAATTATTATTTTTTTTTTTTACTGACCGACACCCAAGTTTGGTATGAGGGCGAGCTAAAGCAAAGTCTGCAATAGAACAGCTTGTTAACCTAGAGATTGTACAAGTCATGGAATTATGCTCAGCATTCACAATGAAGTCCACATGAATTGGTTGATCAATCACATTTAATATTTTCTGTACAAAATGAGAACGCATACCATACAAACTGTACATTTATAACATGCTGACAAAATACTATTGCCACAGCAAAAAGGGGGGGGTGGGGAAAGAATGTGCCTATCTTCAAATTCTTACACAATAAAATATATACAAATCATAACCTACATAATTCATAGTTTCACATTTCTCCAATAGACAAGTCCTTTCTCCGTTTTCCTATTCTCTAGCAGACCGATGACAACGTGACTGCACTCAGAAATTCATCCAAAGAAACGCAAATCTTTTAGCAAAGGAAGGCCCTCCCTCCAATCCCCCTTAATAAAGCATGTAATCTCTGCAACTTCCCAATGCTGCCATTACAATCCCTTTATCTCAAGGCGTCCGTTTATGGATGAATGTAGGGAGAGATGTTAAGATGCCCGGAGACAGTGAATTCCCCCACACAGAAACCCAGGGAACATAGCACCAGGTCAGTAGGATATGGTTGTTCTGAGGAGGCAGGTATATTTGGCAAATCACTCCATTTCAGTGAAGCGGGCAAACATGGCTTTGCGGACAGCGTCTTTGTAAGTGTCTGAGGCAGACAGGCCGTAGCTGCTGCCTTTGGTTCCCAGACCAGCTCCCTTCGCCCTCAGCTGGGCCTGTAGGGAGGTGACAGCAGGTCTGAGATAAGTAAAGCCGTTCAACACTGGCACATTTAAAAAAGAAAATAGATATATCATAAATAAAATATATATATATATAAATAATTAGGTGGGGAGACAGGCAAGAGGGAGAAAGTGGTTAGAGTGTACCCAAAAATGTAACCCTGGTCTCCGGTGCATATGTGAAGGAGAGTGTTACCACTACAACGTGGTTCTGCACTTAAACAAGAAAATTTAACAGACTTCATTGTTTATGAAAGATATCTTCACAGGTTTTGCTTTTGGGTTGAAGCAGCACTATTCAATTATTTTAACTGGATGAGATTCACCTCAATAGGTGCAGTGATGCCCTGCTGGTTGCGGCCCAGACCTCTGCCTTCCTGCCATCCCATGGCCTGCAGCATCTTGTTCCCAATGTTGTCACTGTTCAGACCGTCTTTGGTGGGTTGCTCATAGTTACTGCAGAGGAGAAGTGGGAAATGACAACACAATCATTGTTACAATCTCACGTCACAGAAAATCAGTGTACATTTATAACATGCCGACAAAATAAATAAAATATATACAAATGATTGGGTAACAATGATAATAAGAGTAAGCATGATTATAGCACAGTAGCAGCTTACACGACTGGTGCTGGCTGTGCTGTGAATTTCTTCTTTTTGGGTGCTGGGGGTTCAGGGATGCCGTATTTCTCTCTCCTCTCCGCAGCCCGGTCTCTGTACTTCATCTGTTCACAGGGAGGGAAATAGGAAATTAATGTAGAAACAAACCTGACAACAGGGTTTCTATTAACCAAAAGTCAATCAGTAACATTAGACCAACAGTCTTTATGTCCGAGTCTCACCTCGGTCTCTTTCCTCTCCAGCTCTTCCAGCTCAGCCTCACTCAGCTTAGATCTGCGGTGGACCTCCAGGTTTTGCTGGGGAAAGACGACAAGTAAAGATTAAGACCCCGTCACACTGAATTCATACATAAAACAAGCTCCAAGGTTCACATAATAGATGTTCATTTTTATAACAGTTTAGTGAGTAGACTAAAGTGGGGTTCTTCCTGGGCGTCAGGGATCAGCACCTTGTGAAGGTCAGAGAGCTGCTGGTGGCGCACCAGGCCGTCCTTATTGGGGAACTGTCTCCTACACAGCAGGCAGGCCATCTTCTTCCAGTCTGTAAGCTGATCCTGGCCCTGCTCACCACCATCGCGCTCCGGCTCTGCTGCACCCCCCTCCTCTGGGTCACTGTCCCCACTGTAGGCTGCCACCAGACCAACCTGGGGAAGGACACAACCAGATAGTTTAGCATCCAACCAAGTAGGTACCATACAAGACCGGAAGATAAAATGTATGATCTGTCATTTCAGAGCTTACATTTGAGTCTAGTATCAATAGCTTACCTTGGCTGAGTTGGTTGGGGCCTGCTCCTCCGGGCGCTGCACTGCTTCTGACATGAGCATTTCCAAGCTTCCAGCCTGCTGCAAAGTCACAACACTAGTCACGCCATCAAGTCAAAAGTGTCACTGGATGAGTCCTCTGTAGCAGCGTTTCCCTGAACTCTGTCCTCGGGACCCCAAGGGGTGCACGTTTTTGGTTTTTGCCCTGGCACTACACAGCTTGATGATTACTTGATTATGTGAATTAGCTGTGTAGTGCCAGGGCAAAAACCAAAAACATGCACCCCTTGGGGTCCCGAGGACAGAGTTTGGGAAACCCTGCTCTATAGGATTCCAGCCATCATGGATAGACCTAAAATGGCTACCTTCTTCTCGAAGAGTGTGAAGCCTGCGTCGGCGGCCGCGGCCTCTTTCCTCTCCTCCTGGCTGACGGGCTGGAAGCTGCTTTTGAAGTTCTCCTTCTGCTTGTTCAGACTCTTCGCCCAGCGCTCCATGTCCTTAGCAATCTGGAAAGAGCATGACAACTCAGTCAAACTACACACACTTTAATACAACACCCCTTGACGGCAACAAGAGTTATGACATTGTCCTGATACCAACAGAATGTAGAGACGGCAACACCCCCCCCCCCGTTTTCTCATATACAGCTGTACCGCCTTGACATCTGAAGCGATCCCGGTCTCCTCTGCGTACCTGTTGAGCAGTCTTGCTCTTGGGCTTCTCTTGTTTCCTCTCCTTGGATTCCTTAGCCTCTTTGCTGGCTGCTGCTGCGTTTGCCGTCTGCTCAGTTTGGTCTGCGGCTGAGGCAGGGACGTACGTCTGCTTCTCGCTGTCCCAGTACAGGTACTGCTGTGTTTGGGAATTATAGTAGTACTGGAGGAGAGAAGGTAACTGTCAAGAACACATACACCCACATACCTCTTTCAGTCAACTCATGAGGCATGGTGGAACCATTCAAAATGGCAACAGAAAACATTGACCGGTATGTGGGTACTTACATGGGTATTTGGGTCGTAGTAGAGGCCAGTTTCAGGGTCGAAGTAGTAGCCCGAGGACTCGTCATACTGGTAGGTGGAGGTGTCGGGAACAGCTGGGGATGAAGATAAGAGCATGGAAGATTACAAACAATCAAAAACCTGGCTTGAATAGAGTAGATCATTTTACATCTGAAAGCATTCCACTAAGTTATGTTTCATTCTGCACTGGAACTTGCAGAGCCAGTTAGTCAGGAGAGGGAGGCTCCTACCAGTGTCTGTGGCCAGTCCAGAGAGTGTCGCTGTTGCTGTGGAAACCGGCGCTGTAATGGTTGCAGCTGCAGAGTGAACTCCGGTCTGTTTTGCTTCCAGTTGCTGGGCCAATTGCAGTGCCTGCAGAGACAATTGGCCATTGTGGGGAATCTTTAGGGCGAGCATACTGTCTGTGGTGCAGTAAAGGCGATGGTGTGTGTATTGCCAGCCCCATAGGTTAAAATACAGAGACTCACCTGTGTGGCAGTGTGACTGATAAGTCGGGGTTGGTAGACCTGTGCAACCTGTGAGATCACCACTCCTGTAGCAGCTGGGGCCGCTGTGAAAAGACACCCAGGCTTAATTACACGTGTTCTCCTCAAACCAGAAGGCTGTTAAAAAAAAAGGCATGGACACTGAATGCAAACGTTGCCTCTCACCTCCCAGTATTCCGTTTCCCTGGGAGAGGTCTCCTGCTGCCTGCTGGTAGTAGGCCTGGTAGTCCTATCGACACAGCAGGGCACAGTCAGTCACACAGATTGAAGCGGCAGCGTCTGCAATGCATCCCAGGTATTTACAGACTGGGGTAACCATCACCGTACCTGTGTGTAGGGAACGTAGCCCTCCTCTAGGTAGCTGTACTCCGACAGCTGTCCTTCAGCACCCTGCTGTGGCTTGGAAGGAACGCACCGACGGTTAGAAGGTGCATCGGGAAAACAAAATGTCACCGGTGACTGTGAGGAGATGTGGGTTTGTGTGCGTTTACCTGGCTGGAGGACCACTGGGCAGCAGCGATGGCTGTGCTGGCCACAGAGAAGGCACTGATCCGGTTACAGTCTGGGAGCAAGAGATCCCTGAAGAGACCAAGGAGAGTAGAGATTAGGGAGACATCTCCATCTCTATGCCCTCTTGAGGACATCATCCACTGGAATTATGCTGAGAACACTATAACCCTAACCATTGACACCTCTTAAACCTAACCACGGACACCGCTGTGACGGGACACTCACTTCCTGGCACTCTTGGCATAGTCCACACCGATGGTCTTCCCATCCAGCTTGAGAGGAGGCTGCAGTCCTTGTAAGATAGTTAGGAGCTGAGAAGCCTCCTGTGATGCAGAAACAACAAAGCACTTAAGACTAAACACACTCACTTCACTGACAGAGAAAAGTTCATACAGACTCAAGTAAATCAAGCCAAGGATGAGAAGCACCAGTTGACCATTAACAATCGAAAAAGGGGAACGTCACTGAAGAGACAGAGGTTGCTCTGTAAAGAAACTCAAAACCATTTTTTTTTATGTTGAGAGCTCTGCTGAAAGGCTGGCATACCAGAGGGGAGGAAAGCTGTACGAAGGTGAAGCCTCTGTTCTGGCCCGTCTGTTTGTCCTTGATGAGACGGATGTTGCTGGTTGACAGGTTGGCGTAGGGGGCCAGGGCAGTCATGATGGCCTCCACAGTGGTAAGGGGGGCGATGTTCCTAAGGATGATCGCTGGAGAGGACACACACATTCAGTATAAATGATCCCATTGGCTCTCAGACCCTCCTCAGGTCATCTGACAGGACTTATTTTCATGACGGCGGAGGGGTACTCACTGTCGCCGTAGTAGTCTCCGCTCTGCTGGGTCTCTCGGACTCCAGTGGTGTTGGTTTCACACTCTGTTGGGAAAAGCAGGAAGAATGAGAGGAGGGCATTAGCGTCGCCTCGCCCTCAGTACCCATGACAGAAGCCAGGACACGAGTTAGAAAATGTTCCTGCTCCACAGGGATTTGACATCCTCGCTATTCCACCTGTCAATTCTCACGTACGTTTTCAGCTAAATCTGGTTTGTTCACAATACTAAGAAATATGATTAGTCAGGGCTCTACGTGGACATTTATTTATTTATTTTACAAGGAGCACGTGCTCTAAGTTTTAAAAAATGTAGGCGCACGCAAAGAAATTTAGTAGCACAATGACAAATATATATTTTTAAATTCCAGGTCGCATATCAAAATATTTCGGCACATATGAGAGTAGAATGGTCGCACTGTAGAGCCCTGTATCTGTATTCTCTACTGCGCCTGCACCTGTGCGTAGTCCCATGGCATTGTCTCAGGCCATCCAGATGGGTGCAAGCAGTGGCTTCCTGATTCAGGAACTACTTACCAGCTTTGGATGCTCCGCACCTGAAGCACTTCAGCCTCCTCCGGAAATTGTACAGGCCGCACTGCAAGCAACCGGTCACATTTTTTATTGAAAATACAGCTACTTAGGTCCAGGACACCGCTGCCTCAGATGAATAGCAAACTAAAAGCAGTGCAGCAACGGGTGCTTACCTGAGCCAAACGCTCACACTGGCAACTAATGCAATCAGGCATTCCTACACCTAATAATGTGCTCAAAGTCATTTGGCAGGAGCTCATTCTGGACTATAAGATAACAATTGATTGCCTAACATTGTAACTACAGCATTTCAGATAGGAGTGGAAGGGGGAAACAGTGTAGGCAGGGTGGGATATGGAGTCAAGCCACAGCAGAAACTTACAGTGTTGCAGAGCCAGTCTTCAAACTTGTGCCGGGGGTTGCTGTAGTGCATGGCCACACTCTTGCCTTGGATGACCAGGAGTTTCTGTAAGAGGGGGGACAAAATGTTGGTCATTTCAAGTTCTTGGCTGGTGCAGGTCTCACTCTAGCTGCACCCAAAATACAAGCAGTGTTGGCAAGGAGGGAAGGGGGAAAGGGACCCCCGGTTGGCGCTTGTGTCAAAGACAGATGGAAGGATGTGTATGTGAGCTTGTGTACAGAGGGTTCTTAAGGTGTTTGGGACCCGAGTGTCCAGACTGAGCCGGAGCAGAGTGTATGCTAACATGATAGAGATACTTTGATCGGCTTCCCTAGAACCAGGGATATGCTTCCAACAGACAAATTAAATTTGCTAAGAAGTGCAGCATGAATCAATAACTAAAAAGAAAAAAAAACATCAACTGACAAGTAAGTGCTCAAATTTGGAGGACAGTAGGCTAGGAGCCAGAATTCCTTATTTTCCCCGATGGCCTTTGACTATCTTTTATCAGAAAAATGTCTTCCTGAGTTATCTTACCAGTCAGATTGCAGGGTACTATAATCTCAAAATGCTTTAAGGTAAGTTTCCGTTAAATTAGGCTACATGGCTCAATTCTATTGACGTCGAACGTCTTAAAACCTTAGTCTTACACCCTGAAAATATGGGGGGAGGGGCGGTGAGATTAAAGAATTATCAGTGAAAGGTTAAATAAACCCCTAAAACCATGCAGTCTTTATGGATACCATATTAAGATTAAAATATAGTATTCTCCAACTAAATTCCAACTTAAATCCACATTTTCTTCAAATATTTTTTGGTTCTTATTCAGTTCACTTTGGTTGCCATTTGGTTCTCTTTTTTTTTCTCTCCCAGATCTCCAAGGTAAAAACTAGACTTGGCGATTGTGAAGCAACCTGATTGGTCTCCATCCATCGGGTAGCATCTTGCAAGTGATAAAACTCCACGAAGGCGAAACCTCTGCTTATACCTAGAGACAGCATTCAAATATAGACGGGAGGAGTGTTAGTCAGAGTCCATGGGCACAACATTCAAACTCTGTCACAAACTGCTTCAGGACCCAATATGGCAAACAGTGGGCCCTTCATTTTGGGTTTTGCCATAGCAAGAAATCCTGCAGGATGACACTGGAACGTGCACCCTCAGTGTGCCTATATGCATTATTTTATTCTTTCATTTGAAACAGCGCTTGACTGGCTGATGCTCTTACTTACCTTTTCGCTCCACATCTTAACAGAACGTAAAAGATTGTTTCTTCGCTTTTGACATTAATTCATAACAATTTCAGATTTTTTTTTATGTTGCTATGGCAAAACTGAAGCCAATTGAAGCAGATTGGCCCTGTGGTCAAAGATGGCAGGGGAAAGGAGGGACTCCGTGGAACGCCTGGGTCTCACCTGTCCTCTTCTTCATCAGCCGGACATCTATTGGCTGGGGTCCCTCCAGCTGGTCCAGGGCAGCTCGGATCTGGAAGGCACAAGAACATTTAAATCCGTCGCCCTCAGTTCCTGCAACACGCTTTAGTTGACATTATACAGTTGCTAACGTCTCCTTTAGTTTCACTGTATAGTCTACTCTTCTTTGCACAAACTACATTACTGACCCAGTGGTGGGTCTACAGCAGAGAGAGAGAGGAACTTACGTCTCCCTCTGTGACGTGAAGAGACAAGCCCCGGAGCATGATGGTTTTACTTTCCTTCTCCTCCCCTGGATCCCCCCTGTAGTCCTGCTCCGGGTAGTCTCCATCAGAGTGGTAGCCTTCTTCAGCTCCATCGTTGTTCCGCCGCTTCCTGTCTCTCTGCTTGCGCGGATAAAACAGCGTGGATCAGTGTATTCTCCTAGTCGTCAACAAGATTGGTTTTGGCTGCACTCCCTTGCCAATTCATGTCACTGGACGTCTGACTCGGAGCACATACCTCTGGACTGCCTCTGTTCCCCCGGTGTTCCCCTCCATCGTAGCGTTCGATGCGTCTCTCTTCACCCCAGCGCCGCGTGACGTGCTCTCGTTCCTGGTCTCCTCGCTCTCGCCGCTCACCCCGGCCCTGATTGTTGCCGCCGTATCTGCCGCTACGCTCTGTGCGACTCACCCTGTGCGCACACAGGCATAGACACAGTCAAACGCAGATCTAATTTTGACACACTCAAGGAATAACGAAATAGTTTCCAATGTAATTATATGGCTCAAGATAACCTCCAAGTACTATGATTTACAATTTTAACATAACCCTTACAATTATGTTTTTTTCAAGCAGAAACAAATCTACTATTGCATTGTTGTGTGGGATTTAGTCTGTGTTATCTTGCAAGTCACTCTGCTTCCTTATACTGTGAATGCCACTGAAACTCTTCCTAACGCCCTAACCAGTTTATATCCTGTGCAAGTCACACATTCCTACATCATACTTCAGTGTTCATGTCCCTGGTGTTTTGTATGGGCTTAACCATTACATCAAATTCATTCGTGTTTATGGATGAATTTACTTCTGCCAGATGCTAGGGATGTAAAGAGTCACCGATATGCATTGGTCCCCGGTTCAAATGATTAAGAAATGAGTGCATCAGTCCGCAGGACCCAAAACAGATCCAAATGTAGCACGCATCGGTCAGAAAATTGATTAAAATGTTACGAATCGCCAGTTCACTAGCATTCTTTTCATTCTCCAAAAATGACTTACTTTCTACCTTCCGAAAACACCTAATCTTCAGTGTCGAACTGAGCATGTCATTATGTTGACAATCGTTGATCTACAAGTCATTTTGGATGCCGAACAAACACAGGCTATATCAGTAGCCTAGTCAAACTGCGCGCTGTGCGCACTAGCCAAGGGGGGGGGGGGGGGGTAGGCCTATTCTTGCATTCAAATGTTTGTCAAATGGCTGCTTGCACAATGTAAGGATTAGATAGACCGATTATTGGAGGACCACCATGAGCAATACTTTTGCTTTAAACAATCAGTATATATGGTCCTTTTTAGATAGGGTAAAGTTGATTATTTCATAAAGAGAACTGAAATCACTTTTGCTACACGCAAAACTTCCAAACGGTCGAAACAATTCAATTATGAGACCGGAGTGAAATCCAAAGTTGTGCTACATATTCATTGGCGATGTCATGTCTTTTTTAAAAGATAAATATTGATACATTACTAACACTTTTAATCTGAAAAAATGTATTAGTGGGTGATGGTGATTTCAGATGAAAAGTGTGTGTGTGTGCGGGGGGAGGGGTAGATGCCCAGTTTATCTTATCGCTCAGCTCAGGTGCCTACATACACCATAGATGTCAATGGTGGAAAAACAACCCAGTTGTCATACTTGGGTAAAAGATAGCTTCATAATTAAAAAAAAATACTCAAGTGAAAGTCACCCAGTAATATACTACTTGAATGTCTAAAAGTATTTGGTTTTAAAGATAAAGTATCAAAAGTAAATGTATAAATAATTGAAAATTCCTTATATTAAGCAAACCAGATGCCACCATTTTATTTTTTTAACAGATAGCCTGGGGCACACTCCAACACTAATTTACAAATGAAGCATGTGTTTAGTGAGTCCGGCAGTATAAAGGCATTAGAGATACCAAGGATGTTCTCGACAAGTGTGTGAATAGGAGCATTTTCCTGTCCTGCTAAGCATTCAAAGTGTAACAAGTACTTTTGGGTGTCAGGGAAATGTATGGAGTAAAAAGTTAATTATTTTCTTTAGGAATGTATTGAAGTAAAAGTAGTCAAATATAAATAGTATAGTACAGATACCCCCAAAAAAACAGCTTAAGTAGTACTTTAAAGTATTTTTACTGAATTACTTTACACCACTGATAAGACATCATTTACACACATGCACAGAAGTCAGCTCAGACAGATACAGCTCAGAGGCCCAACTCATGAACTCCATCAGCATCAGATTTTAATTTAGAATGGAAAATTAATGTGTTTATGCAACAAATGTTGGGGCACCAAATCATATCGCACCAAATTGCATCGATTAATTTCTCTCATCAAACAATCGCACTGAATCCTTTTAAACAAACATTTTGTGTATCGGAACCCATGTGGCTATCTAGATATGTATCAATTCATGTTGAACGGGGAAAGATGCACATCCCTCCCTACCAGATGTCTTTCATTGCGTTTTTAAGGGGGTAGAGTTGTTTACTCTGTAGTGCTAGTAAAGGTGGAATGGTAATGTAAGCAATACATAGTGTTATAAATGTTATAGCTAGTTAGCGAGCTACTTGCCAGAAGATACAGACCCTACTAAAACGCTTTTTTTTTTACACTAACCAAACAAAGTAGGCGTCAAAGGAAAACCTGAACCTAGATCCCCCTACATATTGGTCTTGACGAGGAAAAAAACAGAAAAAAAAACTGTCAGGGTAGATTCTCCTCTGCACTGCTCAACCAATCCAGTAAAATGTGGAGGAGGGGGTTAAAGATGGAGTGTCGCCTTGTTAAGGTTCAAACGCGTAAGTCGCTTTTAAGTGCCTTGCTCAAGGGTACTACAGACGTTTCACCTAGTTAGCCCAGGGATTCGAACCAGTGACCTTTCAATTAATGGCCCAAAGCTCTCAACCACATGTTGTTACCAACCTTATTATAAATGACAAAACGAAACATTAAAAAATATAAATATTCAGTGTTGTGTAACACTGTAAATAGGAATGCGTGGTTTTGGGTGGATTTTTCCTATAATGTAACGATTGTGTTCCGAACTCAGTGCAGTTCACTAAGGTTATATTGTTATGTTAATTTGTTACTCACCGCTTATCAGCTCCCATTTCAATGGTTGTCACGACTATCAAAGATTGGGGGGGGGGGGAAGAGAACATTTTTATTACTTTCACGTCAGCGAACTTAACTAGCTATTTGGCTTGTCTGCTAGAAGCAGAAGCTATATGGTGACTCATTAGACAGTATTCTATCATTGCTAAAGTTACGTTATGGCTAACGTTAGCTAGCTAGCTAATGACCTAACGTTACGCTTTAAAACGAACCATCTAGTTAGCTCAATAACAAACGGTAACACAACTGTACAGAAGCATATTAACTCACAATTTAAAAATGAAGTAGGAGATTCCCGATGATAATCTGTTTGCTAAATAGGTTTTGCAAACAATTCAAGTACTTTCACATTTCACATGAAAAATGGTTGTTGGTCTTCAGCACCTTCTTCTTCCCAAGATGCTTAGCGGCCTGGTACGTGGTAAACAAAATCACAGAACAATGAGCCAGATGTTTCACAGGATGTATAAATCTGAAGCATCCGGTTGGTATTTCCACTCACAACCACATATGGGGATGAGGAAGCCCAGTGGGAGAAGATAGATCGAGATGGATTTTGGCCAACATTCTGCACATTTTCTCATCGATGACACATTTGAGCTCAATAGAGTTTCTGTTCCCAAAACTAAAATATGTTATGAACAGTGGACAAAGTTTTGTAGACTTTACCCTTTGCCAAAGTTGTAAAAAAAATGGCGTCGTTTAGGGGTGCAAGGGCAAGTTGAGTTAGTACACACGCGCACTTCAAAATAGGCGTTCCCTAATGGCAAATGCAAATATATGCTAGATCGCGCCAATAAGATCTCGCTAGGTCGTGCATGGCTCTGCCCGCCTCCTTGATTGTTTTGCCCAGTATGATTTATTTGCGCCCATTGTAAATGACAGGTTGTGGTTTATCTTGGGTTGTAAAAATAAATTAAACACTTTGACAATGTTTTCTTCTTCTATAGTTTAATGACGTTCAAACACATTTTACGTGTAATAAGCCACCTACTGTATGGGGAGTAAATACTATCAAACAAAGTTGAACAAATAAATAAAAAGATACACTGACAGGGGGATGTTTTTTATGTGGGGGATACATCTTAATTCAGTTTTCTCTGCAATGCTTCGGCTGTTAATTCCTGCAGACCCAACAACCTTTCAGCCGCACGTACAATTATGTCCCCTCTACAACTTCTTGTTTGTTTGAGCAGCGTAATAAACACCACAAAATCCAGGTATCAGTATCCCTCAACTTTTGAGCGACATTCTGAACAGGCTGCCATCCATAAATATAGACTTGGTTTCCTCTATCGTAATCGCTCCTCTTTCACCCCAGCTGCCAAAACTAACCCTGATTCAGATGACCATCCTACCCATGCTAGATTACGCAGATGTACTTTATAGATCGGCAGGCAAGGGTGCTCTCTCGTGGCTTGATGTTCTTTACCATTCGGCCATCAGATTTGCCACCACATTCTGTTAAAGGTCCCCAAAGCACACACATCCCTGGGTTGCTCATCTTTTCAGCGACTGGAACGAGCTCAATAAACACTCAAAGACTCAATCATGGACACTCTTACTGACAGTTGTGGCTAATTTGCGTGATGTATTGTTGTCTCTACCTTCTTGCCCTTTGTGCTGTTGTCTGTGCCCAATAATGTTTGTACCATGTTGTGATGCTGCCATATGTTGCTACCATGTTGTTGTCATGTTGTGTTGCTACCATGCTGTGTTGTCATGTGTTGCTGCCCTGCTGTCCTAGGTCTCTCGTAGTGTAGTGTTGTCTTGTCGTGATGTGTGTTTTGTCGTATATGTTATAAATATATATATATATATAAATATACATGAGGCCCATTATCAGCAACCATCACTCCTGTGTTCCAATGGCACGTTGTGTTAGCTAATCCAAGTTTATCATTTTAAAAGGCTAATTGATCATTAGAAAACCCTTTTGCAATTATGTTAGCACAGCTGAAAACTGTGCTGATTAAAGAAGCAATAAAACTGGCCTTCTTTAGACGAGTTGAGTACCTGGAGCATCAGAATTTGTGGGTCGATTACAGGCTCAAAATGGCCAGAAACAAATACCTTTCTTTTGAAACTCGTCAGTCTTTTCTTGCTCTGAGAAATGAAGGCTATTCCATGCAAGAAACTGAATATGTCATACAACGCTGTGTACGACTCCCTTCACAGAACAGCGCAAACAGTCTCTAACCAGAATAGAAAGAGGAGTGGGAGACCCCGGTGCACAACTGAGCAAGAGGACAAGTACATCAGAGTGTCTAGTTTGAGAAACAGACGCCTCACAAGTCTCCTCAACTGGCAGCTTCATTAAATAGTATCTGCAAAGGCCTCCCGGGTGGCACAGTGGTTAAGGGCGCTGTACTGCAGCGTCAGTTGTGCCATCAGAGACTTTGGGTTTGCGCCCAGGCTCTGTCGTAACCGTCCGCGAGCTTAGTGATGACCTTGTAGGTCATTATGGTGTTGAAGGCTGAGCTCTAGTCGAAGTCGCTGGCTTGACCTTCATAATCCATGTTTGTCTGGAGTCCCTGCTACGTAGTACATAGTCACTTTAATAATGTTTACATACATATAGATACTTTTGTACCTGTTTCCTCCAGCATCTTCACAAGGTCCTTTGCTGTTGTTCTGGGATTGATTTGCGCTTTTCGCACCAAAGTACGTTCATATCTAGGAGACAGAACGTGTCTCCTTCCTGAGCGGTATGACGGCTGCGGGTCCCATGGTGTTTATACTTGCGTACTATTGTTTGTACAGATGAACTTGGTACCTTCAGGCGTTTGGAAATTGCTCCCAAGGATGAACCAGGCTGGTGGAGGTCCTCTTTTCTGAGGTCTTGGCTGATTTCTTTTGATTTTCCCATGATGTCAAGCAAAGAAGCCTCCAGTGATGATCTATGGCACAAAGCCTCCAGTGATGATCCATGGCACGAAGCCACCAGTGATGATCCATGGCACGAAGTCTCCAGTGATGATTCATGGCATGAAGCCTCCAGTGATGATCCATGGCCCGGAGCCTGCAGTGAGGATCCATGGCACGAAGCCTCCAGCATTGATCCGCGGTCCGCAGCCTTCAGCGACTGTCTCCAGTCCAGAGCCTCCAGCGACGGTCCCCAGTCCGGGGCCTGCAGCGAGGGTCCCCAGCCTGGGGCCTGCAGCGAGGGTCCCCAGTCAGGGGCCTGCGGCGAGGGTCCCCAGTCCGGGGCCTGTGGTGAGGGTCCCCGCACCAGAGGCGCCACCAAAGTGGGGTGAGCCAGAGGTGGAGCAGGGTCTACGGCCCGCACTGGAGCCGCCACCGAAGTAGATGCCCACCCGGACCCTCCCCTATAGAGTCAGGTTTTGCGGCCGGAGTCCACACCTTTGGGGGGGTACTTTCACGCCCTGACCACAGAGAGGCTTTTATTCTCTATGTTGGTTAGGTCAGGGTGTGACTAGGGTCGGCATTCTAGTTTCTTTATTTCTATGTTTTCTGTTTAAATGTTTTGGCCCGGGTATGGTTCTCAATCAGGGACAGCTGTCTATCGTTGTCTCTGTTTGGGAATCATACTTAGGCAGCGTGTTTTGCCACCTTAGTTGTGGGTAGTTGACTTTGTTAGTGGCCTGTATAGCCCTAGTAAGCTTCACATTCGTTTTGTTGTTTCTTGTTTTTGTTGACGACATTCATAATAAAAATACATGTACGCTCACCAACACTGCACCTTGGTCCGGTCATTTCCCTGACGACGTTCGTGACACTTCTGACCCATTGGAATTGTGATGGTGAAGATGGCCCTGCTCATCCTCCCAGGGAAGGTCTGCCTGCTCTCCTTCCAGAGTGCAAAGAACCTTGCTGGACAACACCCTATCGTTCTCTGCAAACATCAAAGCAGTGACTTGCTCCTGCAGGTTCATGCTCTACAACATCCGTAGAGTACGGCCCTACCTCACACAGGAAGAGACGAAAGGTCCTAATTCAAAGTTTTTCCATGTCACCATGCTCCTCTGCACACTTCACTGACTTCCAGTCGAAGTTCGCATCCACTACAAGACCATGCTACTTGGCTACGGAGCAGCAAAAGGAACAGCCCCTCCCTACCTTCAGGCAACACTCAAACTGTACACCCCAACCCGAGTACTCCGTTCTGCCACCTCTGGTCTCTTGGCACTCCCACCCCTATAGGAGGGCAGCTCCCGCTCAGCCCAGTCCAAGCTCTTTTCTGTCCTGGCACCCCAGTGGTGGAACCAGCTTCCCCCTGAAGTTAGGACAGCAGTGTCCCTGCATCTTCCGAAAAGAACCCTACCTTCTCAAAGAGTATATCTTTAAATAATTGCACAATGTTCTCCTCTACACTGTTTCAGGCTTGTAGGAGACAAGGTCTAACTGAAGCCTTGCAACCGTGCAATGGAGGATATTTCAGCACTAGTTATTTCTACACCTTCTTCTCTTGATCAGTCCAGCACTCACTCAGTCACCCACAAACAAAGCTCCAATTTGAGGAACACTATTTCAGGTATAGAGATTAAGGAAACTTAATTACTAACCTATAACAAGGTTATGTTGAGTTCATTTGAAACGCCGTTCAAAAGGCAAGAGGAGTAAAAAGGCATAAAAGGGATTTTGCACTGTCAAGCAAATCCAAAGTTCCATCCCCTAAAGATCAACTTGAACTTCTAGGTCAGTATGACCATTTGTGATGATCACACACGGGTGCTTATTTTTCATTTCGCCACATTAAACAAAATGTATGTTTAAGGTCAGTACTTGTACTAGTTTAGAGACACAAAGTGTCCCCTGAAAAGGGACTTCAGATATCCAGCCTCTGGAGGATCTAGTGGCTAAACTGGAGTTTGAGAATAAGCTGAACCATGTGTGGTGATTAGGACGTAGAAGTGGAGCTTCTATCACCACAGACAGTACGTACGGCTGCCGGTGTGGCCATGAGGTGGGGGTAAGTTGGTGGAACGGGGAAAAAAAGGAGAAAAGTGGAACATATTATAAGTAAATATGGAATGGAGGAACGCGCAAGCATTCTGGAAGATCTGATGAAGGAGAAGATGGCAGACAGGGAAAAAAATGGGAACATGTTTTGAATGAATACAGAGGAAACTGAACGTGACGAGAGTGAGGATGAATTTACTGTGATGGCAGGTACGGTGCAGACCGCCGAGTTTGAGCCTCGTCCTGATGATGACAAAGATGAATCTGGAGTGAGATATTTGGAGAGAATGGATCCTTGCCTTCTGGCAGATCCATATGTGGTGTCAGGTTGGGTGGAGAAGAGGTTGGGGAATGTTGGGTCAGTGAAAGTGACTCGAAGTGAAACCGTATCGTTTTATTTTTTTCTGCCGTCCATAAGGAGCATGTGCTCCACACCATGTGACTGGGGAGAAGAACTGTGACTTGCTTTCCTCTCCGGAGCAGGTCGCCGTTGAATGGATTGAACTGGAGTAGTGTTAAATGTTGAGGAGGATTAACTGCAGTTTAAGATTCCCAGTGTCTGTGATGGCTGCTGTTTGTTGCGACGTAGACCTGGTGGAGAGCGTGGAGAAACAGAGAAGACACTGTCTCTACTATTGAGTTTTGATGCGGAGTCTTTACCAGATAAAGTCAAGTTGGGATGTGTCAGTTATCCCGTGATAGCTTTTGTCCCGAATCCATTACGGGGTTTATTTTGGTGTCAAGCTTATAGTCATGTGGCAGCAGTGTGTAGGAGGGAGATTCTGGGATGTGACAAGTGTGCAGGAGGACATGAGACAAAGGAATGTGTAGTATCGGTGGGAAAAGTCGTTTTTGTAAACTGTAGGGGTACCCGTGGTGCTGGTTTCCGGTGAGAGAAATGCAGGTTACCAGGATCAGAGTAACGCAGAAGGTGTCGTATGCTGAGGCAGTGAAGAGAGTAGTAGAGGAAGATGGGTCCATGGTGAGGGTTCATTAAGAGTATCCCTGTTAGTAGGCCGAGGCCAATAGAGAGTGATAGGAATAACGTACTTCAGTAAGGTTGTTCTTTTGGCGGTCATGGCCATTGGTTGTCAATTGTACTGCAGAAATGGAACGTAAATCACAGAGGATAGATGTGGTGGCAGCTGCGAAGAAAGTACTTGGGTGTACAAGATTTTACTGCAGAAGAGTTACAAGATGTTTTGAACGATAATGTCTTGTCCTCCCAGGCTGCTGGCCTGGAGTAGGATCAGAAAAGGCCAGAATAGTGGTGAGGTTTTAATGTGTGCAGTGTTAGTTGGTAAGACAGTTTTTCACAAAGTGTAATGAATTCATACTACAGAATAGTAGACTGATACACAGTCAATACAGTAGGTGGCGGCATGCCCCTATAATACATGCACCTATAATACTTGAGTCCAGTTCATAAGAGGATAACTACATGTTAGAAATTGTGTTAGAAATGTAGCGGGAGTATGATCTTTCTGTTAATTACAAAGACTTCTTTCGTCATTGAGAGGTCCCTTATTCGGTCACAGCTGAATGACTCCTCAGGAAAGACTCAAACTGTGCTCAGAATGTAAAACAAGCCACTTGTAGTGAATTGTTTGGTGACTGAAAACAAGGCAATATAAAATATCATGTTTCTTTGTGAAGGGACATGTATGCACCACAAATTCAGTGGGCCTATATATAATTTATAACTAATATTAAAACTCTTTTGATTGTACTATAAAACTTTGCTTTGTTGCAAAAACGGAACTTTGATTCTACATCAATATTCAACCTGTCAACTGGCAAGCTTAATTACTCCCAAATGAACTCATTTCTGTAGAGTTGCATTAAAAATAAAGGAAAAGCAAACCAATAAACAATTCCATAAAATAATATTTATTTTTCTGCTCATTGCAACACATTGCTGTACACTTACAGCAAAACGTTTAGTTAGCTACTGTAACTCTATATTACAGTACAGCATTAGCACATTTCAAGGTGTGCTTTGTAAGAGGCTCTATTTGTTTCGCCCGTTAGTGAGAATGCTGTACCCCACATAATAAATCTACAGTCATTTACTGTCTATTTTGCTGCCTGTAATTTATTGTAGTTCAGTATCAGAATACAGTACCATACTGTATTTTTGGAATCTAAAAACCTTTTCCTGTAAATCTGCAGTAATTTTCTGTCTGCTATGCTGCCAGTAATTTACTGTAATTCAATACCACCCCACAGAATAGGGGTACCATACTGTAATTTTGGAGCGCCAACAATCTTTTCTGGGTGCATGGTATTGTTGTGGCTTATTAACAAATTGAGGAATGCCTTGTAAGAAGCTATACTTGTTGCACCCATTAGTGAGAGTGTTGTACCAATTTAAGTGATATGTGGTAGTAGTTCCCTAACAACTAAATGCATACAGAGGACAGATCGGTGGCAGCAAGTCTCAAACCTTTAATGGTTCAGTGTTTAGCAATGTCCGTTTGATCCGTTTCTCCCTGCAGTCTCTGTCAGTTTAGAAGACTTTGTTGAGGCCTCTACAAGTGCTAGTGATATAAAACGCCAAATATTAATTGGTATGCTGTAAATTATAATTACATATTGTCACGCCCTGACCTGAGATGTCTCTGTTTTCTTTATATTTTGGTTAGGTCAGGGTGTGACTAGGGTGGATACGCTTGTTTTTGTATTGTCTAGGGGTTGTGCATTGTCTAGGGTTTTTGTATGTCTAGGGTTTTGTAGGTCTAGGTATTTGTATGTTTATGGTGGCCTGATATGGTTCCCAATCAGAGGCAGCTGTTTATCGTTGTCTCTGATTGGGGATCATATTGAGGTAGCCATTTCCCTTTGGTGTTTGTGGGTTCTTGTCTATGTGTAGTTGCTTGTCAGCACTCATTTGTATAGTGTCGGTGTGTTATTTTGGTTAGTTTGTTCCGTGTTCATTCTTTTAATAATAAAGAATGTGCGTAGAGCACGCTGCGCCTTGGTCCGACTCATACGACGAACGTGACACATATTCACTGTTATATATATATATATATTTTTTTTTTAATTAAAATACAATTTAATGTTAAAGTACTGTTTAGCTGTATATTTACCCCAGGCATTCTGTAAATTCAGGAAAAATTGACTTTGAGGGGAAAGAATCGCTGGCTCATTAACATATCTCGATGTGTGCCTTTGTAAGTGGCTATATTTGTTGCACCCATTACTGAGAATGCTGTACCAATGTAACTGATATGTGGTAGTTGTGCCATAACAAGTTAATGTATATAAAGAACAGATGTCACGACTTCTGCCGAAGTCGTTGCTTGGCGTTCGTTCGAAGGTCTTCGAGCCATCATTGATCCATTTTTCATTTTCCATTGGTTTTGTCTTGTCTTCCCACACACCTGTTTTCAATGCCATTCATTACCTGTTGTGTATTTAACCCTCTGTTCCCCCTCATGTCTTTGTTAGAGGTTGTTTTATTGTCAGTGTAGTTTTATGTTGTATGTTTATGTTGCGCGTCGGGTCCTCGTACCCATGATTGTTTATGTATGTACCTTTTAGTGTTATGGAGCATGTTACGTGGACTTTATTAAAAGACTCCATTTTACTCTCCATTTGACTCTCCTGCACCTGACTTCCCTGCCACCTATACACCTATGCCTGACAACAGATCAGAGTGTAAGTTGGTCTTAAACCTTTTAACACACTGTCAATCAGGCCCATGACTGACCTACTAATAAATTAAAGGATGGATAATTGTTAATTGTTATTTGATTGGATGCATTTTTTTGGGGGGGGGGTTGATTTGAATAACTTAAGTTTTGATTGATTATGTATTGTTTGAAATGGTTATTATTTTGAAGTTTTTAATTAAATCAGATTAGACATGTAATGAATTTTGGAATAACCAAATTGACCTTGAATGGTTGAATATTAAGCCATGCCCCTTTGATCTGTTTTTTCCTTGTAATCACACCCAGTTAAGAAGCTTTTGTTTAGGCCTCTAAAATTGCAAGTGATATAAAACACCAAATAATTATAAATATGCTGTAATTATACAAATACCGAGCATCCAACCTGCTTGCACAGATCTCATATAATTACAGTAAAATACCAACATGATTACAGTAGCATTTACTTTCTTACAGTATAGCAGGCTAATTTTACAGTATTGTAAGGTCGTTGCTCTGCATTTTCCAGTAACTTACAGGATGCTGGTGGTATTACATGAATGTAATACAAAAACTAGACAGTTTTTCTTTTTTCAGGATTAAAGAAACTCTGGCTTTCAACTTACTCTTGAAAGTTGTAATAACAGAATGCACAAGGTGTCATTTCCAAATTGGGTAGTGCATCATCAGTTTTCATCTTAGAGAGCTACAGTGCCTTCTGAAAGTATTCAAATTCGTTTTTCCCCTCATAAATATACACACAATACGCCATAATGAAAAAAGCTAAATCAGGTTTTTAGACATTTTTGCACATTTTAGAAAAAAAAACTATACCTTATTTACACAAGTATCCAGACCTAGAAATTGAGCTCAGGTGCATCCTGTTTCCATTGATCATCCTTGAGATGTTTCTACAACTTGATTGGTGTCCACCTGTAGTAAATCCAATTGATTGGACAGGATTTGGAAAGGCGCACACACCTGTCTATATAAGGTCCCACAGTTGACAGCGCATGCCAGAGTAAAAATCGAGCCATGAGGTTTAAGGAATTGTCCCTAGAGCTCCAAGACAGGATTGTGTCGAAGGCACAGATCTGGCAAAGGGTACCGAAAAATGTTTGCAACATTGAAGGTCCCCAAGTGCACAGTGGCCTCAATCATTCTTAAACGGAAGAAGTTTGGAACCTCTAAGACTCTTCCGAGAGCTGGCCGCCCGGCCGGAACTGAGCAATCGGGGGAGAAGAGCCTTGGTCAGGGAGGTGACCAAGAACCTTATGGTTTCTCTGACAGAGCTCCAGAGTTCTTATGTGGAGATGGGAGAACCTTCCAGAAGGACAACCATCTCTGCAGCACTCCACCAATCAGGCCTTTATGGTAGAGTGGCCAGACAGAAGCACATCCTCAGTAAAAAAGCACACCTAAAGGCCTCTGACCATGAGAAACAAGATTCTCTGGTCTGATGATACCAAGATTGAACTATTTAGCCTGAATGCCTGTCAGATGTGTGCGTACTGTTAGCGAAGTCAGGTGCAGGAGAGCAGAGATTTGTGAACAGGCGCACACTTTATTTAGGCAAAAGTGCAAAACGCGCAAAACAGTCACAAGAATTATGTTTAACAATAAACATCTTGGTGAAAAATAACACGGAAAAAACAAGCCAGTCTGGCACGTCAACAATACACACGTAAAACAAACAATCTTACACAAAGACATGATGGGGAACAGAGGAATAAATACATATAGATTGATTGGGGAATGAAAACCAGGTGTGCAAGGAAACAAGACAAAAGAAATGGATACATGCAATATGGAGCGGCGATGGTTAGACAGCCAGTGACGTCAACCGCCGCCCGAACAAGGAGAGGAGCCGGCTTCGGTGGAAGTCGTGGCAATACCAAGTGTCATGTCTGGAGGAAACTTTACATCATCCCTGCGGTGAAGCATGGTGGTGGCAGCATCATGCTCTGGGGATGTTTTTCAGCGGCAGGGACTGGGAGACCAGTCAGGATTGAGGAAAAAAATGAACGGAGCAAAGTACAGAGATTCTTGATGAAAACCTGCTCCAGAGTGCTCATGACCTCAGACTGGGGCGAAGGTTTACCTTCCAACAGGACTATGATCCTAAGCACACATCCAAGACAACGCAGGCCTGGCTTGGGGACAAGTCTCTGAATGTCCTTTAGTGGCACAGTCAGAGTCCAGACTTGAACCAGATCGATTATCTCTGGAGAGACCTGAAAATAGCTGTGCAGCGACGCTTCCCATCCAACCTGAGAGTTTGGGAGGATCGGCAGAGAGGAATGGGAGAAACTCTCCAAATACAGGTGTGCCAAGCTTTTTGAGGTCATACCCAAGAAGACTAATCTATGATCGCTGCCAAAAGGGCTTCAACAAAGTACTGAGTAAAAGGTCTGGATACCTACATGAATGTGATATTTCAGTCATTATGGCATATTGTGTGTAGATTGATGAATGAACATTTTTTTAAATCCATTTTAGAATAAGGCTGTAACAAAATGTGGAAAAAGTCAAGGGGTCTGAATACTTTCTGAATGCACTGTATAACTTGTCAGAAATGTCCAGATCAACTAACCCATGTCAGCTAATGTTTTTTTGGCTAGGTTTTTTTGGCCCATGGAATTTGTTGTAATGTTTGAGTCACTCAAATATTACATGACTACATATTAGAAGAATTTGTTGTAATGTTTGAGTCACTCAAATATTACATGAATACATATTAGACATGGCAAAAATGTATAGAATTGCAATAAAATGACCTTTAAAACCGCACAATGTTCTCTGCACCGTATGACAAAATGTGTAGAATTGCAGGAAGTAAGTGTTGGAATTTCCACAATGCTGGAAGGGGGGCCTGAGTTTAAAAAGTTTGGGAACCCCTGTGCTAAATGACCAAAATGTAAATATGAACAAATTACAATTTACATAGCACACTGCTGGCTATAATCCCTCAAACTATTTGTATTTTGATCAAAATTGGCCTAGTTTAGAATAATACCCAGGAGTGTGCATTGCAAGTAATCATTTTTACATTTTGTTCATTTAGTAGGAACTCTTATCCGGAGCGACTTACAGTCAATGTATTAAACTAAGGTAAACAAGAATATACCAGTCATAGCAAGTAAAACATATTTTTACCATTACTGAGAATGCTTTAGTTAAATGGACTACTTAAGTATATAATTGTATTAGAAAATACAAAATACATGTATTCTAATTCTGTTGCAAAATAGGCTAAGTGAATTGTAGTTCAGGCCAGTGAAATACAAATGACAAAATAAGTATTGAATGTATAGAAGTACATATCAAATACATGTAACAGAAATACTGCCTGTCATTGGCACTGTAAATATGCAACCGTTTACCACTGTGCGTCCAGTAATGCACAGTAAATTCTACATTTACATTTTAGTCATTTAGTACAGTGGCACAGTGAATGTACAATTTTGAAATGAGTGCATCATCAGTTCCTTTTATCATGTTAGTAATTGCATACCTTAGAAAGCTATTTATTACTTGTCAGAAATGTCCAGATCAACTAGACCATGTCAGTTAATAATTTTTTGGTATTTTTTTCAGCCCATAGATAGTTGTCATTTTTTTGTCACTCAAATATCACATATCACATGAATACACATTAGACATGGCAAAATATATAGAATTTTAAGAAAATTTGCTTTAAAACCGCAAAATGTTGTTTCCACCCCATGACAAGTGTGTAGAATTGCGGGAAATAAGCTTAAAAACGGCAAAATTCTATCCACCAACAAAAGGGGTGTGAACAGTTTGTGTCATGAATAGTGCTTGTGCCCATAGAAATAGACATGGTGCATGTGCACGCCTGCAGGGGCGGTACGGGATGTTCCCCAATGCTGAAAGGGGGGCCCGAGTGAAAACGTTTGGGAACCCCTGATTTAGAAGACACTCTTATCCAGAGTGACTTGCAGTTAGTGAATTCATCTTAAGACAGCTAGCTGGGACAACCATATATCACAGTCATAGTAAGTACATTTTTCCTCAGTAAGTAGCTACAGTGCCTTGCGAAAGTATTCGGCCCCCTTGAACTTTGCGTCCTTTTGCCACATTTCAGGCTTCAAACATAAAGATATAAAACTGTATTTTTTTGTGAAGAATCAACAACAAGTGGGACACAATCATGAAGTAGAACGACATTTATTGGATATTTCAAACTTTTTTAACAAATCAAAAACTGAAAAATTGGGCGTGCAAAATTATTCAGCCCCCTTAAGTTAATACTTTGTAGCGCCACCTTTTACAGCTGTAAGTCGCTTGGGGTATGTCTCTATCAGTTTTGCACATCGAGAGACTGACATTTTTTCCCATTCCTCCTTGCAAAACAGCTTGAGCTCAGTGAGGTTGGATGGAGAGCATTTGTGAACAGCAGTTTTCAGTTCTTTCCACAGATTCTCGATTGGATTCAGGTCTGGACTTTGACTTGGCCATTCTAACACCTGGATATGTTTATTTTTGAACCATTCCATTGTAGATTTTGCTTTATGTTTTGGATCATTGTCTTGTTGGAAGACAAATCTCCGTCCCAGTCTCAGGTCTTTTGCAGACTCCATCAGGTTTTCTTCCAGAATGGTCCTGTATTTGGCTCCATCCATCTTCCCATCAATTTTAACCATCTTCCCTGTCCCTGCTGAAGAAAAGCAGGCCCAAACCATGATGCTGCCACCACCATGTTTGACAGTGGGTATGGTGTGTTCAGGGTGATGAGCTGTGTTGCTTTTACGCCAAACATAACGTTTTGCATTGTTGCCAAAAAGTTCAATTTTGGTTTCATCTGACCAGAGCACCTTCTTCCACATGTTTGGTGTGTCTCCCAGGTGGCTTGTGGCAAACTTTAAACGACACTTTTTATGGATATCTTTAAGAAATGGCTTTCTTGTTGCCACTCTTCCATAAAGGCCAGATTTGTGCAATATACGACTGATTGGTGTCCTATGGACAGAGTCTCCCACCTCAGCTGTAGATCTCTGCAGTTCATCCAGAGTGATCATGGGCCTCTTGGCTGCATCTCTGATCAGTCTTCTCCTTGTATGAGCTGAAAGTTTAGAGGGGCGGCCAGGTCTTGGTAGATTTGCAGTGGTCTGATACTCCTTCCATTTCAATATTATCGCTTGCACAGTGCTCCTTGGGATGTTTAAAGCTTGGGAAATCTTTTTGTATTCAAATCCGGCTTTAAACTTATTCACAACAGTATCTCGGACCTGCCTGGTGTGTTCCTTGTTCTTCATGATGCTCTCTGCACTTTTAACGGACCTCTGAGACTATCACAGTGCAGGTGCATTTATACGGAGACTTGATTACACACAGGTGGATTGTATTTATCATCATTAGTCATTTAGGTCAACATTGGATCCTTCAGAGATCCTCACTGAACTTCTGGAGAGAGTTTGCTGCACTGAAAGTAAAGAGGCTGAATAATTTTGCACACCCAATTTTTCAGTTTTTGATTTGTTAAAAAAGTTTGAAATATCCAATAAATATTGTTCCACTTCATGATTGTGTCCCACCTGTTGTTGATTCTTCACAAAAAAATAGAGTTTTATATCTTTATGTTTGAAGCCTGAAATGTGGCAAAAGGTTGCAAAGTTCAAGGGGGCCGAATACCTTTGCAAGGCACTGTATCAGCAAGGTCAGAGCGAGTAGGGGGGGGGGGGTAAAGTATCAGTGTTAGTTCACAAAAGCTTTTAATTGATTTATTTTGGGGGGAGATGTGGTACGGAGGGGGGGGGGGGTATTTAAGATTCTCTTTGAAAAGGTAGTTTCAAATGTTTTCAGAAGATGGGCAAGGACTCTGCTATCCTCGCTTCAGGGGGAAGCTGGTTCCATCATTGGGGTGCAAGGACAAAGAAGAGCTTGGACTGGGCTGAGCAGGAGCTGCCCTCCCATAGGAGTGGAAGGGTCAAACCAAGGTTCTTTGTATTCTAAGAGGGGCACACCGTGGAGTTGTCAACCGTGATGGAAATACAGAATGTTGCTGTTGTCAGGTATTCCAGTAATATGCTGTATATTTGTGTTGCAGTAAAGGTTCTGTAAATCTGCAGTAATTTACTAGCTTCTGTGCTGCCAGTAATTTACTGTAAATTTACAGTAATCTACTATGATACTAGGAATTTACTGTAAAAAATTACAGGATTTTTAAAAACAGTGTGGTCTTTGCTATACATGAGTAATACACTACTGTTAGATTCAGGCCTTTACAACTTTATTAAAAACCCTTTACAAAAAAGGCTTTAAGGAATGTCTTCATTCAGTAGAGTCTAAACAACAGCAGTGTCCTGCGAAGGAGAGCAAAGCCAATTGAAACAAATGCAGCAGGCATATTCCTTAGGAGGCAGAGGCTAATAGCAAAAGCAGTTAGTACCAGAGAGGGGATATTGTAATAAAATATGAAGCAAATGTGTGACTGTAGATGTGTGACTGGGGAGTGAAGACACTGTGTGTTATCCCTGTGGTCAGGCTCTCTCCATCCTTATCAACACCAACACTGTAAGAGCTCTGCCTGAATTTATTTCACCTTGAGGAGCACCTTAATATATCCTCAATATCACTTGTAAGGTTCCCCACCAGGACCGACCAGGAACTTCTCAAAGTTCCAGGAGATGTCATTCCTGCAGACAAGGCTCCACATGATGAATTTTGGGTCGCCCATGAAGGCCATGGAGTCACCGCTGGGGAATGTCAACTTCTCCTAGAGCTACACAAACAAGGCGCGGGCATCCTCCCCATTCACGTCAGTGGGAATTTTGGCTCAAAGCCATTTCATGGGTCTATATACTTCAGGAATGTAAGGATCTCATCATTCTTACAATTCTCCTGTTTAGACAATCAAAATCATTAAATAATCAATCGGTTTACGCAATTATCTTAATTGAAGAATGATGGCAAGACCAGAAAAACAAAATTTTGTGTTAAATGAGTCCCAAAAGTATCACACAGATAGAGTTTAACAACGGTGTTTATCACCATGGAATGCGTTTCCAATCTACAATGTTGCAACAATTTGGCCAAATTACCTTTGAACTCTGTCTGATAGGTGACCACGATTTGACCACTACATTCAAATATGGAAAGAAAGAATGGTCTGCAATGTTTCAATCTAATTTCTTAAAGGTCATGAACAGACAAAATCATGTTTTCATGAAATTGAGTGACATATGTATGAAACCAGATAAAAGTATGATCACCAAAGTATGAAAAATGATTTTTTGCCTCTACATTGATATAGTTTGATCATAAAGTTACTGGTTGCCTCCCCCATGTCAAATCCTTGGATTGAGGAGGCGGGATTATTAAGGGGATAGGGTGACATTACTCTAACTCTGATTTTAATATACCAATGGTAACATGATAATCTCTTATCTAATTTGAACAAGTATCGCCTCGTAATCAACATCGTAGATGGCGTGTTTGCGGAGGGGCGGGGTTTACATAACGAAATAGCTTCTCTACTGGTGCCAAAATGTCACTGTAGGGTGTCAGCAAATAGAATTACAAGTTTATACTCTTCATCTATTGCAAAGATACTTATGTTTTCCCTTTCATCTGTGTCTTGTGTTAGCTAGTTACTGGCTAGCTCGGTCTTCAGCTAGCATGGAACAAAAAGGGGGGTCGTTCAAAACTGATGCAGTTGTCATGTCTTCATCCTCAGTGCTGCTGTGAACCGCATTTGCCAAACAGGTGATGTATTAAAAAGATTGACATCAATGATGCAATTTCAATGTTACTTGAATTGCTTTGTGTATCACCAAATTAGCTTGAGATGATTTTACTGCAACACTTCATCCAAGTTTCTTGTAGGTGTTTCAAAGAGCTGTCAGTCAAGGTGAGTTTATGAATATAAGCTCCCTGCACACTCAGCCTGTCTTTTCAAACTTCCTGGTAGTTAGCCATGAAAGAAAAATTCTTTCTATCCTCAAAAAATATTATGGGTGATATTTCAGTCACTCAAAAGGCTATTTTACATGGGAATTAGTATGACTGACTGACCAAGACCTTTTAAAGAAAATGAAGTAAATGCCTACCTGATGGCCAAACCGGTTCCTGGGCACCCCCAGAAACAAGAGCCCCTGTTCAGAATACTGCAAATGGAATACATTACATGATGACCAAACGGGTTCCTGTGTGTGCCCTCATGCACATGTTGATTTTGTCTATCACCACCAGATGTGTTCATGACACACAGGTTAAAATGCCAAAAACAACTGTGGACCAACTATATTAATTTGGAGAAAGGTCGAAACACATTAAACATTCATGGACATTTAGCTAGCTTGCCGTTGCTAGGTCATTTGTCCTGGGAGAGAAATATTGGGTTATTTTACTTGAAACGCATACGGTCCTTTTTTTTGCTGGATCTTTGTAGAATTTATATTGATTTTGAGTCACACAAAATCATGTGTTCTCTACTCTGACAATTAATCCACAGATGAAAAGGGAAACCAAGTTTGTATTTGTTGTTCATTTTCTTTGATTAATCCCTCCTCATTCACTATTCTTCTTCTTCTGTGGAATTTTCATGGCGTTTGGCAACCAACTTTAATGTGCATTAGTGCAGCCAACTGGACTGGAGTGGAGACCTCATTCGTCTTTCAATCACCCACGTGGGTATATACTCCTAAAAATCAATGATTAAATGGGAAAGGCGGGACTTGGGAGAGGCGGAACCAAGTTCTATTTTAGCGCCTGGCTACACAGAAGCTCTTTGACGGGTGCAGGCAGTTTGGATGAAATTATTGAATGACATGTAGGGTATCTAGCTAAGAGAGAGCTTTTAAATTGACACCTCTCCCCCCTGCAGGTTAATAATAATACTTTGAGTCAGGTGGTTTGAAAGAAACTGGCTTCTCTTAAGGTACACAGTCCTGTGTTGGGTAGTTAGGGTAAGGGGTAATCTGTTAGATTAGGGGTTAGGGTTAGGGAGGGTTTTGGGTAAGGGTTAGGAGGCCATCTGTTCCTATTTTAATTTCATGTTTTTATTTTCAGATGAGAAGATATGAAGAAAACTGAAGGCAATAAAAAATTGGCAGACATTAAATGGAGGGGGGTGCCAGTCTTCTCTTCCACGTCTGAAAGTGACCTTGTCAATCACATTCAACAAATGGAAAGAGCCCTATTTGGCCTAACATCATGGGACGTGAGAAGACTTGCCTTTGATCTGGCAGGGAGGATGGGAATTAAGCACAGGCTCAACAAAGGAAAGGGGTATGCAGAGGTGAATTGGTTCAGTGGCTTCATGAAGCACAACCCTCAACTGTCAGTAAGAGTATCGCAAGCAACCAGTCTTGTGAGGGCCGTGGGCTTTAATAAGCTTAAGGTTGACCAGTTTTTTAAAGGCCTACGAGGACGTTTTAAACAGCGTCAAGAACGTCAGGCCAACGAAGATTTGGTACAATGATGAGATGGGAATACAAAACGTCCAGAAACCGTTGCCTGTGGTGGCCACCAAGGGAACAAAACAGGTTGCATGGATGAACAGTGCAGAGATGGGCTTCATAGTCACAATAATTTGTGCTATCAGTTCAGAGAGGCAATACGTACCGCCCCTCTTCATCTTCCTCCCGGAAGAGGATGAACGTACAACTGCTGGTTGGAGCACCTCCAGGGTCCGTTGGAAGGAGTGACTCAGGCTGGGTCTACAGTGCCATCTTTGTTGACTGGCTTCACCACTTTGCTCACAGTGTTGGTTGCACCCCTGAGGAACCCCATATCCTCATCCTCGATGGGCACCACTTCCATAAGACCCTGGAGGCTGTTCTGCCACCCCACTGCAGCCACAAGATGCAGCTGTTAGACCGTACCGACATCAATGGATGATGACGCTTCCTGGGGAAAGGATAGGTATATAGCAAATGGCTGGCCTCATCACAAAGGCCTATAACAAGGTGGCCAGTGTGGAGAGAGGAGTGGAGGGCTTCCGGGCAAGTGGGCTGTGGCCTTTGGAGAAGTACATCTTCACAGAGGTGGATTTCGTGGCCGCTGAGGTTATCTAGGAGCCTGAACCTATTGCTGAGAAGAAAAAGTCATCTAAGGTAGCAGAAGCCGTATGTACTTGGTAGAAAGTGTTTATTGTACTAACACCGATGTACTGCTTTTGTCGTTTTATTTTCAATGCAAAGAATTCATTCAGCCACAGTGCTCTATTGCCACCTCTACCGTCGCCATCTCTAGCTCTACCTCCACCGCCACCAGCTCTAACTCCAAAACCTCTACCTCCACCACATCTACCTCCGCCACAACCTCCACCCTGCAGCCTACCCTTGCTCCAAATGTTAGTAATAAAATAATCAGCACTCATTTTAGGGAACATATATTTGGATATAGTGATTAGAAGTGTTTATTGTACCAATACTCATGTGTTTTTGTTTGTTTGTTTGTTTTTGCTTAAACCAACAACCAACAGCTGCGGCAGTTCTATTGGAGTTGTGCCAAGGCTCCAGGAGGCGAGGCCGAGGAAGAGGAAGGCAGAGTCTGCGGCTATGCTGATAGCCTCACCTTACAAAAGGTTGCTGGAGGAAAAGGCATCAAAAAGAAGAAAGAAAGAGAGAGAGAGTAGGAAAACGAATCAAGTTCTTCAAAGAAAGGTTGCCTCAAAGAAGGTTGTTGCAACACAATAAGCCACATCAGTCACCAAAGGGGATGCAGAGTGTATTTTCTGTGAGGAGCTGTTTTCAGCCTCAGGTGGGACTGGATTAGGTGTGAGCAGTGCAGGAGGTGGGCTTGTGAGTTATTCCAATGTTATTTAATGTTATTAGTTATATTCCATTCCAATATTGTATTCAAATGAATATATTATTTTGAATGAATTAAAAACAACTATTGAAAACCTTTTGCCCCTGAATGTCATTTTAAAGACTGCAGAGATACAAATTATTGCATTATTCCTATAATATTTAGTGCAATTGTACATAATGGATTGTAAGGGAAAAGGAACAACATCGAGAGATTAAAGAAAATGTATGTGCAGGTGAGTTAAAAAGATGGACATCAAATCTCCACATAGTGCAGATATTAATAGTGACATATGTAACACCATTTTCCACCCCATATTTTATTTAAATAATTAAACAACTAGACTTAAAAGCGAAGTATTATTTACTAAAGACTTTCTAAATAAAACTGATTCAATGGATTTTAACACACCTATGCCATAACCTTCTACCCCCTGGGGGCCAGTTACCCCAAGGGCCAGTTACCCCGGAACTTTAAAAAAACGCCCCTTTTCTAAAAACATAATTTCATAAAATAACTAAAAAAGTTTAAACTGTAGGCATTTATTTCCATTCATAGTTTATTAGCCTAATCATTTCCATTTGCAACACTTGAGCAGCAACGCTTTGAGCGCGCCGCAATGCTGGCGGTCTGGTCACTATGTTATGAAGCTGTCTCACACCGAACTAGTCTACGTGAGTTAGATTTGCTGTCATCTAGTGGCAATGTCAGAGAGGTTTCTTTTAACCCTGGCGCTGGATGAATTCTATCCAATCACAAAGAACCCTAATCAAATTTCTATGGCCCAATCTGTAAAAATCTATAACATACACACACACACACACGATACAAACATAGACAGTTAACCGTTAACAGTTAGTGTGAATATAATCCATCTTCATATAAACAGAGACACTGTTTGTCCCCTCCTCAGAGTAAGATATTACAATGTTCAGATAGCTAATTGACTGCAGTTCTGTGTCTATCTAAAGGCCTATTCTTCTTTTTGATGCTTAAAGTAGTATGCCACTGAAAAGCATCTCGGCTAATATACATCTTGTGAGAACGGTTGATTTGAGAACGAAACAGGTGTGCTGAGGTGGGCGATGAACGACGCAGATCACGTGACTCAGACGCGTGGCTTCTCTTCTGCCTCCCCCCTGTTGCTCCTGCAAATTGTAACAGGAAAGAGGAAGGATGTGGAAGGACTTCGAGAGCAAAATAGGGCAAAACCCACAAGCCATCTCTATAATCTATACATCACAATAAGGAGCACCGGGAACTGTGTGCCGGTCAGATTCATATTCGTCGGCTGGGCCTACTGTGAGTGGCTTTTACGTTTTCAGAAGAAAAAAAATACATTGAATTGCGAGAAGTGGACACCTTGGTCATTGCATGGACCCGGTGTCCGCTAACGGGATGTGACAATAGACAGCGAGACTGTTATCATAATTATGGGGTTTCCATGCACGGTCAAGTGTTAGCTAGTTGAATTATAAACGTGGCAGCTCGGTATGGGGATGTGTCATAGTTTTAGATCTAGGATTATAGGACCCCACTCGTCGATAACCTACAGCGGGCGAACGGGTGCTAATGCTGGGCTAGATGGCGAGCCTGGGCAGCAGGACAATTGTTCCGACCTGGGGCTTCGGGATCAACGCAGAGTGGAGGAGAAAGCACGCATCAAAGCGGAGATAAAGAGAAGTCGGAACATAGACAAGAGTCTGAAAGCAGAGAAGAGAGAATACAAGCAGACCCATAGGCTTCTGCTATTGGGTAAGTTAACCTAATTTACAGCCTTGTCCTCTGCACTGTAGGCTATATTTGGCCATATATCCATAAGGGTCTCAGCTTGGTGATCATTTGCCAACAGGACAAGGAACCTATCAACTATGACTGCATAAGCTAGTTTTGTTTCATTGGGAGGGGGGTCCTCTGTAATGTAATATCAAGGTACCCTAGCCTATATGTTATTTGACCTATTTATCAAGACAAATACTTTTTTAATTCCCCTGGATATCAAACTGACTGTCTACATTGATACGTTTTGATTTAACCTTTATTTAACAAGTTTCCTATTCTACACACCAGTGTGGGTGATGTTATTGATGTCCAAACAACACATTATTTTGAGGGACAGTGTGTATTAGAAAGTGACATCTGCAGCCCTTATTCATTGCTTGTTATTACAAACACATTACTTATTGTAGCCTATAGTTTATTTGGTGGATGAAAAAAAGAAGACATGCTGCCTTGAGGGTAAATGAGAACAGGCTGATTCTCAAATGCCTGGTATTTCAACAACGAGAACAAAACCACATCAATTTTGACCCCCCCCCCCCCCCCACACACACACACACAAACACACACACACACACGTGCACACACACACGCACACGCACGCACAAACTAACAAAACATTTTCCATGACATGGAGGCAAGGGTTCTGCTATTGGGTAAGTTAACCTAAATCACTGTGCAGTCCTCAACACTGTATTTGGCTATTATCCATAAGAATCCATAAGAACAAGTAATCACTGCTTATGTCTTCTTATAACTGCTTTATGTAAGTATTGTGTTTTTCCCCTCAGGAGAAGCCGGCTTTTTTTCATCTCCACTTCAGTTTTTTCCCGTGGAAGGGGTTATTTGCTTTGATCAAGTGAAGGAGAACAGGTTTTAATTTATTTTAAACCCTTAAATTGAACGAGTGTTTGCAAAGTAAGCCCTTGATATAGCCTAGTTATAAACTGTATCACAAGGAGGTCTTTAGCTTTGTTGCCTTTATAGAAGCTGCCCCTTTTTTCTAAGTTACACAAGGAAAGGAGGGCAGTTTGCAGAAACAAATGGAAGAACTGTGTGGGCTCTGTGACCAAAATACACTAGTCATGTGGGCTGTAGGTTTAAAAACAGACTGGACACGAGCAGAACGAGATGATAAGTATGCTTGTGAACGATGCTCTAGTAATCCAGCCAGGTGTGAGTTGGTTATAGGTTATTCATTGCATTCTCCTCATTGTACTCGTGATATTCTCCATCCTGTTAGCTAAGCCTCTCTTATGTGTCCTTGAAAAATATAATACAGAAATAACTAACTTCTAACTTACATAACTATTTACACAGTCGATACTTTGTAGAAGCACATTTGGTGAGTATTACAGCTGTGAGTCTTTCTTGGTAACTTTCTAAAAGCTTTGCACACCTGGATCGTACAATATTTGCCCATTTTATAATTTTTTTAATTCTTCAAGCTCTGTCAAGTTGATTGTTGCTCATTGCTTGACAGCCAAGTCTTGCCATAGATTTCAAGCCGTTTTCAGTCAAAACTGTAACTAGGCCACTCAGGAACATTCAATGTCATCTTGGTAAGCAACTTCAGTATAGATTTGGCCTTGTGTTTTAGGTTATTGTCCTGCTGAAAGGTGAATTCGTCTCCCAGTGTCTGTTGGAAAGCAGACTGAACCAGGTTTTCCTCTAGGATTAAGGCCTATGCTTATAGCTGTATTCTGTTTATTTTTATCCTAAGAAACTCCCTAAATCCTTGCTGATGACAAGCATACCCATAACATGATGCAGCCACGACCATGCTTGAAAATATGAAGAATGGTCCTCAGTGATGTGTTGTGTTGGATTTGCCCCAAACATAACACTTTGTATTCAAGACAAAAAGTTCATTTCTTTGCCTTTTTTTGTTGCAGTATTACTTAAGTGTCTTGGGGTGCATGTTTTGGAATATTTTTTATTCTGTACAGGCATTGTTCTTTTCACTCTGTAATTTAGGTTATTATTGTGGAGTAACTGCAATGTTATTGATCCATCCTCAGTTTTCTCATATTACAACCATTAAACTCTGTAACTGTTTTAAAATCACCATTGGCCTCATGGTCAAATCCCCGAACAGTTTCCTTCCTCTCCGGCAACTGAGTTAGGAAGGATGCCTGTACCTTTGTAGTGTAATGATACACCATAATTAATAACTTCACCATGCTGAAAGGGTTATTCAGTGTCTGCTTGTTTTAACTACCAATCGTTGCCCTTCTTTGCGAGGCATTTGAAAACCTCCCTGGTCTTTGTGGTTGAATCTGTGTTTGAAATTTTACTACTCGATTGAGTGGACCTTACAGATAATTGTATGTGTGGGTTACAGAAATGGGGTAGTCATTGAAAAATCATGGTAACCACGAATATTATACACATGAGTCCATGCAACTTATTATGTGATTTGTTAAGCACATTTTTACTCATGTTATATTCATTTAAAAACAATGTCTACAAACAAAATTCCACTTTGACATTATGGGGTATTGTGTTTAGATCAGTGACACAAAATCGAAATTGTGTCAATTTTAAATTCAGGATGTAACACAACAAAATGAGGAAAAAGTAAAGGGGTGTGAATACTTTCTGAAGGCACTGTTCATTTTATAGGTCCAGTGACCAATTTAGTAACAGAACACTTTTCATGTTATCAGTTCCACATTTCCATCTTTATTTTTAGACAGACTTTTCTTTTTTGGAGGGGGGACTCAAATCCAGTGTGATTGTATCTAAATTCTGCCCTGCACTGGCAGGAGATGGGCGTTGCATTTGAATCTAGGCTACTGAAAAAATGTCATCCATTTAAAAAATATTGTTGTACCACTTTCACACTCAGTTCATCCTATTCGACTATTCTATAAGTTCTGCTGCAAAATAATTGTGTACATGTTCAAGGGATTAGTAATTTTCTTATTGTTGTGACTATCATATGGAGACAGATACCTGCCAAAAGATTGAATGTACGTATTGTTCGGATCGTAAGAAAAGCCATGTGTGAAACATGAATGTAAACGTGAAATGGCATCTGTGAACATACAAACACCATGCTACGATTACAGACTAACATTTAAGGCTTGAACAAGTCTTGTGTTGCAATTCTGATGTACAATAATTCCTTTCAGAGTTTTGGCAGTTTCATCTCGCCAACAAACCAAAAAAGTACACCAAATGGCCTGTGAGGAGTGCTACCCGAACATGCATAACACAATATAAAATAAAAATGGAAGTCAGGGAAACTGGAAAGAGGTATCCTGCACATTTTCAAGTTAAAAGTCTCCATTTTCTGTTTCTCCTCAGTTGAGTTTACTTCACATTTAGGTAGCTAATGTCATGGATTTGTTTGCCAGAGCAAGTCTAGATAGCACTAGCTGTATTATGCCTACAACAGTGACGTTTCAGTCTGCTAGGTGTATCTGTACAACATGGGCATATCTCTGGGTGACGTGGACATCCTTATGCATGCACCTTATCAAAATATGACTCATTCAATATTGAACCATCCCATTCTCTGAGCTCTGCCTGCAATCATAACCAGTAGTATCTACCAGGAATAATGAATCATAGCCAGTAGTATCCACCAAGAATAATGAAACAGAATAATACTAGATGTTTGGTGAATCTATGAATTATGTATGTCCACTGGAGTCTTTGCCACTCAAAATATTTTTTATTGTCACGGCTTTCGCCTGGTGAAGGAGGACCGGACCAAAATGCAGCGTGGTTGTGATTCATTTTATTTGAGAGACTATACACGAATAAACTAACAAACGTGCGAAAACCTAAACAGCCCTATCTGGTGCAAAACACAGAGACCGGAACAATCACCCACAAACACACAGTGAAACCCAGGCTAACTAAATATGGTTCCCAATCACAGACAATGACTAACACCTGCCCCTGATTGAGAACCATATCAGGCCAAACACAGAAATAGACAAACAAGACATCCAACATCGAATGCCCACTCAGATCACACCCTGACCAACCAAAACATAGAAACATACAAAGTAAACTATGGCCAGGGCGTGACATTTATAGAATATGTTTATATTTATTTCATCATTCAATCTGAAATGAACAAGGGAGAGGTTAAACGTAGGCTAAGTCTGGCATAAGATTATGCCTACACTTTACAATAACTCTGTGTCAGTGGGTTTTTAGGTAGTCTCCGTATAGGCTACTCCCAACTGCTGCCCAGTTGGAGAGCTTGTGATCTTCATGCAGCACCACAGCACCATGCACCTTCAGAAAAGCACCCCTCAGCCTCAGAAGATGTCCTTCTGGAGTCATGTAGTCATAAAGTCATTATACCCTAATGTAGGACTATTTGCCTACCAGCCAAATAAAGTGCAGAGCATGCGTGATGCATGCAACTCGTCATTCCAACATATTTGAACATTTAATTCATCCTTCATTCAGTTCAGTCAGTCAGTATGTCATCCATTCAGTCATTTGTCTGAGTTGCAATAGGAACTAAATCAAAGAGAATAGAACAGTCGTATCCATCTGTTCATCTGTGTTTATTCAAAATTATCTAAATTCTCCAAAGGTCTTTGGACTATCACTTTAATAATTCAATGTTTTAATTTTGGCCTATCCAACAAACAAAAAAATAGGCCTTCAATTTGTAGGCTCTCATTTTGGATACTTTTGTCTTGTGGAATCATTTTACAACTCTATTTGTTTTCATTATAGGGCTCCCCTTAAAAAGAGACCCTAGCTCACATCCCTCAAAATATATATTTTAAACAAAATAGTTTAAGCACATGCAGTGGCTGATAGGGAAAACAGATCTGGCAATAAGAATAGGCTATAGATAGTCTTGACCATTTGGGACCCGTTGGCAATTTCCCTCTGGACAGGTTATAGCCCAGACTTAAATAAATATTTTGTTTTGTCTCATTTATTGATATGGTTATAGCCTCTGCATGATGGGGTTATGCAATGCAAATGGCTATAACAAGCCCACGTACAGAGTGGAATTCACTAATACAACAGTCAAAATGCCTAATATAAGGCCTACAGTCCCGTGCTCCCAAATACTGGAAAAAAGTGTGATTCATTAGGTTACATGATCACCACAATAGCCCCACGCAGCTATAAAATAAATTCTGCAATTATATGTGCATGAAATAACACACAACAGCATGGTGTATTTAGATAGCGGAATAGGCCTAGCCTAAATCCTATTCACTGTCTATTTTGCAGCTCAGGTGGTTATTCTAAACAAGGAATATTGTGTGTCTTTATCATTCTCACACGTCATTTGCTGAAAGCCCAAGCCTACACTGTCATCTACTGGTATAACGTCATTATTGAATGCACTTCTAAAACAAGCTCTAGACTTTTACTTTGAAAAATTAAACCTGAAGCTGCAAAGCAATTCTAATGTCTGGGCTAGAGTTTCTTGATTGACCAGCTAACTTCGACTAGCTACGTTTTGTTCATGTCCTTTGCAGATGCCACATTACTGGCAAATGCATGGATGCATAAAAAAGATCTGTAACTGAGTAAAGGGAGACGGTAAGTAAGAATTTAACATGTAAATGTTAATTCATAGTCCTAACATAGTTTACAGATCTATTTAACGTTTACGTTTTATGTTTCACTCATGGCTTTTCTTACGATCCTAATGATATGTACAGTACCAGTCAAAAGTTTGGACACACCTACTCATTCCAGGTTTTTACTTTTTATTTTATTATATATATTATTTTTTTAAACACTTTTCTACATTGTAGAATAATAGTAAAGACATCAAAACTATGAAATAACACATATGGAATCATTTAGTAACCAAAAAAGTGTTAAACAAATCAAAATATTGCTGACAGCTTTGCGCAATCTTGGCATTCTCTCAACCAGCTTCACGAGATAGTCACCTGGAATGCATTTCAATTAACAGGTGTGCTTTGTTAAAAGTTAATTTGTGGAATTTCTTTCCTAAATGTGTTTGAGCCAATCAGTTGTGTTGTGACAAGGTATGGTTGGTATGCAGAAGATAGCCCTATTTGGTGAAAGACCAAGTCCATATTATTAACAGCTCTAATAAGCAAAGGGAAGCGACAGTCCATCGTTACTTTAAGATATGATGGCCAGTCAATCTGGAAAATGTTAAGAACTTTGTAAGTTTCTTCAAGTGCAGTCGCAAAAACCATCAAGCATCATGGCTCTCATGAGGACTGCCACAGGAAAGAAAGACCCAGAGTTCCCTCTGCTGCAGAGGATAAGTTCATTAGAATAACTGCACCTCAGAAATTGCAGCCCAAATAAATGCTTCACAGAGTTCAAGTAACAGACACATCAACATCAACTGTTCAGAGGAGACTGCGTGAATCAGGCCTTCGTGGTTGAATTGCTGCAAAGAAACCACTACTAAAGGACACCAATAATAATAGAGACTTGCTTGGGCCAAGAAACACGAGCAATTGTCATTAGACTGGTGAAAACCTGTCCTTTGGTCTGATGAGTCCAAATTTGAGATTTTTGGTTCCAACCACTGTCTTTGTGAGATGCAGAGTAGGTGAACAGATGATCTCTGCATGTGAGGTTCCCACCGTCAGGCATGGAGGAGGTGTGGGGGTGCTTTGCTGGTGACACTGTCAGTGATTTATTTAGAATTCAAGACACACTTAACCAGCATGGCTACCACAGCATTCTGCAGTGATACGCCATCCCATCTGGTTTGCGCTAAGTGGGACTATCATTTGTTTTTCAACAGGAAAATGACACAACACACCTCCAGGCTGTGTAAGGGCTATTTACCAAGAAGGAGAGTGATGTAGTGCTGCATCAGATGACATGGCCTCCACAAGCACCCGACTTCAACCCAATTGAGATGGTTTGGAATCAGTTGGACTGCAGAGTGAAGGAAAAGCAGCCAACAAGTGCTCATCATATGTGGGAACTCCTTCAAGATGCTTCATGATTAACTACTCATGATGTGATTGTAATAACATACAGAAACTCAACTCCTTTTGTTCACCCAACCAAGAATAACTCATAATCAAATGCCGACGGTATTCGCTCCCAAGAGAATTCTCTTCGGTCATAGTCACAACCGTGTATATACCCACTCAAGCCAATGACAGCCCTAAATGCAAACTGGAAACCACATCCTGAAGCCGCATTTGTTGTAGCTGTTGATTTTAACAAAGCAAATTTGAGGAATATGCTACCAAAGTTATATCAACACATTGACTGTAATTTAGGGAAAACACAAGATTAGGGAAAACACTAGATCATTGCTTTTCACCTTTTTGAAATGCCTACAAAGCCCTCCCCCGCCATCCCTTCGGGAAATCAGATCATGGCTCCATTTTTCTCCTCCCTTCCTATAAGCAGAAGACTCCAACAGGAGGTACCCGTGCTAAGGTCTATTCAACGCTGCTCTGACCAATCGGGATCCATGCTTGAAGATTGTTTTTCATCATGCGAACTGGGATATGATCATTGACGCTTACACAGAAAAACAGTGACTGAGTTCATCAGGAAGTGTTTTGGGGATGATCTTCCCACAGTGACTTTTAAAACCTACCCAAACCATGAACCGTGGATAGATGGCAGCATTTGTGTAAAACTGAATGCGTGAACCACCACATTTAACCATACAAATAGGCAAAACGTCAGTACAGAGACAAAGTGGAGTCACAATTCAACAGCTCAGATGTGAGATGTATGTGGCAGGGTCTACAGACAATCAGATTACAAAGGGAAAACCAGCCACATCGCAGACACCGATGTCTTGCTCCCAGACAAGCTAAACACCTTCTTTGCCCGCTTTGAGGATAACACAGTGCCACCAATGTGGCCCACTCTCAAGGACTGTGGGCTCTCGTTCTCCGTGGCTGACACAAGGCTGCCGGCACAGACGGCATCCCGAGCCGCGTCCTCCGAACATTCGTAGACCAGCTGGCTGGAGTGTTTACGGACATACTAAATCTCTCCCCATCTCATTCTGCAGTCCCCACTTGCTTCAAGATGTCCACCATTGTTCCTGTACCCAAGAAACAAAGGTAACTGAACTAAATGACTATCGCCCCGTAGCACTCACTTCTGTCATCATGAAGTGCTTTGAGGCTAGTTAAGGATCAAATCACCTCGAGGAATACCTTCGTCAGATTGCTGTTCATTGACTATAGCTCAGCCTTCAACACCATAGTAGCCTCCAAGCTCATTATTAAGCTCGGGGCCCTGGGTCTGAACCTTGCCCATGCAACTGGGTCCTGGACTTCCTGACGGGCTAGCCCCCAGGTGGTGAAGGTAGGAAACAACACCTCCACTTCACTGATCCTCAACACAGGGGGCCCACAAGGGTGCATGCTCAGCCCCCTCCTGTACTCACTGTTTACCCATGACTGCGTGGCCACGCCCTCCTCCAACTCAATCATTATGTTTGCAGATAACACAACAGTAGTATCAAATCAAATTAATTTATATAGCCCTTCGTGCATCAGCTGATATCTCAAAGTGCTGTACAGAAACCCAGCCTAAAACCCCAAACAGCAAGCAATGCAGGTGTAGAAGCACCTGTAGTAGGCCTGATTACCAACAATGACGAGACAGCCTACAGGGAGGAGGTGAGGGCCCTGGTGGAGTGGTGCCAGGAAAATAACCTCTCTCTCTCAACGTCAACAAAACAAAGGAGATGATTGTGAACTTCAGGAAACAGCAGAGGGAGCATGCCCCTATCCACATTGACAGGACCACAGTGGAGGAGGTGAAAAGCTTCAAGTTCCTCGGCGTACACATCACTGACAATCTGAATTGGTCCACCCACACAGACAGTGTGGTGAAGAAGGAGCAACAATGCCTCTTCCACCTCAGGAGGCTGAGGAAATTTGGCTTGGCCCCTACTACCCTCAAACTTTTACAGATGCACAATTGAGAGCATTTTAATGGGCGTTATCACTGGCTGGTACGGCAACTGCACCACCCGCAACCGCAGGGCTCTCCAGAGGGTGGTAAGTTCTGCCCAACGCATTCCCGGGGGCACACTGCCTGCCCTCCAGGGCACCGACAGCACCTGATGTCACAGGACAGCCAAAAAGATCATCAAGGACATCAACCACCCGAGCCACGGCCTGTTCACCCCGCTATCATCCAGAAGGGGAGGTCAGTACAGGTGCATCATAGCTGGGACAGAGAGACTGAAAAACAGCTTCTAACTTAAGGCCATCAGACTGTTAAATAGCCATCACTAGCCAGCTTCCAACCCATCACCTTAGAGGCTGCTGCCCTATATACATAGACATGGAATCACTGGCCACTTTAATAATGTTTACATACTGCTTTACTGATCTCATGTGCATATACTGTATTTAGTCAATGCCACTGATCATCCTAATATTTATATATTTCTTAATTCCATTCTTTACTTTTAGATTTGTGTATTTTTGTGAATCGTTAGATACTACTGCACTGTTGGAGCTAGGAACACAAGCATTTCGCTATACCCGCAATAACATCTGCTAAAAATGTGTATGTGACCAATACATTTGATTTGATTTAAAGACTGTTGGAAAAGCATTCCAGGTAAAGCTGGTTGAGAGAATGCCAAGAGTGTGCAAAGCTCTCATCAAGGCAAAGGGTGGCTACTTTTTTGGTTACTACATTATTCCCTATGTGTTATTTCATCTTTTGATACCTTCACTATTATTATGCAATGTAGAAAATAGTAAAAAAATATAGAAAAACCCTCTAAAACGCCCTTTTGGCAGGTATCTGGCACCAAACTATCACCCTGAACACAAATAATTTGTACACAATACGCATTGCTCCTTATTATAAGGGAAATTCCATAAGAGGAACAGGGGGAACAAGGAAGGCACACAGGAATTACAAACAGCACGGGAATTCTCACTGATGGGTGCAATGAATATAGCCACTTACAAGGCATACCTCTAAATATGTTAATGAGACAGATTCTTTCTCTGCCCACATTTCCCCACAATGCACCATAATTCACAGTATGCTGCTGTAAATATACAGCTGTACAAATGCTGTAATTTGCCATTGAGACCCCATGATGCATAGAGTTACAATAGCTTACTGTAAAAGTATTGCTGTGAATTTACAGCAAATTGTTAGTGTAAAGATTAAATAAGTTACGATAAACTTCACAGGGTGATGAAAGTGCACAGTGATGTGCTTGATTCTCCTTTCCAATAAATATTAAGGTTCTTATTCTGGTGACATGATGATCGATGCTTGCCTGCCGTTTGACAAATAAAAATATTCTCGCTCCTATCTATAATAATCTCATCATGTAGCCTACCTGCACTGTATCTGTGAGCTGTTGGCTAGAGTGCATGTTCCAAGACCAGAGTAGGCACATTTGCTATTTAACAAAACAGTTTTTGTGACAAAACTATTGGTAGAGTTGAAAATGTGATGGAAACAGTTTGAACTCTCAATTTTTTATTCAGTAGGCAGCAGTGTAGCCTAGTGGTTAGAGCATTGGACTAGTTACCAGAAGGTTGCAAGTTCAAATCCCCGAGCTGACAAGGTACAAAATCTGTCGTTCTTCCCCTGAACAGGCAGTTAACCCACTGTTCCTAGGCCGTCATTGAAAATAAGAATTTGTTCTTAACTGACTTGCCTAGTAAAATAAAGGTAAAAAAAATACTTAAGCAAAAAAGTACATTTTGGGTGCAGTCATTTGCATATTTTCTTTATGTGGATTTGAAAATATTTGCATGAAAATTTGTCGCCAATTGGATGGAAACCTAGCTTGTGTAACAATATTTCCCAAATTTCACCTTAGTGAAATAGCAGGGCATAAGCCCCCGGCCGCAAAATGTGTAGAATTGTAGAAAATGTGCTTTAAAACCACCACATCTTCTCTTTGCCCCATGGCAAAATGCATCAAATTCCAGTAAATTAACTTTGAAACTGCATTTTTTATTTTTCCACTGTCAAGAGAACGACCACTAAAATGTTTTACCCGCGAGGTGGGGGGTCCCCAAACCAAATCTTGCTTAAGGGCCCCTAAAAAGCTAGGGCCAGCCCTGTGAAATCGAGATGAGGATGGGATGGTTGAAGGAAATATACCAGTCTATATGATAACATGGCTAACCTCTACGGGATTGTTGCCCCACATATTTGATATGGGCAGAAAGCTTAGATTGTTGTCAATCTAATTGCACTGTCCAATTTACAGTAGCTATTACAGTGAAAGAATACCATGCTATTGTTTGAGGAGAGTGCACAATTATGAACTTAAAAATGTATTAACACACCAATTAGGCACATTTGGGCAGTCAAGATACAACATTTTGAACAGATATGCAATGGATCAGTCTAAAACTTTGCACATACACTGCTCCCATCTAGTGGCCAAAATCTAAATTGCGCCTGGGCTGGAGAAATACATTATGGCCTTTCTCTTGCATTTCGAAGATGATGGTATTATTTTTACCAGATCTAATGTGTTATATTCTCCAACATTAATTTCACATGTCCACCAACTTCAATGTGTTTCCTTTTAGTTCCTGAGCAAAGGCAGTTAGATTTGAGGATGTCATTTTAGGTGCAAATTTAAAAAAGGGTTGGATCCTTGAGAGGTTTTAAAGGAAATATTGGCCTATATGTTTTAATTTACTCTCAAAACAGTGGGATAGTCATCTGACCATATTAGCAGAGGGAGTGCCCAGTTTAAAAAAAGAATTATGTCAAAAACACTTCCGGAAGAATTTGAGCTCTAATATTAGTCTGTCATCATTGTTGACAACACACATGACAATACGTTACACAAATGATAATTGGGCATAAATCAATTCACCAAAGACCAAGTAATTGTTAGGTTAGGCCTTCATGTTAGAGGACTTGCATAGACTTTATATTGTGATTCTCAAATAGACCCCATCTTTACACCACATAGGCCTACTCATATAGTCTGTGCTGTGGTCAAGTGAAAATACATCTGTTGTTAAATGCAGTAGGACATCCACATTTTTGCAATTATGGAAGACTGGTATGTATGATGGCCGGGCTGATAATATTTCACATATTGGGAAAATTGCAAAACCCAGTGAAGCAATAAATTAGTAAGCCTAAATCTGTCTAGAAATGCAATGTGTTTAATTTGTGTTTATCACTCATCTACATATTAATCCATAAATTAATTTATATCAAGATATACATTCATTATTTATAAATGGGTTTATAAGTAGGTTATTATTAATTTAAAGATGGTTTATAATAATTGAATAAACATTTGTAACACATTGGTTGAGATTGTGCATGTATTTGGTGCTTGCAGAGTAGTGAGACGTTTCATCCAGTTTTATAACTGTTTATTACAGATGTTTAAACCACTTTTTAAGTGAATAGTTAAACTAACTCTTTACAAACCCTTTTTTATTTTCTAATTATTTTTATGATAGATCTATCATAATTCCATAGCCACCAAAATATTCAGATTTTTAGAGGGAATAAATAAGTATAGAGTGAATAGAAAGATCCAGGAAGTATTTATACATTGTATCAATTTTTATAACGATGACAATATATCTGTTGTGCTACAGTATTCTAACTTACTCCGTATGGTCCATAGACATTAGAACCAGGGTATGGATGATCATTTCTTCAGAGGGCGCCTTTTTCTCTTCGGGAATCGCAACTTCATGACGTTTTGGGCAATCATGTGATTACACTCTGGTCGTTCCCAGGGTTCAGTGAGAGCTGCTTGCCCCACCCCATCTCTTCAACGCGATATATCTTAATGTACAATTCTCAGAGAAAATGTTTAAAAAATATATACTACAAAATACTTAAAATAAACGAATCTATTCACATTTATTCAAGAGCAGATCTGGATTTTACATTAAAAAAAAGAAAGAACTGTCACCGTTCTATAAATGATTAGGCTATATATTGCAGTATGTTCATATAATACACATATGGCCAGCCAGCCCATCTACCATACGAATTCAAAAGGGATATAAAGCTTAGACTGACAGCATGCTCTACCCGCGAGAAACGGGAACATAACGGAGGATTTTCATAAATATACCTGACTCTGGAAAATTGTATTTACTGCATAAAAGAAGCCCTATTGGAGTCATTGTTTGCCCAGAAAAGCTTACCGATGTGAGGAGAAATACAATTACAGCGGCAAAGAAAAAGACCGAGAGAAAGGCCCTTTTGATCTGGACAAACCCCAAAAGCAACCAACATCTGTGACGAGGAGGGAAAATAAATTAATATCATTGACTAAAACAGGATATAGTTGACACGGTTACGTTTTGTCCTGGATTTAAAAGACATTTGGATGAAGAAGGAAGGGTCGGCGTAGTGATCCACATGCCGTCATTTTAGTGGAAATATTAATTTTGTCTTTTTTTTTATCCCCTATCTGCTCGGCCCGTCTCGCTGGGACTGAAGACGGATTGCAAAATAAAAAGGGAAATACGCTTTGAAGGAACAGCAAATGTTTTGAATGTCAGTAGTCAGAATTCTACCAGTGAAACCGATGATGGGTTCAAGAGGAGATATTTGCTAGGATTCAGTGTGGATTTCAGCTCCACTGCAAGACGTCGTGGGAATCCCGACTCGAGAGACCATTTATGTACATTGTAGCGCTGAAGAATCATATTCACATTGAAATTAATATTGATGTCTTCATTGTGGATTGACAGTGAAAACCTTATAGGAATCAACCGTCTGAGAGGGCGGTCCGGGTATCTTCACTAGCACCACTACTCCGTTCTCCCTGAATGATCTATTGTAGCCGATAGATAATTAACAATAATATGTGATATAGGCTACGTCTGTGGAGGCCTTTATCGTCTACTACAGGTTACAGTGGTTTTATTCTGCAACTGGCAATATAAATGTCACCCATTTTGAGCAAGGTGCTCTTCTCCTGGGCCAATTTAGGAATCTAGAATTTTTCTATTATATTAACCCCCCCCTCACCCCCTTCCCCGAACCTTTTTGCTGGGTTTTTGGGAAGATATGGGTTGTTTGGGCAATAGTAAGACCGAAGACCAACATAATGAGGAGAAAGCACAGAGGGAAGCAAACAAAAAGATAGAGAAACAGCTTCAAAAAGACAAACAGATATACCGAGCAACTCACCGGCTACTACTATTAGGTATGTTTCTGACATGTTCAAGTTATTGATAAATTGTTTCCATCCTTTGTTATTGTGGCATTTGAGGGGGGCAAATGTCTAACATTGTAAATGACCATTTACATTTTATTTTATTTTATGTAGGCCTATATTCCTCCTAGGTAGGCCATTGCACAAAGACCATTATATTTGTTTTATTGGAGTGGGTTTTACCTTTGGTTGTGCTGACATTTTCGATAGGAGTTTGTTCTTGTAACAGGCCTACCACTGTCAACACTTGTGTCCTGTCATTTTAAGCACCCTGCACAGCTGGACACGAAAGGCCAACAACACCATTGCACCCCTATTTGCAACAGTGTTTATTTTTCCAGAGCAAAATTGTTGTATATGATTCTACCCGACTAGGGGAATTATTGCTTGTGGTGTAGGCCTAGCAATGTGTGTCTCTAGGACTGATTTCTGAAGAGATTAACCTACAAATAATAGGCCTCAGGAGTGTGCCGTTTTCATCATCATACACTACGTTCTCCTTTGAATTGCTTTTAATCGTAATTGTTGCGAATACCAGCACTGACTTAGTTGACAAGGCCTAGGGTGACGCATTGCATCAAGTTGCTCCTACCCATGTAAAAACACTGTAATAACTCAAGTAACACATTGTATTATCATGTTACAGTACATAGTAATTGCTTTATAATTGTATACTAATGGAGTTTGTTCTTATTACACAAGTTCAGTATAACTGTATTGTGTGGGTTATAATGTCTGGAAGTGACCGCTACAATGCTGTGTTCTTTCACATAGACAGATGAATGTTTTCTTGACTTATAACTCTAGAAAACTTGATCAATCATGTAATACCAAAATATGACCTCCAAACTAACAGTTTTTCTTTAATTGGGTTGACTTGGCAGAGCCCTCGTCATCATTGGCATACAGAAAAAATGGAATCATGTTCTACGACCTTATTAGGCCTAATAACAATGTAAACCTTGATTCCTGTCTGAAGTGACAATGACTAGGAACAACATTTTTTTTAAACAATCAAAAACAACATTATTCATGCACTGCAATAATTAACTTTTGGATACATGAACTCAACAAAACATAGTTCACCGTATGCAACAAAAATACCATTTCAAAGCTGCATACTTATTCAAATACACGTTTCTTTGCTGCACGGTAATAGGGACCAAAAAATAAGACCAACAAAAATCTGTAAAAAGGGGCTCAGGCCCAAGTTAGGATGTGGTCTGTTTTCCTTTCATTTAGCAAGTAGCATGTTGTTAGCACAAAGGAGCAGCGTTTGTTCTCTCTGTTCCATTATGGGTGGCGACTGTATGACTGTTCCGAATATTCCCAGCATTCCATGCCCCGTGGTTTGTGGACAGTCATCACTAGGGCCAGGGGTTTCTCCTGACCATGTAGTCTGGCCAGGAACAACTCTGGGCCCTTAGTTGTAGGTTGTAACATGGTTGGAGACTGAAGTGATGTGTGATTTACATGCCTAGAATTGACCTCAATATAATTGATATTGCTCTAAAGAGACCACTGTCAAGTGAGGTGTTTTTTAAACCTACATCTTCCTCTTTTCTCTGTTTGCAGGTGCTGGTGAATCTGGGAAGAGCACGATAGTCAAACAGATGCGAATATTGCATGTGAATGGCTTCAATGCAGAGTAAGTATTGTTTTTCCCAATTTCATAAATCTTTGCAGAACCGTGTCAAGCACATACTATTTAGTCGGAGCCACTTGAAAGCCATAGGGGTCTTACTCCATTTATATTACACAGGTTTGAACTCTAAACTGGTAACCAATGTCCTAGGATTCTCAAGTTGATTGTTCGCTCCGGGCTACAAATGCATTTTGTTTTTTGACTAACTTTTTATTTTTGGGTTTACAGGTATAAAAGCAATCAAAGAAATACATACAAAGATAACCCAAACCCACAATTGCGTCCCATCCCAGGAACTATATGAATGTTTGTCGCCAGAGAGACTAGGTGTTAGTTATGCCTGTAGGTGAAACTCTGCTCGAGTTAATTGATCATATTTACAACGTTTATTGGTCTAAGAATGGCCTATTTTATAAACCGTTTTTAAACAACAAGTGGTTGGTAAGCTCCAAAAGTACAACAGGTCCTTGAAGTTGTTTTTCAGTAGTTTGAAATCACATGCACAGCTTACTCCTCCTCTGTTCGTGCTATTGTGTCTTTTATAGCAAATTCTGAAGTTTTTGGTTTCTCTCATTTCTTTTCATAGTCACTATAACATGTGCTATAGTACGCCAACATCAATACTGTAGAACCTTAAGAAAAACTTAACTTTAGGCACTGAAAAACTAAGAAAAACTGTCATTTGCCTCAGGCTTTTGTTTCCCCCAACAATATGAGTTCATGCAGGCTTCATTTCTGTGGATTCTCACTGCTCATGTACAAAATGATTCTGATCATTCCAGAACTACAATAATCAACAGTGTTTCTGCTGCAGTCATTTATCTGTGGCGCTGGGCCACGGCAAAATCATTGCTGCCACTCCTAGAAATATGGACCGTGAAAAAAGGAAAAAATGGTGACATAAGGTGGTTTTGGTGAGAAATACAGGCAGGAGACATGTAGTGTAACCCCGGGTGGTGTTTTTTCCCAAGTTACCCTAATATTATATTCACTGTGTTTATGCAAGTTTTTTTTAGGACATAAAATTCATCAATATAATGCTAACTAGTTAAAAGATCACATTTGGTATCTAGCTAATGATTAGCTCAATAAGGTAAATGCAGATAAGCAACCCAATGTTCCATCCTATTTATTTATAGCCACTATACTGCTATCAGTTGGGCTTAGGGTTGGGCGATGTCAACCTTTGTCCTATCGTGATTAAGTACCTATAAAACATTGTGATATACAATGGTATCGCACCCTATTGCCCCCCCCCCCCCCCAAAAAAAACCCAATTAAAATAAAGACAGCTAAAAAGGACCATGAGCATGAGCTCACATGCTATGGGAAGGGCGAGAGGAATCATTCTGTTTTGGAGCCAAATCTTTTTTAGTAGCCTATTCGTGATGTCGATTAAGGCAGCCCTCAGCACTTCTCTGATTCAGAGGGGTTGGGTTAAATGCGAAAGACACATTTCAGTTGAATGCATTCAGTTGTACAACCGAGTAGGTATCCCCCTTTGCTTTCCTTTTTTTTTAGTAGTCGATTGGAGATGTATCTCTGTGTGTGCCTACGCGAAAGACAGCCTCGTTGGGCTGTGCGTCGTGTGATGGGTTGTAAAATCATTCAGGACCCGGCTGCAGAGCAGGCTACTCTGCTGTCCCCAGAACTGGATAATTATTCAATGATTCTTATTAAGCCTAGGCTTCTATACATTGCTAATAATAGGCTATGGAAATAGGGCTACTCTACACATCGTTTTTCTCATAAGCTTTGCTGTGATAGAGACTTGACTATAAACTCTGTGACTTTCAAAACTGTTCCAATTACACACTTTTTATTAGAGTAGCCTATTTGGAAAATACTATTCATAACTTTAACTTGTCTTAATGCTTTTGATAGGCTATTTTAATGAGTAGGATTTGGCTTTTGTCCGTTTGGTTCTCAACAGCAAGGAGGAGGGACACATGCATCCTTCCTTTTATAATAGACTTAAGCTTTGCTCAACTGTAAGGCTTGTTCAAACGACTCATTTGATTTTTCTATCTTGCTATTCTTTGTTCTACTTCTCTCATTTATTACCTTAGGCCTATCATGTTTTTAGGTTATTCAAAAACAACTTAACTTTCGGAGAACTCCGTTAGATGTATCCATTGTTTGATCATGAAGTAGCAAAGGGAGAGGCGGCGGGAGAAAGCAAGCATGTTTAAAAACTTAAGTCATATTCTTATCAAATGGAGACAAAATACAAAATTAGTCTTTTAAAATAATTACACACTGGAGTGACCGCTGTAAAAAAAGAAAGAAAAGAAATAGGCTTTGGCTATATGGCCTAGATTGTCCGGCATTGAGAGAGAGGGAAAACCAATATTATCTGACAGGACATTTTTGTGCCACTTTGGTGAATATCTTAGCTCTGTCCACATTGTTCTCTTGCATTCTGTTTATTGTTTATAACATATTTATTGAACTAGGTTATGCAGGCTATAGCAAAGGAATAGGCCCTGCTGTGGGCTGCCTGGTCAGCGGTTTAATGCGTGTGGTGCCAGTCAAGTTGAAAAACAGTGCCTTCAGAAAGTATTAACACCACTTGACTTTTTCCACTATTTTGTTGTGTTACAACCTGAATTGAAAATGGATTAAATTGCGACGTTAATGTCACTGGCCAACATACAATACCCAATCATGTCTAAATGGAATGATGTTTTAGACATTTTTGCAAATGTAATAAAAAATGTCAACTTGAAATGTCTTGAGTCAATAAATATTCAACCGCTTTGTTATCCAAGTCTTATTAATAGGTGCAGGAGTAAAAATGTACTTAACAAGTCACATAATAAGTTGCATGGATTTTGAATGACTACCTCATCTCTGTACAACACCCATACAATTACTGTATCTGTAAGGTCCCTCAGTCGAGCAGTGAATTTCAGACACAGATTCAACCACAAAGACCAGGGAGGTTTTCTAATGCCTTGCAAAGAAGGGCACCTATTGGTAGTTAAAAGAAAAGTAAAAAAAAAACAGACACTGAATATCCCTTTCAGCATGGTAAAGTTATTAATTACACTTTGGATGGTGTATCAATACACCCAGTCACTACAAAGATACTGGGGGCCTTCCTAACTCAGTTGCCAGAGAGGAAGAAAACCACTCAGGGATTTCACCATAAGGCCAATGGTGAATTTAAAACAGTTACAGAGTTTAATGGCGGTGATAGGAGAAAACTGAGGATGGATCAACATTGTAATTACTCCACAATAATAACCTAAATTACACTGAAAAGAAGGAAGCCTGTACAGAATACAAATATTCCAAAACATGCATCCTTTTTGCAACAAGGCACTTTAGTAATACTGCAAAAAATATGTCAAAGAAATTAACTATGTTTTGGGAAAATCCAACATAATACATCACTGTGTACCAGTCTTCATATTTTCAAGCATGGTGGTGGTTGCATCATGTTATGGGTATGTTGTCATTGGCAAGGACTAGGGATTTTTTTTCGGACAAAAATAAACAGAATAGAGCTAAGCATAATCTTAGAGGAAAAGCAGTGTGCAACAGACACTGGGAGACAAGTTCACATTTCAGCAGGAAAATAACCAAATATGTGCTTACCAAGACGACATTGAATGTTCCTAAGTGGCCTAGTTATAGATTTTCAAGCCAATTTAAGTCAAAATTATGGCAAGACTTGAAAATGGCTGTGTAGCAATGGTCAACTACCAACTTGACAGAGCTTGAAGAATTAAAATAATAATAATGTGCAAACATTGTTCAATCCAGGTGTACAAAGCTCTTAGAGACCTACCCAGGAAGACTCAGGGCCGTAATCACTTCCAAAGGTGATTCTAACATGTATTGACACTGTGGTGTGAATACTTATGTAAATAATATTTCTGTATGTCATTTTCTAGAAACATGTTTTCACTTTGTCCGTATGGGGTATTGGTGTATCGATTTAATCCATTTTGAATTCAGGCTGTAATACAGCAAAATGTGGAATAAGTCAAGGTATATGAATACTTTCTGAAGGCACTGTAGGCTGTACATCGTCTGTCACATCACAATGTCGTCACCATCGACGATGGCTGTCAACCATCTTCGATATCCAATACTATCGTAATATTGCCCAACCCTAGTTGATAATGCTTATTGCTAATAGCATACCTGATAATATGGACCATACATAGTCAATATGCATGGTCCAATATGTTAGAATAATTTAAACAAGTCATTTTAACCGTATGTTATTGGGCTCAATACTGGAGGTGGAAATTATATTTTAGTTTCTCAGTCCTTTCTACTACATTTTCTATTTCTTCCCCTACTGCTACAATTTTTTTCTCCAGAGGAAACACATAAGTCAAAAGGCCTTGGCTCTTACTGATGATGGAAAAAATGATTAATATTTTTGACAATATGTCGTATCGTATTGTTTTGACTATTGCAGTATTCTTTTTGCAAGTTACCTGTACCTGCACCAAAACTCCAGTATTTGTCCTTCATAGCTTGTTCTCATCTTCTTTTTAAATAGGTAGCCATATTTTCCCCCCAGCACTTTTATTTCCATGACTGATCAAAACTTGTTCTCATGGCTCTCTCGTGTCCCGCTGCAGCAGGCATATGATAAGCAATATGTTTGGAATATCGAATCGCAATACAATCACAGTGTCTAATCGCAACACATATAGAACCGCGATACATCGCATTGGCACCTAAGAATAGTGATTAACAACGTATCGTGAGGTCCCTGGGAATTCACAGCCCTATTGGCTTCCACATATGGCTAAATAAGATCAGATCAACTTCATTGTCCAAAGGAGACATTTGTCTCGTGTATGTACGTACACACACCACTGCTCACACATTAAATGCATGTCATATAATACAGATCACCAAATACAAAGCGCAATTTCAAAACATATACCTTCGTAGGTAAACATTACACACTGACACACTTGCAGACAAACACTTGTGCACACACAGATCAGTCAGTCTATAGCAGGGACCTTTATACAGATGGTCTTGATGGTCAATTCAGGACAGATGTTGTGTGTTTAGTGTTCCACAGCCGTACACCCCGGTGGAGCCTATTGATAAATACTTGCTTCGGTTCAGGGTTGTTGCCTCTGCTTTGCCCTTCAGACCAGAATGTTTTTCCTACCTACTGAAAGGGGGACGGGTAGTGCCAGTCAGTGCTAGGTCCTGGAGAGCAGGATGAGGAGGACGGAAGGAGATGGAGGTGGGGAGTGACAGAATAATAGGGAGAGGGGATAAGAATGGAGGAGCAGATAGAGGAGAGGAGTGATATGGCAGAGGTGAGAAGAGATTGGTATGGCAGTTATTATTTATTTTTTTAACGGTTGTTTTCGGGGTCTTCGTATGAGGAATGTGGTGGAGTCTCCTCTCAGTCATACAGTACACTACTCTTACTTGCTCACGGCAACTCCTAAATTCCTTCAACCCAGCTACACAGAGACTGATGAAATGCATGAAGAATGCGCTATGTATCTGTCCGTCTATCCAAATTACGTTGTCTCTCCGTCATCCATCAACGCATGAGCCCCATAGCAAAACCATTGGCTCAATTTTTGATGGATATGAAATCTGTGTGGTTGGGCCCTTTTTTTGGGGGGGGGGGGGTTGCAGACTTCAGCCATGAGTAAAGATTGCCAATCTGCCATTCTACTTTTCAGGTTGTTACTACACCTTTATGTTGATTTTGATTATATTTGGTCACTGACTTCCTAATTTTCATTCTTCTCAGGGAGAAAAAACAGAAAATTCAAGACATAAAAAATAATATAAAGGAAGCTATTGAGGTAAGTAATTGGTACTGTTTTCTGCTGTTTTCCTCCCTCTTATATGAGTAGTCAGTACTAGTAGCCCAATAGAGGAAATTTTTCAACTGTTTTGATGTATCGATTTGGAAAAGAATATTTAAGTTTTGCTCAGTATTGTTTAAAATTTTTTTTTTAAAGCAATGTCTTTCTATTTTTCCTTCATTTCAGACTATAGTGACAGCCATGAATACACTCACACCCCCAGTCCGGTTAGCCAACCCAGCACACCAGTTCCGAATCGAATACATCCTGAACCTAGTAAATCAGAAGGATTTTGAGTTTACATTGGTAAGTACTTTTCGAATAAAAGAAAATCGCACACTATCCCTGTCATGTTGGCATGTTTCAGGGTTTTTCTCTGACGGTGCACGTCAGGTAGCCACCTTCTGGAGACTGCAGTGAAAGAGGTGGTCCAATGGACCACACTCACTTGATGAGTAGCGTTGACTGGAACCTGTAGATTTGTGTCTTTAGCTCAGTGGGCTAAAACAGTCTGCTTTGAACTAATTGGATACTGTTGTCTTAATCAGAGTTCATGTCAAAGTTTTCAAACTGTTGAAACTATGAATATTAGTCAAACTGGCTGCTAACTTGATATAGGTCTACGTTTTTGAATTTCAAAAGGAAGAACTCTTAAGATGAGGCAGGATGGTTTAGGCCCAGTCAGTGAATGGAGGAATGGGTAAATATGTGAAAATACTGGATTATAAATTGTGCCTTCCTGTGTTATACTTACGCTAAAATGTTTATTATATTCTACTGAGCCATTTGCTTCATGTTCCTATTCTTATATTTTATTATTTCTTATTGTTGTTGCATTGTTGAGAAGGAACCTGAAAGTAAGCATGTCGTTGGACGATGTATGCCACGCGTATTCCGTACATGTTATTTATAAAACTTGAAACTTGGGCCAATAACTTCCTAGTGGAACATCACATCAGTCATGGCAGCTACGACAGTATGGTGTCTGTCTGTCTGTCTGTCTGTCTGTCTGTCTGTCTGTCTGTCTGTCTGTCTGTCTGTCTGTCTGTCTGTCTGTCTGTCTGTTTTGTGGTTCAGTAATTAGCAGGTGTACTCCCCTTGGGATGCTCACAATTGAATGAGGCTCTCACCTGAGAGATGCATGGCCGGTGCCTGTTAACACTGATTGTGTTTAACAACACTAAATGGGTGTGATGGGAGTTCCCCTCTGAAACACTAGGACCCTCAGGGATTCACTCCAAACTGTATGTTCCCAGGGTAGACATGCGTGCAGACCGGCAGGGTAGGCAGGCAGACAGGCAGGGTAGGCAGGCAGGCAGGCAAGCAAGCAAGGCATGTAAAGATGTTCAATGCAAGTAAGCCAGAAATTCCAATCCAGATGAAATGTAATTTCTAAAGTGATGTATGACCAATATGTAATAACATTTTCTGATTCTGAATCAGAAGATATAACTAGGGCAGGCGCAAATACCGTGAAACCGATGGTTATGGATGAAGTAAAATAACTGTCATAACTGTTTAAATATATATATATATATAGATATATATATATATATATATATATACTCAGTGTACAAAACATTAGGAACAGCTGCTCTTTCCATGACATAGACTGATCAAGTGAAAGCTATGATTCCTTATGGACTTCACTTGTTGAATCCACTTCAATCAGTGTAGATGAAGGGGAGGAAACAGGTTAAAGAAGGATTTTTAAGCCTTGAGACAATTGAGACATGGAATGTGTATGTGTGCCATTCAGAGGGTGAATGGGCAAGACAAAATATTTAAGTGCCTTTGAATGTGGTATGTTAATAGGTGCCAGACACAGCGGTTTGAGTGTGTCAAGAACTGCAACGCTGCTGGGTTGTTAACGCTCAACTTTGTCCCGTGTGTATCGAGAATGGTTCACCACCCAAAGGACATCCAGCCAACTTGACACAACTATGGGAAGCATTTGAGTCAACATGGGCCAATATCCCTGTGGAACGCAGGAGAGTCCATGCCCAGATGATATATATATATAAAATAAGTCTACATTTAGGCTGTTGTTTATATGTGTATAATGCCTGTACGGATGTCAACCCCAACACAAGCAGATGTTCATGTCATCGTTACCAATCAACTGCTTTACAGTAAAAAAAAAAAAGACTGACTGTCATCACCAATTTCTGTACTCTAGCTATGCCATCCAGCGTATACGAATGAGAGTTAGCGTTTAGCAGTCACTTCTTCTAAACCTGAAAAGGGATGACTACTGCATGTTATGCAGCGCAAACTGCCAAATATATCCAAATCGGACTTAAGTAAGGACATTGTTGGCCTGTTACAATAAAACAAAATCTTGACGGATTTGACGAATATCCACTTTGTTGGATCCGATTTGTTGAAGGTGCGCCAATCTGGTAGACGTTCCATTGACTCCTTTAACGCATCTATGGGTACACTCGCAATGGCTGCCTGGTACGGTGATGCAATCATTTCCCACGGTAATATAGAATGTTCATTCAAATGATGTCGACTGATGTGGCTCATGCCACGGAATGTAATTTTTGTAATGTCCACTGAGTTGAATCAACAAATCACAGCAGATATTGGTGCGTGCCATTCCTGCTTTTACTTCCTGCTTTTACTTCCTGCTTTTACGTCCTGCTTTTACGTCCTGCTTTTACTTCCTGCTTTTACTTCCTGCTTTTACTTCCTGCTTTTACTTCCTGCTTTTACTTCCTGCTTTTACTTCCTGCTTTGCTCCTACGGTTAGCCTACATTCGCAATGGCCGCCAATCCACCCCATTAGGCCATCATCGACTTGAATGCCATCATTGATTTCTACGGCAGCACATAGTCAGGAGTGGAGGAAAGGAGAAGGGTTATGACAGAGACCGCGGTCATTCGGTTGGCCAATTACCGTCATCCAGAATTCCATGACCATCACAGCCCTAGTTACAACATTAGGTTAGAGTTTGCCCTGATGCTTTCTATAGATTTGGAGATATTTTATATGGTCTGTTGCTGTGCCAAGGGAATCTATGTCAATATGGGGGATTGGAATGTCTGTGGCTATTGACTACTCTGAAGCGTCTAATGCATTACATTAATGTGGGTTTGTGTGTGTTTTGGGCAGAGAAGGACTATCTGATAGGCCTCTGCCTCCCCCCTCCCTCCCATCTCCTGGCCCTAGGCTAGGGCCTACCAGGAACCAGTCTGACTGGTTCGCTCTGCCTGCCGCTCCGCTCTGCTTGGGCTTCTGACAGGGAACAGGGAGACTGACTGGGGGAGGAAACCCTGTAGAGAAGGAGAGGGCTGCTGAGCTTCGCTGATGTCCTGAATATACTTTATCCAGTGTTTTCCTTACCATTGTACAGCCTCCAACCCTTAAAGAGTTTGGCTTATTCTATGTAACGGCCTTGCGTCTCAGTAAAATTCTGTCCGTGTCTCAGTGAATTTGCTGAACCTCTATGTTAATTTTCCTCAGATGTCTCCTCTCCTCGCTGTCTGTCTGTCTGTCCTCAGCTGTGTAGCTGATGGGATACCTTGTGAATAGGGACAGGAGTTTTAGCCTACATGGTTAGGCAACGTGGTTAGGTGAAACACCTGGCCCTGCTAATGAATCACTAGCATTCAAATGCTCGTTGATTTACCACAAAACTGAATGTCAGGATTGCAGTGTGTTCAGAGTGAGACTGGCAGATAGTAACATTTCTGTTTTGTTTGCATGTTGGTAGTTATATCAATTGTCATGTAGGCCTTTGTCTTACTATTGTCAAATCAAATCAAATTGTATTAGTCACATGTGCCGAATACAACAGGTGTAGAGCTTACAGTGAAATGCTTACTTACGAGCCCTTAACCAACAATGCAGTTAAAAAAAAATATGGATAAGAATAAGAAATAAATAGCAGCAGTAAAATAACAATAGCGAGACTATATACATGGGGGTACCGGTACAGAGTCAATGTGCAGGGCACCGGTTAGTTGAGGCAATATGTACATGTAGGTAGAGTTATTAAAATGACTATGCATAGATGATAACAACAGAGAGTAGCAGCGGTGTAAAAGAGGGGGGCAATGTTAATAGTCTGGGTAGCCATTTGACTAGGTGTTCAGGAGTCTTATGGCTTGGGGGTAGAAGCTGTTTAGAAGCCTTTTGGACCTAGACTTGGTGCTCCGCCACCGCTTGCCGTGCGGTAGCAGAGAAAACAGTCTATGACTAGGGTGGCTGGAGTCCTTGACAATTTTTAGGGCCTTCCTCTGACACCGCCTGGTATAGAGGTCCTAGAAGGCAGGAAGCTTGGCCCCAGTGATTTACTGGGCGTTTGCACTACCCTCTGTAGTTCCTTTGCGGTCGGAGGCCGAGCAGTTGCCATACCAGGCAGTGATGCAACCTGTCAGGATGCTCTTGATGGTGCAGCTGTAGAACCTTATGAGGAAGCCTAGTTGAGAATCCTTATCAGTTGAGAAGGGAAAGTTATGTTTTGTTATCGTGTTGCTGTCCCTCATTGTTCCTGTGTAGGCTTCTTGATTTGAAGAATGTTTGGTTCCCTCTGTATCTCGTGTCCTGCGCCCACTCTGTCCTCCACTCACCAATGTCAACATGGCAGCATCTTCCCGAAGGGATGGGTACAGCTGTAGGTTCAATTAGACCACTAAAAGGAATACACATGCAATGCCTGGCCCAAATATGTTATTTTACAGACTAAAAAAAAGCGTTCTGATTGGTTGAAATAAAGTTGAATTCCAAATCGACTCCTAGCCTCCATGCTAGCCCAGGGATGGCCAACCCTCCTGGGCAGCTCCTGTATGATTTTGTTTTAGTCTAACTTAAACACATATGTTCATACTAATGATCTCGTCCTCAGGATTAGCTGGCGAGGCGTGCTATAATAGGACTAGAGCAAAAGCCTGGATAGGTTAGATTTAAGAAATCATTGACAAATCTTTTCTTCTGATAGGCTAGGTGAAATGTTCACCGTATTGCTCAACAATAACAATTTCAGATCTCGATGAGTGCCTAGGGGGCAGGGCCTAGGTGTACATTTTGGCTATTGAATGCCTGAATGCAATGAATATGGGAGCTAAAAAGCTAAAAAGGACTTCTCTAATCTGAGCAACCGGTTCTCTTCTCTAGCCATGGACTGTCCTGATCCAGTTCTCTGTGTTGTGTTGTTCTGCAGGAGTTCTATGAGCATGCAAAGAACCTATGGCAAGACGAGGGGGTGAAGGCCTGCTTCGAGAGATCCAATGAGTACCAGCTGATCGACTGTGCACAGTAGTAAGTACCCAGTTGTTGTCCCTCTGCGTAACGTGCTGTGTAACACATTCTTCGACGCTTACTCGGAATTCATATCATCAATTCAAGACTCGAACTTGAGTACAGTTTTAGTATGCACGTTTTTTTTCATGTTTTGTTTTCCATTTGCAAACTTATTGTATTTGTCCAGCTGACAATGGCAACCCCAATGCACAGTATGGCTGTCATTGAGCTTGTGTCTTACAGTAGTGTATTTATAGGTGTAGCTGTTGATTTGCGCACTTACAGTACAGGTTCATTGCTGCTGTGTTGGGAGAGCTTTTTACAGTAGAGTTTCCCCTTTCCTTCCTCCTCGGCTCTTAGCTTGTCATTTCTGGAATTCTTTCTTATCCGTCCTTTGATCTCCGTCGGGCCTGCCTCTGTTGTAAGTCATGCACTGGTCACATGAACCCAGCGTTCTTGAAAGTCAGATGCTCTTGGTGCTTTGCAGCAAGATGTGATGCTGGTTCGGGCCGGGTAATATATCGAATTCATTTGAGTCTTTCTAATGTATGTTTCAGCACAATGTTCCAAATGCTTGTATCGCAAGGATCAAGGTTTTACTTTTCCCCAAATTTGATTAGTGTTTTGTCTTTTTTGGTCTCGTCTCCTTCGCTTCTTCTGTGCTATGTGCACTTGTGCAACTTCCCACTCGCAGACCCCAAGCCCCTCCACCCTGCCACTCACAACAACAAAGAGACGGAATATCACTTCTTCCTCTCTGACAGCAAGCCGTTTCAACTCGCTATTTGCATTAGAGGTTTGGTCCAACTTAAATCGGTCATATCGACACGAAACACGTTGAGACATTAATTCATTCATGGAGGAGAACCTAACCTTTTGTAACGATACCTGTTTTATGTCTCAACTCCCAAAATGTGGAACAGAGCAGACCCTAGTAAGACAGGAGTATCCATGAACATTTTTGTGGAAAATAAATGCTCAGTTTCTGCCGCACGCAGCATTGCAGTACCAGGTACTGCTAGCCGTGTTGTAGCCACATACTGTTATATGCTACCTGTCAAGTCTGTGTTTTATAAATGCGCAAATAGCATAAAAATAGGTATTTATATAAGGAGTTGGCAACTCGTTCTCATTCTGAGAAATAAGCATAATCTTGTCCAGGTAGGCCACTTGATTTCAACAACGAAACAAAGTGAACAGGGCGTGTTGTTCCATCAGTTGGAGACAGTCGAGAGGGGGCATTCTTAATTAACGGTTCGACTGTTCTACCTCGTCAACCAGCAACTAGCTCCAAGTTGGCTAGACTTTCAATAGAAAATATTAGCCTTGGGCTCGTGCTTGAGAGATTGTTTATGAGACCTGTGTTAATGTTCTATAATGCCTGCTACCAGAAGTTAGTCATTATTAGTGGATGTGCGTTGTGACACAGTTCTGGTTACATTTGTAACACCATTTTTTATTTTCATAGACGGTCTTGAAAGCCGATCATTGATTATTGCAAAAAAAAGCAGGTTAAACAATTTTTTATAAAATAATGTAATTAGGGATATACAGTGCCTTCGGAAAGTATTCAGACCCCTTGACTTTTTCAAAATTTGTTTGGTTACAGACGTATTATAAAATGTTATGAAATCGTTTTTTTTCAATCATCAATCTACACACAATACCCCATAATGATGAAGCAAAAACTGGTTTGTAGAAATTGTTGCGTTATTTTGGCTGTGTGCGTAGGGTCGTTGTCCTGGTGGAAGGCGAACCTTCGTCCCTATCTGAGGTTCTGAGCACTCTGGATCAGGTTTTCATAAAGGATCTATCTGTACTTTGCTCCACTCATCTTTGCCTTGATCCTGACTAGTCTCCCAGTCCCTGCCGCTGAAAAACATCCTCACAGCATGATACTGTCACCATCATGCTTCACCGTATGGATGATGCGAGGTTTCCTCCAGACGTGACGCTTGGCATTCAGGCCAGAGAGTTATATCTTGGTTTCATCAGACCACATATTCTTGTTTAGGTGCCTTTTGGCAAACTCCAAGCGGGCTGTTATGTGCTTTTTACCGAGGAGGGCTTCCGTTTGGCCACTCTACCATAAAGGCCTAAATTGTGGAGGGCTGCAGAGATGGTTGTCCTTCTGGAAGGTTCTCCCTTCTCCACAGAGGAACTCTAGGGCTCTGTGACCATCAGGTTTTTGGTCACCTACCTGACCAAGGTCTTTCTCCCCCTATTGCCCAGTTTGGCCAGGCGGCCAGCTCTAGGAAGAGTCTTGGTGGTTCCAAACTTCTTCCATTTAAGAATGATGGAGGCCACTGTGTTCTTGGGGACCTTCAATGTTGCAGAACATTTTTGGTACCCTTCGCCAGATCTGTGCCTCGACACAATCCTGTCTCGGAGCTCTACAGATAATTCCTTCGACCTCATGGCTTGGTTTTTGCTCTGACATACACTGTCAACTGTGGGACCTTATATAGACAGGTGTGTGTGCCTGAGCTAAATTTCGAGTCTCATAGCAAAGGGTCTGAATAGTTATGTAAATAAGGTATTTCTGTTTTTCTTAACCTATTTTCGCTTTGTCATTATGGGGTATTGTGTGTAGATTGATGAGGAAATTGTTTTATTTAATCAATTTTAAAATAAGGCTGTAAAGTAACAAAATGTAGAAAAAGTCAAGGGTCTGAATACTTTCCAAAGGCACCGTATGTCGTGAATCGCCCGTAAGTTTGAAAAAATAGAGATATGATTTTTAGGTCATATCGCCCAGCCCTAATTCTGGTTTGTTATTCTGTGCACCGGGATGGGACCCGCTCCTGGACCGTCAAAGACAGGCAGGCAGACAGACCGTTTCGTGCAGGCTAAATGGAGACGTACAGAGAGAGGTCTTTCCTGAATTGCGGGGTAGGTATGTCAGCCCTCTCCTCCAGTCTCCCACACCCAGAAGCTTAGCAGCCTGGCCTGTGTTGTGGATCAGATGCTGGGCTGGGTGGCCAGACCGGAAGTGCTCCCCTCCCCCCGCTGTATGCTTATGTAAACGGAGCAGCCGAGAGAGGGAGAGCTATTTTTAACTCAAGCTAGCTGCAGAAGGAGAAAGAATGAGCGTGTGTGCGTGTGTTGGGGAAAGAGAGACAACTTTAGCATCATTGATGAAGGTGTTGGCATGAAATGAAAATCTCTGTCCGAGTTGGTGAGGGAATGTCAAGGTCCTCCCTCTGTAGTGTTCCCCGCTCTCTGTGGGTGTGATAAGAACTCGGCTGAGGATGTTGAAATGGCAATGCGGCCTCAGTCAGATGGAGGCAGGCGCATGGAATACCTTATTTTCTGTTATCGTCAGATTGCTAGGTTTTGACGTCTTCTTGGCTCTTTCTGTCATGTATGTGGTTGTCTGTGTTGTTTTTAATTCTGGAAATTTTGTATCTCTAATCATTTTAGCAATGCCAGAAAGTGAATTGTTCTTAGTTTACAGTGCAACATTTTGATTGTCCAAAAACATTGAAATATTCTGAAATATACTCCGCTCAGTATTTATTTCACAACACCCATGGGATTGCATCGCGTGCCACATGTATCTGCATCATTTCATTTTATACCACATATATGACCACCCTCCTCTTATGTCAGTCACATGTCTAGAAGTATTGAAATGGCTGTTACAGTGTTCCTTTTTTGTGTTGTCAAAATGGGGTCATAGTGTATTCCTGTAACCGAGCACCACATTTTAATTCCATCAACAATAGTGATAAAACATGCTACGTCGCAGATTCTTGAGAGGGGAACTTTTACCGGATCCCGTTATGAATTGGGGTTCAATTTGGGGCGTGCCTTGAAAAGTTCCAACATGAACATGAAGATGATATGGTAATACAGATAGGAAACCAAACAGAGACCCAAAGGAAAATGTCAAGCAATTTTGCTCTGTGGTTTAGACCTACTGAGAGCATGGTAAACCTGCAGAAATCTCAGTCCTACATGAATGTCACAAAAAAAGGGTGTTTGAAATAAATGTCAATATAAAAGAAATGTCTCTATCCATTAGGAGTTTGTCAGGCTTGTCTGATAATTCATCTCTCAAAATGCATTTTCAATTGTTCACTTTGGCCTAATTCTGTATTCCATACCAAACTTGATAAACTAGGCCTCATCTCGTAGCTTAGCTTTCCTGATAAGGTTTGCACCTAAACTCGCTAGATAATTGGGTGAACGAGACTGGGAGGTGAAGTTGCAATGCCGCAGAGAGAGGTTGTTGAGCTGTTCCCCTCAGGCTGCTGTGGAGAGCTTTCTGTGGAAATGCTGAGGAAATGGAGCTGTGTGGAGCAGCCTAGCCGCTGTCGTATGTATCAGCTGAGCTATAGACCATTCAAGTCTGGTCTGTCAATGCTCTCCACTTTTGACGCTACTATAATGTGGCGTAGCTTTCCCTCAAAGCCACACTATCTTTACTCCTCTAAACACTTCTCTTGGTAAACTCTTCTCTCCCATTCTCTCCATCTCCAGTTTGTAGTAGTGTCTTTGCAGGGACAGAAAATGGCTGTGACTGAGTCACTGAGTCATCACATGGGGTGGGAGGGAATGAGAGAGAGAGAGAGAGAGAGAGAGAGAGAGAAAGAGAGAGAGAGAGAGAGAGAGGCAGGGAGGGAGGGAGGGAGGGAGGGGGAGAAAGGTTTCACTGGAAACAGGGTTTGAGGAGAGTGTAGGAACGCTTTTCAAACTGAAAGCCCTGATTTTGTGTGTTTGTGTGTTCATGTGGGTTCACACACTGCACAAAGCATATATCAAATCATCCTTAAGTTATTTATCAAGCTGTTATTTATCAAGCTGACTGCATTTCCAGCGTGAGAATAGGTAAACAGTTGTTGGTTCCAGCTGTATGGCTGTAACACTGTAGTGCGTCTCACAACTTTCCTAGTCTGCGTAGGTAGCTAAATTGTTGAGATCTCAGTCTGTTGTGATTTCTGGAATTGCTCTCCTGTTTAGAGCCTGTGTTGCCCCTTTCCTTCCAGCATTCTGTTCTTCACAGCCCTTTTTGGGGAGGGCTCGCCCCCTCCCTTTGCTGGCCTCTCTCCACCTTTCCCTCCCCCTCTTCTCTCCCTGCATTTCTTTCTCTCTCTCTCTCTCTCTCTCTCTCTCTCTCTCTCTCTCTCTCTCTCTCTCTCCCTCCTCCTCTTTTCTTTCTATGTCTGTCTCTCCCTCTCTCTCTCTCTCTCTCTCTCTCTCTCTCTCTCTCTCTCTCTCTCTCTCTCTCTCTCTCTCTCTCTCTCTTCCTCCTCCTCTTTTCTTTCTATGTCTGTCTCTCCCTCTCTCTGGCCCCACTCCAGTCACAGAAGATTTGGAGCTGATAGTCTATTTATAGCGCTGGTGGTTCTATCACCATGACAACCAAGCTGGAGGCCAGGGCGCCAGGGAGCTATTTTTGGAGCAGCTCTGTAATGTCAGACACAGCCTTCTCTCTCTTTTCTCTCCTTCTCTCCCTCTCTATTCTGTGTTAGAGCGACTTCTGGATGTGTACTGTAGCGTACCCAGTAAGCTAAATTATGTTGAAAAGTCTTTTCCAGACGTCGACGTCAGGTGCATTTTAGGTGCTGAATGAAAGCTAAAAATACGTATTTTCCGGACATCGAAAATACATATTTTCCAGACGTTAAAAATGCGCATTTTCCGGATGTGGAAAATACATTTTTTTTTTTTGGGGGGGGGGGGGGGTGGTACATTCTCAATGAACTAAGCATTCAATCACAATAATAATTTTGCCAGCCTCAAACCCCTGTAAATCTAAGCCAGCGTTTCCCAAACTAGGTGTTGCTCTGGTTGCCGCTAGATCTGGTTGTAATAACCAGAGCGGTATCTGTTTTATTCCTACAAATTGAAATTGAACACCATCAATGATGATGTTTTTTGTCTGCACAGATCATCCAACATGATTGTCTGATGATCTTCTAGACTTCTCAATACCTTTCTGATGCATTTCAGAAACTTCAAACCACAAGTACCTGAAGTACTGTCAGACTGATTTTGTAACAGACGATCACAAACCTAGTCTAAACTATAAACCAAGTCTCTAAAGCCCTTGGTTTGCGATATCTAGTAAGCTAACATGTGGCAATGTTTTTAAGATGGTCATGGATTTTATAGCTATTTGATTTAGAATTTGTAGGACTTCTGTAGGTCTAACAAACCAAACAAATATTTTCAAAGGATTTGATAACATATTGAATTCGGCGTTTAGTTGCATGCAGCATGTTGGAAGTGCTTGCTGTGACTTGTAGTGCAGCACTTCGTGGGCGGTTTGAATGCAGGCCAAAATGAATTGACAACCCAAATAATTCCAAGAGCCAGATTGAAACGTGTCATGCCCAGAGAGCATATCAAAGTTCCAGAGTGGGATCTCTGCTAGTTTAAAAGTTAAGACCCATTATATACAGAGAAATTGACATAGTAGGCAGTGTAACCAAACTTTGAAGCCTGATGAACACTACGTGTTTTTAGCCCGATCTAAAGGCTTCCGGTGCATTCGTAGGAAATCTGAGCCAACCTGGAGCAAAACGTAACACCGCAGCCCGTAAAGCGCAAGCACATACTCGATTTACGGTTGCTCGCTCCCGGGCATTATCGCCAAGTGTGAGCAGTGCTCATAGCAGATGCGAGACATGTCCCGCTATCAGCTACTCAGAACTATAAAGGTTGACCCAGTAAAACAACACACTTCACTGCACCTATCCAATGTGTGACAATAAAACATATATATATTTTTTACTTTCAGAAATGTTTAGCTCTCAGTCTTTTTCACCATCTCTACACACACACACAAAACGCAAACATTACATCTGAATTTTTAACAGATGTGTATTTCCATCTGTCATATGAAACTGCTGGCATGTGTTGAGCGCATTAGACCAGTGTTTTCCCTCTACTTCCATTTTGGAATATTTGCGTGTATTACCATGTGAGCATTGCTGCGCTTATAATGTGAAGAAATAGTAGTTGATCAAAAGTTATCTTGCAAATTCAACAGGCTATGGTGTGAAATAGGCTTTTGGAAGTGCCCTCTTTATTTTGTTACTTACGTTAATGTCGTCTTTGGTGTGCTTATCGACAAGCACAACCACAAGCACCGTTTTTTCCCCACTCCTATCAATAAAATAGTTTTATGAAATCATACAGAAGTGTTACTGTGTGTGAAGTTTAAAATGCATTCGCTCATTAATAAATGTGTAAAGTGATATATTGTAACCTATTTTTAACACAAGAAAATGTGATTAATTTTATATTTAATCAGCCTTCTTCCTCAAATAAGGCAATCTTTTCAAGAGGGAGGGAATCTGATTTCATTGGTCCTCAACTTGAAACTCAGTCATTTCGTTCAGGGTGAGTGGATGTTGGCACGAGTTAGCCTTCCCAGGAGCAGGTTAGTTCTGAAGGATTCTTTGCCATAGAAATGAACCTGGCTAAAAGGTGAGACATTTTCGTGGTACCGGTTATCCCGAGTTGAACTCTGAGTTGACCAAATTTACCTTGCTAACTCCTCAATCGTAGGATACCCCTCATGTCCACAGGGCGTCAGTTCATGTAGACTACGTGCATCGTGACATCACGTCTCGTGGGAATTTATTTTTTTACCCCCTTTTCTATGTATCCAATTGGTAGTTACTGTCTTGTCTCTTTGCTGCAACTCCCGTACGGACTCGGGAGAGGCGAAGGTTGAGAGCCGTGCGTCCTCTGAAACAAAACCCAACCAAGCCGCACTGCTTCTTGACACAATGCCCACTTAACCCTGTTGCCAGCCACACCAATGTGCCGGAGGAATCACCGTACACCTGGTAACCGTGTCAGCTTGCACTGCGCCCGGCCAGCCACAGGAGTCGCTAATGCGCGATGGGACAAGGACATCCCTGCCGGCCAAACCCTCTCCTAACCGGGACCACGCTGGGACAATTTTGCGCCGCCCATTGGGCCTCCCGGTCATGGCCAGCTGGACTCGAACCCAAAATCTCTAGTGGCACAGCTAGCACTGTGATGCAGGGCCTTAGACCACTGCCCACTCGGGAGTCCACTCGTGTGAATTCTTATGTGGATTATAATAAAGTGACACATCTGTAGGGGGTAGATATATTTATCAATTGTTTTTTCACATGTTCAAAACAAGCAATAGGCAGAATACATTATTGGTGGTGTCAGTGCCTGTGCGGTTATAGCTGCTGACCCGGCACAAATATGCCAGAGTCGACATGGGATCAAATCCGGCCCACTGCTCTTTGACCCCCCCCTCCCCCCACTGTTCGATCTCTTCAATAAAAGCTCCAAAATTGGGACTGCCTCACTCCTTAAAGTACCTTTAAGACATAATAATGGGCTTGTATAATATAATGATAATACAGTATAATGATCTATGCTTAATAATATGCCATTTAGCAGTGGGAGGATTTTTAACGTTAACACTTGGGTGCAGAAAAGTGCCAGATTCTTGAATGATAATGACCAAATCATTGTCGCATGATTAAAGAGACAGGGTTGGCGCAAATTGCAGGAGAGGGGATGGTGAAATCAGCTGTTCAATCAGCTGTCAATTAACTGATGGCTGGGTAGCCTACAGAATGTAGCCTATTGGAATGTAATCCAATAACAAGGGGCCTCCATCTATGGCGCTAGATTATCACCAGCTGATGTCTTGTTAAACCATCAATACGCGCTAAATTCACCCACACAGCTTATCTCAATTGCAACCATTATTGGTCACCTCATTGCCACTCCCTAAAAGATGATGTCGGTGTTACCTTAGTCCTGCTTGCAACCAAAGTCTTTCAAGATATGTTTGCCCTCTTGTTGATATTATCATCGGAACAACTTAGTCCTTTTTGAACAGATTTAGGCCGTTAAAAAAAAAATCTATTTGACAAACAAATCTACTGTGGCAATTTACTCAACACTTTGTATGAATGGAAACTAATGTTGGTGTAGCCTACTGTTGTTATTATTTGATTTGTTTCCTATTTGTTATCCATTAATTACAACTGTCTTTAAAAGACAAGTGTCTGGGCCTCCCGAGTGGTGCAGCGGTCAAAGGCACTGCATCATCACTACAGACCCGGGTTAGATCCCAGACTGCGTCACAGCTGGTCGTGACTGGGAGACCCTTAAGGCGGCGCACAATTGGCCCAGCGTCGTCTGGGTTAGAGGAGGGTTTGCCCGGTCGGGATTTCCTTGTCCCACCGCACTCTAGTGACTCCTCGTGGTGGGCCGGCGCCTGCAAGCTGACTTCTGTCGCCAGCCGGACGGTATTTCCTCCGACACATTGGTGCGACTGGCTTAGTGGTTAAGCGAGCAGTGTGTCAAGAAGCAGTGCGGCTTGGCAGGGTTGTGTTTCAGAGGACGCATGGCTCTCGACCTTCATATCTCCGGAGTCCGTAGGGGAGTTGCAGCGATGGGACAAGACCAGTTGGATATTACGAAATTGGGGAGAAAAAAAGGGGTAGAAGTACAAATAGTGTCTGGTATGATCGTTCGTTATAAAGATTGGGGGTAAAATATCCCTGGATTGTCCATATCTGTAATGTGTGATGAAATCAAGTAACTGGGTTGGGAGATTGCCTTATTTGTCCCAGAAGGGAATGGGATGGAATCGAACCCAGGCCGATACTGAAGGCCTATATGTGTGCGCTGAAGGCAATGGCCCTAACCATTAGACCACCACAGTCCATAATGGAACTCAATTGACAGTTCATTTGTAACCTTAGGTTTGCCAGAAACCGTCAGATGTCCTCTTTTTTTTGATAATATATACTGTAGATCTATAAATCATGGGCTTTCGCATGCCATTGCGTTCCATTCCGTAGGCAACCTCACTACTCTCAATTTCGTCTTGTTTTTACATCTGATATTATAGGCCTATTATGTGCAATTAGATTTGATAGCCTACAGTTTAGGTGTAGTTAATATCTAACATCCGTAGGGAAAAACTTAAACTTAACCTGACTAACAGGTTGTTAAATCCAATATAATTTCAACATGAAATTCCACGTAGAAACTTAGCAAATAGTTTTCATCCTATATTCATCTATTGGGAGGTTGAAGTTCAGTTGAATTTCATATTTGATTTGACATTGTTTCAGCGTTGATCGTAAAATGGTTGTTTTGAATCCACGTCTTTGTTTCAACGTCATGCCATCTTGAGAGGTGCATTGAAATATAATGTGATATAATGTTCTTCAGTGAGAACAAATCTACCATCTAGATGCCTACCTCTATGTACCCTAGCAACACGCATGCCCCGCCCACCTGAGGATCTGTCTTTTTCATCCATCTATTTCTTGCGTTTGAGTCGTGCAAAATCCACCTGTCACTTCAATATCACTGGATTGATTGCTTTCTTTTTACTCCTGCGACTCTTTCATACTCTTGCTTGTGCCTGTTGTCCCGTTAGCGTTAAGACTGCAAAATTTTTGTAATGACCTGTCAAACACACCCCGGTAATGGCTGAAATGGGCTCAATGGGAGACATTGGATTTCTGTTGAATCTATAAGAACGCTAAAGCTTAGTCTGGGTTTTAACACACCGTCTTGACACTTGCTTCACAAAAAAAGAGAAGAAAAATAACTTTATTTTGATGTTTTGTTTTTGGGGGGTGAATTGAAAAAGTAATAATTTAATACAGTTGAAATGTTTACAAATGAGATTCATTGAAATGAAAGCAACTTACGAAAATGAACACTTGAATTATAGTGGTATTATGTCTGATCTCGCATACAATGTACCGGTACAGTATGTTTAGATAGGTGTAATTTAGAGCCAAGTGTTTTGAATTTTGTATCCTGCTATTGACACACTTATGCAAGAGAACATGACAAAAACTGTGATTAATGAGACAGTCTAGACAGCGCAGGTGAGTGCTGGTAGGGTAGACGGAGCAGGTAAGTGCTGGTAGGGTAGACGGAGCAGGTGAGTGCTGGTAGGGTAGACGGAGTAGGTGAGTGCTGGTAGGGTAGAAAGAGCAGGTGAGTGCTGGTAGGGTAGACAGAGTAGGTGAGTGCTGGTAAGGTAGACAGAGCAGGTGTGTGATGTGCTGGTAGGGTAGACAGAGCAGGTGAGTGCTGTGCTGGTAGGGTAGACAGAGCAGGTGAGTGCTGTGCTGGTAGTGTAGACAGAGCAGGTGAGTGCTGGTAGGGTAGACAGAGCAGGTGAGTGCTGGTAGGGTAGACAGAGCAGGTGAGTGCCGGTAAGGTAGACAGCACGTGAGTGCTGGTAGGATAGACAGAGCAGGTGTTTGGTGGCTGCAGCTCTGGTCCTCCCCTTTATGTTAATCTATGCAAATACACCCATTGTATTTATGCAAATTATTAACACGGAGACCTGATATAGTAAGAAAATATATATATTTGAGTGCAATCTAAGAAAGAAAATTGACCTACTGTTGCATTTATAAGAATTGTTTTTAAAATATTTTAACAATTTCCGTGACTGTTGCTAATGTACCCTGCTTAGCTTTGGAAACGAGCTGCGTTCAATTCAGCTGAGCTATCATATGTCAATACATTTAGACATTGATCAGCTTCCATACTCATTTATGTAGACTGCCTAAATAACATTGACATCTGATTTGCCCCAAAGGACACCGTCATTTCAATGTGAAGCTAGGTATACCATCATTCGTCCATGGTTGATTGGATCTTTTGAAGTTTAGAAGTAGTTACCATTAGCCCTATAAGTAGGATACCAAATTCATGATATTAATAATAATAATAAACTTTTACGTTTGGATATTGTCCTTTATAAGAAAAACCTTTGAATGAGTAGGTGTGTCCAAACTTTTGATTGGATCTATCTATCTATCTATCTATCTATCTATCTATCTATCTATCTATCTATCTATCTATCTATCTATCTATCTATCTATCTATCTATCTATCTATCTATCTATCTATCTATCTATCTATCTATCTATCTATCTAACTAACTAACTAACTAACTAACTAACTAACTAACTAACTAACTAACTAACTAACTAACTAACTAGTATGTACAGTGCCTTCAGACCCATTGACTATTCCCAAATGTTCTTAGGTTACAGCCTTATTCTAAAATTGATTAAATATAATTTTTTCCATTTCAATATACACACAATACCCCATAATGACAAAGTGAAAAAAGAGGTTGACATGTTTGCTAATTTATGTAAATACATTTTTTTAAATTTGCTATGAGATTCAGAATTTAACTAAGGTGCATCCTGTTTCCATTGATCATCCTTGATGTTTCTTCAACTTGATTGGAGTCCACCTGTGGTAAATTCAATTGATTGAACATGATTTGGAAAGGCACACACTTGTCTATATAAAGGTCCCACAGTTGACAGTGCATATCAGAGCAAAAACCAAGCCATGATGAAGGAATTGCCCGTAGAGCTCTGAGTCAGGATTGTGTCAAAGGCACAAATCTAGGGAAGGTACCAAAAAATGTCTGCAGATTTGAAGGTCCCCAAGAACACAGTGGCCTACATCATTCTTAAATGGAAGAAGTTTGGAACCACCAAGAATTCCTAGAGCTGGCCGCCCAGCCGGAACTGAGCAATCGGGGGGAGAAGGGCCTTGGTCAGGCAGGTAACCAAGAACCCGATGGTCACTCTGACAGAGCTCCAGACTTCCTCTGTGGAGATAGGAGAGCCTTCCAGAAGGGCAACCATCTCTGCAGTACTCTACCAATCAGGCCTGTTATTGTAGAGTGGCCAGGAGGCAGCCACTCCTCAGTAAAATGACAGCCCACTTGGAATTTGCCAAAAGGCACCTAAAGACTCTCAGACCATGAGAAACAAGATTCTCTGGTCTGGTGATTGAAATCTTTGTCCGGAATGCCAAGTGTCACATCTGGAGGAAACCTGGCACCATCCCTACAGTGAAGCATGGTGGTGGCAGCATCATGCTGTGGGGATGTTTTTCAGCGGCAGGGACTGGGAGACTAGTCAGGATCGAGAGGACAAAGATGAACGGAGCAAAGTACAGAGAGATCCTTGATGAAAACCTGCTGCAGAGCACTCAGGACCTCAGACTCGGGCAAAGGTTCACCTTCCAACAGGACAACAAAGCACACAGCCAAGATAATGCAAGAGTGGCTTTGGGACAAGTCTCTGAATATTCTTGAGTGGCCCAGCCAGAGCCCGGACTTGAACCCGATCGAACATCTCTGGAGAGACCTGAAAATAGCCGTGCATGGATGTTCCCCATCCAACCTGACAGAGCTTGAGATGATCTGCAGAGAAACATAGGAGAAACTCCCCAAGTACAGGTGTGCCAAGCTTGTAGCGTCATACCCAAGAAGACTCAATGCTGTAATCGCTGCCAAAAGTGCTTCAACAAAGTACTGAGAAAATGGTCCAAATACTTATGTAGATGTGATAATGTTTTTTTAAATACATTTGGGAAAGAAATTGTTGAGTTTGCTTTCTCATTATGGGGTGTTGTGTGTAGCTTGATTGAGTAAAAAAATAACTATTCATCATTTTTAGAATAAGGCTGTAACCTAACAAACTGTGGAAATAGTCGAGGGGTCTGAATACTTTCCGAATGCACTGTATAAAGACGATATCTTTGAATATCTCCACCCGGCACAGCCAGAAGAGGACTGGCCACCCCACATAGCCTGGTTCCTCTCTAGGTTTCTTCCTAGGTTTTGGCCTTTCGAGGGAGTTTTTCCTAGCCACTGTGCTTCTACACCTGCATTAATTGCTGTTTGGGGTTTTAGGCTGGGTTTCTGTACAGCACTTTGAGATATCAGCTGATGTACGAAGGGCTATATAAATACATTTGATTTGATTTGAAATACTTTTCAGATCACCAAACTAGTTATAGAAAATACACAAATAATATTCAAGACAAACGTCCGTCTGCCACCAATATAACTACACCAGGTCAGTGTATCTACATGTAGCAGTGTGGGCTGAACTGTTACTGGGGCAATGCTATTATTCAGTCTGACTACTGGGGAGGGTTATTCTTGGACTAGCTCTATTAATACGGAGAAATTCTATAATTGAGATGTGTATTTGGACTGGATCTGTGGACACATCAGAGCAGTTGTGGTATGAGACCAGCCTCACCACTCAGTCCCAAGAGGGAGGTGGTAGCTTGCTGGTTCTGCATGCGTGTGGGGATGTGTGTGTCTGTGTGGAGAGTGTGAGCGTGTGTGTGTGCCTGTCTGTCTGTCTGTCTGTCTGCACAACCTCCTCCTTCCTCCCTCCCTCTCTCTCTCTCTCTCTCTCTCTCTCTCTCTCTCTCTCTCTCTCTCTCTCTCTCTCTCTCTCTCTCTCTCTCTCTCTCTCTCTCTCTCTCTCTCTCTCTCTCTCTCTCTCTGTGTGACCTGCAACCCTCTTGTCATATTTCACCCTAGTGTGTCACATTCCTGGATATCTCAGGGGAGGGGGGGTTTACGTACCTCTGGCCTGAGAGGCAGGCAGGCAGGCAGAACACTGATTCTCCATGGTGGGGTACTGGACGTGAGGCGGGTTACCAGGCCTCCCTATTCCAAAAAGCGAGTCTCCCTGGAGATCTTCAATAATGCCCTGAATCACTGCACTTCACTGTGGAAATTAGCTGTTTTCCATTTATTTCACACAGCATTCATTGTGTTTGATTGGGACGACACAACACACAAGGCTGATGTATAGCATATGTCCATGGTGTGAGGTTAGGCTTGTCACACCATTCTAGCAAGACCCTCTGCCCAGTTGACTGGACCAATGACGACAGTCCACACCAAGGGTCCACATGTAGAAAAAAGGGAGGGCCTCTTCCTCTTAGGATGGAGGGGTGGATCCGATTGGCCTTTGCTGGCTGACGACAAGTCACATCAGTCAGTCGTCGATAGACCATTAGCTCTCTAAATTCAGCATAAACATGTTTCATGGTTGAACTGTGTGCATCTAACATTTGAAGTCTTCCCCTCCCCTCACTATTACTACTACAGCAGCTCCATTGACTACAGTGTCTGACAGAGCAAACGGCTGGTGACTCACACTGCAAGCCTCTGTGATCTTGATGTGGAGGAAAAATTGACACTCCCTCTGCTGGTCGTTTGTGGAAGTGTTCTCCATCTTTTTGCTTTACTGGTTGGGGACTGTGACCTCCCTCGCCTAGTCTTAGTCTGTCTGGTATGGAATTTACCAGAGATGGAATGCCCACCAATGTCATCTTGAGAATGTGTATGGTCTGGTCAGTTTGACAGGCCTTTTTATTGCTTTAACTCCTTACTTTTCTACATTTGCACACACTGTACATAGATTTTTCTATTGTGTTATTGACTGTACGTTTGTTTATCCCACGTGCAACTCTGTTGTTGTTGTTTTTGTCGCACTGCTTTAAAAAAAATCTTGGTCAGGTCGCAGTTGTAAATGAGAACTTGTTCTCAACTGGCCGACCTGGTTCAATAAAGGTGGAAAGAAAAAAATGTATGGTGAAACATTGTGTGGTTGTTGTTGCCCCTCCATGTCTCCCCTGCAGCTGGCTGAACTCAGCCCTGAGTTCACAGACAGATAACAGGAATGTAATGTCTCAAATACAGCCATAACACGCGTTTTTGTATTATACAACAGTTCTGGTTTGACCATTTTTGATGCTTGGTCATTTGGGGTACTGTGTGGAGTTTGGTCATCTGTAGCTCAGGAAAGAGCTATATTGTTATGTCGTGCAAATGAGTCATTTCTGCTCATTTTTCTGCACATTATACTCTGTCCTTAGCTGTCAAGTGTGTAATCTATTCTGCTTCTGCCTTTTACAGCTTTTTAGACAAGATTGAAATTGTGAAGCAGAGTGACTACACTCCCACTGATCAGGACTTGTTGAGATGCAGAGTACTGACTTCAGGGATCTTCGAGACAAGATTCCAAGTGGACAAAGTCAATTTTCAGTGAGTTTGATGTGTCGGCCATTTTTATTTTAAATGCAAGATTAACGTCAGTAAACTGTTGATCCCTGTGTGTTACTTGTTATCAGTTGATCTATCGGGCAGTAAGTAACTCTGTCTTTTCTCCTCTCCCAGTATGTTTGATGTTGGAGGTCAGAGGGACGAACGCCGAAAGTGGATTCAGTGTTTTAATGGTAAGGCCTCCGTACTACAGAATACTGTTGTATTTCTTCCCACCAATAAGTGTGTAGCAAATGGCATGGGGTTGCAGCCACCTTCACATCCATGAACATCTCCTGTATCATGTCTAACCCAGTGGTGATTCTCTCTCCTTGTCTGTCCCTCCAGATGTGACGGCCATTATATTCGTGGTGGCCAGCAGCAGCTACAACATGGTGATCCGGGAAGACAATCAGACCAACCGATTGCAGGAGGCCCTCAACCTCTTCAAGAACATCTGGAACAACAGGCAAGACCTCTCAATGCTCTCTCCCCCTTTCGGGCCTCTCCCCCTTGTAGGCCTCTCCCCCTCTCTTCCCCCTCACAAACCCATTCCTGCCCTTGACGTACTGTATCGTTGTGTTAATCCCAGCCACAGCAGTTGCCGATATAGACTTTTTCCCCCTCGCCTTTTGTGCTCATCTAACATGCAATGCGCTACAATTAAATGTCATTTCTGGCCTAGGTCTATGATTTGTAGAACCATGGTGGGCTTGTGTAAATGGATGCGTCATTGACTTGAATACGTCGACCTGAACTCACTTTGTTGTTGTTTCTCTCCTCAGGTGGCTACGGACCATTTCTGTCATCCTCTTCCTGAACAAACAGGACCTGCTAGCAGAGAAGGTGTTGGCAGGGAAATCTAAAATTGAAGAGTATTTCCCAGAGTTTGCACGCTACACTACGCCAGATGATGGTAAGGCAAATACAGTAATGTTCTTGATCAACTCCCTACTGGAACTATTCAAGACTATCAAGATCAAGTTTTTTTTGTGTTTTTTTTTTGTTAGTCTGTAAACGTAACAATTGTAATAATATTGCTTGGAACTCTTTGGAACTTTTTTGCGACGTGATGGGCACAACACTTCTCTGGTGAAGAATTAATCTTGTTGGCATGGATTATGTTACTGATCGAAATGAAAATGTCTAGTATACAGTGATCAGACATGACAATTATATCAATGATTTGGTCTATTTGTCCTTCTCAACCAGCAACACCTGAGCCAGGGGAGGATCCTCGTGTCACAAGGGCAAAGTACTTCATACGTGATGAGTTTCTGGTACATGCCTTTAATGTCCATTCACCTTTTTGTTTACCTTTTTTTGTCTGAGACTATGTGTACCAATATGCACACAGCCCTATGTGGTTATGAATCCCTTCTCTTCTTTGTGGCCTTTTCAGAGGATCAGCACAGCCAGTGGAGACGGAAGGCACTATTGTTATCCCCATTTCACCTGCGCAGTGGACACTGAAAACATCCGGCGCGTCTTCAACGATTGCCGAGACATCATTCAGAGGATGCACTTACGACAATACGAGCTCTTGTGATGGGAGTGGGAGGAGAGACTCCCGGTGTACTGCCGGTGTTCTGCCTATCCTTGTCCAGTTAGTCCCCTCGTCACTCAACCAACCCTCTCCTTCCATTCTGACAAACAAACACCTTCTCCTTGGGACACTGTGTTTCAAATAAAGAAAATGACAACAGACTCCTAAACACAGTGCTGTACCAGTAACAAGCCAGAACTGCGGAACTCTTCACTGCACTTTGAACCTGTGCTCAGGACTGCAATCCGTGGCCCGTTCTCGATCTCTCTCAAACATACACACTACGGGCACGCACACTCACACGTGCGGAAACCCTCTCTAATTTTCAGTGTCTCCCATTCGTTCTTCTACTTGGAAATATCCCCGGCACACACTGAGACAAGAACACACACAGACACACGCTTTCACCTTGTCCCACTGTTTTCAGCCTTGAAAAGCTAAAGTGCCGTGCCTGAGTTACTCTGGCGACGTCACAGTTCTCGAGAGATCCAGTATATGCATACGTGCCGAAGCAGGACCCTGGGAAGGAAACAATGGACAAATTGAAAGGATGGAGGAAAGTAACGAATGAAGAGGCGGGTTGTGAGCATACTCTGCCTGGGGATGGATGGATGCGAGTGTGACTTGGACAAGACTGTCACGTGACTTTTACTTCTGGAATCAATGAGGAGCAAAGGCAAAAACATACAATGCATTAATTCATGCAAACAGTGAACTTGATGCAGTGCAAAAAAATCCAAGCTAATATATATATATATATATATATATATATATATATATATATATATATATATATATATATATATATATATATATATATATAAATGTATATATATATGTGTATATATGTGTGTACAAGTCAAACATTTGGACACACCTGCTCATTCAAGGGTTTAAGGGTAGAATAATAATGAAGACATCAAAACTATGAAATAACACATCTGGAATCATGTAGTAACCAAAAAAAGTGTTAAACAAACCTAAATATATTTTATATTTGAGATTCTTCAAAGTAGCCACCCTTTGCCTTGATGACAGCTTTGCACATTCTTAGCATTCTCTCAACCAGCTTCACCTGGAATGATTTTCCAACAGTCTTGTAGGAGTTCTCACATATGCTGAGCACTTGTTGGCTTCTTTTCCTTCACTCTGCGGTCCAACTCATCTCAAACCATCTCAATTGGGTTGAGGTCAGGTGACTGTGGAGGCCAGGTCATCTGATGCAGCACTCCATCACTCTCCTTCTTGGTCAAATAGCATATACACAGTCTGAAGATGCGTTTTTGGGTCATTGTCCTGTTGAAAAACAAATGATAGTTCCACTAAGCGCAAACCAGATGGGATGGCGTATCGCTGCAGAATGCTGTAGTAGCCATGCTGGTTAAGTGTGCCTTGAATTCTAAATAAATCAGTGTCACCAGCAAAGCACCATCACACCTCCATGCTTTACGGTGGGAACCACACATGCAGAGATCATCCATTCAACTATTCTGTGTCTCACAAAGATGCGATGTTTGGAACCAAAAATCTCTCATTTGGACTCATCAGACCAAAGGACAGATTTCCACTGGTCTAATGTCCATTGCTCATGTTTCTTGGCCCAAGCAGGTCTCTTCTTATTGGTGTCCTTTAGTAGTGGTTTCTTTGCAGCAATTCCACTATGAACTCCTGATTCACACAGGCTCCTCAGAACAGTTGATGTTGTGATGTGTCTTTACTTGAACTCTCTGAAGCATTTATTTGGGCTGCAATCTGAGGTGCAGTTAAATCAAATTAACTTATCCTCTGCAGCAGAGGTAACTCTGGGGCTTCCTTTCCTGTGGCGGTCCTCATGAGAGCCAGTTTCATCATAGAGCTTGATGGTTTTGCGACTGCACTTGAAGAAACTTTCAAAGTTCTTGAAATGTTCTGTATTGACTTGATAACCATCTCTTAAAGTAATGATGGACTGTCATTTCTCTTCGCTTATTTGAGCTGTTCTTGCCATAATATGGACTTGGTCTTTTACCAAACATGGCTATATTCTGTATACCTCTCCGACCTTGTTACAACACAACTGATTGGCTCAAACGCATTAGGAAGGAAAGAAATTCCACAAATTAACTTTCAACATGGCACACCTGTTAATTGAAATGCTTTCCAGGTGACTACCTCATGAAGCTAGTTGAGAGAATGCCAAAAGTGTGCAAAGCTGTCATCAACGCAAAGGGTGGCTACTTTGAAGAATCTCATATATAAAATATTTTGATTTGATTAACAGTTTTTTGCTTGCTACATGATTCCATAGTCCAAATAGTAAAAATAAAGCAAAGCCCTTGAATGAGTAGTTGTGTCCAAACTTTTGACTGGTACTGTGTATGTATGTATGTGTGTATATATATATATATATATATATGTATGTGTATATATGTATGTGTGTGTGTGTGTGTATATATACAGTGGGGCAAAAAAGTATTTAGTCAGCCACCAATTGTGCAAGTTCTCCCACTTAAAAAGATGAGAGAGGCCTGTAATTTTCATCATAGGTACACTTCAACTATGACAGACAAAATGAGAAGAAAAAATCCAGAAAATCACATTGTAGGATTTTTTATGAATTTATTTGCAAATTATGGTGGAAAATAAGTATTTGGTCAATAAAAGTTTATCTCAATACTTTGTTATATACCCTTTGTTGGCAATGACAGAGGTCAAACGTTTTCTGTAAGTCTACACAAGGTTTTCACACACTGTTGCTGGTATTTTGCAACTCAGGATTCTTTGTCCTCCAAACACGATGGGTTGAGTTTTTACCAAAAAGTTCTATTTTGATTTCATCTGACCATATGACATTCTCCCAATCTTCTTCTGGATCATCCAAATGCTCTCTAGCAAACTTCAGACGGGCCTGGACATGTACTGGCTTAAGCAGGGGGACACGTCTGGCACTGCAGGATTTGAGTCCCTGGCGGCGTAGTGTGTTACTGATGGTAGGCTTTGTTACTTTGGTCCCAGCTCTCTGCAGGTCATTCACTAGGTCCCCCCGTGTGGTTCTGGGATTTTCGCTCACTGTTCTTGTGATCATTTTGACCCCACGGGGTGAGATCTTGCGTGGAGCCCCAGATCGAGGAAGATTATCAGTGGTCTTGTATGTCTTCCATTTCCTAATAATTGCTCCCACAGTTGATTTCTTCAAACCAAGCTGCTTACCTATTGCAGATTTAGTCTTCCCAGCCTGGTGCAGGTCTACAATTTCATTTCTGGTATCCTTTGTCAGCTCTTTGGTCTTGGCCATAGTGGAGTTTGGAGTGTGACTGTTTGAGGTTGTGGACAAGTGTATTTTATATACTGACAACAAGTTCAAACAGGTGCCATTAATACAGGTAAGGAGTGGAGGACAGAGGAGCCTCTTAAAGAAGAAGTTACAGGTCTGTGAGAGCCAGAAATCTTGCTTGTTTGTAGGTGACCAAATACTTATTTTCCACCATAATTTGCAAATAAATTAATAAAAAATCCTACAATGTGATTTTCTGGATTTTTTCTTCTCATTTTGTCTGTCATAGTTGAAGTGTACCTATGATGAAAATTACAGGCCTCTCTCGTCTTTTTAAGTGGGAGAACTTGCACAATTGGTGGCTGACTAAATACTTTTTTGCCCCACTGTATATATATATATATGTGTGTATAAGTATACATATATGTATACATACACACATGTATGTATATACACACACACACATATGTATACATATACACATACGTGTGTGTGTGTGTGTGTATATATATACATATATATATATATATATATATATATATATATATATATATATATATATATATATATATATATATATATATATATATATATATATATTCCTGTAAAAACACAAGTCAACTTTTAAGTTCATTGGTCCCACATATTGTGTGTTGGTGTACACTGTGTGTGCGATCTGCCTTTGTGCACCATTTAACCCTGATTCTCCTGTTTCCTACCTCCCAAATCACCCCTTCCCTTCTCCCTACCTTCCTGCTGCTTCCCAAGTCCAGCACCTTGAACATGAACTATTTTCAACATGTGGGGATTATAGGAGCGGTTTTATTTAATAAGGATAAAATAACAGCAAAAAAAAAAAAAAACAGAAAGAAAAAGTCGAGGAAGCAGAAGATAGACATGACACACACAGAGTCCGGCCCTCATCACTTACTGTACGCCTTCACATCCCTGTCTTTTCCCCGCCACCTCTCTTCTCTCCCAGCCTCCGAGCTTTCAGTATGTCTGTCTTTATTTTACTGCTGGACTATTATTCTTGTACAGACTGAAAAATGTATTATTTTGTACAACTTTATTGAAAAAAAAATTACTTGTAGAAGATCCCTGTGCCTTGATCACGACTACGTGTAAAATGAGCTAAGATGTAAGGTATGTTTCACTGCGCTGTACAGCTAGGCAGGCCTCAGCCGCCCCCTGTGATGGTGCACCCTGGGTAGGGGTGGGGTCGGGGGACGAGGCTGCCGTCTGTTGCTTAGTTTCCCACATTTGTTTGTTTGTTTATTAATTCGTTTTTCTTTACTTTCCTCTGGTTTATATAAAATAGGATTTAAAGAAGAACAATAAGCAGACATGCCACCCTAATGTTGTAAAATATTGAACTCTACCACAATTTAATATATATAAAATATATTTCAGATTGTATATTTTATGTACACTGAGTGTACAAAACATTAAGAACACATTCAAACATTCAAAACAACCTCAATTTGTAGGGGCATAGACTCTACAAAGTGTCGAAGGCATTCCACAGGGATGCTGGCCCATGTTGACTCCAATGCTTCCCACAGTTATGTCAAATTGGCTGGATGTCCTTTGGGTGGTGGCCCATTGTTATACACATGGGAAACTGTTGAGTGTGAAAAACCCAGCGGCTTTGCAGTTCTTAAAAATCTCTCTTTCACCTGTCTCCTCCCCTTCATCTACAATGATTGATGTGGATTTAACACGTCACATCAATAAAGGATCATAAGCTTTCACCTGGATTCAACTGGTCAGTCTGTCATGGAAAGAGCAGGTGTTCCTAATGTTTTGTACACTCCGTGTATATGTTGTCTATAGTATCTCCGTTGTGAGCTCTCCCCAGGCTGTCTTTGCTTTTCGTCACCGACATCAGCCTACATTGTCAGAGGGGGAATCTTTTTATTTATTTTTTAAAGCTTTAACTCTTCTTTTTTTGCAAATGGAGAGGCAAATATCCAAATGCAAAACATTGCTTGTTTCTACATAAACCAAACTCTTTGCTTAAATCGATGAAGAAAAAGATTTTGTGCAGAGGCTCAGTCCCATTTCTTTTTGTAAGCTGCTATTTTCCGTCATCTCCACATTCTTCAAACTGAGCCTCCTTTATGGCCGCAGCCTTTCCCTACTACCAGATCACAACCACGATGACCCTCTCTGTATTAAGGAAAGTTACAGTACCCCAACGGCCGGGACACCTTCAGCCATATGACTATACTCGGTCATGGCTCTGTCTGTTACTAGCGCATAGCAGTATTTATGTATTTATTTGTCAACTTTTGCCGAGATTTGGACATGAGAGTACACCAAGCCCCACTCTTGAGGCATAGCCTTGCCCTTTTCAAATAGTGGCACTGTGACAGTGGTGGGAAACCAGGTTTCAGCTATTACGTTCATTTAGTATGTTTACCTTGATGTCTCCTCTGTTTTCCTAGCCTAACTCACTGCAGCAGCAAGTGAGTGTAATTTTAGCACCAAAAACCACCTGGCTTTTTCTATTTTTACATGGAGTGTTTTCAATGTATGTTGCTTTTCCATGTATCTAGTACTTCCTGTACATTTTGTACAAAGACTTCAATTACAGCTGTAAAAGCAGAGTGTTACACTGTCTGAGTAAATGGGATGGGAGGGTTTGCGGGGTAGATAATGAGTTCACCCCATCGAAGCTGTAAATTCACTTACCATATGTGCTGGTGTTAGGTGAATGGAAAATGAAAGAACAATATAAAGATGTTGACTATAACCAGTGGTCGGTTATAGAATGGCTTCTTCCAAAAACAACCCCAGGTCCTTAACCTCTTTGGGGTTTGCAGATCTGAAGGGACTGGATAGGTGTAAAACTAGCTTATTATATTGTGATTCTCAACTAGTCTTCCGATTGGTCGAGGGGAGCTTCCGGGTTATGTCGCTTACGTCTATCCACTTATTTCATAACTGCAAGACTAGAGGGGTGAGGGGTTGTTTTTGGACAGAGTCTCAGAGACAAAGGCTCTCTATAGCTCTATGGTGTCCTGAATTGATGGTGTATAGATGATCATCAATGCTGTGAGGCAGTTATAATCTGTTTGTCCAGTCAACTGTCAGCTTGACAAACAAGATCAGCAAACCTTCAAAATGGCCTTCATGGTAGATAACAGTCTCTGTTGCATGTTGCCACAGGCACATAAGATGCAACATTTAGGAATGGGTCTATTCTTCAGTAGCCTGAACTATTATAACTTTAAAACGTAAGTGTGGAGGATGAAACTAGTCTTGTTGCTCTCTTGGCAATTACTTGAACAAAGAACAAAACATATATTTGATCAGCTGAATATTATTGTATTATGAGGACAAGAGTGCAACTAAAGCGACTTTCATTCCCTGATCACCTTTTCTTCATCTGTACTGATTTCAAAACATTGGAGCGCTCATAGCAAATGCCCAGTAGGCACTCGGCAGGTATCCAACACAATACATTCACCTCTGTTAAGATGAAGTAGATGAAGGATTTAAAACTATTTACATTCATCCCATGTGATGTGTAAAGACGCCGGTTTAATTGAGTGAAAGCTAAACATATGGCACAATCACAATAGTCACTATAGGGTCATCATTATACAACAATCTTCATTATACTCAGTCTGGCTATTTTGCCTAAGTTGACTTTCTTAAGTTAAGACCAAAGTTCCTCGGGAACAAAAATTATTTTGAAGGCAGAGGACACCCGATTGACTTTTTATTGGTTGTCTCACATCCTAGCCAAAAGATGGAGCTGATCAGAAGCCCAAGCATCATCTTGGAAGAAAAAAAAAAAGTTATTTCGAAGTCCCGCCCACTGGTCCCTCGACTGGTCGTCACTAGTTAACACAGCCACTATGTCATAATTATGACTAAACACCGCCCCTTTCTAAAATGTATCTAATTAAAATCTGATGTTAAACCCAACCTTCACCCTAACCGCATTGCTAACATCATGCCTAACCCTACATTTAAATTAAGACTAGCGTGTTTCCAATAGACACAGCCACAAAGTCAAAATTGCCTATATCGTAAAAAAAAGTATTTGGGGGTGTTAATGTAGTTATAAGGCCGTGTGGTTATGTTAAAAATCAATTGTAGAAATATGCGGGGTTTTTTACTTGGTGGCTGTGTTAACTAGTGACGACGGCTGTAGTGGGCTGCCCAGGCTTCCAGGCTTTGCGGGTGAAAACATGGCAGGCATGAGTGCGGTGGGTCCTCGGTCGGCCTCTGCCGGACTGGTTCAACAAGGACTTAAAGAAGCCCTGATTGATACGTTAACGGCTATCCTGTCCCCGGTTCAAGAAGTGCGAGCAGCCGCTGAGGAGCAAATAAAAGTGTTGGAAGTGACAGAGGGTAAGTTAAGCATGGACTCTAGTATTGCTAGACCAGCTGATGTCAAGAGAGTGAAATGACATGATCGATAAATTCCATGCATATGATGGGTCTGTATTGAAAGATAAATGCTAGCAACTGTGCAGCAGACAAAACATTACTGTCATGATGGCTTGTTCTGATAAAACAATATAAGATGTTCGATTCTCTCCAAATGGCTAGCAAGTGGCGCAAATGAGTGTAGTTAGCCTATTCCCAACTAGCTACCTAAGTTAGCGGCTAACAAGTTAGTTAGCTCTGTGTGTGTGTGTGTGTGTGTGTGTGTGTGTGTGTGTGTGTGTGTGTGTGTGTGTGTGTGTGTGTGTGTGTGTGTGTGTGTGTGTGTGTGTGTGTGTGTGTCTGCCTCCAGCATTCTTGATTGCTAGCTAATTTAGCAGCAATTTGATCCCACTCTGTGTTGTTGTAACTAGCATCCACACACATGATGGCGGATCAATTCAACCAGGGATAATCTATTTGAACTGCCTCCGATTAAAATGGCAAGTTAACTAATACGTGCAACTAATATTTAGCTAGGTGGAACTGACTATAAGCAGCCAGTAAGACTTGATAGCTAGCTAGTAATTTTCATTCGTGAGATCTTATTTCGAGCTCAGAGCCCTGCTTGCCACTTGGAATTCTAGAAGGGTGACCGGTGATAGGATGAATCGATTATCAAGGCTTTGAAATCGTTTTAGGGTCGCTATTGCAACCATTCGATCTGGAAAGTTTCCCGAGAATATGATGCCTTGCGGATTCCGGCCTTTGAAAACTGATGGCATCAGTCGTTTTGACAACTATGCTTTTTTCATGTTTTAATAAAACATTGTTTCATCTCAATACTCCACAAGCCCTTACCCTACTATCCTATGCGTGTTGAATGACTAGCTACCATATTCTTATTTAGCTATACAATAAAGTACAGTAGTTCCCCTAAACCAGTTTGCCAATTAATCCAAAATAGAGTGGGGGTGAATATAGAGACAATGTGTACAGTGCCTTTGTCTGTGGTGTTCATCTCTGACACAGCTAAAAAGGCTGATTGTGCAGGCTGTCTGTCAGGATCCACTGCAGTGTCACAGCAGCAAGAATGGGCCCAGCTGGCCTCTTTCTGTGGGAGCTGCTCTATGTATGGAACATTGTCTCCTCAACTGAGTGACATCAAAGTCAAAGCTGGGGACAGAGTGGTGGGTCGTTGCAGGGAAGAGGGGATGAGTCCGACTGACGAGCATAAAACCCTTTGGAAGAGTTCTCCAGTGCTTGTTGTAAATGTTCAAAGGTGCTTAAAATTGTCGATGAGTCGGTCATGAGTCAAATCATATGGACATTTTTTTCCATGCATGCATGCCCCCCCCCCCCCCCCATGACATGGCTAGTGTGCTTCCAAGAGTGTCTGTATGCCTGATGATCTGTCCACTGTGTTGATGTTGCTCAATTTGTGTTGTAGAGTTTGGAGTCCACCTTTCAGAGCTAACTGTGGATCCTCAGGGAGCTCTGGCCATTCGTCAGGTTAGTTAGCAGAACATTTTTAGTTATATGGTGTATGACTACTTCTCAGCATCTCTTTCACACTGCTATATCTATCATTCAATTAATTCATTATACTGTATGTGTTCAGTTAGCCTCAGTCATCCTGAAGCAGTATGTGGAGACCCACTGGTGTTCCCTGTCTGAGAAGTTCAGGCCCCCAGAGACCACAGACCGGGTAAGCAACGCGACATGTCATTCTTTCAACTAGCCTAGTTGAAATGGATCATTGTCAATGGCTAGCTATTTCAAAACAGTGAGGAGGATTTAATAAACAGCGAATGATGCCTAAATTACCCCCTCTCTCTCTCTCTCCAGGCCAAGGCAGCCATCAGGGAGCTTTTGCCTGGGGGTCTCAGGGAGGCCATCAGTAAGGTGCGGTCCAGCGTGGCCTATGCTGTGTCGGCCATCGCCCACTGGGACTGGCCCGAAGCCTGGCCTCAGCTCTTCACCCTTCTCATGGACTTGTTGGTCAGCGGCGACGTCAGCGCAGTGCACGGGGCCATGAGGGTCCTCACAGGTAAGGACACACGCATCCCCAATTCCAAATTGACCTCTCTTCTTGTGCTCCGTTTCTATTTGCTCCGTGTATTCACTTCATCCCTCTGGCCTTTTCTCAAAGAGTTTACCCGTGAGGTGACAGATACTCAGATGCCTCTGGTGGCCCCAGTAATTCTGCCTGAGATGTACAAGATCTTCACCACGATAGAGATCTACAGCATCCGTACCCGCTCCAGAGCCGTGGAGATCTTCACCACCTGTGCCTACCTTATCTGTGCAATAGAGGAGCTGGAGAAGGGTGCGGCCAAGGCCCTGATCTTCCCCGTAGTGCAGCAGTTCACTGAGGCATTCATTCAGGCCCTGCAGATGCCTGATGGACCCTCCTCAGACAGTGGCCTCAAGATGGAGGTCCTCAAGGTGAGAAGATGACCACAGAAGGATTTGTACTCCCATGGACCTATACAGCCAGATGTTGTAGTTTTGGGATCCGGAGGCCAAATCTTATCAGTTGTCCTGATCCATCCTCCTCTCCACCTTTTTACCTCGTCCCCAGGCTGTGACTGCTCTAGTGAAGAACTTCCCCAAACCCATGGTTTTGTCCATGCAGCAGATCCTGCCCATCGTCTGGAACACCCTGACAGAGAGCGCTGCTTTATATCCTTCACAATGCAACTATGTCCTCTGCTCTTTCATCTAGAGGTCGACCGATTATGATTTGTCAACGCCGATACCAATAACGATTATTGGAGGACCAAAAAAGCCGATACCGACTAATCGGACTATTTTATTTTTTTATTTTATTTTTTATTTGTAATAATGACAATTACGACAATACTGAATGAACACGTATTATATGACGTTAAAATAAATCAATAAATTCAATTTAGCCTCAAATAAATAATGACACATGTTCAATTTGGTTTAAATACTGCAAAAACAAAGTGTTGGAGAAGAAAGTAAAAGTGCAATATGCGCTAACGTTTAAGTTCCTTGCTCAGAACATGAGAACGTATGAAAGCTGGTGGTTCCTTTTAACATGAGTCTTCAATATTCCCAGGTAAAATGTTTTAGGTTGTAGTTATTTTAGGAATTATGGGACTATAGGATTATTTCCCTCTATACCATTTGTATTTCATTAACTTTTGACTATTGGATGTTCTTATAGGCACTTTAGTATTGCCAGTGTAACAGTATAGCTTCCGTCCCTCTCCTCGCTCCTCCCTGGGCTCGAACCAGCAACACAATGACAACGGCCACCCTCGAAGCAGCGTTACCCATGCAGAGCAAGGGAAACAACCACAGGCTCAGAGCGAGTGAAGTTTGAAACGCTATTAGCGCGCGCTAACGAGCCAGCCATTTCACATCGGTTACACCAGCCTCATCTCGGGAGTTTATAGGCTTGAAGTCATAAACAGCGCAATGCTTGACACACAACGAAGAGCTGCTGGCAAAACGCACGAAAGTGCCATTTGAATGAATGTTTTCGCGCCTGCTTCTGCCTACCACTGCTAGGTCAGATTATACGCAATGCAGGACACACTAGATAATATCTAGTAATTTCATCAACCATGTGTAGTTAACTAGTGATTATGATTGATTGTTTTTTTATAAGATAAGTTAGCACAGTTTTACCAGCAACTTACCTTGGCTTACTGCATTCGCGTAACAGGCAGTCTCCTTGTGGTGTGCAACGAGAGAGAGGTAGGTCGTTATTGCCTTGGACTAGTTAACTGTAAGATTGGATCCCCTGAGCTGACAAGGTGAGAATCTATAGTTCTGCCCCTGAATGAGGCAGTTAACTCACCATTCCTAGGCTGTCATTGAAAATAAGAATGTGTTCATAACTGACTTGCCTAGTTAAATAAAGATTAAATAACGGTGTAAAAAAAAAAAATCGGTGTCCAAAAATACAAATTTCCGATTGTTATGAAAACTTAAGTCGGCCATTCCGATTAATTGGTCGACCTCTACTTTCATCTTATTGTAGCTCGTTGTCTTCATTCCCTTTTGGTTCACATCTGTCAATAATGAGCTTATTATCTCCACTCTACCTTTAAAAAATTATTTTTTTTAAATGGGAGCTAGTGAGCCCACCTAGCTGTAGAGAATGGTCGATGTCCTGAGAATGGGGGTTTCCTTAACCGGGTGAGCACTTATGTCAGAACAGAAGTCAACTACACAGAGGAGGTAGACGACCCCATTGACTCTGACGGTGAGTACGTCCTTATCCCATTCACATCTTTACTGGCTGTATATGTACTTTTGTTTTCTCTCCAATTGTCGAATAAATGAAATCAACCTACGTGACACGGGCTGATCTCGATATGAGTCGTCTTGGTTGAGATTCGAGGTATTTATTTGTGTGCGTTTTTCTCCCAGGTGAGGTTCTGGGCTTTGAGAACCTGGTGTTTAGTGTCTTTGAGTTCATCCACACGCTGCTGGAGAACAGCAAGTTCAAGAGCACAGTGAAGAGGGCTCTGCCTGAACTGATCTACTACATCATTGTCTACATGCAGATCACTGAGGATCAGGTACAAACAACCTCACCTGTGTGTGTGTGTGCCATTTTTAAGAGAATCAGTTTTTGTAAAAAAAAAAAAGACATCATTTGGTATCGTGTATGTGTTCTTCATCCGTAGTAATTTCTCTGTAGATCAAGGTGTGGACGGCCAACCCCCAGCAGTTTGTAGAGGACGAGGATGACGATACCTTCTCCTACTCCGTCAGGATCTCAGCCCAGGACCTGCTGCTGGTGAGTACTTCACATGGGACACTAATAGTTTGGGCAAATCTGAAATGATACATTATTTCCCCATATGATGCACTCCTTTCTGTGGCTCTAAGTTTTAACCCCTCATAAAATAATACCCCACACGCAGACTGCTACCATTCCATGTGTAGGTTCTGGTCGATGTGACCTTTTTGGAGACGTCACAATTTTCCCTCAATTCAACTGTCCTACTCTTCCAACAGGCTGTGGCGACAGAGTTCCAGAACGAGAGTGCGGCAGCATTGGCGGCGGCAGCGACAAGACACCTGCAGGAAGCGGAGCAGGCCAAGAACAGTGGCAACGAACACTGGCGAGGACCACACACACACACCGGCTGCATGACAATAGACAGCGGTTGTCTCTCAGAAGTCATTAGTGGCTTCCTCTTCTTGTCTCCTGTTTGTCCTATGCACTGACCTGAAAACACAGGCTAGGTGAAATCAGAATGGATGCCTTTCAGGAATTTGCTTTCATCTGTCCAGGTATTATTATTATTTTTTTCTGCAGACTGAGGAAAGGAGACAAGGAGGAGACCACTTGACTATTGAGATGCACCCCATAGCTAAACAATCACCATGCAGTCAGACTCGAGGTCTGCTCTCTCCTCACCCCTGTGTTATCCCGTCCTGCAGGTGGAAGGTCCATGAGGCGTGTTTGTTAGCTCTGGGCTCAGTGAAGACCATCATCACAGAGAACGTGAAGAACGGCCGGGTTCAATTTGATATGCACGGCTTCCTGGCTAACGTCATCCTGGCTGACCTCAACCTCGCAGGTTTGTCCGTCTGGGATCTCTTGCTCAGCTCCTGGGCAGCAGTGTTTGGTTACAGTGCCTTCGGGAAGTATTCAGAAAAGTATTTTCAACATTTTGTTAGGTTACAGCCTGATTCTAAAATTGATGTTTTTTTCCCCTCATTAATCTACATACAATACCCCATAATGACAAAGCAAAAACAGGTTATCAATTTTTGCTAATTTATTAAAAATAAATAACTTAAATATCACATTTTACATAGGTAATCAGACCCTTTACTCAGTACTTTGAAGCACCTTTGGCAGAGATTACAGCATCGAGTCTTTGGTATGATGCTACAAGTATGGCACACCTGTATTTGGGGAGTTTCTCCAATTCTTCTCAAGATGGGGAGCGTTGCTGCACAGCTTTTTTCAGGTCTCTCCAGAGATGTTCGATCGGGTTCAAGTCCAGGCTCTGTCTGGGCCACTCAAGGACATTCAGATACTTGTCCCGAAGCCACTCCTGCATTGTCTTTACTGTGTGTTTAGGGTCGTTGTCCTGTTGGAAGGTGAACCTTTGGCTCTGTCTGAGGACCTGAGCGCTCTGGAGAAGGTTTTCACCAAGGATCGCTCTGTACTTTGCTTCGTTCATCTTTACCTCGCTCTTATGGAAGGTTCTCCCATCTCCACAAAGGAACTCTAAAGCTCTGTCAGAGTGAGCATCGGGTTCTTGGTCACCTCCCGGACCAAGACCCTTCTCCCCTGTTTGCTCAGTTTAGGTGGTTCCAAACTTCTTCCATTTCAGAATGATTGAGGCCACTGTGTTCTTGTGGACCTTCAATGCTGCATAAATATTTTGGTACCCTTCCCCAGATCTTTGCCTCAGCACAATCCTGTCTCTACAGACAATTCCTTTGACTTGATGGCTTGGTTTTTGCTCTGACATGCACTGTCAACTGTTGGACCTTAAACAGACAGGTGTGTGCCTTTCCAAATCATGTCCAATCAATTTAATTTACCACAGGTGGACTCCAATCAAGTTATAGAAACATCAAGGATAGTCAAAGGAAACAGGACGCACCTGAGGTGAATTTCGAGTCTCATTGCAAAGGGTCTGAATACTTATGTAAATAAGGTATTTCTGTTTTTTCTTATAAATTGTTTTTGCTTTGTCATTATGGGGTACTGTGTGTAGATGGCTGAGGATTTAAAACAAAATCTAAAATCTTTAGTATAAGGCTGTAATGTAATATTGTGGAAAAAGTCAAGGGGTCTGAGTACTTTCGGGAAGGCACTGTATGTTGTTGTCTGACAGTGGTCAAGATATCAATGAAGTGGAGGGCCTCCCGGGTGGCGCAGTGGTTAAGGGTGCTGTACTGCTGTGCCACCAAACTCTGGGCTCGCGCCACGGCTCTGTCGTTACCGGCCGTGACCGGGAGGTCCATGGGGCGACGCACAATTGGCCTAGCGTCATCTGGTTAGGTAGGGCTTGGCCGGTAGGGATGTCCTTGTCTCATCGCGCAACAGCGACTCCTGTGGCGGGCCGGGTGCAGTGCGCGCTAACCAAGGTTGCCAGGTGCACAGTGTTTCCTCCGACACATTGGTGCGGCTGGCTTCCAGGTTGGATGCGCGCTGTGTTAAGAAGCAGTGCGGTTGTGTATCGGAGGATGCATGACTTTCAACCTTTGTCTCTCCCGAGCCCGTACGGGAGTTGTAGTGATGAGACAAGATAGTAGCTGACAATTGGATACCACGAAATTGGGGAGAAAACGGGGTAAACATATTTTTTTTAAAGATATCAATGAAGTGGAGAAACTATAACCTGCATACATTGCAGCCATGGACTCTTGAGTTTTGAACGTGGCTCAGTATGTGCCTACCTAGCTTAACTGTAAGTCGCTCTGGATAAGAGCTAAATGACTAAAATTGAAATGTAGCTACCTACATAATAACCCCCTGTCCCTTAACTCGTTCCCCCCTTAGCGGCCTCTCCGTTCCTGCTGGGCCGTGCCCTTTGGGCAGCCAGCCGCTTCACAGCAGCCATGACCCCTGAGCTCATCCAGCAGTTCCTCCAAGCCACCGTCAGCGGCCTGCATGACAGTCAACCCCCCTCGGTCCGCATCTCAGCTGTACGCGCCATCTGGGGGTGAGTGAGATCAACACCTTAAAGGGAAAATCCATCAAAAATTGATACATTCCCAAAATGTTTTCCATGTCAGCAGTGAAGTATTCAAGATATTGGACATTCGAGAAGTAGTGTCACTTGCGTCATGATGATGTGGCCAGTGACTGTATCAACAGTGGACTAATGGGGGGGGGGGGATACCAACAGTTTTGTTTTTGAGTGGAGTTTAAGAAAGCTTCAACCTCTGTAGTTCACACATGCTGTACAGAGCAGCTAGAGGTTCTTTCCTTCCAGTCATAATAACAATAAGCTAGATCAAGTAAAAGCAGTGATGGCATAGATGGATGGATACATGCCTCTCGAGTTTGTCACCCAACTAGCCTTACAACAAAAACAACAACACCATCACAGTAAGTGTGTATGTATGCAGGTGGTAAATGTGTACGTACGTGTGCTCTTCTCAGGTACTGTGACCAACTGAAGCTGTCACAGAGTACCCACGTGCTGCAGCCGTTCCTGCCTGCTGTTCTGGACGGGCTGGTGCAGCTGGCAGCCCAGTTCAGCTCTGAGGTTCTCACCCTGGTCATGGAGACCCTGTGTCTCGTCTCCACCGTGGACCCAGCCTTCACCACCAGCGCAGAGAACAAGATCTGCCCCCTCACCATTGCCATCTTCCTCAAGTATAGTAACGGTAGGTAACTAACCTTGGCAGTTGGCACTCATTTAGTTCCTAATTGAGTCCGATAGACCGATTTGAGGTGTTACCGTATGGCTTACATCTATCCCAACATTTCAAATGAAAACTTGTGCCACCATATCGAACTCTCCTGTCCTCTCCCCAGACTCAGTGGTGGGGTCTCTGGCCCAGGACATCTTTAAGGAGCTGGCCCAAATCGAGGCTTGCCAGGGACCCATGCAGATGCGCCTCATCCCCACCCTGATCAGCATTATGGAGGCCCCCCCTGACAAGATCCCCTTTGGCCTGTGTGCAGTAAGTCCACTGTGTGGAAGTCCTTACTTTACATCAGCATTGTGCGTCAAGACCAACTCAGTGGCTTTGTGGTGAGTGTCCGCTCTGAGATTGGAAGGTGGGGAGTTCGATCCCTGGCTAAGTCATACCAAAGACTGTTAAAATGGGGCCCGCTACATCTCTGCTTGGTACTCCTAAGAGAACAACCAATATGGATTTTCTAGGGCCGATGGCTGATATTCAATATTATCAAATGTGACATGTGTAACATTTCCCAGAGAAGGCCATGTATGCATAAATTTTTAAATCGAACAATATATTTGACTTTGGTAAAAAAAAAAAAAAAAATCTAACTGCATAACATAATGGTAATAGTTGTATTTGATGAACTGGGTCAATTTTAAGATTGCATAAGCCTACTCACTATCCAGGTGACTGCATATTCAGTAGGAGTGTGTCCACGTATTGAGTTATTGAGCTTGTTCTGGCTGATCAGTGGAGTCTATGGTGCTACCGATGGTGATCAGTTTGCCTTCCATTTGAAACTTATATTCAATCCAAAATCAAATTTTATTGGTCGCATACACCTATTTAGCAGATGTTACTGCGCGTGTAGTGGAATGCTTGTGCCTAGCTCCAACAGTGCAGTAATATCAAACAATACACACACATCTGAGTGAAAGAATGGAATTAAGAAATATATAAATATTAGGACGAGGTGTGTGTGTGTGTGTGTGTGTGTACGTACCAGTCAAAAGTTTGGACACCTACACATTCAAGGGTTCTAATTTATATCTACAGTGTAGAACAATAACTAAGACATCAGAACTATGACATAACAGACATGGAATCATGTAGTAACCCAAATAAGTGTTAAATAAATCAACATGTATTTTAGATTCTTCAAAGTAGCAACCCTTTGTCTTGATGACAGCTTTGCACACGCTTGGCATTCTCTCAACCAGCTTCATAAGGTAGCTACCTGGAATGCATTTCAATTAAAAGGTGTGACTTGTTAAGTTCATTTGTGGAATTTCTTTCCTTCTTAATGCATTTGTGCCAGTCAGTTGTGTTTTGACAAGATAGGGGTGGTATACAGAAGATAGCCCTATTTGGTAAAATACCAAGTCCATATTATGGCAAGAACAGCTCAAATAAGCAAAGAGAAATGACAGTCCATTACATTAAGACATGAAGGTCAGTCATTCTGGAGCATGTCAAGAATTTTGAAAGTTGCTTCAATTGCAGTCGCAAAAACCATCAAGCGCTATCATGAGGACCGCCACAGGAAAGGAAACCTGGAGTTACCTCTGCTGCAGATGATAAATTCATTCGAGTTAGGAGCCTCCAGAAATTGCAGCCCAAATAAATGCTTCACAGAGTTCAAGTAACAGACACATCTCAACATCAACAGTTCAGAGGAGACTGAGTGAATCAGGCCTTCATGGTCGAATTGCTGCAAAGAAACCACTACTAAAGGACACCAATAAGAGGAAGAGACCTGCTTGGGCCAAGAAACACAAGCAATGGACATTAGACCGGTGGAAATCTGTCCTTTTGGTCTGATGAGTCCAAATTGTAGATTTGTTTCCAACCGCTGTGTCTTTGTGAGACGCAGAGTATGTGAATGGATGATCTCCGCATGTGTGGTTCCCACCGTGAAGCAATGGAGGAATAGATGTGATGGTGCTTTGCTGGTGACACTGTCAGTGATTTATTTTGAATTCAAGGCACACTTAACCAGCATTCTGCAGCAATACACCATCCCATCTGGTTTGCGCTTAGTCCCACTATCATTTGTTTTTCAACAGGACAATGACCCAACAAACCTCCAGGCTGTATAAGGGCTATTTGACTAAGAAGGAGAGTGATGGAGTGCTTCATCAGATGACCTGGCCGCCACAGTCATCCAAATGAGATGGTTTGGGATGAGTTGGACCGCAGAGTGAAGGACCATATACATGGATTGTTTTAAAGCAAAACTCCTGAACAATTTAAAGTAAAATATATTTTAAGTCCTGTTCAGCAGGTATAGCCAGATGCGTTGTCTCAGGTAGCTTACTTTTATTCCGGTGAAACACAATTTTCAACATAGATAACAATAACCTAGAAAAGGACACCGGTTGTCACTCAAATAATAATTCCTAGTATCGTGCAAGCCGTTTTAGCATTTGATTGCTGAAGGTGCCGCGCAGATGTGCAAGACCAGGAACAGGCCGCCTACATTGCGTTGATCAGTGCACGAAGCTGGACAGATTGCGCAGTGTGACTAGGCTGCTGATATTACCTGGGGTTGTTCGGCATCCAAAAGTCATTGATCTACAAGTAATATCAACACAGTTTACATGTAGTTCGAAACTGAAGGTATTTTCAGAAGGTAGAAAGAATGTAAAAATAAAAAAAATAAAAAAAGTGGTGTTCCGGCGATTTTTGTTACGTTTTGAATTGATTTTCTGACCGAAGTATGCTACATTTGGATCAGTTTATCCCCGGACCAACTTAGCCTGACGACTCACACAATTTAGCATGTCGTTTGCTACATACATAGTCTGAGACTACAACCATTGAAGTCGTTTGTGGTGACAAGGGACGTTGTACAAGACAAAGTCCTCAGCGATTGGATATTCTCTAACCAATCAGATAATCACATATTTTCTAACCGCCGCTTTACCTATGTATGTTCGGACTCTGGCCCAACCCATCGGTTTCTGGACCAATCAGACGGCCCGGCCGGAATGTGTTTGCATTGAGTGACTGATCGGGGTGGTACTCCGATTCATACTCATTGCAGAGAGTATACTAATGTCTGTGGCATGGCGTAGCGTTTGGCCGGAGCAAGGAGTCTGGGTAGCCAGGCAATGGACCAATACACTTGTATCTTTAAACCTTTTGAATTGGGGTCTGATTTATCGTGAATTGTTACATCCCTATTATTGACTGTCAACTTTTAGGGTCCCAGTCAGTCATATTTTGACAGTTGTCTCCTGTGCCCCCCCCCCCCCCAACCTCTCTGACAGACAGCCATAGACATCTTGACCACAGTGGTCAGATACACCAAACCCCCGCTCTCTGAGATGCTGGTCTGCCAGGCGTTCCCTGTGGTGGCCCAGTGTACCCTCCGCACAGATGACAACACCACCATGCAGGTACACAGACTGAGAAGGGCCCAAATATGTTAATCCCAACTCTATTTTGTACACCTTTTTTTTAAATATTTTATTTCTCTCCTGTATATATCAATTCATGGAAATGAACTCAAACCCCATCCTTTTCAGAACGGTGGCGAGTGTCTGCGGGCGTACGTGTCGGTAGCCCTGGAGCAGGTGGGCCAATGGAGGGACACGGAGGGCCACAGTGGTCTGTGGTACGTGATGCAGGTGGTCAGTCAGCTACTTGACCCTAGGACATCAGAGTTCACTGCCGCCTTCGTGGGCCGCCTGGTGTCTACGCTGATCGCCCGCGCCAGCACCGAGCTGGGAGAGCAGCTGGACCAGATCCTCAGAGCCATCCTCAGCAAGATGCAGCAGGCCGAGACACTCAGTGTCATGCAGGTAGAACGAAACCTCTTCGTCTGTCACTCTCTGGAACTGACCCCTCTAAATCCATCGGTGGAATTCAGTGGGTTCTGGGATGTTGAGGTGTCAACATGTCAAGCTTCCAGCATTCAATTGATTTTTATCTGTTGTATAGTGTCTTGTATCATGGTTATTCAATGATTGCTCTTTTGCCACCCATGTAGACTCTGCTAACATTGGACTCCTCTCCCCAGTCTCTGATCATGGTGTTTGCCCACCTGGTCCACTCTCAGCTGGAGCCTTTGTTGGAGTTCCTGTGCAGTCTGCCGGGCCCCACAGGGAAACCGGCCCTGGAGTTTGTCATGGCCGAGTGGATGAGCCGACAGCACCTCTTCTATGGACAGTATGAGGGCAAAGTCAGGTGAGGGCTTAGGGTTGGCCCTGGAGCATCCACTCTCCCCAAGATGGATGAAAAAGTAGAATATGACTGTTGTCCACCCGTTGAAGCAAATGTGTGTTCCTCTCTGTACTCCCCTATCCACCTTTTATTACTAGGGATTTGAACTGTTAAACGCTAATAATCTATTCATTATTTTTGTTTGATTTTGACGTTTGTTTCCCCTTCTCCTGTGTTGTCCCTGTTTTAGTACGGTAGCCCTGTGTAAGCTTCTGCAGCACGGCCTCAACACAAACGACAAGCGTCTCCAGGACATCGTCGTCAAGGGTGAGGAGCTCTTGGGCCCTGACGAGGGCATCCGCACACGCTCCAAATCTGCCAGGAGTAAGACCAATACAGATATCCTCTTTGTCATCAGCTGTTTAACTAAGCATTTAGTCAAATATAAGAGAATCAACGACAACAAAAATTCTATACATTTGCCCAAGAAAATGACATTGCCTATATGAATGAATGCTCCATATAAGCACCCCATTCTCTGGCCTAGTGTATGATAAGGAATGTATTTGCTTCGATGTTAATGTTTTTGTTGGTGGTCTACACGTTGATGGTATGCACATCTTCATGTTGCTACAAGGTCTCGGTCTCACTTTCTCCAGATCCAGAGAAGTGGACCAACGTTCCGTTGCTAGTGAAGGTCTTTAAGTTGATTGTCAATGAGCTGTCATCAGTGGTGGAGACCAACGCAATCAGAGCTGCCGCAGCAGACTGGAGTCCAGGTGATGGGTTGCAGCTATGTAACAGCGGCGCATGTCAATTTCTCTCTTTGGCCTTGAGGGGATAGTTCAGACAAATGTACAAAATGATATACACTGAACAAAAATATAAATGCAACATATAAAGTGTTGGTACCTTGTCTCATGAGCTGAAATTAAAGATCCCAGAAATGTTCCATATGCACAAAAAGCGTATTTCTCTCAAATGCTATGCACAAATGTATTTACATCCCTGTTAGGGAGCATTTCTCATTTGCCAAGATAATCCATCCACCTGACTGTTGTGGCACATCAAGAAGCTGATTTTTTTGTTGTTTTTTTTAACGGCATGCTCATTACCCAGGTGCACCTCGTGCTGGGGGAAATAAAAGGATCACTCTAAAATGTGCCGTTTTATCACAACGCCACAGATCTCTCAGGTTTTGAGGGAGCGTGCAATTGGCATGCTGACTGCAGGAATGTCCGCCAGAGATTTCAATGTTAATTTCTCTACCTTAAGACGCCTCAATGTTGTTTTGGGGAATTTGCCAGTACGTCCAACTAGCCTCACAACCGCAGACCACGTTTAAACCACGCCAGCCCAGGATCGCCACATCCGGCTTCTTCACTTGCGGGATCGTCTGAGACCAGCTTCCCCGACAGCTGATGAAACTGTGGGTTTAACACAACTGAAGAATTTCTGCGCAAACTGTCAGAAACGGTGTCAGGGAGGCTCATCTGCGTCGTCGTCCTCACTGGTGTCTTGACCTGACTGCAGTTTGGCGTCGTAACCGACTTACGTGGTGAAATGCTCACCTTTGATGGCCACTGGCACGCTGGAGAAGTGCGCACTTCACTGATTAATCCCATTTTCAAATATACCGGGCAGATGACAGACAGCATGTATGGCGTCGTGTGGACAAGCTGTTTGCTGATGTCAACGTTGGGAACAGAGTGCCCCATGGTGGCAGTGGGGTTATGGTATGGGCAGGCATAAGCTACGGACAACGATCACAATAGCATTTTATCGATGGCAATTTGAATGCACAGAGATACCGTGAAGAGATCCTGAGGTTCATTGTCGTGCCATTCATCCGCCGCCATCACCTCATGTTTCAGCATGATAATGCACGGCCCCATGGCGCAAGGATCTGTACACAATTCCTGAAAGCAAAAAATGACCCACTTATTCCACGGCCTGCATACTCACCAGACATGTTGAGCATGTTTAGCATACTCTGAATCGACGTGTACGACAGCGCGTTCCAGTTCCCGCCAATATCCAGGAACTTCGCACAGCCATTGAAGAGGAGTGGGACAACATTCCACAGGCCACAACCAACAGCCTGATCAACTCTATGCGAAGGAGATGTGTTGCGCTGCATGAGGCAAATGGTGGTCACACCAGATACTGACTGGTTTTCTGATCCACGCCCCTACCTATCTATGACCAACATTAATATCTATATTCCCAGTCATGTGAATTCCATAGATTAGGGCCTAATGAATTTATTTAATTTGACGGATTTCCTTATGAACTGTACCTCAGTAAAATATTTGAAATTGTTGCATGTTGTGTTTCTTAAATATATTTTTGTTCAGTGTATTTATTCCCTTACCTAGAGTTGAAAGCAGTTTTGAAAGCCATGTCAGACTCGTGTCTTTATTTGGCCGGAAAATACCCTCCTGTCTCTTAATCGTATGACCTTGGTGTTGTCTGTTGAAAATGTGGTCTCTGATAACTGTATGTGTTTTTTAATATTATGAAATCAATTGGGCCCCATTTGTATCTGATCCCAAAGTGTTTTTTTTGTTACTGCAGAATCAGTAGGAATGTGGGAGGAGGAGGAAGAAGAAGAGGAGGATGAAGGGCTGGCCGGGCAGCTGCTCTCTGACCTCATCGCTTCCAACAAATATGGTGAACTTCCCTCTGACTCTTCCAGATGTCTACTCAATCAGTGCACTAGGCATGCAGATGTTTTGTAGCACTATCTGCCATGTTTCACAGGTATCAAATAGTTTTTTGTCTCCCCCCCCCTCCAGATGAAAACTACTATGAGGAGGATGATGAGGAGGATCCAGATGCCTTGAAGGACCCCATATATCAGATAGACCTCCAGGTAATGCTAATCTGCTCATTTTTACATTTAGATCTCACAAACATGACTTGTTAGGGCAAATGTGGTTGTGCTTTTTTTTATTTGTCCTTGGGGAGATTGATCAAGTTAAATTGAACAGATTCCAATGGTCTGTGACGTTTTGGGGTTGTATTTTAATGTCTTAACTTCACTTTTTAAATAAACTTTCTTGTGCTTTGTGTTTTTTAGGCCTACCTGACAGATTTTCTGACCCAGTTTGCCCACTCTCCGTGCTACAGCATGTTCTCTGGCCACCTCAACGATGCTGAGAGGAGAGTCCTGCAGTCTATCAGCATCTAAACCTGCCCCCATCACCCCCTTCCCTACAATAACTCTCTTGTCCAATCCCTCTCGCTCACCAGCCAATTACCAACCCCTGAGTGGGGGAAAGGCTCTGATTGGCCAGGTGGTTGTTGATGCTTTACCTCCATCTCCAACAGAGGAACATGAAAGGACGGGGGAGAAGAGCCAGACTTGCACTTACCCATGAGAATCTTCTGACTGAAAGGATGGCCAGGAAAAGACTGCAGATCTGTGAAGGTTGAGGTTAGATTTAGGGGAGTGAGGGACACCCAGGTTTGTTCCGAGAGAGGACTGGGAGACCGTTGTGGAGTGACCTCCTTAGTGTCTCCTCGCTACTCTGCCCTATTGGACTTGTTGGGATGTGAGAGGGGTTGATGTTTTACAACGGGAGAAGCAGGCAGGGAAACTATGATATATGAACTGTCTTTACTGTGTCCCATTTGTAACTCAACCCACTTATTTTTCTGTGTCTGTAAAAAATATATATAATGTAACCTTCCAAGAGGCAAAAGAGACTTAATGATGACGGAAAGACAAAATGAACATCTTTGAGACTAAAACATTGGCGGCCTTATTGACTTCTGATTGGGATGAAAACCTTGGTCTTCCGGTCCCCACTAGGGTCTGGGTGGGTATGAGGGATTCACACTGTTCCCATGGTGACTCAAAGCCATGTAATTTCATTGTACCCACTGGGGTTGGAGTGAAAGTCTAAATAAAAGTCCCAACAGGACAGCATTTTAAGTTTCCATTGTTATTTGGTCACTTTCCCAGGTAGTGAAAATGTGAGTACATAGTCTGTATGTTACAAAATCCAAATGTTTGTCAAAGTTGTCATTTCAAGTTGTTAGTTTGTTTGACCTTTCACTTAGGGCCTTGAA